>NC_069499.1:548016394-548653894 GCF_027579735.1 Bombina bombina
GCTTGGATGAAGACTTCTCCTGGCTTCGTTGAGGACTTCGACCTGGTTGGGTGAAGACTTCTCCCGGTAAGGTGATCTTCAAGGGGTTAGTGTTAGGTTTTTTTAAGGGGGTATTGGGTGGGTTTTAGAGTAGGGTTGTGTGGGTGGTGGGTTTTAATATTGGGGGAGGATTTGTACTTTTTTTTACAGGTAAAATAGCTGGTTATTTTGGGGCAATGCCCTGCAAAAGGCCCTTTTAAGGGCTATTTGTAATTTAGTTTAGTGTAGGGCTTTTTTATTTTTGGGGGGGCTTTTTTATTTTGTTAGGGGGATTAAATTAGGTGTAATTAGTTTAAAAATCTTGTAATTTGTTTATTATTTTCTGTAATTTAGTGTTGGTTTTTTTTGTACTTTAGAAAATATTATTTATTTGTATTTAATTGTATTTAATTTAGGGAATTCATTTAATTATAGTGTAATTGTAACTTAGGTTAGGTTTTATTTTACAGGTAAATTTGTCTTTATTTTAACTAGGTAGTTATTAAATAGTTAATAACTATTTAATAACTATTCTACCTAGTTAAAATAAATACAAACTTGCCTATAAAATAAAAATAAACCCTAAGCTAGATACAATGTAACTATTAGTTATATTGTAGCTAGCTTAGGGTTTATTTTATAGGTATTTAGTTTTAAATAGGAATTATTTAGGTAATAATAGTCATTTTATTTAGATTTATTTAAATTATATTTAAGTTAGGGGGGGTTAGGGTTAGATTTAGATTGAAGGGTTAATAACTTTAATATAGTGGCGGTGACGTTGTGGGCGGCAGATTAGGGGTTAATAAATGTAGGTAGGTGTTGGCGATGTTAGGGACAGCAAATTAGGGTTTAATAATATTTAACTAGTGTTTGTGATGCGGGAGTGCGGCGGTTTAGGGGTTAATATATTTATTATAGTGGCGGCGATGTCCAGTTCGGCAGATTAGGGGTTAAAAATTTAATTTTAGTGTTTGCGATGTGGGGGGGCCTCGGTTTAGGGGTTAATAGGTAGTTTATGGGTGTTAGTGTACTTTTTAGCACTTTAATTAAGAGTTTTATGCTACGGCATTGTAGTGTAAAACTCTTAACTACTGACTTTAAAATGCGGTACCAGTGTTGACAGGAGAGGGTCTACCGCTCACTTTTTGGCAGACTCATAATACCGGCGCTATGCAAGTCCCATTGAAAAAATAGCATACGCAAGTGACGTAAGGTTATTTGCGGTATTTTCAAGTCTGGCCAAAAAAGTGAGCGGTACACCTGTACCTGCAAGACTCGTAATACCAGCGGGCGTTAAAAAGTAAAGGTAGGGCAGGATGCTGAAAGTCAAGGGATTTCAGCCCATATATATTTAAAGGTCCTCTACAAAATTGCACCCAAGCTGTAACCCAATGTTGTGATTTTAACAGTATTGTCTGCCAGTATGTATAAACACTATTTACTTTGCCACCACAAACTGCAATAACACATACAACGTCATGTAGTGATAGTTTGTGACTGACATTAGCACACATTCAGCACTGTAACATGTACCATGGTCTGAGGACGGGGCTAATACCCCCGAAACGTCACTATGTTAAAATAAACTCAGACTTATTGTTGATAAAGACCCGGTGAGTGCGTTCTACTTGCATACTATATATATATATATATATATACGTATATATATACTGTATATATATATATATACCCACACACATATACATATTTAGACATGGATATGCCTTTTTTTCTATCACCTGAGACCTCATATATTTGAGCCCTTATAACTTTTGTATCAATTTTTTTTTATATCATTTTTATCGCATTCCAATGTTCACATAGAAGAATATGTTCTATTTATTCATAAAGACATATTTCTACATATATATGATTTTTGTTTGGTACAATATATATCTATAACTATATATATAGATGATTATATAAACAGTATACAACAGACGTGAGTACACCCCTGGGCAATATCACTTAAATATCAAATTATTCAAAATTGTATCACCTCTCAATAATTGTTTTATTCCTAAGTTTACGACAAGAAGTTATAAACAATCAAAAACAAATACTTTAGAAAGATTATATTGAAAATACAGGCCCCAAAGTAGAAACTTAATGCAACAAAAGTGAATACACCTGTGGTCACTGTCACACATGTTACAAACAAAATTGAGTACACCTATGATTTACAATAAGCCTAATTGCATGAGCATAGTTAGCAGAACAGTCTAATTTTTTGACCAATGGGCTGTGTCTATCTGCAAGTTTGCATCATGTCTCCACATGGAAAAGAATTGCCAGAGGAATTGAAAAATCTGATTGTGAGAAAAGGATACAGGAAGGATAAACGCAGTTGCAGCAGTAATCAGGAGGTAATGATCGATACACAGTGCCAAAAATCAGAGCCGCAGTGGTTGTCCTCCTAAAATGACGCCACGGACAGTGCGCTACTTGCACAATCAAGCTCTGAAAAACGGGCAACAGGCAAGTTCTTCAGATTTGCATCAAGGCAAGTGCTTTAGATTTGGCTCAGGGATTATCGATAGAAATTGGTGTTTCTGTGACAGCTCAGACAGTGCTAAGGACATTGCATAATGTCAACTTCTATGGACAGCATCCAAGGAAAAAACCCTTGCTTGCTCTTTGGCACAAAACTGCAGGATTAAACTTTGCTAAACAACATGAAAAGCCTGATGAATACTGGGAGCACATTATTTGGTAAGATGGTTAAGACCAAGATACAATTTTTCGGCTCAGATGGGGTGCAGCATGTTTGGTGTGAACCTGGTCAGGATTATTACAGTGAATGCATAGTCCCATCAGTGAATCATGGGGGTGGGAGTGTGACGATATGGGGCTGCATAACTGCAAAAGGTGTTGGAGAGATGACATTTATAGATGGCACCATGAATGCCTGCAATATACCAAAATACTGGCTGACAAGATGACTCCCAGTCTCCAGAAGTTTGGCAGAGGGCGAATATTCCAGCATGATAACAATCCAAAGCACACTGCCAAAATCACAAAGGGTTTCTAAAGGAGAAACAAGTGAAAACTATGACATGGTCATGTATGTCACCTGACTTGAATCCAGTAGAACACCTTTGGGGTATTTTAAAGAGAATGGTAGAGCAACACAACCCCTCCAGCAAAGAGCAGCTGAAAAATTTTTATCTCTGAAGAAGGGCAGAACATCTCTCCAGAAATGTATACAACAATGGTTTCCTCCATGCCAAGGAGGATTGAGCCTGTCATCAAAAATAAAGGTGGGCATGCAAAGTATTGAAAAAAATAAAAGATTTGAATCTCAGTAATGAAAGATGCACTGACTTTTGTTGTATTGATTTCCTGCTTTGGGGCCGGTATTTTTAATATAGTAAATCTAAACTGTTTGTTTTTAAGTTTACATAAGAGCAAATACCCTACTGTAAAACTTAGATGTAATGCAGTTACTATTAGGTTATACAATTTTGAATCATTTGACATTTAAGTGATATTGCGCCGGGGTTTACTCATGTCTGTTTTATACTGTAGGTATAGATATATACAGATATACAGAAGTGTGGAATGGAAAAAACACAATATTCTGTAACGAATGAACTAAGAACTGATACTCTCCTTTAGGTCAGACCGCAGCCTTCTTGCAGTCTCTCCCTTTGGACTGTGTGTAGATAGATAGTGGTGATAGATGGGGCTGGTCTATTGAATGATTTTCTCTAATAAATAAAGAGAAAAAGACTTGGAGCGTATATAAAAGCCAATTTATATGGGTGCAATATACTCACTCCATAAGATGAGTCTGTTCAGCTGGAAAGCAATATGACATCAAATGGCAAAGAGCCCACAGGGTCCTGGTGTCAAATATTGATTTTTCAAGGGTATCCAAAGTTTTGGACTGTAAATAAATGAAAACCCAAGTGACCAAAGTATCCAATATATAATGGAAAAAATTTAGTAACTTACTCCATGAATAAGGAGATTCCGGCCCGGCACAGCAAGAACAAGATCTTGTCAATCTTTCAACAAAGGGTAAAAGTATTTTATTTGCTCAACGCGTTTCAATGTATTACACGTCTTTATCAAGAGCATACAAAAAAACAGGTAAAACAGGTAAGTTAAACCAAATCTTGAGTGTGTCTGCTGTGACTATGGAGCCGGTATATATACAGGGTAACAAACGTTCCAATTTCCTGTCAAACACAGGAAGTTGGACTCACAGGATATTCAATTATTGTACAAAAGCATCAATATTAAACTATTTAAATAGAAATACAAGTAAAACTCTGATTAAAATAATGTCATTAAATGACAGATTAGGTTTTAAAAACATTTGGAAGTTTAAACGCATAGTTTTACATTGATACAATTTTTAACCAATCAAAACATTTGGTGAATGTCTGGACCAATGAACAAGCAGTATTAAGAAGTCCTCAAACGAGTAGTTCATTACATAACAGTTCCGTTTCAGGTCCGATCCGTGGTCATGTGCTGTTTTTGTCCAATCAGGAAACAGTTATGGTCCAAACATGGGAAAATATGTCAATCTGAGAAAGTTCCGTGTTGTTTATGTCACATGATAGTGGAGGAGGTGTCTAGGGTGACGTCAAATGTACACCATGACCAATTAACAAGAGAAACAATTCTGTAATAGAAACGGAAAAAGTGACCAGTATTAGTTCTTTAATTTTAACACAGTATGTTAAATAGCAAACATAAAGATGCGAGACACAAAATGTTAATAACGAACATAACAGTGCACAATATTTCATAGCTGACTCAATTATTACGAAATTATTACGAAAAAAGGCAGCACTCACTGGTCATTTGTAAGTAAAATTTAACTTTTAATCATACAAAAAGTTAAAATCTTGGGAAAAACATGACGTTTCGATGCCTAACTGGCATCTTTTTCAAATGTCCCAAAAGGTAAATCCAAAGTGGTCACACCAGCTATGTGGTGTTCCCCATGAGAGCATAAAACTACTAGCTAAAAGTGTTATATTTATACAAGTCATAGCTGACATCGAGGCTGTGTTCAGTTGTGGATAATCACTTGCAAATCTGATCAGCTGGTTCCGTTCCCGCCCACAAGCTTTATACTTCATTGTGCTGTTAGTTGAGCAACTGCATGGCTAATTTGCATATGTGGGAGTGATCTGCACCGGAGTAGTGTCCAATGATCTTGCGATGTTTTCAGGTGTCATCATACACGCCCACTTTTCTCTGCTGTGAGCGAAACTTCCCCAAGCAAAGGGATATTAGCCTGTGACTTATGAACTGCTTCTGGCACAACGATGCCGTATGTTTTACACAGGTTGGTGAGGGGTCACCTTTGTCAATCAACGTAGAAGCTGCATGTTCACCTTGGCGCATGATGTACTGAACATTGTACTGGGATGTAATACACATTCAAAAGTTCTAGTGAGGAGATCAAATGTCCCACCTATAGCGGGTACACCCTCGCATTTATTCATAAAGCAACAGCTAATGCAGGAATATCAGGAAATATCGATGGGGTGTAATACACATTCAATCTATTCAAATCAGACAACACGAATGCCCCACTTGTAGCGGGTACATGCCCATTGGTTAATATGAAGCTCCCATGCAAGATTAGCAGAAAATGCTTGATAGAGCACACAATCCAGCAACATGTGGGGGGTGGTGATGTTAAATGAATGACATCTAATAGCACATTAGCCAAGTAGCAAAGGAAGAGAAAAAATGTGGAGAAGAAAAAATGAAAAAAATGAAGAAAAAAATAAAATAAAAATGAAAAAAGTTAAAAACATAGTAGTAATCCAATGATAGAAACATTTAATGCATTTGTATTCATACATTAGTGGGTTATTTTTATCCAATGAACGACCCAAAGTCCAATTTAATGTTTAATCCTTTAGGAGAGACGGTGTCCAACAAGTAGATCCATCTGGACTCTAGTCTAAGTAACATATTGTTGCGGTCTCCCCCCCTTTTTGGAATAGGTAGATGATCAATAATTATGCAGCGTAGACTGGAGATGCTATGTTTCTGTGTAGCAAATTGTCGGGCAACTGGGAGATCAGATGTTCCATTCTTCAGAGCCTCCCTAATTGAGCATCTGCAATTCGCCATTCTATCTTTGAAAGGGGTGGTCGTTTTCCCCACATAGACCAGAGAACAGGGGCAAATTAGGATATATATGACATATGAGCTGTTACAATTCAGACGGTAACAAATGGTATATCTTTTATTCTTGTGTGGATGTTGAAAAGAATCTCTAACTTGAATGGAATTACAGTTAACACAATCACCGCATTTGTAGCAACCACTTTTTCGAGATTTTAACCACGTATCACCCTGATGGGAACTTTTGGGATCATTTTTTACCAGTAGGTCCCTGATACTCCTCGCCCGTCGGTAAACCACTCTTGGAGTGTTAGTTTTCCAGGATGCCAGGCTCTTGTCGGTCTCAAGTAAGTCCCATCTATTGTGAATGGAATCCCTTATGGTCTCATGTGATGGAGAGAATGTGGTAAAGTAAAGTTGAACTTTTCTTCAGTCGTGTTTTTTCTTTCTTTATGTTTTAGGAGTGAATCTTGGTTACACCTGTGGAGTTTCTGTCTCGCCATATTAATATCCTTAATGTCATATAGCCTTTCCTCCAATTTCTTACACATAGCATCCAATTGTTCACTGCAGATTTCTGGTTCGGAATTATTCCTGATTACTCGCGTGAGTTGAGAGGAAATTATGCCTAACTTTTGGTGTCATGGGTGATAGCTAGATGCCAGCAGCAGCGAGTTTCTGTCAGTGCTCTTAGTGTATAAAGATGTACCAAATCTAATGTGTTGTTCAGTTCTGACTTTAAAAATATTTAAATCCAAAAAATGTATTTGTTCATAATCACATTCCATTTTGAACCTAATAGGGCCTTTGATAGATGACTTGTTTTAGATTTGGCATGGTAGTGAACAGGACTTGATACTATGGGTAGAACAAATTTTTCTTTCATGATTCAGATAGAGATTGGCTGATAGGATTCTATCAGCCAATCGGAATTAAGGTAGGAAAATTCTGATTGGCTGATGGAATCAGCCAATCAGATTGAGCTCGCATTCTATTGGCTGTTCCGATCAGCCAATAGAATGCGCGCTCAATCTGATTGGCTGATTGGATCAGCCAATCGGATTGAACTTGAATCTGATTGGCTGATTCCATCAGCCAATAAGAATTTTCCTACCTTAATTCCGATTGGCTGATAGAATCCTATCAGCCAATCGGAATTCGAGGGATGCCATCTTGGATGACGTCATTTAAAGGAACCGTCATTCATCGGGAAGTCGTCGGCCAGGATGGATGTTCCGCGTCGGCGGGATGAAGATGGATCCGGAAGAAAGAAGATTGAAGATGCCGCTCGATAGAAGACTTCAGCCCGATGATGGACCTCTTCAGCCGGATGATGGATCTCTTCAGCCCGATCATGGACCTCTTCAGCCGGATGATGGATCTCTTCAGCCGGATGATGGATCTCTTCAGCCGGATGATGGATCTCTTCAGCCCGATGATGGATCTCTTCAGCCCCCGCTTGGGCTTGGATGAAGACTTCGGAGCCTCCTCTGGACGGATCGGTGATACCCGTCGTGGTGAAGATAAGGTAGGGAGATCTTCAGGGGCTTAGTGTTAGGTTTATTTAAGGGGGGTTTGGGTTAGATTAGGGGTATGTGGGTGGTGGGTTGTAATGTTGGGGGGGTATTGTATGTTTTTTTTTACAGGCAAAAGAGCAGAATTATTTGGGACATGCCCCGCAAAAGGCCCTTTTAAGGGCTGGTAAGGTAAAAGAGCTTTTCTATTTGTATTTTAGAATAGGTTAGGGCATTTTTTTATTTTGGGGGGCTTTGTTATTTTATTAGGGGGCTTAGAGTAGGTGTAATTAGCTTAAAATTGTTGTAATATTTTTCTAATGTTTGTAAAAAAAAAATATTTTTTGTAACTTAGTTCTTTTTTTATTTTTTGTACTTTAGTTAGTTTATTTAATTGTATTTAATTGTAGGTTTTTGTATGTAATTAATTTATTGATAGTGTAGTGTTAGGTTTAATTGTAGATAATTGTAGGTATTTTATTTAATTCATTTATTGATAGTGTAGTGTTAGGTTTAATTGTAATTTAGGTTAGGATTTATTTTACAGGTAATTTTGTAATTATTTTAACTAGGTAGCTATTAAATAGTTATTAACTATTTAATAGCTATTGTACCTGGTTAAAATAAATACAAAGTTGCCTGTAAAATAAATATTAATCCTAAAATAGCTACATTATAATTATAATTTATATTGTAGCTATATTAGGGTTTATTTTACAGGTAAGTATTTAGCTTTAAATAGGAATAATTTATTTAATAAGAGTTAATTTATTTTGTTAGATAAAAATTATATTTAACTTAGGGGGGTGTTAGTGTTAGGGTTAGACTTAGCTTTAGGGGTTAATAAATTTAATAGAGTAGCGGTGAGGTCCGGTCGGCAGATTAGGGGTTAATACTTGAAGTTAGGTGTCGGTGATGTTAGGCAGGGCAGATTAGGGGTTAATACTATTTATTATAGGGTTATTGAGGCGGGAGTGAGGCAGATTAGGGGTTAATAACTTTATTATAGTAGCGGTGATGTCCGGTCGGCAGATTAGGGGTTAATAATTGTAGGTAGGTGGTGGCGATGTTGGGGGTGGCAGATTAGGGGTTAATAAATATAATATAGGGGTCGGCGGTGTTAGGGGAAGCAGATTAGGGGTACATAGGGATAACGTAGGTTGCGGCGGTGTGCGATCGGCAGATTAAGGGTTAAAAATTTTTAATAGAGTGGAGGCGATGTGGGGGGGCCTCGGTTTAGGGGTAAATAGGTAGTTTATGGGTGTTAGTGTACTTTAGAGCACAGTAGTTAAGAGCTTTATGAACCGGCGTTAGCCCAGAAAGCTCTTAACTCCTGGCTTTTTGGGAGTCTTGTTGTTAGATTTCTAATGCTCACTTCAGCCAAGACTCTAAATACCAGCGTTAGAAAGATCCCATTGAAAAGATAGGATACACAAATGGCGTAAGGGGATCTGTGGTATGGAAAAGTCGCGGCTGCAAAGTGAGCGTTAGACCCTTTCCTGACTGACTCTAAATACCAGCGGGCGGCCAAAACCAGCGTTTAGAGCCCCTAACGCTGGTTTTGACGGCTAACGCAGAACTCTAAATCTAGCGGTTAGTTTTTATGTACATATGTATATATTTTTATAGCATTATGCTTTTCTATTTTGTAATATCAAAAATACTTATGATATTAATAGGCTCTTATTATTAATTTGAAATAGCCATATAAATATTTTTGTTGTGTAGGCTCACCGTAGTATACAGATTTGGTTTTCTTTCTTTTTTTATAGGGAATATCCATTGATTTTTCAGTTATATTGGTATGATTTGGCCATAGGTTAAAGGTGCCACATTTTGTGATTTCATAAAATGTTTTAGCTATCGCTCTAATTTATTCTAACACTTCACATTAGTGAACACATAACTATATGTTTTGCTAGCTATGTGCCCCAGACTGGTTGGAATGCAATAGCCTTGGGATAGGTCCATGGGGAGGAAAATATTCCAAATGTTGTGTGTAGTTACCTGATAATATTATCAGTATCTAAGTGACAAGTTATACTTTGATTTAGATTTAGTTTTCAAATGTCAGCTTTATCAGTGACCTGCTGGGAGTCACAGGAATGTTGATGTTAACTCACCCACTATGGTGCCAGCGAAAACTGACCTGCTTAAAGCAAGATGGAAGAGCAGGAAGTTAAACAAACTTTCAAATACTTTAAACAGATGATTGGAGATCTGGGGCAATGCTTTTAAACCTTGTTAGTAACATGTAGTAAAATTCTACTGTCGACCACAGTTTTTGAAATGGAGAAATATACTACATGACATACATTAATTAACATAATGATTTCCATTAAATGGACATCATTCTAGTGTGAAAAATACTCTCATTAATATATATATATTTTAATTAGCTTTATTGATGATAATAATATAGGTTTTTCACATAGATTGGAGGCGCTGCTCCATTTTAGTACAATTGAGTTGTAATGATATATGTTAAGCT
This sequence comes from Bombina bombina, assembly GCF_027579735.1. Lineage (NCBI taxonomy): Eukaryota > Metazoa > Chordata > Amphibia > Anura > Bombinatoridae > Bombina > Bombina bombina. The sequence goes on from NC_069499.1 coordinate 548,026,523, forward strand.
AATTTGATTTTACTAAATAACATATAAATTATCAATGAACAGAAGAAAAATTAAATTAAAATTAAAACAAAAAGTAATACATATGCAAGGTATCGCTGACAATGTGATTGGTGTCTTTTCTCATGTTTGTTTTTCTAAGTATTTACTTAATGTTTTAGGTACCAATCAGGCTATATGTGTATAAATCACTCTATTTAGCGGCCTCATATCTGGGATTTGTTTTAGTTACTTTTGAGGTATGTCTCCCATGTCATCAGCATTTCTGCATAAACATCCATTATATCCTGTTTCAAATAATAACATTTATCTAATAATAACAATTCTGATACTCTTTGTATCCACATCTTTTCTGTGGGTGGGTCTTTGGATTTCCAATTCTCAGCTATTACAAATTTGATACTGTTGGTCAGTATAAAAAATAATTTTAGGAATGGCTTATATTTTATTTTAGGGGGTTTGTTTAGTAACCATATAAGAGGGTCTAGGGGGATCTGAATTTCTAGGATATCTTCAATTTCTTAGATTATGGATCTCCAAAGGTTTTGTTTCGATGTGCATTGCACCACCACAACCACCACATATGGGCCATATCGCTACAGACGTGACCACAACGCCAGCATTTCTTTTTTGCCCTTTTAAATAGAAGGTGAAGCTTTCGAGGAGTATAATACCATCTATGTAGAAATTTTAAATTGATTTTGAGTGCTGCTGATGATATGGAAGTTTTAAGTGAGGAATGGATTATTACTGAAAATATCTGTGGAGTTATAATAATTCCAAGGTCTTATTCTCATCTTTCAAAGTATGGCATTGTATAACCTGGAAAAGGGGTGCTTAGTATTTTGTATAGAAGAGATAGAGTGTATCTTATTGGGGGTTCTCTTTCGCATACATTCTCAAATTTTGTTAGCGTTCTGGTCATGTTTCTGTTTTGGTGATGTGTTGTTATAAAGTTGTGTGTTCTTCTATAGGTAAACCAATTTTTAAATCATGTGAATCCCTGTTGTATAAGAGTTTCCTGGGATTTTATTTGTTCTTGTTCTATTGGGAAATCGGACAAATGAGTAGGATGATGGTGAGTCAATGCATGTGTGCCCAGGTTTAGTTCTCCGTTGTATATTAACGAGGTAAGTGGAGAGGGTTTAGACGTGAGGTGTGGGAAAGGCTTTATCCCATGTTTTATATGTTTCTGATATGATCGGGTTGGTATTATGTATTTGAGGGTTTTGTTTTGTTAATGACCAACAGGGTCTAGTCATGTTAGTAGATTGGGATATGTGGTGTTCTAACGATATACATCTTTTATTTTTTTAAGGGATTGTTCAAGTATATTTACAATTTACAATACAATTTTTTTATTTTTAATTCTAAGGTGTTTTTGTTCCATGTAAAGTCACTAAATGCTTTCTGTAGAAATGTAATATATGTCTCTGGTAAGGGTATTGGTAGTGTTTGTAGAATGTATAGAATCCTTGGGAAAATATTCATTTTTATTAAGTTTATACGTCCTAACCAGGACTATTTTTTGGATCTCCAACTTGATATCTTCTTTTATGCTGCCATAATTGAGTGGAACAAATTTTTCAATGGATGTGGTTAAATGAACACCTAGATATTTGAGGGAGTTAGGGTTCCATTTGTGCCAGTTCTGCTTTAGGTGTTGGTAGGGTGAGATTTAAAATTTCAGACTTGGATGTGTTAATGAGGAAGTTTGAATAAAGGTTAAACGTTTAACCCTTTAAGGACACAGCTTTCAGTTTGCTCAATTGTTTTATGACGGAAAAATTCCATCATATGTCCTTAAGAGGTTAAAATTCTTGGGTCAATATAGGGAGAGAGATCTCTGGGTTTGTTTAAAATATTTTATTTTTAAACATGTTCTTTCAGTTACTAAAAAGTTACACACGCATCCCTCTCTGCTCCAGATGAGCGCGCATCCACTGACTGGAGTATATGAATGTATGTTTGCTTCTCATTTGCTCACCAGCTGTATACTCACTTATTTGGAGTGGTGCAAGAGCTTTGACTATGTATTTAACTCCCTTACAGGAGTTAACAAATGGGGGCCGATTTATTATAGTGCGCTGAAGCTGATCATGTCCGCCACAGATATGCTGTCGGCATTTATCATTGCACAAGCATTTCTTGTGAAATGCTAGTGCAATGCCGCCCCCTGTAGATTCGCAGGGGGTGTCAATCAACCAGATCGTATCCGATTGAGCTGATTGCTGTCCGCCGCCTCGGAGATATCAGACGAGTTAAGGAGCAGTGGTCTTACGACTGCTGCTTCTTAACTTCCGCTTCAGATGGACCCGAAGCAGAGTGGGTCGGAAGCAGCATCCACTGCTTTATAAATCAACCCCATGGTGGACTAGATTACAAGTGGATAGCTATTTAGTGCTTTTGTTCATTCGTAAACACTGCTGGAAGTTAACTTTTAACGCGGACAGGTTAGCGCGTATATTACAAGTTGAAAGTAAATAGCAAACAAGCAAAACAGGAAGCACGCTAGCTTCAGAACTTCGGATATTACGACCGCGTTAACCTTTTCTCCCCATAGACTTGAATGAAGCTCGCTTTCCAAAATAAAATTCTTATCGCTGTTATACTTCCGGTTTATGTTCTTTATTGACTAGCTTTGTTAAACAACAACCAAATATAAAAAATTGGGAGACACAGCTTCCCGTAACTATTTAAGCCAGTTCCTTTTTCTTTTTTTTCCCCCCCGATCCATACATCAACATTGTGTATAATACAGAGAACCAATCTGTAGAATAAACAAATTCTTATATTATTTGTCAACAATCAATAATAATTGATTAAAAATCTGAAATAGTCACCCTAATAGACCTTAGGTAACATGATTTTTCCCAAAAAAGACCCATGATGTATATTATTGCATATAATGTAAAATTCACTGGTCAAACTCAGGATACAGCCATTTGCCTCTTAAGTTTGCTTCCAATCTGAAAATTTAATTTTTAAATTGATTGATAATTGTTTTTTGTATATTAATGTCCAGTGACTTGATATAATCTTTCCATTTTTCAAAAAAATGTTTAGTATCTCCATCTGTGCTTTAGCTTGTTCTAAGAATAGCTGATAAGAAATATTATTCTTCATTTCAGAGAATTTTGGTTCTCACTTGGATTTCGAATATTTCAATATTCCTTTTCTACCAAGGAGAATGGCTGTATTTAGTAAATGTACATTTCTACCACTTTCTTTAAAGGATGTTGAAAAAAAGAACATCGTGTTTAAAACGGTATACACTTCAATATTTTGGATGCCTAAAAGGATATTTTCGCCCAAAATTTCTGAATTATAGGGCATATCCAAAAATAATGAAGCATGTCTGCACCTCTAAAATTACATTTTACACAGGATAATTTAACCTCTTCCTTTGACCATTGTGAGAAAAATGTTGGTGTAATAAGGGTCTGATATAATATCTTAATTTGCTGTTCTTTGTAATATTCTTCCATCGTAGTTTTAGCTAACCTTGTATTTGAAGACATCAGTAACTCAATCACATCCTAATTTGAGACTTTGCTGCCCCATTTTAACTTGAGATATCTCCCGTTATTGTCTTGGGATTTTACTAAGAAGATACTGTATATGTGCTAGTAAAAGAAAGATTCCCTTGTTGAAATAGAAGCAAAATCTGTCTTATAACTGAATTATCCCATTCTATATTACTATATTTCAGAAATTGTTCAACATAGTGAAGGAGTTGAAGGTATGAAAAGAATTGTTGGTTTGGGATCCCAAACTATTCTTTGCATTCATTATATGTTTTTACTCTGTTATTCTCCATATCAAGTAGCTGGACTATATACCTCACACCTAATTGAGACCATTTGCCGAATCTTGCTGAATCGTATCCTTCAGAAAACTCAGGATTCACTCTAATAGTTAAAAATTATGATACCTTATAATTTATCCCTAGCTTTAAACAAAATTTCTGCCAGGCCCGTATAGGTTGTTCTATAACCGCCAGCTGTTTAATTCTTTTGGGTAATTTATTTACCGAAATATGGGCAAAGGATTTAAGAGAGAAAGGTGCTATCAACAATTTTTCTACTTCCAAAATTGAAAAATTTCCTAATTCTAAGAACCAATCAATTACATATTTGGCATTTATTGCTATATTATAACTTTCAATATCTGGTAGTGCCATCCAAAATCCTTGTTTTTTCCCTGCATATAGCCTCTTTATGGCCAGGCCCGGCGCTAGCATAAAGGCAGGTTAGGCAGCCACTTTAAGTGCCTAAGCAGGGGGGTGCAATCAGGGGCTAAACTAGAGGTGGTGCAGAGGTTGCAGTTGCGACTGGGCCCCCAAGCTTGGGGGCCCAGCTTAAAAAAAAATATTTTTTTTTACAATAAAAAACGTTGACCTGCCACTGCCTGTACTGATATCATGTGAGTGTGACATGATGCTTCACTAGTGTCTCTGACTACAGGGGTTAGTGTTTCTGTTTTACCCATTGGTGTTTATGTGTGTGTCTGTGTGTATGTATGTATGTGACTGTGTGTGTATTTATGCATGTATATGTGTGTGTGTCTGTGTGTGTATGTATGTTTGTATGTATGTGACTGTGTGTGTATATATGCATGTATGTGTGTATGTGTGTGTGTGTGTGTGTGTGTATGTATGTATGTATGTGACTGTGTGTGTATTTATGCATGTATGTGTGTATGTTTGTGGAACCAGCAAATTACAGACCTTGTTACTACAGCATGGGGGGGGGGGGGGTAAACAGTGGCACTATACAGTATCACTATATACAGTACAGGGGGGCTGGACCATGTCACAGACTACTGTGGTCACTTTATAAAGTACTGGGGCGGGTAGGGTCAGGCCGGCCATCTTACCGACAGATTACAGACACTAACTCACTATATACAGTACTGGTGGGTTAAACAGTGTCACTATATACAGTAATAGGGGGTAAGGCCATCTTACAGACTGTGGGCACAGGGTACCTCCTTTTGCAGACATGTAATCTGATTCACTTTTTTTTCTGTGTTAAATGTAAAAAAAAAAAAAAAAAGATATGTATCAAGTTCACTTTTTTTTTTTTGGGGGGGGGGGGTAGATTCTTGCACCTGGGCCCTGTGGTTTTTAGTTACGCCTCTGGGCGCAATCTTGGAGAAAAACAACACTGATAATTTGTTTAAAGGGACATGACACCCACATTTTTTCTTTCATGATTTAGAAAGAGAATGCATTTTTAAACATCTTTCTAATTTACTTCTATTATATAATTTGTTTTATTCTCTTGATATTCTTTGCTGGAAAGCATATCTAGATATGCTCAGTAGCTGCTGATTGGTTGCTGCACATAGAAGCCTCATGTGATTGGCTCACCCATGTGCATTGCTTTTTCTTCAACTAAGGATATCTAAAAAATTAAGCAAAATAAATAATAGAAGTAAATTGTAATGTGGTTTAAATTTGTATGTTCTATCTGAATCATGAAAGAAAGATTTTGGGTTTAGTGGCCCTTTAATGTTTTTTTATTTTATTTAGTGCGCCTATTCATAATCATTTGCTGCAGAGGAGCACTTTACAGAAAGGTGCGATTCACAGTTTTTTATATTCCTTAGGCGCTGCCAGGAGTTTTAGCCTTTTTTTTTTTTTTAATTCAAAAACTGTCGGTGGCGGTGGCAGGCCAGAAGTCATCACAGTTAAGGGCCAGCTGTATAAATGTAATGATGACAGGCTAATACTGGCAATATGTGTTGCACTTGCGCTGCGCACAATGTGTTGGCTGCCCGCCAGTGCCGCCCTGGGGTAAAAAACATAGTCTGCACGCACCACGTCAGTCTGCAGTTAGTTTGATGTGATGTATCTGACGTGCAGACTGCAGAGCCGGGAGCCCAATGCTTGAGCTGAACTTCTGAAGTGTCAGGCGTGCCGTGCATGCTTTGGACACCAGCCTGTGCAGAGCGATGCTAGTTAGTTCCAGGCTTCCAGCACAGGGGTTAGACACATGATGTGCTGCCCTCCCTTACTCCCTCTGTGCTCCTTGGATGGCCTGGCGTCCCACTCTCACGCTATGAAGAATAGCACTGGTGTGTCCAAAGGGAGAAGAACATATCGATATGGAGGTAAGTCCTGTCCTCCTGAGGCAGTGGCTCTATCTCAGTTTTACTCACACACACTTTGCCCCCTCATCATTCATTGTCACTGATCAGTCAGTAATAATAAATCAATTAGATTTAGATGTAATTTTAAATATATCTGTATGTGTATATATATATATATATATTATATATATATATATATATATATATATATATATATATATATATATTTGTTATGCATCTGTTGGTGCTCTACAAATACCTGATAATAATAATAATAATATGCAGCACAACCACTGTCTGTTTTTGCTATGCAGCACAACCACTGTCTGATTTTGTTATGCAGCACAACCACTGTCTGATTTGTTATGCAGCACAACCACTGTCTGATTTGTTATGCAGCACAAACATCCACTGTGTGATTTGCTATGCAGCACAAGCAACCACTGTCTGATTTGTTATGCAGCACAACCACTGTCTGATTTAGTTATGCGACACAACCACTGTCTGATTTTGCTATGCAGCATAACCACTGTCTGATTTTGTTATGCAGCACAACCACTGTCTGATTTTGATATACAGCACAACCACTGTGTGATGTTGCTATGCAGCACAACTACTGTCTGATTTTGGTATGCAGAACAATTACTGTCTGATTTCGCTATGCAGCACAACCACTGTTTGATTTTGCTATGCAGCACAACCACTGTCTGATTTTGCTATGCAGCACAATCACTATCTGATTTTGCTATGCAGCTCAACCACTGTCTGATTTTGTTATGCAGCACAACCACTAGGGAGGGCGGCAAAAGTTATCCTCGCCTGTGTGGCCAAAAATACTAGCACCGGCCCTGTTTATGGCTATTCTAGGTCTATATCACTCTTATACTTAGTTACAGGCGAAAGTGGTTATTCGAATATTGAATATATGGCATTCCTATGTTCTTCCAATAGAAGAAAATATACGGCTAGATTACGAGTTGTGCATTAAGGTAAAAAGCAGCTTTAACAGGTCCTAACGCTGCTTTTTTACGCCTGCTGCTATTACGAGTCTTGCAGGTTTAGGGGCACCGTACACTTCTTTGGCCTTACCGCAAAACGACTTACGTAAACTTTTTAAACCCTTTTTTTCTATGGGACTTCCATAGCGCCGGTATTACGAGTCTGTCCTGGGAGGCCAAAAAGTGAGTGTTACATCCTCTACCTCCAAGATCCCTAACGCATTCTAAAGTCAGTAGTTAAGAGTTTAATGGTACAACGCCGTAGCATAAAACTCATAACTAAAGTGCTAAAAGGTACACTAACACCCATAAACTACCTATTAACCTCTAAACCCTCCCGCATCGCAAATACTAAAATAAAATTTTTAACCCCTAATCTGCCGCTCCGGTTTGGAACAGCCAACAGAATGCAAGCTCAATCCTATTGACTGATTAAATCAGCCAATAGGATTGAACTTCAATCCTATTGGCTGATTGCATCAGCCAATAGGATTTTTCTACCTTAATTCCGATTGGCTGATAGAATTGTATCAGCCAATCGGAATCTAAGGGACGCCATCTTGGATGACGCCATTTAAAGGAACCTTCATTCATTAAGAAGACTCCGGATGAAAAGGATGCTCCGCGCCGGATGTCTTGAAGATGGAGCTGCTCCGCGTCGGATGGATGAAGATAGAAGATGCCGTCTGGATGAAGACTTCTGCCCGTCTGGAGGGCCACTTTGCCCCGGCTTGGATGAAGACTTCTCCCGGCTTCGTTGAGGATGGATGTCCGGTCTTCAGAACAGTAATCTGATCTTCAGGGGGTTAGTGTTAGGGTTTTTTAAGGGTGTATTGGGTGGGTTTTATTTTTAAGGTTAGGGCTTTGGGCCGCAAAAGAGCTAACTGCCCTTTTAAGGGCAATGCCCATCCAAATGCCCTTTTCAGGGCAATGGGAGCTTATGTTTTTTTAGTTAGATTTTTATTTGGGGGGTTTGTTGTGTGGGTGGTGGGTTTTACTGTTGGGGTTGTTTGTATTGTATTTTTACAGTTAAAAAAGAGCTGATTACTTTGGGGCAATGCCCAGCAAAAGGCCCATTTAAGCGCTATTTGTAGTTTAGTTTAGGCTAGGATTTTTTTTTTTATTTGGGGAGGCTTTTTTTATTTTGATAGGGCTATTAGATTAGGTGTAATTAGTTTAAATATCTTGTAATTTGTTTATTATTTTCTGTAATTTAGTGGGGGGGGGTTTATATACTTTAGCTAATTGTATTTAATTTAGTTAATTGTATTTAATTTAGGTCATTTATTTAATTGTAGTGTAGTGTTAGGTGTTAGTGTAACTTAGGTTAGGTTTTATTTTACAGGTCATTTTGTCTTTATTTTAGCTAGGTAGTTATTAAATAGTTAAAGGGACACTGTAAGTAAATATTTTCTATGCCTGTTACTAACTAACTACCCCAAATACGCTTTTTATCAATAGAATTTCATTAACATATCTCTACCGTATATCAGAAATCTTGTCTGCAAATTTAATTGTTTTCCAAACCCACTCCGTGGGTATCCTTTGCTCTGTACCAATCCGTTTACAATACCTAGGTTTCAAAATGGCGCTTTAAACACAAAGTTATTGGTTTAAGTATTTTGAACACTCAGTGCTGAAAATAGTGGCAGGATAACGTGACATCATCGGCAAATAAAAGATATAACTTTTAGAACATTATGAAACTTCGTTTTGGAGAAAATATAGGTCAGTAGATTTTAATTAATGTTTATTAACTTTAATATGTTAGTTGTTAAGCTTAAAAATTATAACAGAAAGTAATCCTTTAAGCAGCGCTGGTATTGGAGTGCGGTAAGGAGCACAATTTTGCTCAACGCTCACTTCTTGCCTTTTAATGCCGGGTTTGTAAAAACCCGTAATACCAGCGCTGCAGGTAAGTGAGCGGTCAGAAAAAACTGCTCGTTAGCACCGCACAGCTTCTAACGCAAAACTCGTAATCTGGCCGATAGTTTTTAATTATATATATATCTATACCAATAATATCAAGCTATATTCTGTAAATATAGATATATATGTCACGCCGCTTCCTGGGCCGCTATTGCCAGGGACAAAGCGGTTGCTACTCTGGCTGTTGCCAGGGATGCGGCGGTTCCTGTGAATGTGCGGCGATGACGTCATCTCTGCACGTCTCTTCCTCTTTGCGCTCCACTGTGTAATACCAGCGCACGCTAATGTGCGCTAGTATTACAAGTTGTCAGAAATGCGAATGCAAGCTCGCATTCACATTGCTGGGAAGCATTGTGCTTCCATAAGCTTCAATGGGAGCATCAGAACCTAAGCGCAGCGAAGAGGGTAAGCAATGGCAGCAAATATAAATATATATGTATGTGCTTATGTATATACAGTATATATATATATATATATTTATTTATGTCTTAATATGTGTATACACATATAAACACATAAATATATAAGCATATACATATATATTTACTGGGAACAACACACAGTTCATATAGACCACAATGTAAAGGCACTTTTCAGTGTGTTTTTTTTCTAACACCCCACTCCCACCAACTTTATCCCCAAAATACTGCCTAGTAATTAATTGTAATGGCTGGTTAATTATCGCAAGCCCGCAAATGGACACATTTGCCCATTTGCAGGTGCAATAATTTAGCACTCCACTTGAAATCTAGCCCTAAATAAATAACCTCGTTTAGCTGCAACAAATAAACATAAAGGGACAGGAAATCCAAAATTGTTCTTTCATGATTCAGATAGAGCATACTATTTTTAACAGCTTTTTTTTGTAACGCATACCTAGGTAGCCTGGGGAGCAGAAATGTACTACAGGGATCTAGCTGCGGATTGGTGGCTGCACATAATGTCACTTTTTATTGTGTCACTGAATGTGTTCCACTAGCGCCCAGTAGTGCATTGTTGTTCTTTCAAAATAGCATATGGACAGAATATTTAAAAAATATATAGATATTCTTGTCTTTTTAATTGTCACTTTAAACTGATATTCTTGTGATTTAGACAGAGCATATAATTATAAACAATCTCCCAATTTACTTCTGGTATCAAATTAGCTTTTTCTCATGGTAATTTATGTTGAAGAGATACGTAGGTAGGTGTCTACAGCACTACATAGCAGGAAATAGTGTTGCCCTCTAGTGTTCTTGCAAATGGTAAAATGCAAAATTTGATAATAGAAGTCAATTAGAAAGGTGCAAATTTTCTTTTTTATGGGCTTACATTGTGAAGAGTTATAGGAGGTGCTGTGAATGGCTTCTCCAGGATTTAATGATTGGGGAAGCACATCCCAGAGGCAAACCAGTGATTTGTGGGTGGGGTTGTGACAAGAGGGCAGGATCATGTGTTTTGTGGGTAGAACCAGGTGATCCATGGGTGTGATCGGGAGGAGCTTGGGGAATCCAGTACAGAGTGGTGGTAGAAAAACTGAGTGACGATCACAGTTGGTGGGGCACATGGTTCGGCAGCCATAATGTTAGGGGAACTTTAAACACATTGAGGTTTTTATATAAAATGTTTAGTTATGCAAAATGAAAGAGTTTTACAATATATTGTCATCATTTATTTGTTCCCCCTTTTCCTGTAATTTAGCTATGATAATTGAGCAATTTCTAACTCTCAGAACTTGAAATGCATCCTGCTGACTTCTCAATGCTAACCCTGCAACATATCTGTCCCTGATTGGCGTTATCAAATAACTGCAAAAATAATGCACTATGTACTAACATCATGAAAGTAGTTACTAGCCTTGTTGTCTGTGGGCTCCCCCAAATATGGCAAATGGTGGAGTATAGCTACTAAAAATAACTGCAGTAAAAAGGATGTTAATTTGTTTTAAAAACATTAGGACTTGGCTTTAGCCTTATGAATAGGAAGAGGCCTACAACATTTATAAAAAGTGACTGCACCTTATAAGCTTATCCAGTCTTATCAGTTTTTTTTCTAATCAAAAGAACAACATATAATATGAAATATTATTGATTGCTTTGATTATATCGTTAAAAAGTATATGTTAATTAAAATATGTTATCTGAATAACTATTAAAATTATAATGCCTTGAATGCAAATTCCAAATATATATATTTGTATTGATGTGCAAGGACTATCCTCTGCAAATGACTTTATGTAAAACTCCCTTTAAAGTCTCTACAGATTATACTCACATTTTTAAAATATATTCCTCCCTTCAAACCTACCTTGCATGAGAAGTTTCTGTGAGATTACAAAACCTGGCTGTTTCCTATTCATGAATATTAATCAGTAAACTCCCCCTGTTATTTTTTAGTGGGTACTAGCGCTAAACGCTTGTTTTTCAGTCAGACAGCCTGTGGGAAAGCTGTGCACCCAGGACAAAATGACTCTGCACCCTGCAGGTCAAAGGTCACAGCCAAAGAAGCAATGAGCTGTATTCACTGAATCAGTTCATGAAAGGCAAACCAAAAAAAAGGACTTTTCTTGTCGCATTTTGGGGTATTTAGTCTTGAAAAAAAAACACACAAAACAAAAGATTTATTTTTCCCTCTCCTTTTTTTTGTTTCATTCTGACAGAGCTGAAAAAATTGTCCTTTCTTCGTTCTTAAAAGGCTTCATGCTTTAACAGCCATTCTGTTTTATTTATTTTCCTTTTATATATCTATTTCTACCTTTTACTGTTTTCTCTGACTTCTGTTTTTTTTTCCTGACAAGAGGAGAAGGTTACTATTTTAGGTGTCAGATTTCCCTGCTAATTAAAATATTGTGAGGTTCAAGGAAGATGCTGGAATCAAAATACAGTGTTATTTTTATTTGTGCAACTATATTATTCAAAGCAAAAATAAACAGGACAAAATAAATGTAGAGCTTTATAACAATATGTACTCAATTTGTATAGTGCCACATTATATGCTCACTACACTATCAATAATACACATGACATTTACCAATTATGTCCATAGAAGTATATTTACTACCTAAAAATGTCTGCACATGTTAACTAAATGCTAAATTACAAGTGAAGCGCTATTTATCGATCCCGCTCATGTGTTAACTCAGCTAAAAGTAAGCTTTTTTGAGCGCGTTGGGTAGCGTGTGTATTACAAGTTAAAAGTAAAAGATTTTGCACAAGCGCTAACCTGAAGCACGCAAAAAAAATGTTTTGAATATCGCGACCGTGCTAACGTATTCCCCCCACAGACTTCAATGGAGCATGAAAAGTGAAAAAAGAAACTTAACATCACTAATCAAACGCAAACCTGATCGCATTTTTCCAAGTGCGCTAACCCGAAATAAAAATATTAATATTTCACATTCCAATTTTCTTCACATAGAAGAATACATTCAATTTATTCTTAAATACAGATCATATATATATTATGTTGTTTTTTTTTGGTAAAGTAATAGGAATATCTATTTATAACTACTTAGAATACATTCCCCTATGTGAAGAACATTGGAATGTGCAAATATGTACAGTGCATACACAGTTAAACACTTTATTCAATGTGTATATTGCATACATATGATTTTTCATGTTTTCAGCTAGTTGACTGCAAAGGGCTCCAATGCACTTATGTATGTTTCAATATATGTATACATATTTATTTATGTGTTTATTAGTATATATATATATATATATATATATATATATATATATATATATATATATATATATATATATATATATATATATATATATATATTTACAGATATAAATATATATATATATATCTGTAAATACATATATACACATATAAATACATAAATACATATGTACACACACACATATATATAAATATATATATATATATATAGATATAGATATAGATATAGATATATATATATATATATACACATATATATATTTAGACATGTACATATATGTATCTCTATGTTAAAACCCGTTGCAGCCTTTTTTTTCTTAGCACCTGAGACTTTATATTTTTGAGCCCTTATAACTTTTTTTGCAATATTTTTATTATGAGTGTAACTGAACTTTTAAATGTTATTTTGATGTGTTTTGTGCAACTTTTTTGTCGAGCGTAACAGTGAACCAGAGCTCTTAAATTGTGCTCAAGCAAACCCATTTACTTTCAACTTTTAATACGCACCTACTTCCGACACTCGCAAACACTAGCAATAAACCCCTTATAGCTTGAGCGCCACTTGTAATCTAGCCCTAAATGCAAATAATAGGATAATTATATATTATTTTAATGAACCACGTTTATTTTAAATACATGGTGATAATTGTGGTGGAGAAGCACAATCACATTAATTTTATTTTGGTAAAAGATACTGTCTGTAGCACCTACTATATCTTAAGTGGGTCCTCAAAGCTTTATTTTAAAGAAATTCTAATGTGTTAAAGCATTTATTACTAAACACAATCGCAGATAACAATGTTTAACCCCCATAAAAGGGTTAAATTCATTGTTAAATCACTTTAGAGCAGCAATGCACTGTCAGTCCTGAGCTGAAGACGATGAGTAATTGGTGACTACACACATATGCTGCCTCTGATCTATCTGTATTCAGCGATGGACCATTAGAACATTTGCTGGTCTTGAAATAACTTAAAAGGGCCATTATAGTAAAAAAATGACCCCACAAATGAGTTAAACACATAGTAGAAGTACCAATTGGGACCCGGAGAGCACTCCTGGTCCCTAGCTGAAACTACCGCTGATCCAATTACACAGTTGAGTTTTATCACTAGGACTGCTGATTGGATCCCAAGCAGTACTTCTTTTATGTGTTTAAACTCTTTGTGGGGGTTAAATACATAGAGGAGTAGGGTCACTAGTAGTAAAATTACATACTTTAATGAATTAGAGCATGTACATTTTTTAACTACATTGGCCCTTTAATTATATGTTTTAATGCCTTTGCTGGAATTAAATACATGGAAGCAATATTGCAATGAAAATATGTTCTAACACATTAAAAACATTTTATTATTTTCCTTTTATTAAGCACCGAGCAGATGTGATCTAATGGACTAAACTCAGAAGAGGTCAGACTAGAAGGATGACTTTCCCTCCTATGACTATATGATCAGTACTGGTCAGAACAGGTAAAGTCATAAAATAATGAGACTCAACACAGACTGTACACCAATATAAAGTGTGTTCTTTCAGAACCCCTCCTGCAGTTTTGTAGAGCTGGACAGTAATAAGTGGTTTATGAGTAGTTTTGCAATTTGCTTGCTTTAGTAATGGCATATTGTGAAACCATTGTGCTGGTGGAAATGGGTATGGTCAGTTATGTAAAGAGTTAAACTTTTATTAAAGGATGTGATTTTTCTGAGGCTGCAGGGCAGAAACTAGATAGAAAAGGAAGTGTGTGTTGCGTGAATTTGTTCAGCTCAGGAAAATGTCCATTGGCAAACTATTTTCGAAAGTCTGGTTAAAAGGTTAATTTAGTTACTCTTTCTTATTTAATAGAATTAGTAAGAAGTATGCATTTTCTTACTTGGGGAAAAACTGTTTATTGAATGTAGGCTGAGGGTCAGAGTATGGAAATGACACTTTTTTAAATGGACAGTATACTATAAAATAGTTTTTCCCTTAATGTGTTTCCAATTACATTTTTACCATACGTATAAAATGTATGAAATTTGCTTTTTTAGGGTTTATTTGTGTAAATAAATTAGCTGATTTTGTGTTTTGAAGCCACAACCTAATAAAATGGGTTGAGCTTGTAGGTATAATAAGATCTCATTACTTTATCACATTGTGTACATATACCTGCTTCTTTATCTTATATCTGTCCATAAACCAATCACCAATACTTGGAGAGAACAATGGAAAATTAACATTTTATTACCTTATCTCTTCTATAACCCACTGGGATTGCAATTTCTTCTACTGGTCAAAAACTTTCCGGATGGGTGGGGATACCACAGGCTAAATAAACTTTTTCAAATGCCAATATAAGGGTAATGGAAATACTTGTAAACAATTTAATACACTCCAGCAGGTAAAGTGGGTCATTGGGAACAGATTAAAGGGGAAAACATTTTTGAGTATTTTACAGAACTGCCTTTCATTTCTGTGTTTTCTTTGCACATGTAAAATTAAACTTTTTCTTTACACATATTTACGAAAACGAATATCCGATTTTCGGTATGAATGCACAAATCTTTTAGTTTCACAAACTGGTTGTATTGAATCAAGGTCAGTGTCTTAGATAGTTTTGACAGATAGTTTTGACATGTGCACAATATCAGAAGACCATCATGAAGAGGGGATATTTTCACTGCACGTTCCACTGTCTAGTAAAGTTTCTAGTCATTTATTTATTTTTTTTAGGCTGAAAGTGAATGTAAAGTGTGCATCCTGACTAATGTTACCCTTAACGTCTATTAAAAATAAATAGTAGTTTCATTCATCGATTTACAATGTTTTTGTTAGATACCTTGTTTTTTAATATTTTTCATTGTCTCCCGTTATTTTGATCGTCCACCCGGCACGCGCGCCTACTTATTGTCATTCTGATTGACGTCTTAGTAACCAATCAAGGCTTTAACCACAGGGGGACCCACCCCCTTACGATGATGTAACTACTCCTTTCTGCGCCTGCGTTGTTATCATGTTCACAGACGATTTCCTTTTACGCTTGTGCACATTTTGCGCATGCGCAGTAGTAGTTTTACTTTACGGAGCCCTGTCATTTCTGAATTACTGTACCGCTCGGTAAGTATATCAGTAACAGGGCTCCGTATTCTCTAATGACAGCTTATTTTTCAAACCAATACTGTTTGAATTCAGAAAATAAATTTTAATTATTATTCTTGACACCAATTTTGAATATCGTTAATAATGTAATTAATACATTTTAATACATTTCTTCACATCATACCTTCCAAACATATCCATAGCAGATATATATTATATAAACGAACACACTGTTTGTATCTCTCTCTCTCTCTCTCTCTCTCTCTCTCTCTCTCTCTCTCTCTCTCTCTCTCTCTCTCTCTCTCTCTCTCTCTATATATATATATATATATATATATATATATATATATATATATGTATATGTATATATGTTATTGTATATATCTACATATATGCTTATATAATTACATATATATTTTTTTATCTATATATATATATATATATATATATATATATATATACGTATGTATGTATATATGTAGATATGTTGATATATGTATGTAAATTTATCTTTATGTATATATGTATATATATATATTAATGTAGATATTTTGAAATATATAGATATCTAATAATTTATTTCTCTATATGTATATATATATATATATATATATATATATATATATATATATATATATATAAAGATATCATATAGATGTATAAATATATAGATGTATAGATATATATATATATATAGATGAATATATATATATATATATATATAGATAGATAGATAGATAGATAGATAGATAGATAGATAGATAGATATAACACTACTATACATCTATACATATATATGTATATAAATATATATATATATATATATATATATATATATATATATATACAGTATATATATATATATATAAATATATAAATATATATATATATATATATATATATATTTTATATTGGATGAATAATAACTCTTTTGAATTGAACAAATAAGATATAATTTGATTTTATAACATGGTTTTGGTTAAAAATATATTCAATTATATAAAATTACTTATTTTTTAGGACAAGCAACAATATGAATTTCATTTAGTTGTGGTTTTAAAATAAAAACAAAATACATCAATTATAAATCAGTTTCTAAATTAAACATTTGTGATTAGACAAGTGCTTGCAACAATAATGGGAGCTAAGATTTGGAATTATAACCATATGAACAATGTCTGTTTAAATTTTTGTAAAAATATAAGATAGCAGGCAAAACATAATGAAAATAAAAAGCTCAGTTTCAATATACACTTACAATCGATGTGTATTGTATTTTTAATTGGCGTTATTACGGGCTGGGGTAGCAGATTGTTTCCTTCTCTTCTCAACGTGTAGTAATTCAATGAATACTATGGTTGATTGACAGCGGAAACAGCATTTCGCGCATGCGCAATGGGAAATCAAAACGGGAGCGCGCATTGACGAGACGTAAACAGCGGGTGGGACCGCTGTATACGTGATATGGCTAAAAATAAGGAAGTAAACTGTGGGAGGAGCAGGTACAGTGAATCGTTGATATTTCAACTAAAAAATAAACAACATATTACTAATTTTTTAATAGATGTATAGTGGTGGTTAGGTTAATATCATGATTGCCTACAGGAATATGTGTTCAAAACAAGGAAAATTGACAATCACTTTAACTTATAATAAAAAATAGCATAAAGAAACAATTTTACAGCAAATTCATTTATATGTGTGTATATATATATATATCGGTTGTTTTAGTGCTACACAAGAGGTTGTCGTATTAATTCCTTTACCTTATCGTGATTCTATATCCAAACTAGCTGTTTCTTCAGAGTTACTCAATGCCATCACTGTGGGATGAGTTCTATTTTCCAGACGTGTGATTTGAATAACGGTGACGTCACTTACTGTTACAGCTTGGACACGCCAGCAAAGACATCAGATTATTTATTACTCTTGAGGAATCCTTTATATCCATAAATCACAACTACAAAAACACATACTGGATAGCAAACTACCATCTTTTGCTAAACTTTTAAACTTGTTTTTAACAACTTTTATGTGAAACAGTCGTTTTTATCCAAAACATTTTCTTACTTTTAGATATTTATTTATTCTTTCAAGTTTTTTTTTTTTTTTTTTTCTTTAAATTTTTTATTGAAGGTAAAGAAGTTTACAGGCATAAATTGTATGGTACATTAATCGTTACAAACATTTATGGCATATCTGAAAAAATACAATGCACCAGAAGCAAACAATAATTATAAATAAAGTAACCTTCCCCTTCATTTTTCTCCCCTTTTCCTGTCATAGTAGATCACTCTTGGATCCTATATTTGTAAATAGCTTCATTTAGGGGTTTAATAAACAACAATAACATAAAATACACAGAAAAATAGCATCTCAAAAAATAATAATGCTGAATATGTGTTACATTTTAAGGATAGGAGATACAAAGGTCCCAACTGGGTACTCACTCATTAAATTTAAACAATAACACAAAAAAAAACAATTAAGCATGAACCATAACATATAAAGAAGAGACAAATCAACCTCTATTGGATAAAAGAACTTAAGCTGCTTAGTTTGAAAATGTTTAGGTTGTGATTCGATATAACAAGGAGTATTCAGGTTTACTTTTAAAACCTCTCCTGAAGGGTAGTATACAGCAGTTTGAGGCTAAAAGAGCAGCTCAGATAACAGTGCACCCTCACTAATATGTTCTATTTATTTATTTATTTATTTATTGGGTGGGTGTTGCAAATAACTATGTGTTTGGGAACTATTAGCGATTAGGATAAGAAAATGTATTACACTAGTGGTCTGAGGGAAATATATTCTTCATACATATGGCGACAACAATATTTCATATTTAGGGACCCTTATTTTGTCTGTGTTGTATAGTATGTCTCCCCCGGGGGCCCCCCACTAAACCCCACAGGGAACATGCGGTTATATTTAAGGGTACTATAACAGTAGTAATGTCTACCAAGCAAGATAAAAAGGAAATTAATACTTCAAGGCATTATATAAAGTGCAAGGGCGTAATAAACCGGAGATATAAGTTTGATTAACAAAAATTGTTACCAGTCACATTTAAATAAAGACAGTTCCAATAACTTTGTAATGACGTACCTAGCCCCCTCCTCGGTCTCGGCCGCAAACCGCGGGAAGTAGGCCATTTTAATAATAAAAATAACGGAACCTCTGTATAACATCAAAAGCATGGTTAATTAATAATGTGGACTCGTATCTCACCCCCAGTATTATAACATCATGAGACAATAAATACAGGCGAACATTTTGTAATTACAGGCAAAATATGACTAAGCAGCCCAAGATGTCTTTATGACTCTTTCTTAATAACTAGTAAGCTCTACGTGCTAAGGAAAGACCCTCGCCATATTTCTGAATCCTGACATATCCTGCAAAAGTGTAAATTTTTGTCCCAGTGTCCCATATGTGGCCTCCAACATCTAGAGAGTGGTAATTGGATAATGGTTTTGAAAACCCTGAGCCACCTTTCTCTAACAACCTTTCAGCTCGATTCTTGTCCCCATATTCCAGCCGGTATAAGTGCCCAGTTTTATTTGGCTTATAAACGCCCGATAGTCTAAGACTCTTTTTGTTGTTTAGAGCCGCATAAGTGACCTCCTCAGGCACCCGATCTGGAGCAGAGTTAAATTTGTTACCTGGGGTCAGAAAGTCCTGTGCTTTTACGGGTATGGTTGGCTCCGTTATAACAGCATTAGGATTCAAATCGGGCTTCGACAGCTTCTTGGGCTTTGTGGCAACAGTTTTCCCACAGCAAAAATCGATCATCTTCTTGATACCCCCCTTGTAGCTAGACGGCTGTGGAGTAAATGTCGAGGGCAAACGCAGTGGCTCCTCCGCAAGATCAACAGCCTCTGGTAGGTCCGGCATTATGTCCACTTCGTTGACTTTAGCCGACTGGAGTAGTTCCTGCCGCTTTTGGTAGAGATGTGTAAGAAAGTCCCAAGGTGGTCTGTTCATCAGGCTCTGAAGACAGCGTTCCAGTTTCTCCATGCTGCTATCACAGCTAGCGTGCAGACCCATTTCCTGTTCGGCATCCATTTTGCGATGCAGCATTAAGAGGAGATTAAATAATATCTTCTGTTGTTCAGGCTTTGTGAGGTTAATATGAATCGACAGATTAGTATATATATCGAGTTGTAATAGTGAGCACCCAGTTAGGACAAATACCCTCGAATGGTCGAGGGGGGTGGCGTTGCCTATGTGTGAGCCGCCGCTCTAGGCCTTCTATGTCCGTTGTCTGCCTCAGACTTCACAAATACAGCTCAAACTTCTCAAAATTTCAGGTACTGTTAAGTGGTCTGTCCTCATAGACAGTTAGGTATAATTTTGAGCTGTTGAATCTCTCCTGTTACCGGCGGGTCTCAAGTGATCAGTGAGAGCACAGAGAAGATGCGACCATGTAAGATCGCGGTTCGGACACGCCCCCATTCTTTCAAGTTTTCATATTAATTACAAATAAAATATATGTTTTAATTCACACTACACTGTTAACGTCAAACATAGTGACATAATTATTATTATCTCTCTCCTTATTATAGGCGATCACAGTTAAATCTGTCCCCACAAACCTTCTTTTACTACAGCTTTCCTATCATTACTACAGACAGGGATCAATTGTCCCCTCCAGGCGCATTTTATATTTCATAACTGTGAGGTATAACAAGGTGAGCATGTTAACAGAAACGAGAAGTGGATAAGACTATACTACACTATATTTTTCTATTTGTAAACAGAGTGCTATTCAAATCACACATCTTATATATATATATGTGTGTGTGTGTAGGTACATATCCCCAAATCCGGAATTCCAAAATCCAAACTTTTTAATTAATGTTTTGAAAAATAAAATTATTAAAAATGATTATTTTTCCCCACCTACCCTATGTCACAATCTTCTCTGCCTGTGTCTTTGGATTGTTTTTTTGTGTTCTAAAATGCAAATAATAGTCTATATTTATTTAAAACAACAAATATAACCTTTCTTATTACAGTCCTGCGCTATCTTTCTGAGGGTACTATGTATACAAAAATATAAAAAACTATATAAAACTACATTTAGGTTACATGCATAAGTTGTATTATGACATATAAATATTTCCTAAGTTACATAAGATATTGTTGCTTACACTTGTCCGTTCCCCTCTCAAACTGTCCCATTTTAAAGATACAAATATTCCAAAATCCAAACCTTTTCCGGTCTCAAGCAGTCTGGATAAAGAGATTTCTACCTGCCTATATATATATTTATATATATATATATATATATATATATATATATATATATATATATATATATATATATATATATATATATATATATATATATATATATATATATATATATATATATATATGCTGATGAAGGGGACCTGATCCCCGAAAACGTTTCACCTTCTTTTTGGCTGCAGTATTGTGTTCAAGTTTGCACCCAGGCGGACGTCATTCAGGTGGGAAGAAGCTGGTAATTGGATATGTATATATATATATATATATATATATATATATATACAGTATATATATATATATATATATATATATATACACATATATATATATATATATATATATATATATATATATATATATATATATATATATATATATATATATATATATATATATATATATATATGAAATAAACAGGCTCCGCACTCTCCGCTGTGAAAACACAAACTTCTTTAATTGAAGTTCAATTAAAGAAGTTTGTGTTTTCACAGTGGAGAGTGCGGGACCTGTTTATTTAATTTGTTTACTTTTCCTACCCAGAGCACCCCGGAAGTTGAAAGTTTATTGTGTGTGCAGATCCCCTGCTTGATGTTTTCCTATGTGTATATATATATATATATATACAGGGAGTGCAGAATTATTAGGCAAATGAGTATTTTGACCACATCATCCTCTTTATGCATGTTGTCTTACTCCAAGCTGTATAGGCTCGAAAGCCTACTACCAATTAAGCATATTAGGTGATGTGCATCTCTGTAATGAGAAGGGGTGTGGTCTAATGACATCAATACCCTATATCAGGTGTGCATAATTATTAGGCAACTTCCTTTCCTTTGGCAAAATGGGTCAAAAGAAGGACTTGACAGGCTCAGAAAAGTCAAAAATAGTGAGATATCTTGCAGAGGGATGCAGCACTCTTAAAATTGCAAAGCTTCTGAAGCGTGATCATCGAACAATCAAGCGTTTCATTCAAAATAGTCAACAGGGTCGCAAGAAGCGTGTGGAAAAACCAAGGTGCAAAATAACTGCCCATGAGAAAAGTCAAGCGTGCAGCTGCCAAGATGCCACTTGCCACCAGTTTGGCCATATTTCAGAGCTGCAACATCACTGGAGTGCCCAAAAGCACAAGGTGTGCAATACTCAGAGACATGGCCAAGGTAAGAATGGCTGAAAGACGACCACCACTGAACAAGACACAAGCTGAAACGTCAAGACTGGGCCAAGAAATATCTCAAGACTGATTTTTCTAAGGTTTTATGGACTGATGAAATGAGAGTGAGTCTTGATGGGCCAGATGGATGGGCCCGTGGCTGGATTGGTAAAGGGCAGAGAGCTCCAGTCTGACTCAGACGCCAGCAAGGTGGAGGTGGAGTTATGGTTTGGGCTGGTATCATCAAAGATGAGCTTGTGGGGCCTTTTCGGTTGAGGATGGAGTCAAGCTCAACTCCCAGTCCTACTGCCAGTTTCTGGAAGACACCTTCTTCAAGCAGTGGTACAGGAAGAAGTCTGCATCCTTCAAGAAAAACATGATTTTCATGCAGGACAATGCTCCATCACACGTGTCCAAGTACTCCACAGCGTGGCTGGCAAGAAAGGGTATAAAAGAAGAAAATCTAATGACATGGCCTCCTTGTTCACCTGATCTGAACCCCATTGAGAACCTGTGGTCCATCATCAAATGTGAGATTTACAAGGAGGGAAAACAGTACACCTCTCTGAACAGTGTCTGGGAGGCTGTGGTTGCTGCTGCACACAATGTTGATGGTGAACAGATCAAAACACTGACAGAATCCATGGATGGCAGGCTTTTGAGTGTCCTTGCAAAGAAAGGTGGCTATATTGGTCACTGATTTGTTTTTGTTTTGTTTTTGAATGTCAGAAATGTATATTTGTGAATGTTGAGATGTTATATTGGTTTCACTGGTAAAAATAAATAATTGAAATGGGTATATATTTGTTTTTTGTTAAGTTGCCTAATAATTATGCACAGTAATAGTCACCTGCACATACAGATATCCCCCTAAAATAGCTATAACTAAAAACAAACTAAAACTACTTCCAAAACTATTCAGCTTTGATATTAATGAGTTTTTGGGGTTCATTGAGAACATGGTTGTTGTTCAATAATAAAATTAATCCTCAAAAATACAACTTGCCTAATAATTCTGCACTCCCTGTATATATATATATATATATATATATATATATATATATATATATATATATATATATATATATATATATATATATATTTTGCATTTCTATGTTACTATCTATCAGCAAAATTACAAGTTGTGCGGTACGGCTATACCGCTGAAAAATTGGCAATTGCGCACGGAATATGCAGATCTCCCGTATTACAAGTCGCAGCGGTACAGCTATACCGCTAGCGTTTTAGCCTTTACGCAACTCTCCATTCATTGCACCGGTATTACAGATTGTGCAGTCCGGCTATAACGGTAGCATTATGGCTTGTACCGCCACAATCTATTCCGCTATCTGAGACCAGTAGTTATGAATTTTGTGAAACAAAAATGTTTCACAAAACTCATAACAAAAATGTTACAAAGTACACTAACACACATAAACTACCTATTAACCCCTAAACCGCCATCACCAGCATCGCAAATACTATATAAAACCTATTAACCCTAACTCGCTGCCCACCCACAAAGCCAACACTAAATAAACCTATTAACCCCTAAACCGCCGACCCCCCACATAGCGAACACTAAATAAACCTATTAACCCTTAAACCACCAGCCCCCCACATTGCTACTACTAAAATTAACCTATTAATCCTTAAACCGCTGCCCCCCAGATCACTACTACTAAGCTAAAACTATTAACCCCTAAACCGCCATCCCTCACAACGCAATAAACCTTATTACACTTAACCCCTAAACCGACATCCCCCAACAACGCAAATAACTAATTTAATCACTAAGCTCCCTAACCTAACACTCCCTAAATTAACCCCAATTACATAAAATAAAAAAAATACTAAATTTAAATTAAAATAAAAATTCCTAACGTTACTTTAAAAAAAAAAAAAAACTAAGATTAAATTAAAATAAATAGATCTAAAATTACAAACAATAAAAAAGTCTTAAATTACAGAAAAAAATAAACCAAATTATCAAAAATAAAAAATTAAACCTAATCTAATACCCCTATAAAAATAAAAAAGCCCCCCAAAATAAAAACACCCCCTAATCTTACACTAAGATAGCAATAACCATTAAAGGGCCTTTGTAGGGTATTGCCCTAAATTAAATAACTCTTTTACCTCAAAAATACAAACCCCCAACCCACCAAACCCCCCAAAATAAAAAAAAACTAACACTGAAAAAAACCTAAGCTACCCAGCCAATAGGATTTCAGTAGCTCTCATCCTATTGGCTGATTTGAATTTTTCAGCCAATAGGAATGCAAGGTACCCCAAACATAAAATGACTTGCATTCAAGCTTCAGTGTGTGGGTGTCAGGATGCCAAGAATCAGACTGAGACTAGAAGTGCAAAAATAATTACACCTTTATTAATAGCAAAAAATAATAAAAAGTCCACAAGTCAAATAACAAGCCAGGAATCAAAACCAGAACTGGATGTCAGGCAGCCAGATAATACACAGGAGCTCTCACAAACAGGTCTGAGACAATGCAAGGGCAAAGTATACTGAACAGAGGCCCTTTAAATAATGTGATGACATCACAATTCTGAGACTGCATCCTGTCTCACATGGATGATGTGCACCAGTCTGGCCATAAAAGGAAGTGCAGGAAATGAGCAGCATCACACAGTATTCACCAAAATCAGCAAGAGAGGTGAGTAAAATGGCTGCCAGCAGCACATGGCAAACAGATCAGGGAAAAAACCCTGACAGTACCCTCCCCTCAACGACCCCTCCCCCGCGGAAGGAAAAAAGGCTTATTGGGGAAACGGGCATGGAAGACATGGAGGAGGGCGGGAGCATGAACATCAGAGGAGGGAACCCATGAACGCTCCTCCAGACCATAGCCCCTCCAGTGAACCAAATACTGTACGCGGCCCCTGGACATACGAGAGTCAATAATGCTGCTGACCTCATACTCCTCATGGTTGTCAACAAAGATAGGACGGGGACGAGGCAACACAGTGGTAAAACGATTACAAACCAATGGTTTCAAGAGGGAGACATGAAAAACATTGAAGATGCGCATTGCAGGAGGAAGGTCAAGAGCGTAGGCCACAGGATTGACCCATCGGAGTATTTGAAAAGGACCAACATAACGGGGAGCCAGTTTATTGGAAGGCACACAAAGGTTCAAGTTGCGGGAGGACAGCCAAACTCTCTCACCAACCTAGTAGGAAGGCACGGGCAGACACCTACGATCAGCCTGGAACTTTTGGCTCTGCATAGAATGATGAAGGCAATCCTGAATCTGCACCCACGTAGAACGGAGTTGCCAGAGATGCTCCTCCAAAGCCAGAATACCCTGAGACATGAATGAATCAGGCAACAAGGATGGTTGAAACCCATAATTCGCCATGAACGGGGATAACTTGGAGGAAGCATTAATAGTACTATTACGAGCAAACTCTGCCCAAGGTAACAGTTCAGACCAATTATTGTGGTGATCTGAGACATAGCAACGGAGGAACTGTTCCAGAGCTTGATTAGACCGTTCCGCAGCCCCATTGGATTGAGGGTGATATGCTGAGGAGAAGGAAATCTGGATCCCCATTTGAGCACAAAAGGAACGCCAAAATCTGGAGACAAACTGGCTACCCCGGTCCGACACTATCTCCTTGGGTAACCCATGTAAACGGAAGATCTCCCGGGCAAAAATGTAAGCAAGCTCCTGAGCGGTAGGCAACTTCTTCAAGGGAATGCAATGTGACATTTTAGAAAAATGGTCAACCACCATAAGGATAACAGTATTGCCATTGGAAACAGGGAGCTCGACAATGAAGTCAATGGAAAGATGTGTCCAAGGACGCTCACCATTAGCAATAGGTTGAAGAAGACCCACAGGAAGACATTGAGGAGTCTTATTCTGTGCACAAACTGAGCAGGAGGCAACATACGCAGCAACATCAGAACGAAGACCTGGCCACCAGAATTGTCGAGTGACAGACCAAATCATTTGGTTCTTGCCTGGGTGACCTGCGGCTTTAGGATAGTGGTAAGTGTGCAAAAGTTTAGTTCGAAGATTCCCAGGAACAAAACACTTACCACTAGGTTTCTCAGGAGGTGCATTGGTTTGTGCAGCCAGGATCTCCTCCCCCAATGGAGAAGTCAAATTAGTACGTATGGTAGCCAAAATATGGTCAGGAGGTATAACTGGAGTAGGTACAGACTTCTCCTTGGACAGAGGCTAAAATTGTCAAGAGAGGGCATCAGCCCTAACATTCTTACTACCAGGCAGGTAGGAGATCACATAATTAAACCAAGACAAAAATAGCGCCCATCTGGCCTGTCGGGGCGACAAACGTTTTGCTTCAGATAGATAAGTTAAATTCTTGTGGTCAGTAAGAATGAGCACTGGCACCCTAGTACCCTCGAGAAGATGCCTCCATTCCTTGAGTGCCAAAATTATGCCCAGTAATTCCCTGTCGCCAATTTCATAATTGCACTCTGCTGGAGACAATTTCTTAGAGAAGAAACCACACGGATGCAAGGAACCGTCAGGCGTAGGATGTTGAGACAAGAGGGCACCTACTCCAGTCTCAGACGCATCGACCTCAACAACGAAAGGCAGGACAGGGTTAGGATGAGCCAGAACTGGAGTGGCAGCAAAGGCAGTCTTAAGACTATCAAAGGCCTCAATGGCAGTAGGTGACCAATGGAGTGGATCATTCTCTTTACGGGTCATGTCTGTGATAGGTTTGACCAAGGAAGAAAAGTTTTTAATAAACTTTCTATAGTAATTGGCGAACCCCAAAAAACGTTGAATAGACCGAAGACCAACTGGGCGAGGCCACTGCAGAACTGCAGATAACTTGTCAGGATCCATGGAGAACCCTGCAACAGAAATAACATAACCTAGGAAGGTTACTTGAAACTGATGGAACTCATATTTCTCGAGTTTACAAAACAGGACGTTCTCACGTAGTCTCTGAAGAACCCGTGTAACATCAGAACAATGAGCCTCAAGTGTGGGTGAGTGTATGAGGATGTCGTCTAAGTACACTACAACACACTGTTGCAACATATCTCGTAGGACATCATAAATAAATTCCTGGAAAACAGCAGGAGCATTACATAGTTTAAAGGGCATTACAAGATACTCATAATGCCCGATCCTGGTGTTAAATGCTGTTTTCCATTCGTGGCCCTCCTTGATCCTAATGAGATTGTACGCTCCTCTCAAATCAAGTTTAGTAAAGACCGTAGCTCCCTTGAAGCGGTCAAAGAGTTCCGTAATGAGTGGAATAGGGTAAGTATTCTTAATGGTAAGACGATTAAGACCCCTATAATCGATGCATGGTCTTAACTCGCCACCCTTTTTCTTCACAAAGAAGAAGCCAGCCCCTACAGGAGAGCAGGATTTGCGGATGATCCCCCGCGACAGAGCATCGGCAACATACTCCTCCATAGCACAATTCTCTGCAACAGACAGAGGGTAAACCCGGCCCAGAGGAGGAATGGCTCCGGGTTGCAGGTCTATGGCACAATCGTAAGACCTGTGAGGAGGCAACGTACCGGCATGCACCTTGTCAAAAATGTCTAGGAACTCTCGGTACTCCTCTGGCAATTGAGATACCGAAGACGTGCACAAGACTTTAACTGGTTTCTGAAGACAAGTGGAAATACATTGCGGAGACCACAACAAGATTTCGGACCTGCGCCAGTCGAGACTGGGATTGTGCTTTTGGAGCCAGGGATAACCCAGAGTAACCGAAAAATGCGGAGAGTTTATCTCCTGGAACTGGAGAGTTTAAAAATGGAGAGCCCCAACAGCCATGGATAACGGAGCAGTTTCGTGAGTAACGAGTGCGGGCTGAAGGGGCCTGCCATCAATGGCCTCAATAGCAAGCGGAACGGACCGAGGCAAAACAGGAATGGAGTGCTTTGATACAAAAGCACTGTCAATGAAATAGCCGCAGCACCGGAGTCAACAAGAGCCTGGGTGACTATGGAGGAGTCCACCCAGGAAAGGACAACCGTGACCAAAGGTTTCTCCTTTAGCAGTTCCGGGGATGAGGATAAACCACCCAAGGTCTGCCCCCGACAGGACCTCAGGTGTGAGCATTTCCCGGCCGTGTAGGACAAGACTTCAAAAGGTGGCCCTGTAACCCACAATAGAGGCAGAGCCCCTCCCTCCTCCTAAAGGCCCTCTCCGCCATGGAGAGACGCGTGAATCCCAACTGCATCAGCTCAGCAGTACCTGGTGACTCAGGACCAGGAGACAATGGAACAGGAGGCATCCGCAAGCGCTCCTTGAAAGAGGGCCTCTCACTTAGTCTGATGTCAATTAGGATCAAAAAAGACACCAATGCCTCGACAGCTTCTGGTAAATCTCTGGCAGAAACTTCGTCTGTAATCGCATCAGAGAGTCCATGAAAGAAGGCGGCAACAAAGGCTTTATTGTTCCAACCTACCTCTGCGGCAAGCGTATGGAACTCAATGGCATACTGAGCAACAGATCTTGTACCTTGCTGAATGGACATGAGTCCTTTAGCAGCAGAGGAGGAGCGAGCCAGAACATCAAATACCCTTCGAAAGGAGGCCACAAATTCAGGGTAATTTGAAATCACAGGTTTATTAGTCTCCCACAAGGGATAAGCCCATGCAAGAGCTGTGTCAGAGAGTAACGAGATGAGAAATCCCACCTTAGCTCTGTCAGAGGGAAACGCCTGAGGTAACATCTCAAAGTAAATGCCCACCTGGTTCAAAAACCCTCTGCACTGATTAGGATCTCCTCCATATCACTGAGGTAGAGGTGCAGAACCGGACATGCTCCTGGTAGGACTAGGTGCAGCAGCGGAAACAGGAGCAGCCATAACTTGCAGGACACTTTGGTCCAAATGTGCACTGCGAGTCAGCAGGGTTTGCAGGGATAGTGCAAATTGATCCAAGCGGTGATCCTGTTCATCCATCCTGGAAATTATGGCAGGTAAAGGTGGATTATTAGCACCATCAGGATTCATGGCCCTTGCTTAATGTCAGGATGCCAGGAATCAGACTGAGACTAGAAGTGCAAAAATAATCACATCTTTATTAATAGCAAAAAATAATAAAAAGTCTACAAGTCAAATAACAAGCCAGGAACCAAAGCCAGAACTGGTAGTCAGACGAGCCGAGTCAGGAGCCAAAGTGAATAGTCAGACGAGCCGGAATCAGGAACAAGGAGAACAGCAGAGTCAGGAACAAGCCAGGGATCAGGAACCAGGAGGGACGTCAGACAGCCAGGTAATACACAGGAGCTCTCACAAACAGGTCTGAGACAACGTAAGGGCAAAGC
This sequence comes from Bombina bombina, assembly GCF_027579735.1. NCBI lineage: Eukaryota > Metazoa > Chordata > Amphibia > Anura > Bombinatoridae > Bombina > Bombina bombina. The sequence goes on from NC_069499.1 coordinate 548,055,994, forward strand.
ATACTGAACAGAGGCCCTTTAAATAATAAGTGATGACATCACAATTCTGAGACTGCATCCTGTCTCACACGGATGATGTACACCAGTCTGGCCATAAAAGGAAGTGCAGGAAATGAGCAGCATCACACAGTATGCACCAAGTCAGCAAGAGAGGTGAGTAAAATGGCTGCCAGCAGCACATGGCAAACAGATCAGGGAAAAAACCCTGACAGTGGGCGACAATCGCATGAAGAGGATCCTCCATGCTGGATGGCTCCGTGGCCGCCAGTCCTGTTCCGTGAACACCTTCACCCTGGATGAAGATAGAAGAGGTCCCCACGCTGGATGAAGATATCGCCACCGGACTTCAGGAATGGTGAGTACCTATTTCGGGGTTAGACTTAGGCTTTTTTTTTTTTGGGGGGGGGGGTGTTTTTTTTTAGATTAGGGATTTTTTTTTTATTTTAATGGGCTGCAAAAGAGCTGATTGCACATACAAATGCCGCTTAAGGGGCAATGGGTAGCTTATGTTTTTTTAGTGTTAGTTTTTTTTATTTTGGGGGGTTGGGGGTTTACTGTTAGGGGTTAATTTGTATTTTTGAGGTAAAAGAGCTGTTTAACTTAGGGCAATGCCCTACAAAAGGCCCTTTTAAGGGCTATTGGTAGCTTAGTGTTAGGGGGGGGTTATTTGGGGGGGGCTTTTTTATTTTTATAGGGGTATTAGATTAGGTTTATTTTTTTATTTTTTAGGGGTTTTTTTAAGTAATGTTAGGAATTTTTTTATTTTATGTAATTGGGGTTAATTTAGGGGGTGATTAAATTAGTTATTTGCGTTGTGGGAGGATGGTGGTTTAGGGGTTAATAATTTAATTAGGTTTATTACGTTGCGGGGGTGGCGGTTTAGGGGTTAATAGGTTTATTTTATTAGTAGCAATGTGGGGGGCCGGTGGTTTATGGTTTAATAACTTTATTTAGGTGTTAGCAATGTGGGGGGCTGCGGTTTAGGGGTTAATAGTTTTATTATAGTAGTAGCAATGTGAGGGGGGCGGTTTAGGAGTTAATACGTTTATTTAGGTTTTAGCGATGCAGGAGTGGCAGTTTAGGGGTTAATAGGTTTATTTAGTGTTGGCGATGTCAGGGGTGGCGGATTAGGGGGTTAATAGTTTTATTTAGTGACGGCAATGTTAGGGGTATTTAGACTAGGGGTTTATGTTAGGGTGTTAGGTTTTTACATAACGTTCTTTTCCCCATAGACATCAATAGGGATTGCAGGTGTTATAAGTGTAGTTGTTTTTAACAATCTAATGGTGAATAAAAAGAATTTGTGAGCTGGAAAATGGCCTTTGCTTTTCAATCAGGTATTATTAGCCTGCAACTCTTCAACTGCCTGGCTTTTTTTTTTTTTTCATATATGTTTTGATAATATATAGCTTTCTAAGGGGCCGAATTATCAAGGGCCGAATGGCCCCCGATCCCCATGCTTCCGCGGGAGACTTCAGGCTCGCCGGAAACAGCAGTTATGAAGCAGCGGTCTTAAGACCGCTGCTCCTTAACTGGTCCACCTGCTCTTAGGCTGCGGACCGCCTGATCTCATACGATCAGCCTCATTGACACCCCCTGCTAGCGGCCGCTAATCTGCAGGGGACGGCATTGCACAAGCAGTTCACAAGAACTGCTTGTGCAATTATAAATACACTGTCGGCATTCATCAATGTCTGTCAGACATGATCCGCTGAGCGGATCATGTCGAACAGACCGATGATAAATCGGCCCCTATGTGTCTTATATATAAGATCTATATGACATTCATTGGCAAAGCTTTATAGACTAATAGCCAGAGTTGTGACTAGACACCACTTGGAGCTAACACAGAATATAAAGCTGAATCTTTTAGGCCATAAGTAATATTAAAAAAAACGTTCATAGCACCTGTCAAAAAGAATCCTGCATGGTCTCATGATCTAGGCCCCCTAGAGTCAACTCTTTCCTAGTTGTTGCATATATTTTTTATACTTTTAATGATGCAGTATACTCATGGGATATGGGTTCTACTCAGGAAAGTGTTAAATCCACTAATTATTTTCTTTTTTACAATTATTTATATTGTATTATATCAGAAGTAAAGCAATTCATTTTTATAAGCACAAGTTCCTCACACATAAGTAACTGCTGAAAAAAATGTTTATTTATCATTTAATGATCTATTTGAATCAGTGTGATGTTGTAATGTTTGTTATGTTTATTCATGCACAACATTGTTTTTGCATAGACACCAGCAGCACTGAGTTACATTATATACACTAGGGGTATTTGGAGGTGTTTCTGCAGTTAAAATCCTTTTCAAACCAGAACAAACTGTCAAAATACTAAGAGCTCAATTTTGTTATGCTGAGCTTATTTCTACTGCGGTGCTTAGTCTTGCACGACAGATCATCTAGCCCAAAACACCAACAACATACAGAGGTGCAGGGGTGTGGTATATAAAGACATGTTATATATGGAAAGAAAATAAGTTTATGTAAAGAAGACAAGAAGAGAAAAATGAAAAAAAATACACACAAAAAAACTAAATAGTACAATACATCACCTTTTGATATCTGCCACCTCACTAAGCAACCACAAATGATATGGTCTAGAACCACTTCTGCGCTATAAAATTGTGACTTCAGGCATTAATTTATATAGAGAATCTGATTTATTTTTTTAAAGCATATAGCCCTCTACATGATCAATGGATGTGAACAGTATTTTTAAATCTAAAAGTATTGTTCCATTAGAAATAAAAACATTACAAATGTCCACTGAAGAAACAGAAACCCTTTATGGTATAGTTATCAAAGACACACTGCATGTGCCTTAGACTGAAACTACCACATATCCACTACACAGCTAGCAGTGCTGCCCTGCATTTACTCAGTGGGGGCAGAGAGAGACTTTCTTTGCCTTGCAGCTTGCATTGTGTCAGCATGAATAGGACTGGTACTATGGCAGGTGGTCTAAGCATTGATATGAATACCTTTAATTGTCCCAATGTTAAAGGGATGACACAGGAAATGGGAACAAGAATTAGAGGGATTGTGGCTCTCCACCAGTGATCTGTAATCTGTTTCAGTGAAGAGACTGACACAGAAGGCCCACCTGCTGCTAAACTCCTCCAGTGCTTGTATGCCATTGAAGGGGTTAATCCATTTCCATTTATTATGAATCATTGCTAGCTCCCATGAGTACATTCTGAAATTGATGCTATACAATACATTTTTCAACAGCAAACACATTGGATTTTTTTTCTGGACATTAAAAATTGGACATTAAATGCACATTGAACTCATAATTAATTCTCCTATAATATGTGTAATTAAGCACAGTAGAAAAGTGCAATGTATCTTCTTTATGTATTTCCTGTTATTTACTACTGTGAACTGTATTCTCTCTATCCCCCCAAGAAAGACTGAAGTAAATATTTCATACTTTAAGGTCTAATTAGATTTTAAATGAATAATTAATATTATCTTAACTTAAAGGGCCATAATACCCAAATGTTTAAACACTTGAAAGTGATGCAGCATAGCTGTAAAAAGATGATTAGAAAATATCACCTAAACATCTCTATGTAAAAAAGAAAGATATTTTACCTCAAAAGTTCCTCAGTAGCCACCTCCCATTGTAAAGGATTTCTAAGCAGCATATTAGTATGTCTGTCCCGGGACAACTGAAAGGATGAGCTTTGTGCACTCTCATATTATTTCACCAATCAGGTAAAGGAAGCTTACTATGAAATCTCATGAGAGTTAAGTCAAATCTCATGAAATCACAGTAAGAGTTCATGACCTCAGTACAGCTGATGCTGATTGGCTGCTGTTCATTTCTTCATTTTTTATTTTTTTTTTACCTGCAGCTGGGAGCAGCTGAGTATAACTTTTTACACAGAACTTACTCTGCTGAGCTGAGGAGATTGTGAGGTAAAATATCTTCCTTTTTTACATAGAGATGCTCAGGTGATATTTTCCTGTCAGCTTTTTACAGTTATACTGCATCAGTTTCAAGGGATTTAGCATATGAGTATTATGTCCCTTTAATAAATTCTGTGCCTCTATATATCCCAGCTAAGTAAAGATATCCTGCTCTAATGTCATCTCAGATCCAGCACGAGTCATTAGAGAGGCTGGAACGGTGTCAATGCTATTTTGTAGAAGTCGAAATGTCACAGAGGATATTTGAGATTTATGTAGGATTAGAAGTTAGAGTTAGTGTTACACTTGTATTCCATTTACACACAAGTCACCCTCTCTGGTGTTGTTAATGCCATATATGAATATGAGAGGACAATGAGCAAATGGTCTATGCTCTCAAGATTTACTAGCATAATATGCGTAACCGGTTTTATACTCATATGTATCTCAGCAGAAGGAAAACCATATTGTACACTTTGTTTTCATTCTTGAAAGCAAAATAATAATAATAATAATTAAAAACTGAAGACATTAAAGTGATGGTAAGATCAGATTGATCACATTTTCTTAATAGATAGATTTTACTTTGAAGTACATTACTTTTTTTCTCAGTGTGTTCAATTGTTTTCTAAATATTAGAATACCTGTATATACACCAGGGGTGGGAAGACTTTTGTAAGGCAAGGGCTACCTCTAATTTTATTCCAAGTGACGTGGTCACTCACTAATCCCACCAATCTTAATAATAATAATAATAATAATAATAATTACAATAATGTATTTATTGAAAAACACAAAGAATAGTATTTTTGCCACAAATAGGATCTGCTGGCTGAAAATTTTATTTTTGCCACAAATAGGACCTGCTGGCTGAAAAATTTATTTTTGCCACAAATAGGACCTTCTGGCTGAAAATTTTATTTTTGCCACAAATAGGACCTGCTAGCTGAAAATTGTATTTTTGATACAAATATACAGCTTTAAAAATCAGCCGCGCTCTTTAACAAATACATCCACGCTCTGTCTTTACTTACTGCAAGAGCTCTCTTTTGACGTCATGCTGGGACCGTCAAGCAACCTTATCTGTGTACAGCGCGTGCGTATGATAAGTAGTATCACAATTAAGACAGCTCGAGACTCATTTTACAAAGTAATTTTAATGGCTGGATGCCAATGCAAGTTGATTAGCGGGCAGGTCCTATAACCAAAGTTGGAGCAGCAAGTTCAGCTACAGCCACGTCACGCATGCTGAAGTACAGTGCCCATATCGCCATCAAAGCCGATTTCAAAAGTCTGCATAAGAGAAAGATTTCTCACACATCTATGGTGGTGAGGCTCTTCACTCAGAATCTAGATTCTATCTATAATTCTAGATTCTGAGTGAAGAGCCTTGCTGCCGTAAATGTGTGAGAAATCTTTCTCTTATTATGCAGACTTTTCAAATCTTACATGCGGTCACCTCAAAATTTACTTGCGGTCCACTGGTAGACCGCGATCTACTTCTTGCCCACCCCTGATGTAAACTGATCAGCCACAACATTAAAACCACCTGTCTACTATGGTGTAGGTCCCCCTTGTGCTGCCGAAACAGCTCTGATGCATTAAGGCATGGACTCCACAAGACCTCTGAATGTGTCCTGTGGTATCTGGCACCAAGATATTAGCTGCAGATCCTTTAAGGCCTGCAAGTTCAGATTTGTTGTTCCAGCACATCCCACAGATGCTCAAATGGATTGAGATCTGGGGAATTTGGAGGCCAAGGAAACACCTTGAACTTGTTTTCATGTTCCTCAAACCATTTCTGAACAGGTTTTTGCAGTGTGGCAGAGTGCATTATCCTGCTGAAAGAAGCCACTCCCATCAGGGATCATCATTGCCATCAAGGGATGTACATGGTCTGCAACAATCTCTAGGTAGGTGGTACATCTCAAAGTAACATGCACATGCCAGGACCCAAGGTTTCCCAGCAGAGCATAACACTGCCTCCGTCAAGCCTTCCTTCTTCCCATAGTGCATCCTGCTGCCATCTCTTCCCCAGGTAAACAACACAGACACAGCCAGCCATCCACCTGATCTAAAAGAAAATGTGATTCAACAGACCAGGCAACCTTCTTCCATTGCTCCATGGTCCGGGTTCCGAGACTTACATACCCATTAAAGGGGCATTAGGCAGTGGACAGTTGTCATCATGGGCACTCTGATTGGTCTGCCGCTACGCAGCCCCATATGCAGCAAACTGCAATGCACTATGTGTTCTAACACCTTTCTATCATGGCTAGCATTCAATTGTTCATCAATTTCAGCTACAGTAGCCTTTCTGTGTGATCGGACTAGACGGGCTAACCTTAGCACTCCACGTGCATCAATGAACCTTAAGTGCTTGACAGGCGCCATTGTGACGATATAATCAATGATATTCACTTCACCAGTGGTGTATATGTTATGGCTGATCAGTGTAGGTTGTTTCTTACTTAGGTCCCATCCGCTGTCCCCCAGAGTAGTCTTTTTTTCCCCTTTTATGACATTTTATATGGCACCCATTAATAAGAATTGTGACATTGTGATTGTAATCTGTGGTCCTGTTTCACAGCTAATACGCATGCGCGTTTGTGCCAAATGATATTCCGGTCACCCAGTCAGCTTTCTTTATATCTGTAGATGGCTATGTTCACTTGCACATGAACGGTATAGGGCAAATGGGAGTCCTTATGACATACAAGTAAACAGTGAATTGAAGCTTATGTCCCAAATCACTGTACTTGGATAGTTGCCAGAAGAAATGTGCATGCACAGATTGTCTACCCCCCCACCCAGAATATTCATTGGCTGCACTATTCGGTATTTGTTTCATTTAAAACAATATTAATAGTGAATTTTAGTTAAACATTTACATTAGTTTTTGTTAAAATTAATGTAATGTTTAAAGCTACAGGAAAAAAAGTTTACCTATAGCTTTATACTTATGTCTTGCACGGTAGAGCGAGCTAACACAATTCTTTTCTTGCCAAAGCCCAGGTCACACTAACAGCAGGTTTAACGTACTTGACTCCCAGGACCTGCACTAACTTTAGTGCAGGTCCTGGAAGCCGACCCCGCTAAGCCTCCTGTTAGTGCAGCCAGAGCTTTGACAAAAAGAGGATTGTGTTAACTCGCTCTCCAGCGCACAAAAGGTATTAACCCTTAAAAAAATAAAGGAAACAAATGAATACTGATGAATTTTATCACTATGTATTTATTAGTTTTCTTTCATTCTTGTTGGTGCATTCTTTTGAATATTATTTTTGTCAAAACAAATGAATATCCGTTTTTTGTTACGATTGTGTAATTGTAACAAAACAAATGCACATCTCTAGTGCAGGAAGTGATATTAGCGATCTCATTGAATTTGTATTACAAGTGGTGCTTTGCACTCAAGCACAATCAAGAATAACACCTTAAAATGTAGTGCTTTTTAAGATCTGAATTAAACCCTTATTGTTAATATAATACCCTAAAATTACTTGAAGAATTTCACTACTCGCATATCATAGGCTTAGAGCACCCTCTGCTTAGCACATCCTTGGCTCAAGTGATATCTAATATGCAGGTGTTAGCATTCCCTAGACTAGTCCTCTCCCTGCACTCCGACGCCCGTGCAATGGCCCGGAGAGACCCTCCTGCTCAGAGGTAGCTCGGCGGGCAGCGAGAGAGAGGGCAAGAGGCGAGCGCGGCGCTCCTAGAGAATCTCCCGGGCACTCCCCCGGAGTGATTAAAAAAATAGCTTTGAACTTGTAATATGAAGTCAAAAATAGAAATTCTATTGATTATATTCAAGAGATATGACCGCAATTTAGCGCTAATATTTTTGCACTCCTTTTGTAATCTTGCCCTAAATGGGATACAGTCAGGACCAAATGTGTAAGGTGAATTTCCTATTAAGAATGGTCTACTGTTTTAAAACCCCCTGAAGGTGGATAGGAATAGAGGGATTTTCTTGTAAAAGGGGAATTGTCCCTTCAAAAAGAGAGACGGCCTCAAGGTCTGGTAAATGGTTTTAAGTGTAATATATTAATTGCAAGATCAGGGTTGTTCAACCAAGGCCTAGGGCCACAGTTCTGCATTTTGTTTATATTATAATCTGACACTATCTATTTCCTCATATTCAATCTATTTTTCTGCATTTTGCTTCTTCTATATTTTGACCTCCTTCTGTTCTGTATGATACGGCTCTTTTCAAATGTCTGCTATGCAGATTGTGAAGATGAACTTGCTAGATGTGTCTTATATAAAACATCACAGATATCCCATGTGGTTCTAAGAAAGAATCCCATCATGCATTTGTTGTGTCTGGTAACTAGTGCTAATAGCAATGTTAACAACTGGCATATTGATTGTGTTTTTTAGAAGTGGTAGTGTCCCAATGACAAATGATACCTCTTAGTCACAGCAGTGATGAAGTGTACAAGTCATGTATAACCCTGTTGTTCATATCAGTCCTTGTCACAATATACTTTATTCTACATATGTTCCAGGCTCTCAAATGCCAGTTGACACCCGATATTCCCATTTCTACCAAGGAACATCATCTTGACAGTTTGCTAATGTGCGTAAAATATTGAACCTAATTGCCCCTTTTCATTAATGATATGGTCTGTCCCATCAAAGCAAATTTGTACAGAGATATTGAAGACATTTTTTTTTATATGCATAGTACATATCAGAAAATAAGCACTGCTTTGCACTTAAAGGGATATGAAACCCATTTTTTTTCTTTCATGATTCAGATAGAGCATGCAATTTTAAGCAACTTTCTAATTTACTCCTATTATCAAATTGTCTTCGTTCTTTTGGTGTCTATATTTGAAAAGCAGGAATGTAAGCTTAGGAGCCGGCCCATTTATGGTTTGGTACATGGGTAGCGCTTGCTGATGGGTGGCTAAATGTATCCACCAATCAGCAAGCGCTACCCAGGTTCTGAACCAAAAATGGGCTGGCTCCTAAGCTTACATTCCTGCTTTTCAAATAAAGATACCAAGAGAACGAATATTTTTTTTTTATAGGAGTTAATTCAGAAAGTTGCTTTAAATTGCATGCTGTATCCAAATCATAAAGAAAGAAAAAATTGTAATTCACATCAATTTAAAATTGCTATTTTGCTAATCAAATTTGCAGGGTTTTGCAAATCCAACCCGCTACAATTTCTTCACCTCCTTTTGGAGTCTATTGGCTAAATCTCAGCCATCTCTCCTTTGTGGACCTGTAGATAATGGAGAGACTTGAGAGCTATGAATGTCTTGTGGAAGTTGTTAGTAAAATAACCTAACCACAATGTGTAGCATATCTAACACGTAACATGGTTGCATCACATTAACTATGAAATAGTTCATCTTAAAAAAAAATCATAACAGTATTCACCTTCTATAAGTTGTATTAATATACTTTCTAACATATTGAGGGGGAAAAGATTATATTTATCAAAAGAACATTAAAGGGACATGAAATCAAATTAATTTTTCATGATTCAGATAGAAAAGGCAATTTTAAACAACTTTCCAATTTACTATTATCTATTTCGCTTTATTCTCTTGGTATTTTTTGTTGAAGAAGCAGCAATGCACTACTGGGAGCTAGCTGAACACATTGCAAGGGCAATAACATGAAGCACATATGTGCAGTCACCAATCAGCAGTACCTGAGCTTACCTAGGTATCCTTTTCAACGAATGATACCAAGAGAACAAAACGTATTAGCTAATAGAAAATTGGAAAATTGTTTAAAATAAAAATCTCAATCTGAATCATGAAATAAAAAATGAATACTGCTGTATTTATTTCAGCCTAAAACCATCTTTTACTTTACCATGTATAAATGCTGCTCATTCCGATAGATATAATACAATACCCATAAAACAAGTTGGGGTAGAGACAAAATATAATAATATGTACTTTAATTACTTTACCTACAAATGTATACTGCATTGTCTCACCATTAACCCTTTCTTTTAAGTTTCTGAATTGTAAAGCTTGAACTCCCCCCACAATTCCTTATATGGCTGTATCTATCTCCACCTTTGCTTTGGTAGAATACTAGGCTTTAACACTCATTATCTGCTGGAGCATGCCTAGAAGCAAATAAGCTGCTGTGAACTCAGTTGAAATACAATGCCTGTGTGTCTGATGCTAAACACTGATAAGGGGGGTGGATCAGACTACTCCAGAGAGATTGGCTATGTAACTAATTAAGTTTATTTTTGAAAATTATTTTAAAAAGCTTGCCAGCAATTTTTAAACAATTTTTTTTATGCAAACTATTTTTACTTTATTAGCCCTTTTAGGATATACACAGATCTCAACATGTTTTATGGCACTTGCTGCAGTGACCTTCATTCTGTTTTAACCCCTTTTCTATGGGGGCGGGTTTTTTAATAGTGTAGTCTCGCCACCAGCAATGAGACAGCGCTATTTTAACAAGCCTGCAAGAGGGAGGGAGGGTCTAACAGCTATTAGAACCAGACAAATACAATACAATACTTGAGTTAAAGGGGCATGTTACAAGTGATGCAGCATATATGTAAAAACCTGACTAGAAAATATCACCTGAACATCTCTATGTAAAAAAAGGAAGATATTTTACTGCAAAATATTCTCAGTAGCCACATCCCATTGTAAAGGGACTTTGAGTAGCTAATTGGAATACCGCAAGGGAGCGTACATCTGTCATGTGCAAGTACAGTTGCTATTTGCCTCCTTTATTTTGCAATCTCTTAAGAGTATGGTGAAATCCTACACGATCACAGTAAAGCAAAGTGTAAACTTCACACAAATGATGCTGACTGGCTGTTTGTTTTCTTACCATGCAGATGACAGTAGCTGCAGATAACGGCTCATAGAGCACTTATTCTGGTGAACTGAAGAAATCTGGAGGTAAAATGTTTTTACGCAAAGATTGTCATATATTTTCTACTCAGCTTTTTACATATATGCTGTATCACTTTCAAGTAATTTAACATTTTGGTAATATGTCCCTTTAAAGTGATATTAAATAGTATGAGATTATTATTATTATTATTATTATTATTATTATTATTAACATTTATTTATAAAGCACGAACGTTTTACATAGTGCTATACAAAGGTACATAGTAGTCATAACGGTACAATAAAAAATTTTAAAAAAACATTGAAATGTTTAATGTGTAGTTAAAAAACATTTTTATATATGTTCATTATCTATTTTGTCCCCTTTCCTGTAATTTAATTAAAAATTGCTAGATTTTTCAATTACGATGAGTTTCTATAAAATAGTGGGCACTGCCATGTTTAAACTTAAAGAGACTACTGTAAAATTGTTTTTCTTTTAATGTGTTTCTAATTACTTGTTATACCAGTTGTAAAATATAAAATGTATGAGAAATTGCTTCTTTATGTTTATTTTTGCATATGAAAATAGCTGAGGGGGTTTCTTTGAAACCACCCCCATTAAAATAGGTTTTTCTTGCAGGGAAATCAGATACCCTTATTTTATCACTTTTTGTACACACACATGCTTATTTATAGTCTCTCTTCTTCACATGGAATAATATCAATATTAATTTGGACTTTAGAATCTATTCATTATCTTAATTTTAAAATTTACATACCTGACACACAATATTAGTGAATATTCTATATATAGTTAGAACAGGTAATGATAATAATTGAGATGTAGCTTATATATAATTAAATCAAATGTATAACTTTAATTATAGCAAGGCCACTCTTAGACCTCATAAAATATATTACACTGAATTACTGATATTTATTAACTTTTCAAATATGTGAAATAAAAAAACACATTTAGAAAGATTGCTATAGTGCTCTGTAAGAAAAAGGGACTTCTATTTTAAGTATAGATATAGTATATATAGATATATTCAAGAATATCTATTTAAAAATACTTAGAACATATTCCCCATGTAAGGAACATTGGAATGTAAAATTTTTATAATAATTACACATTTAAACACTTTATTAACTCCTTCCGCACTTAAGACGTTCTATGCCGTCCAAACCTATACTGGGTTTTAATGCCCTTAGGACGGCATATAACGTCCTAGCCTTTTGGCTTTACTGAAGCCAAAGGCTATTCCTGAATGGAATTGTGGGCTGGAGGGCATGCCTAGCTTCATGGGCAATCACTCTAGACACAATCCTATCATTGAAATCATGTGATTGTGATTTAACTTTTTAACTTATTTGTTTACATCAGAACTTTGTTCTGATGTAGACAAATAGGTCTGGGCGAGAAGGGGTTAAAGTGATGGTAAAATTTCCCGTTTAGGAAAACAGATCCAAAATGTTATCGATATTTTAAATGGAGTTTATTTGATGATTTGTAATGAAGAGTGCAATAACTTACTTTTTTTTATGTGGATATGAATTTCAAATACCCCACGGCTCTGGCTTCCCAGTTCAAAACTAATCTTGTTTGTGAGCTAACGGGGTATTTGAATTTCATATCTACATTAAAAAGTAAATTATAGCACATCTTCATTACAACTGATGAATTAAAACTCCATCTAAAATATTGCTAACATTCTGGATCTGTTTATCCAAAGGGTAGAGTTTACTATCACTTTAAATATAAATATTGCATAAACATGAGTTTACATGTTTTCAGCTACTTGACTGCAAAGGGCTTCATTGCCTATATGTCTATATATATGTACATGTACCTATGTACACAAATACATATGTACATATGTATATATACATATTTAGACATGTATATGTATGTATCTCTATGATAAAAAGCCCATTGTATACCATTTTTTTCCCTAATACCTGAGACCTCATATCTTTTAGCCTTTATAACTTTTTAATGCAATTTAAAAAAAAAAAATTTATTAGATAGTGTTATTATGAGTGCAACTACTTTTAAATGTATTTTTGTGCAACTTTTTTGTCTAGTGTAACAGTTAACCAAAACTCTCATGTTGCGCTATCCTGACCCGTGTTAAATTAAAATGCGCTCAAGCGAACACTTTTACTTTCAACTTGTAAAATGCTACTTCCGAGCTACAATATAAACCCCTTTTTCCTTTCGTGCAACGTTTTGCGCGCCACTCGTAATCTACCCCATTGTGTGGTAATACTAATGACATTAGTTCTATAACACGCACATATGTTGTTACTCTATGTCTTTTATTCAGGTTATAGTGACTGCTAGAAACATCTGCTGCTGTTGTCTGCAGGTTTCCAGTTTATCTCAGTAGCATATTCAAGTCTCCTCCCTTCATGCCTATTATCGAAAACATATCAAATAGCAATCTACAGATATTTAAAGTGCTGCCCTCTCTGAGGTTAAGGAACAGTTAGCATATTCGTGTTGTTTTGAGAGTGTTGATATAGCACATAAAGTTAAGAAATGTAGACATTATAAGAATGCCCTTGAATTTCTTTTCCATCCCACTGACTTTGAGTTATTTAAAACCTTAGACTTTCTAAAAACAAGAATTCTTGTGTTACAGTACAAAACTCCTTTCTCCCTTTTGCTTTTTAACTCTTTACATTTTTTGTTTAAAACTAAAAGGTACTTCAAAGACAGATTACACATCTCCAGGAGTTCATAAATATAATCTAAAATTATCTTCTAACACATCTAGATATTCCATTTAATGAGATACAAAAGAAACAGATTCATTGTATAACTTTCAACTTCCATTATCCTTCACACGGTATCATTTTTAATTTAAAATAAAAGGTTTATTTATTATCTGGTAAATGAAAGAGTTTCTACCGGATTTACAATCTGTATCACAATTTCTAAAGTAAAATATTATTTATTTATAACTATGTACTAATTTCTAGACATTTTTTAAGTTTGAAAACTAAGCGCTACACAAATATTTAAAAGGACAGTGAACTGTTTTTTTCTTTAATGTTTTTTTTCAATGATCATGTTTACCTGAAGGAGTGTATTAAAATGTTTACAAAAAGCTACTTTACCTTTATTTTTATTTTCATTTGAAATAGCTGATTTTGCCTATTGAAACTGCCATGTATACTGAAAATTTCAGTATGACCGTAAACAAGAAGGTGCAGAAGAAATTCCATTCACAGTTGGGGGATGGAAAAGAGAGGCACTAAAATGTTCCTTTTCAATTTTTCTCTCTATCGGTCTTTGTTTATACAAAGGCAGAGAAGGCAAGGAAGACTTTTTCTATATAGAGAGATATATGATAATGAGACCTCCTCTCTCCGGCCAATTTGATTGGTTTGCTGTTTCAATTAGCAAACAGTTGTTTCATATACAAAAATAAACCAAAATAATCAGTTTCCCATACATATTATACACATAGGCTGGTATAACAAGTCATTGGAAACATATTAAGGGGTACATCAATTTTATAGTACACCCTTCCTTTAAAGGGACATTATACACTCATTTTTTCTTTGCATAAATGTTTTGTAGATGATCTATTTATATAGCCCATAAAGTTGTTTTTTTTAATTTTTTTTATAGTTTTGCTTATTTTTAAATAACATTGCTCTGATTTATAGACTCCTAACCAAGCCCCAAAGTTTTATGTGAATACCGTCAGCCAGTGGCGTAGCGTGGGTTGTCAGCGCCCAGGGCAAGGCAAGTATTGTGCCCCCTAACCCATTAGCACTGACTGAGTCTCTTCCACCAGTACAGTGATGCATTTGTGAGTGCGCACGGTAGCGCATAGGGTTGCTACCTTTTGCCCAGAATATTCCTGGACACTTTTTAAAAGGGGGTGGAGAGGGTGTGTCTCAGGGTGTGGCTTGGGGGCGTGGCTTCTTACAGCAACAAATTCAATATGAAATCAAATTTTTAATATATATATATATATATATTATATATGTGTATATATATATATATATATATATATATATATTATTATATTTTATATATATTACTATATTATATATATATATATATATATATATATATATAATATAAACAATATAAACAATATAAACCAATAGTGGTTAGCCAGGAAAAAGCCCTCTGAGGAAGAAGGAAACCTTTGAAACGCGTCAGGGTACCACAATATTGCCTTTTTATTGCTTTTATAACTGTTTTTAAACTGTTTGTTTTTGAATGCTTGCCTTTTATGCACGCATTGAGTTTATGATCTGCTACTAACTTTACCCACTGCCTGACTGGCCAGGCTGCTGCTATATTAACCTGTTTTCACATTCAAGCAGCATTACAAACTGCATTAACAGCTTTTTCCTGGCTAACCACTATTGGTGTGACTGCCTGACTGGCCATACCGCTGCTATATTAACCTGTTTTCACATTCAGCAGCATTACAAACTGCATTAACAGCTTTTATCTGGCTAACCGCTATTGGTGTGACTAACATAAATATACTGGATAAGTCTGAATATAGGAACAGACTATCCCATTTTAGTCACTAACCAAACAAGCGATAATAACTGGATTAATTATCTGCTATATAAATCGACTTGGCTGGAATTATTGCTTGTGACACCAAAGAAATATTGACTATATATTTATTCTCTGACTGGCTTGGGACACAACCATCTGTGAATTCACCTCTAAACTTATGTGCTGTCACTATACCTCATATCAGTGAGGACGGACATAAAATGTGAGTGTGATATATGCTATTTTTTATACTTTTATTGAATAAAACGGTATTACACTATCTTTGCTGTGTTCTGTCTTTCTGAGTATAAATCGGGACAAGACAGTTCATACCAAGACAAGAGAACCAAGCTCCAAGAGGCAACAAGCACAGGAAGTTTCCTAAAGAGACCAGCATAAGGGGGATCCACATCTTGTGTTACTCCAAGAGGCAGTTGAATCATACAGATCATACTATCCAGGACTCACCAACCACTAGATACATCCTCCAATGCGGCAAACTTACCTCATAGGATTGAGGTAACTTTTGGTAAGGGTATCTAATACTCCTACACTACACTTGGATCTCATCAACTTTGTCAAAGACTCTTTTATATTTATATATTTATATACTCATACACTTCGTTTTTTATTTTATATAGGGCTAACTATCACCTCTGAGACTCAAATATAATCCGTAATTAAGAATATCTATAAGCGCTGTTTACCCTTTGATATATATCCTCTTATATTGTATAGACTTAGTCTATTACACAATATTTGTACCTTAATAGCTGCTCCATTAGATCTTCATACATTTGACTAGCGCATGCACCAGAGTAACGCTTGCTTCCACTCACTGACACTGAGTGGTAACATTCTACTTAACCCTATACATATATATATATAGATATATATTATAGAGCAGGCAGGCAGGAAGGTGAGTAATTCTCAAAGCTGGTACTACAGAGGAAACTCTTTTTTTATAAAACAAATTTTAAAAAAAATATTTTACCTAGAAAAAACTGCAGATCATATCATTAGGAAGAAGTTGAACAGTACCCAAATAGTACGGTCGCGGCCTGGCCACCTCTGTCGGACTCGTCGTAATAGCAGCTCGCAGCGACACCGCACCCGCACACCAACGAGATCACATGACTGGGTGGGACTTGGGTCTTTGGGAGGCGAGTTGAGAGGAGGACTGGTTGGACTATCGACCATGGTCCGTGACCTCATCATGATGCACTTCAGGCTACAGTCAGGGCCTCCTCCTCATTTCCCTTGATGATAAGTGTGACTGACTCATGCACATTCTTCAACCCCCCCTAATTATTAATACCGGGGCAAGTGGCAATCCTAGTAGTGCACCTTATGAATTGGCAGGCGGCTCCCTTACAAGCAACCACCACGGCCCTGCCGCCTGCAATGTTTATAACAAATTAAATTCCTTAGGGGCGCAAATTTCTTTTGAAATTTTGCGCCCCTAAGAATTTTGCGCCCGGGGCAACCGCCCCTGTGGCCCCCCCCACGCTACGCCACTGCCGTCAGCTACCTTCTCCAGCTTGCTCCTGTTTGTGTAAAGGGTCTTTTCATATGCAAAAGAAGGAGGGGGGAAGGGTCTTATTTCCCACTTGCAGTGGGCTTTCCAGCTACCTTTTCAACAGAGCTAAACTGAGAGCTTTTAAGTAAGCTTTTAAACAGTTTTGTACTGGATTTTTAAATCAGTATCTGTGCATCTCATTCTTTATTGTAGTCTATTACATGCACTTATATGAAAATGAGTGTATACTGTCCCTTTAAGTGAATTTTGCATGACATTCTGTCTACCACAATATGTCTCTTAGGTTAAAGTAATTTTCCCTTAAGGGGTTTTCATATAAACATTTGCTGTGTTCAGCAATCTTCTCAAATTCATTAGGCTGACAATAAGTGGAGATCAACAAAACTATTTAATCTATTTTGGCATTTTTATAATGTAGAAATAGCTAAATGCAAAAAAAGTGTGCTTCCCCTACACAATGCATGAAAGAAAAAGTTTAAATGAAAGCTTTGGTGCACTATTCTGGGTGTTTGTTTTTGTGAGTGGGGTGGGAATGAGGCGGCTGTTGGTGCACAGTGGGCAGAGTCAGGCAGCGCTGTGGGGAACCTGGGCAAAGTGGCGGTGGGCAGATGAAGGCTGATCACAGCTGCGGGGGGGGGGGGGGCACTGGTTTTCAAGAGTATTTGCCTACAATTTGTATCCATACGCTTCAGGCTATGTGCACATGTTCATGCTTATTGAAAAAGAAATGTAACAAGATACGTATCCCAATAAAAGCATAGAGGAATATTGCACTCTAATTGGAAACTCTGTGCTACATGTGAAAACCAAGTAAATAGCATATTTGTTTGTTTGCAACCCATACAAATGATTGTGTATTTACCTGTAAACCAAGTGGACAGCTGGCAGCCCTACTTACTACTAGTGGCCCCATTCCAATCCATTAGAATTCCCTTGTGAAAACAATGTATGGCAACTGCATCATTTTCTAAACTATTCCAATCCGCCAGAAGAGCTATGGTTTGAATTAATACATTAACACAGAAAAAATGTACATGATCCCACAAAACCCCCAAAATCCCCAAAAAGAACAGCAACAAAAACTATAAGAAGCAGGCATTTCACAGGATTTTCAAGTGTGTTTTGTTTATTTTGCAGAGGTGTTCACAGATCTTCACAGAAGGAAATATCCTTTAATGGATTCAATATCGATAATAACTGGTGTGGTAGTAAGCACTTCTACTCTGTAGGAGAAATAATGATATAGAGTTTATTACAAAGTAAAACACTCTTCTCCTTAGAAAACAAGAATATCTAACAATCACCTGACTGATACAATCTTTTCTTCCATGACATAAACGTGTCACATGCTGGTATTTTCTACAAAACAACAAATTTATGAGGTGTTCGACTGCTATAGCTATGCTATTCACTATGTTTAGGTGTTAGCAATAAAGGGATTATTTTCAAATTATTAAACCCAATGCTACATTTTTAACATTCAATCTAAGATTAAAATCTATATTAAATAAAAAGCAAAAAATAGCTCTTTCTTTTGAAACAAACATGGCAATGCATTGACTAAATGATAACAGGCCTACTAGATGCAGAGTTTGTATAGGACGTGATTACGGGATAGCACTAATATGTAAATCACTAGGGGTGGTCTTAACAATTATTCGTCGATATGGATTATTACCTTGCAGCCATAGTGGGTAAAGACAAGTAAAATTTACTCACAACAAAATATTAGTTGCAAATGAGAAAGAGCACCTCAAAAAGAGAATGTCTTTAACCCAGATTAAATTACTTTATTAGTGTCAATATCATTCATAAATCATTCATCTCAACTTTAATACATTATAAATTCAGTCATACCAGGATGCATACTTGTTAAAATTACTTAAAGGGACACTGAACCCAAATTTTTTCTTTCATGATTCAGATAGAGCATGCAAATTTCAGCAACTTTCTAATTTACTCCTATTATCAATTTTTCTTCGTTCTCTTGCTTTCTTTATTTGAAAAAGAAGGCATCTAGACAATTTTTTTGGTTCAGGACCATGGAAAGCACTTGTTTATTGGTGGGTGAATTTATCCACCAATCAGCAAGAACAACACAGTGTGTTCATCAAAAATGGTCCGGCATCTAAACTTACATTCTTGCATTTCAAATAAAGATACCAAGAGAATGAAGAAAATTTGAAAATAGGAGTAAATTAGAAAGTTACTTAAAATCGCATGCTCTATCTGAATCACAAAAGAAAAAATTTGGATTCAGTGTCCCTTTAAGCTTGAAAGTAATGAAAATATGGATGGAACAGAAACTATAATATAACTGAACTTATCCTGAGCGGCTAAACTCCTTCTATAGCAGGAGCTGATTTAATTTTATCTTTCCCTATGATATGTGTTTATATTACTGACAATGCATAGGTTAAAATTAACCAAAAAAGTAAATCAAGGGTAAACAGATCCCACTAAGCGCAAGAGAAGTGCGCTTTTACAAATTCAAAAGTAGACTCTATTTAAAGATCAGAACCACTTAGTGACGTCCTTTAAATACTACAGAACATTGTAAAAAGAAGCTCTGAATAAAACGTAACCTTCAACAATCCGCTAAAATATGTTTAAAAATATCTTTCTAACAAGGCATTATAACATAGAAAATATATTTGAAGTAATATATATTAATTTTAAATACAAAACATTTTAGTAGTTGAATGCAGTTTTAATAAATGCAGCTCCAACAGTCCCACTGATGTAGAACCAATGAAACAAAAAAAAGGTCCCTCCCTATGCCAATCACTACTGGTGTCTGTTACCACAGGGGAGCAATTAGGGCATGGCCTCTATCTAGTCTGACAGTGGCATATGCAACATTTCTTAAAACAGGTTGGGTCCGGGGTCTATAAGGTGCAAGATTAATTCAGACTCATAAACTCACATTATTCACATGATCTCAGTGCTACTTATGGGATCAGAAACTCCTGGTACACATTTTGCCATGCGTTTTTTTTCTCTAAAAAGAGAGAGGTTTTTTAAATGTTTAGTTTTATTCAAAGCTTCTTTTCAAATTGATGAGTAGTATGTAATGGATAATTAATGGGAGCGCATTAAACATGATGCTTCTTTGCTTTAGTTTCCTCTGTTTTTGTTAATTAGATTTTATTACTTAACCATTAAAGTGATGGTAAAGTTTCTAATTTGTATAATCAGATCCGGAATGGAAACAATATTTAGATGGACTGCATCCATTCTAATGAAGATACTCTATAATATAGCAATGAAGTTCTAATACCCTACGTTCTGACGCCCATTTCAAAAGTATTTTTTTTTTGTGAGCTGTTTGAACTGTTCTCCAATCAGCGCTCTAGCCATATGACATGCACAAACAAACAAAAATTCATGGATAGAGCGCTAATTGGAGCACAGTTCAAACTTAGTTCACAAAAAAAACGTTAAAATCACTTCATGACTTTATGCAATTTACCAGTTTTGTACGCTTTTAATTAATTTTGTAATTAATATTTTATAACATTCTGATAATTACATTCAATTTGCAACCATATTTCATGATTTCAAAGTAAACTTGAGCAATATCAATCTGGATTATGTTGTTAACCAGTTTTAGCCATTTAAAAGGCAAATTACGTTAGTAATCAAGATGTGAAAGACGTTGAATTTGAAAAGTAAAAAAGTACTGCAAAAAAGTGCTGGAAAAAGTTCACTGATGGATTGGAATACTGCTGTCAAATTGTACCCATGGACGGTATGGAAGTTGTTAATGAGTTTCTGATAAGTGGGTTATTTGTGTGGGTTTTCAAATTGATTGGGATGCATTTGCCTTTTAAAGATAAAAAAAAGCCCTGCAATGAGGATCAGTTATTTCTCACACAAGTTGGCCAATTTAAATGCTATACTATCTAGCTTGCCCTATACTGGTCTATTAGCTCCTAGTGTAATTCAAGAGTCCAGGACTGGCTCCATAATTGGACTATATAGGATCACAGAGCCTAGAGGGGATTTGATGGGGTGGCACAGGGAAAGCCTATTCCACATTATATATATATATGATTTTTTGAAATAAGAGAAATAGGGCCCATAAACTGTGTATCATCATTCTTTTGTGTATAATAACAATCTGCTAAACTGAGACTTCTGATCATGGTTGGGTTAAGACTATAGCGATAGATTTGGAGCTGTCATGTCATTTTTGCACCCAGACACAACAATGTTTTAAATCAAGCCCTGTCCATGTCCAATCAGCATTGAATTCCCTCCTCCAAAAGAACCCTCTATAAGTAAAAAAGCTGGTTTGCAGTAGATTGTTTTTGAAAAAAAATAAAAAAAATAAAATCAGTAAAATAGTTTTGGAACATTATCCTATAGAATGGTATATAAAAGGGGAAACAAAAGAAAACAGTAATCGAGTTTTATGTTCGTTGTCTTCTGGATTGCTGTACTAACGTTTTCGTGCTTATTAGATTTAAATGAGAGCTCCAAAACAAAACATTTATTGCATTGTGCATTGTGCATTGTAACAATGTAACAAGCATCACAATAGTCTTACTTGATATTAAAGTAATATTATTTATACAGGTAGAAAACCCGTTAACTGCTTGGGACTGGAAAAGGTTTGGATTTCGGAATAGTTTGAATTTTGGACTATTTGTATCTGTAATATCTTATGTCATTTAGGCAATATTTACATTTCATAATACAGCTTATAGATGCAAAAATATGAAGAAAGTCCAAATGGGGATATACCTGTGCACACTAGTAACTGATATCCTGAGTCACATACACACACATAGTAAGAGTCCTCCTTCCACTGTAATCCCCCCCATCACTGTAAGTATGGGTCGTAAATCGGATAACAGGGGGTCATGAAGTTCCTCACACCCTTGTACCGGACCTGGTTCCAGGTGTAGATAGGCGACCGGGAATGTATCCCTCCTACCACGAAACTATCTTCACTGTGGGCAAAGTGAACTTAACAATTGTATAATAGTTATCCACTCTATGAGCAGTGATGTCAGGACTCACCCACTGTAGCATCTGCCGGGCTAAATAGGAGATGCAGAGATTCCAGTGCCTACGGTTGGAGTCCTCTCCTTGTTCCCGCATCAACTTTGACAACTTTAGATCCTTCTCCTTTTTCCCGGTCGGCTCTTCCTTGCTGCAGCGGCTGCATTCTGTGTGTGTGTTCCGTGGTAGTAACGTCACAGGTACTGTGTGCGTGGCTTGAGATAGGCCCTTGGCTCGGAAAGCGTGGTCGTCTAAACTGAAACCAGTCAGACCACACTACTCTCTTGGCTGATTCACTTTTATGTTGAGTGAGTTTTTGCCACTGATTTGCCTATTTGTCATTTTTTAATTATTCAAATTAATTTAACTTTTACCTACTTCTGAAGCTGTTTCGTTCTGGATTTTGTACTTTTTTTTCAAGTTTATACATGCAACTAAACATAGTTTTATATAGTTTTTAATACTTTTGTAATCAAAAAACACAGGCAGAGAAGGTTCTGACTTGCAGTAGGGGAAAAAAATATTTTTTAAATAATTTTACTTTCAAACACAATTAATTAAAAAGTTTGGATTGCAGAATAAGTTTGGGTTTTGGAATTCCTGGATCTGTGGATTAGTACTTGTATAGTTTATTTGTCAATTCAAAATAACAAATAACAATTCTATGCTGTTTACTCCTTGTTTATATTTGTTTGTGATATATCTTTAAGAAACAATCCTTTAACTCAGCACGGAGTCATCGGGTAAACATTAGACTCATTAAATACTCTTTTTTTTATTTCCTAACTAGGTAAAACAGGTCAATAACATATTAATAAAGACAACAAGGAAGAAGAAGAATGAGTAAGCTGTGGAAATGGGAAAAATGCAGAAGAGGTTGGGTGGCATTTAGCAAATGAATGAGCAGATTGACTGATTTGCTATGGCATGGAATTTGGGATGGGGTTATGCAAGGTTATCTGGCACCCTGTGATCAGTTGACTGGCTCTTATTTCACACCGAGGAATATTTCCCAGGGAAGTCAGTCCCTCAGGCCATTATCACTAGGGAGACCTTCTCAGTGTGGACAAACAGCTCTCTATGGACCCTGGTGTGTAAGAGGCAGCCTCCTGCCCCTCTCCATAGACCCTAAAAAACATGTATTGTAATGCAACACAAGCATTCTATTCTAATAATCTAGATGGATTGACAAACATATGCTAACCAGACGCCATAAAAGAATTGTGGGCAAAAATGACAATAATATATATGAATTTATTTTTAATTCCTAATGTACTGGAAATATGAGCAGACTAGTGTATCTTTTGCTAATTTATTCATGATTTTTTAATTTTATTTTCCATGTTTTAGTAATACAAATACACAAATATATCATAGCAATGTGAAATGGCTACTATTTCGTAATATTTATAATCAGTACTTTGTTTTTGCTTCTAGAAACTGCCCTCCAATATCTCAGTTAAAGAGAGAATACTTTAATTTTTTTAAGAAATATTAAAACATTACACGATGTAGAAATTATTATTAGTATTAAAAGTCACTGAGACCAACATTTATCAAAGTTAAATTGACATGTTGCACCTTTTATGAAAAGGGATTGCACCAAAAAAGGGCATGAATTGATGAGTTAGAAAATGTATAGCTTTGCAATTGGCGCATACAGGGCATACAAGTGGAACGCTATTTAGTGATTTCGCTCGCACACAAACACTGCTGGAAGTAAACTTTTAATACGGGTGGGTTAGCATGCATATTACAAGTTGAAATTAAATTGTTTGCATGTGAGTGAAACCTGATGCACACTAACCTCAGGAATTCAGATATCGCGACTGTGGTAACTTCTCCCCATAGACTTCATTGGAGTGTGTTGAAGAAAAAAAAAACATACACTTATTGCGAGCATGCTAACCTTGCACAGCGTTAGATCTACAGCGCTAAACCCAAAGGTAGTAATACATATTTTACATTCAAATGTTTTTTCACATAGAAGAAAATTTTCTTTTCATTTTTAAATATATATGTATATATATATATATATATATATATATATATATATATATATATATATATATATATATATACACAGTATATATAATTTTTTATTTTTGTAAAATATATATCTATACCTATATGAAAATATAAGTGTGTGTATATATATATATATATATATATATATATATATATATATCTTATATCTTAGATCTATTTATCTTATAGACCAGAAATCCTCAAACTTGGCCCTCCAGAGGTTTTAGAACTACATTTCCCATGATGCTCAGCCAGCATATCATGGGAATTGTAGTTCCAAAACCTCTGGAGAGTCAAGTTTGAGGATGTCAACTATTAGTCTCTGTTATATACAAAGACATAGGAGTTATATTTAGGGCACTGCTTCTGTGTGACGATTATTGATTAAATAGATATTTAGATGTTATTTACTGCTTGACACACTTGTATTTATTTTCATATATTACAGCAGTTCAATATTAATTTCTTCTTTACCTTAAAGTGAAGCTTTAAAATCTGAACCCAATTTTTTTTTTCTTTTATGATTCAGATAGAGCATCACATTTTAAGCAACTTTCTAATTTACTCATATTATCAATTTTTCTTCATTCTCTTGGTATCTTTATTTGAATTGCAAGAATGTAAGTTTAGATGCCGGCCCATTTTTGGTGAACAACCTGGGTTGTTCTTGCTGATTGGTGGATAAATTCATCCACCAATAAAAAAAAAACTGTCCAGAGTTCTGAACTAATAAAAAAGCTTAAATGCCTTATATATCAAATAAAGATAGCAAGAGAAAGAAGAAAATGTGATAATAGGAGTAAATTAGAAAGTTGCTTAAAATGGCATGCTCTATCTGAATCACACCAAAAAAATGTGGGTTCAGTGTCCCTTTAATATTTCATACTGTCAAAGTGCTGGATAGGATTGTCTTTTCTCTGTTTTCTTTTACTTTACTTTATCCTCCTTCTTTAGTTTTTCTTGCTTGTTTTAAACCTAATAATTAATTTACAATCCCTGTGCACCTTTTCTGTGCCAATGATTCAATAGACAGGCAGAGTTAAGTTTTGACATAAAGTTGATAATATCTTTGGTGCTGATTTACTGTACATTAAATATACAGTATATATGTTTCGATTAGTCAGAGCATGTCATTTTTGCACAACTCATCCTGGAACTCTGTGTCTAACCCTCTATAAACATATATATAAAGAACCATTTGAGAGCCTCAGAGAACTACTGGTCACAAGAAAGAAACAGCTGGTAAACGAATAGGCAGCAGCAGTCCAACAACCCCACCAATAGCCAGCTATATTCAGCTCAGGAACTGCAATGGTTACAGCTCCAGAGCATAATTTTACCTATGTGTTTAACTACCTTGTGTGGGTAGTGCAAAGTCCAATCTTTTCTTTTTTAACGTTATGTTTCTTTAGATGCAATAATACAGTATCTCACAATGGTGAGTACACCCCTCACATTTTTGTAAATATTTTATTATATCTTTTCATCTGACAACACTGAAGAAATTACACTTTGTTACAATGTAAAGTAGTGAGTGTACAGCCTGTATAACAGTGTAAATTTGCTGTCCCCTCAAAATAACTCAACACGCAGCCATTAATGTCTAAACCATTGGCAACAAAAGTGAGTACACCTCTAAGTGGAAATGTCCAAATTGGGCCCAAAGTGTCAATATTTTTTGTAGCCACCATTATTTTCCAGCACTGCCTTAACCCTCTTGGGCATGGAGTTCACCAGAGCTTCACAGGTTGCCACTGGAGTCCTCTTCCACTCCTCTATGACGATATCACAGAGCTGGTGGATGTTAGAGGATACCCATTTGAGGATGCCCATCACCTTTACCCTCAGCTTCTTTAGCAAGGCAGTGGTCGTCTTGGAGGTGTGTTTGGGGTCGTTATCATGTTGGAATACTGCCCTGCAGCCCAGTCTCTGAAGGGAGGGGATCATGCTCTGCTTCAGTATGTCACAGTACAATAGTACATGATAACTAAAGGGACAATTAACCCACATTTTTTCTTTCATGATTCAGATAGAGCATGCAATTTTAAACAACTTTCTAATTTACTCCTATTATCAAATTTGCTTAATTCTCTTGGTATCTTTATTTAAAATGCAAGAATGTAAGCTTAGATTCCGGCCCATTTTTGGTGAACAACCTGGGTTGTCCTTGCTGATTGGTGGATCAATTCATCCACCAATAAAAAAGTGCTATCCACAGTACTGAACCAAAAAAAAAAGTTTTGATGCCTTCTTTTTCAATTAAAGATAGCAAGAGAATGAAGAAAAATTGATAATAGGAGTAAATTAGAAAGTTGCTTAAAGGGACAGTCTACACCAGAATTGATATTGTTTTAAAAGATAGATAATCCCTTTATTACCCATTTCCCAGTTTTGCATAACCAACACAGTTATAATAATATACTTTTAACCTCTGTGATTATCTTGTATCTAAGCCTCTGCAAACTGCCCCTTTTTTCAGTTCTTTTGACAGACTTGCAGTCTAGCCAATCAGTGCCTGCTCCCAGATTACTTCACGTGCACAAGCACAGTGTTATATATATGAAATATGAGAACTAACAGCCTCTAGTGGTGAAAAACTGTTAAAATGCAATCTGAAAGATGTGGGCTTCAAGGTCTAAGAAATTAGCATATGAACCTCCTAGGTTAAGCTTTCAACTAAGAATACCAAGAGAACAAAGCAAAATTGGTGATAAAAGTAAATTGGAAAATTGTTTAAAATTACATGCTCTATCTGAATCATGAAAGTTTATTTTGGCCTAGACTGTCCCTTTAAAATTGCATACTCTATCTGAATCACACACAAAAAAAAATTGGGTTCGGTGTCCCTTTAAGATAGCAACTCTTTTCCACGATGATCTAGAGATGGCAGATACACTGATTATAACTTGTTTCTTGTTATACATCCTATATTATAAAAGACAAGAGTTTGTCTGAAGCCGTCATGCGCAGTTCAGACAAACTCTTGCCGCTGCACGCGCACCCTTGGCCAGCTGTTCGCACGCGCAACCCACTTAGCATTGTTTGTTAGCACCCCGCACGCGCACGCGCCTTACCGCACACTCTCAAAACTGATTTGAGCCCCATTGTTTGTGAACCTTACCGCACACTCACACTCACAAACTGATTTGAGCCCCATTGTTTCACACTCACAAACTGATTTGAGCCCCATTGTTTCACACTCACAAACATTTGAGCCCATTGACCCCCCTTGCTGCGCACGCACACTTTGAGCCCCCCGCACGCGCACGCGAACCCGTGAAGCCCTAGCCATTGACAACCCCTTAGCCGTTAGACTACTAGCAATGCGCACACGCACGCGCACGCGAAGCCCTAGCCATTGACAACCCACTTAGCCTCAATGCGCATGCGCACGCGCACGCGAACCCACGCGCACGCAACAGAGACCGGGAGGTACGGGGGGAAGTGCAGGAGCGCCATAAAACACAAGATTTTCTCTTCGGAGTCGCTCACACTTCTTGGCCCTCCTGCATAAATTCTACATAGCCGGTCCACGTGGTACATTGGGGCCTGGGCTGCCGGGCCTGTGGGAGACTTCTTATAAAGTTAGCTGGGCCTCCTTAGCCCCTGCCATACATCTGAACCTCCCTGAGGACCCCTTAACCCCTCAAGTAATTGCAGAAAGTGAAGAAGGCCTTAGGCAACCCTATAGGCCCCTTACATAGAGAGAGGGGGGGGAAAGAGGGGGAGAGAGAGAGGGGGGGGAAAAGAGGGAGAGGGGGAAAAGAGGGAGAGAGAGGGGGGAAAAGAGGGAGAGGGGGAAAAGAGGGAGAGAGAAGGGGGGAAAGAGAGAGGGAGGGAGAGAGAGGGGGATAGAGGGGGGAAAAGAGGGAGGGAGAGAGAGGGGGATAGAGGGGGGGGAAAGAGGGAGGGAGAGGAGGGGAAAAGAGGGAGGGAGAGAGAGGGAGGGAAAAGAGGGAGAGAGAGAGGGGGGGGGGGAAGAGGGAGAGAGAGAGAGGGGGGAAAAGAGGGAGAGAGAGAGAGGGGGGAAAAGAGGGAGAGAGAGACAGGGGGGGAAAAGAGGGAGAGAGAGAGAGGGGGGGGAAAGAGGGAGAGAGAGAGGGGGGGGAAAGAGGGAGAGAGAGAGAGGGGGGGAAAAGAGGGAGAGGGGGAAAAGAGAGAGAGAGGGGGGGGAAAGAGGGAGGGAGAGAGGGGGGGGAGGGGGGGAAAAGAGGGAGAGAGGGGGAGAGGGATGGAACCGCGGTACATAAAAAATTGGCCCGTGTACACGGGCTTTAAGACTAGTTTACCATATTTGACAATTTCATATTCAGAACAGTAAATGTTATGTTTTTAAATGAAGACTGTGGAGCATTGTTTGTACAGATTACATTTCATTAAACTGAAACCGATAAACCCTTCCATGTTCCTTTCTAAGGCTGTGTACAGTTATAATTTACTCTCTGTGACCTACATTCCTGCTATCTAAGATGAAGGTACCATTATAAATAAAGCTCAGAAAAAACACACTTGCAATGTCCTTTAAAACAGTTTGTAAGTAACAGTATTTTGAAGAAACTGTTTTGTTTAATAAGATATACAATAATTAAAGGGATAGTAAACACCAAAAATGTTATTGTTTAAAAAGATAGATAATCCCTTTATTTAACATTCCCCAGTTTTGCATAACCAACACTGTTATAGAAATATACGTTTTACCTCTGTAATTAACTTGTATCTAAGCTTCTGCTGACTGCCTCCTTATCTCAGATCTTTTAACGGACTTGCATTTCAGGCAATTAGTCTTGACTCTTAACTTCACGTGCGTGAGCAAAATGTTGTCTATATGAAACACGTGAACTAATGCCCTCTAGCTGTGAAAAACTGTAAAATGCATTCAGATGAGAGGCGGCCTTCAAGGGCTTAGAAATTAGCATATGAGCCTACCTAGGTTTATCTTTCATATAAGAATAACAAGAGAACAAAGCAAATTTGATGATAAATGTAAATTAGAAAGTTGTTTAAAATTACATGCCCTACCTGAATCCTGAAAGTTTAATTTGGACTTTACTATCCCTTTAAAACAGTAACTAAAACATATGTCAAAAATCTAATGATAATAGTAAGGTTTTTTGGATTTTACCTACATATTCCTTGATTAAAAGTACATTATTTCTTTATTTATACTATAAATTATACCAATTTATTCAAACTTTTGCTTGGAATAATATTATCTCAGGTGTTTAATTCAAGTGTATATGTGAGTGTGTGTGTGTGTTTATATATATATATATATATATATATATATATATATATATATACAGTATATATATTCATTAAAATTATGGGGGGAGATAAACAACTGAAATTAAAATCCTCCATGTCTCAAAATTAAATCAATGTAAATATTTGCATAGGAAATTAGCACATCTAGGCAAGTATCCCCACTTGCTTTTCCCCAGAAATAACTCATATACAATGTTACCAATGCACAAGAGAATTCTGGGTAAGTTATGCAAATTAGATATGCAAATTCTCCATTTTTTGCTTCAAAATACTGTTTTAACACAGCTATACTTTTAACAGGATTATTACAGCAAACCAGAAATCACTCACTAGACAGCCTGTTTCATTCTTTTTGGAACTCATTCGTAGGAGATAGATTTCTGGTTGCTGCATTGGTAAAGCTATTTTCAAGGTTAAACCAAAATTCATTAAAATTATGGGGGGAGATAAAAAAAACTAATTAAATTCCTCCATGTCTCAAAATTAAATCAATGTAAATATTTGCATAGGAAATTAGCACATCTAGGCAAGTATCCCCGCTTGCTTTTCCCCAGAAATAACTCATATACAATGTTACCAATGCACGAGAGAATTCTGGGTAAGTTATGCAAATTAGATATGCAAATTCTCAGGTTTTTTTGCTTCAAAATACTGTTTGTGCATTGGTAACATTGTATATGAGTTATTTCTGGGGAAAAGCAAGCGGGGATACTTGCCTAGATGTGCTAATTTCCTATGCAAATATTTACATTGATTTAATTTTGAGACATGGAGGATTTTAATTTCAGTTTTTTATCTCCCCCCCATAATTTTAATGAATTTTGGTTTAACCTTGAAAATAGCTTTACCAATGCAGCAACCAGAAATCTATCTCCTACTGATGAGTTCCAAAAATAACGAAACAGGCTGTCTAGTGAGTGATTTCTGGTTTGTTGTAATAATCCTGTTAAAAGGATAGCTGTGTTAAAACAGTATTTTGAAGCAAAAAAACTGAGAATTTGCATATCTAATTTGCATAACTTACCCAGAATTCTCGTGTGCATTGGTAACATTGTATATGAGTTATTTCTGGGGAAAAGCAAACGGGGATACTTGTCTAGATGTGCTAATTTCCTATGCAAATATTTACATTGATTTTATATATATATATATATATATATATATACACACACACACACACACACACATATAGATATAGATATATAATCAATGATGAAAGCTCTGCACTCTCTGCTCTTGTCTTTTGCACACACACGCACACTATTTTTGCATTGTCTTTCATCTTTCATTGTTACTCTTAGAATGTAATTGTATTCTGTATTCTGAGCTCATGTAGTGAATAGCACACTGTATGTTTTAGAACAATGGAAACAACCCCCATGTAACAGGGCCCCTGCTACCTGAGGCAGAGAAGATAATATTACATGCCCAGAGTTCCACAACACAGCAAACAGTGGGATTAAAGTGATTTGACCTGGAGTCACACAGAGGGCCACAGGCTGAGACAATACATTTGACCACTCAGCTGGACACTGAATAAGATAGGGATAAATAAAAATAAACACACTGGCATTTTGTATATATATCTCAACATTAAATTGAAGTAGTTTATAGGGTTTTTTATGCAGTACAAATTATGATAGTAGGTCTGATTTTGATGAAACCTCATTGGTCATGCAATAGATACATTTTATGTTATGTATAAGAGAGTACTATTGGATTTTAATGAACAAAGGCTATATGGAACACCTTGATATTGATAACTAGATATACACAGAGAGAAGCACACTCACAGAAATAAACAACCAGCTCAATAACATTGTAAGCCTGTTCTATGGCGATTTACCACCTGGGTGCAGCTTCTTTTTTGCCCAGTAATTCTTTTCACAGAGTAGAACGTTCCTGTAGAATATAAGTCTGATCCCTCCTATTACAGTCAGTCCAGCGCCAAAATACCAGGCAATTCCTCTCTGAACAAGGAACACAGGAACCCCAGACAATCGTTTCGCCCTTCATTGGGCCTTTGTATTATGACCCTGGGGAGGTCTCCCTAAAGGTGATGGGGAAAACCAGACATGAACTCCTTGCCCAGTGTGCTTAGAGGAATATGGCTGCACCTCACTGACAAGCCCCACAGAAGGTCAAAACAATTGTCTGGGGTTGTCGTGTTCCTTGTTTTAAGGAGAATTGCCTGGTATTTTGGGGCTGGACTGACCTTACTAGGTGGGATCAGACTGAGATACTTCAGGTAAGTTTTCCTCTGTAAAAAGCACAACTGGGCTAAAAGAAGCTGCTCCTATGTGGTAACTCACCATAGAACAAGCTACTGAGCTGTTGTTCGTTCCTGGTAGAGAGCTTCTCTCTTTCTATGCATTTGTAATGATAACTAGAACCTGCTGGAACCAGGACAACATCTGAGGCAGTGACCCCCTTCACTACCCATCTTAAAGGAACATGTTAGATAACGTTAGAGCATTTTATTATTGCATTGTTGGTTGCTTGCATATAGCTATGGGCTAGATTACAAGTGAGGCGCAAACTATTTTGTGCTAGAGCAATCATGTTTTTGCAAGCCATTTTCA
The DNA here is from genome assembly GCF_027579735.1 of Bombina bombina. Taxonomy (NCBI): domain Eukaryota; kingdom Metazoa; phylum Chordata; class Amphibia; order Anura; family Bombinatoridae; genus Bombina; species Bombina bombina. Next base: position 548,087,727 of record NC_069499.1, read on the forward strand.
TTTTGCTGATATTACAAGTGGAGCAAAATTACGATTGCCCTAGCACAATCGCCCTTTACGCTTCAATCCTTTCCGCAATCATAGAGCAGTGGTTAACTGTTTTCCAAAACTAAAAAGTTGCACAAAACACTTTAAAAATACATTACAAAGTACAGTTACACTCATAATAATACAGTCTAATAAAAATTATTTAAAAAGATATTGCAGAAAAAAAGTTAAGAGGGCTCAAAGATAGAAGATCTCAGGTGTTAGAAAAAAAAGGCAGGCAAATGGCTTTAACATAGAGACACACACAGACATTGCTAAATATATATATATATATATATATATATATATATATATATATATATATATATATATATATATATATATGTGTGTACATATATAATAATGTTTTTATATATGTATATATGTATCATATGTGTCATATATACACATATAAACATATAAATAATTGCATTATAGCCCTTTTCCATTAAGCAGATAAAAACATGATAAAATTGATGCAATATTCATATTTAATAAAGATTTTAACTATGTATACACTGTAAATATTTCACATTTACTAATGCGAACAGAGGCGTAACTAGAAACCACAGGGCCCAGGTGCAAGAATCTAAGAAGTGCCCCCCACCCTCTACCCCCCTAACCCCCACCCCCCAAAAAAGTGAATTTGATACATATCCTTTTTTTTTTTTTTTACATTTAACACAGAAAAAAAATGTGAATCAGATTACATGTTTGCAAAAGGAAGTACCCTGTGCCCACAGTCTGTGAGATGGTCTGACACCCTATTACTGTATATAGTAACACTGTTTAACCCACCAGTACTGTATATAGTGAGTTAGTGACACAGTCTGTAATCTGCCAGTGAGATGGCTGGCCTGACCCTACCCGCCCCAGTACTTTATAAAGTGACCACAATAGTCTGTGACATGGTCCAGCCCCCCATACTGTATATAGTGGTACTGAATAGGGACACTGTTTACCCCCCCCCCCCCCATGCTGTAGTAACAAGGTCTGTAATTTTCTGGTTCCACAAACATACACACACACACATACATGCATAAATACACACAGTCACATACATACATACACACACACACACACACACACATACATGCATAAATAAATACACACACAGTCACATACATACAAACATACATACACACACAGACACACACACATATACATGCATAAATACACACACAGTCACATACATACACACACACACACACACACACATAAACACCAATGGATAAAACAGAAACACTAACCCATGTAGTCAGAGACACTAGTGAAGCATCATGTCACACTCACATGATATCAGTGCAGGCAGTGGCAGGTCAACGTTTTTTATTGAAGCTGGGCCCGTACCCTCAGTGACTCAGTCTCAGTTGTGAACTCTGCACCCCTGTAGTTTCGCCCCTAAATGTGAATATGCTATGTAGTATGTATGATGGGTGTTTGTTTTTTCAACATTTTTTTTTCCAATGACTTCTATGGGGAATGCAAAAAGGCAATGGTTTTTGCGCAATCTCAGTTGTTAGTTTTTTTTCCTCACTTTTTTTTCTCCATTGATCTCTAGGATGTACATATATATATGCAGACAAACACACACATACACATATACAGTATGCTGACATACACAAACATACATATATATGCAGACATACACACACATACATATATATGCAAACACCCACATACATAAATTTAAGCTGACATACACACATGTACATATATATGCAGACATATACACACTCATATATATGCTGACATACACACACATACATATACCCAGAGAGAGAGAGATATACACAGACATACATATATATGCAATCTCGGTTGTTAGTTTTTTTTTTCACTTTTTTTCTCCATTGATCTCTATGGGGGAATACATGCACAAGCACACGAAAAAATGTTTGTTTTTTTGCGCTATTTGTGTTAAAGCTAGCGCAAAATAAGTTATTTTTTTGGAACTTGTAATACGAACGCAACCAGAAAAGCGCAAAAATTAAAATCCAAGCAAAGTTTTCGCTTACGCAAAAAATAAATACAGCACCACTTGTAAACTAGGATGTACATATATATATGCTGACATACACACACGTTCATATATATGCAGACATATACACACACACATATATATGCTGACGACAAACACACACATACATATATATATATATGCTGACATACACACACGTACATATATATGCAGACATATACACACACATATATATGCTGACAAACACACACATACATATATATATATATGCTGACATACACACACGTACATATATATGCAGACATATACACACACATATATATGCTGACAAACACACACATACATATATATATGCTGACAAACACACACATACATATATATATGCTGACATACACACACGTACATCTATATGCAGACATATACACACATACATATATATATATGCTGACATACACACACGTACATATCTATGCAGACATATACACACACATATATATGCTGACAAACACACACATACATATATATGCTGACATACACAGACGTACATATATATGCTGACATATACACACACATATATATGCTGACAAACACACACATACATATATATATATGCTGACATACACAGACGTACATATATATGCTGACATATACACACACATATATATATGCTGACAAACACACACATACATATATATATGCTGACATACACACACGTACATATATATGCTGACATATACACACACATATATATGCTGACAAACACACACATACATATATATGCTGACATACACAGACGTACATATATATGCTGACATATACACACACATATATATGCTGACAAACACACACATACATATATATATGCTGACATACACAGACGTACATATATATGCTGACATATACACACACATATATATGCTGACAAACACACACATACATATATATATGCTGACATACACACACGTACATATATATGCTGACATATACACACACATATATATGCTGACAAACACACACATACATATATATATGCTGACATACACAGACGTACATATATATGCAGACATATACACACACATATATATGCTGACAAACACACACACATATATATATATATATATATACACAAACACACACCTAAGGCCTATAGCAAATACATGTTTAACTGTCGCATCTGTGGTAAAACCGATAAATAAATAGATATGAGTTTACAGCAAATAAAACAAGACATGGTTGCTTAAGGAATTTTATTCTGCCCTTACATCCTTTGTATGCAGACTGACAGCTTTGCTCTACTCCTTTTATATGTAGATAAGTTAATGTTAAGTAACACTATTTCTTATTTGTGGAATTAATTATTTAAGTTGTCTTTTAATTAGTAAGACACACACAGCTGCTGTTTGATTAAGTTAATCAGATTATCAGTATGTGAGTATTACAGCCATGGGAATATCACTTTTTGAGCGGTGGAAGGATGTGTCACATTGTCACGCACTCTATACTAATTGTGTCTGATGAGTATTTCCTTGTAAACCCAGACACTGTAGGTTTTTATCTTTGATATCAACAAGTATGGGGCCCATGTGGCTACGGCTACAATATATAATCTTTCCTTCAAATATTTATTCATTGTTTCATTGATTATTCTTCACATTTTTTATAGATCTCTCAGTCTGCACTAGGAAGCAAGGGGACAGAAAATGAAATATACTATAATATCTCTTTTTGGATCAATAAATACTTAAAATGAACTGTTTTTGGAACTTTGCTTTGCTTGTTAACTGCAAAGCTTGTGCAAAGCCTTTATTACTTGCACTTGAAAAGATGTCCAAATAAAAGGAAAAATACATTTCTAAGATCTATATGTAAATGGATGTAAATTATTATAATAAAAATTAAATTAAACACATTTTGCTTTTCTGTACAACTGTGCATATCTCACACTCAATAGAGAGGCCAAAAAAAAAAGCAAATTCTGTAATCTACAAATGCTGCAAATTAAATATTTGATTTAGGTTGTTTTCAGCATTTTGAAAACATGGGTTATAGTTGTTGCTTGTTGGCCTCTCTAGAGAGCATGGGACAAAGCACAATTTTTACACTAAAGCAAGAAGTGTTTAATGTCCCATTAAAGGGACATTAAACACTAAACAAATGCTAGATAGAATGAAGCATTCAAATAAAGATTAGTCTGTGAACAACCTGTAGGTGTATTTTTAAAAAAAGTTTCATTAGTTGTTTAAATAGTGACAAAATAAGTGTAAAGTTTGAAAGTGTATATAAAACAATGGGAAGCTGCCATGTTGTAACTTAGATTACTTTATCTGCTGTAGCCAATCAAGGACAGTTATAAATAGGTTACTAGAGTGTGCAGCCAATGGCTGTGTGAAATATAACAGTGTTCTGCACTTCAATTTCTAACTGAACTGCCCACAGTTTCAGAATGGAATTGCAGGAAAAGGGAATAAAGGGTTATAAATAATGAAAGTATATTGTAGAGTTTTTCTATATATATATATGATTTATTATTTGATATAACCATTGCAACGTATTTAATTTCCCTTTAAATTTGAATAGAAGCATTTTTTTTTGTTACACACTTTCATGTCTGAGCATTCTAGGATGACTTTGTGCACGTAGGTCCACTAATGTAAGCAGGTAGAATATAAATATTTTAAATTGCACATTACATGTTTAAAAATACATTTTAAGATTACTATTATTTAGGTTATTTTGGTCATGAAAACCATGGAGCTGCTTATGAATGCTAAGTCTTAGACTTATAAATGTGTGTGTGTGTTTGTTTAAATAAAACTTTATTGTTAACATTTATGTTTGTGATATTCCCTTTTATTTAAATGTGACTTATTGATTGAGTAGTTAGCATTATAAAGGAACTACATACCATTAATAATAGTGTCTTGCTCCAGCTCTCTTCAACGTGCAGAGGGAGAAAAACACCATTATTAATACAAACACACATATAAAGCTGTCACTAAAAAACTCCAGATTTATTGTAATTTGTTGATTAGAGTGACAGTTGTGACATTTGTTAATAAAGGCTGATGCGTGTGCTTGCCACTGTAATCTGGGGACATAGCAATGGCAGTCTGTTGCCAACATGTCAGTTATCTATACAGATAGAATGTGAAGTTTGTCTTTTGTCTTATTCACTAATAACTTTGAAAAAAAATTTTTTTTTTCTTCAACTCAGTGAACCAATCTGATTTTATATGTGTTTTATTACTATAAGAAACTAATAAATACAGTACAAATAAAGCGACTTTATTTTGTATCAACAGCACTGGGCTAACGCAGATGGGGGCACCAAACTTACAAACTCATCCCAGTATCTGAGAGAGAATGCACTCCTATTCCACATTTTAGCCAGATACAATTACTTGCTTCAGGACATACAGATTTCTCCTTTTATTCAAACACTAACACATATGTACACCACAAGCGAATCAAGGACAAAGGGAAACATATATCTGTTATGCCTGGGGTCATTTAGGGTAAATACTGAAGGGCACTTACCTCCTGTTCTCATCTTAATTACTGTGCAAAACTCTTCATAGAAAAATGTATTCATTATTGTTAAATGACAAGGTATATGAATTGTGTAGGAGAAAATCTGTTCACTCATGCAGTAACCATAACCCTAGCAAATATGTTTCTCTAAATCGCCAATCAAAAGATTAAATTAAATACATTTTATAATGGAGAATTTTCAAATACTGAGAGGTTGAGGAATGCGAAAAAAGAAACATGCATATATCTAACATGTATTCCTTGTTCTGTTCTAGGGCAGTTGCATGGATTGCCCCAAGAGCAGAGACGGGAAAGGGCGAGGCTGTGTTTGGGTGGAAAATAAAGAAACAATGGAGGGTAAAACAAGGAGAAAATAAAGAGGAGAAAAAACAGCAGCAATTTGGTGAAAAAGAGAAAAATGGCTGAAGTGAATGCAATTTAAAGAGGTGGAAAGCAGATACAATGAGTTACAATAGTTAGATGACAATAAAATGGATATTTAAAGGGACTTTAAAATCAAAATATAACTGCCCATAACTTAATTACCTTGACATAAATAATGTGAGTGAAGCGAATATTGTAATATACATTCATTATTTATTTTGCTTGCTCTTGCTGTAAAATACCTGAAAACCTGTCTTGTGTTTGCATTCTGTTATCAAAAAAATGCTGTGAAATGCTGCAAATTGGCTGACCCAACTACATACTACACAGTGATTTCTTAGAGCCACAAGAGAGATAAGAACATACAACAAATTAACAGCTTAATATATTTATAATTATTTTGTGTGTAGATATTTTGGAATTCAGTGCTGATATTTAACTATGTGTGTATATAAAAAAAAAATCACATGATGTATCCTTTGCACCACCTGTTTTCACAAATGTTTAGCTTTGCCTCAACGGACACAAAATGGTGGTAACAAACATGACACCATACAAACTTGCTAACATGTATAATAATTGAAGTTAATTCACTTTTAGATATATCATTTTGAATAACTAGACGAGTTAGTGAATACAACCACACTGAAAGAGTTAATAAGCTATCAGCTGTAGATATTAATAGAGTAACAGGTCGTCTCCAAAGCTAACAACTCTGTAATGTAGTGATGTCACAGGAAGTACAGAGATACACATAGGCCCATGTCTGCAGCGCTTGTTAGAATGATCAGGAGCTCATATTCATTTTGGCAGCAGTCCGGTGAACATTATGTCCTAATGATGCAAACGGCCTTATAAAAAAGGTTTGTGCAATACAACTCCCTAGTCTCATTAGAGATGTAATTTTCTGTGCTGGCAAATTAATGAAAATATATCTAGTTACACATGTCCCTAGAAGAGCCTTCGTGAAGGTGAAATAAGGACACATTTGTGTGTAAAAGAAAAAAGTACAGTCTGACATGTTTTCAACATATTGATTGACTTGTGGGATTTGGATGGGTGATCCTCCTGACGTCTCAAGTCTTAGTGCCTGGAAGATACTGTTTTTTGACTTTTTAAGAGGATTTAAGAGGATTTTGATTCCATTAAAGACCCTTGAAAGAAACTGATTTATGTAATAGTGTCAAATGGGTTAACCTTACTAACTCCTTTTATGTTAAAAAGGCTAACAAAAGACCATGACAAAGATTACAAATTAAAAAAGAAAACAATTTTTTTTTTTTAGAATTTGAATCTACAAAGGCATAAGGTCAACCCTTACAGCATCGTCATATTACCTCTCTATACTGCTCTAAAAGTTCTCCAGATATTACCATTCCTCTGTATTGAGTTATCCATCCTTTTAAAATATATTTTTTATGTCCTCTTCTTCTTATTTTTTTTCACTTTCTTTTTATTTTGCATATACAGTACAAGCACACACACATATGTACATATAAACATAATGGTATTTGTTTTTATTGTAAATGAAAGATTGCACTTATATTTGCATATGTCTGTTGCAATAAAGTTACTTTATGTAAAAAAATGTTTTACCCCTGACACCCATAATGAAAGCTTTGGACATTCCCATCACACATAATAGGAAATCTTGTAGAAATTGTAACAAAAATACATTTAGCTTTCTGTTTCTTAGTGTGTTTTGATAACTAAATTTAAAGGGGCAGTATACACTCATTTTCATATAACTGCATGTAATAGACACTACTATAAAGAATAAGATGCACAGATACTGATATAAAAATCCAGTATAAAACCGTTTAAAAACTTACTTAGAAGCTGTTAGTTTAGTTCTGTTGAAAAGGCAGTTGGAAAGCCCAGTGCAAGTGGGAAATAAGACACTCCCCCCCCTCCCCCTTCTTTTGCATATGAAAAGACCCTTTACACAAACAGGAGCAAGCTGGAGTAGGTAGTCGAGCGTATTCACATAAAACTTTGGGGCTTGATTAGGAGTCTGAAAATCAGAGCAATGTTATTTAAAAATAAGCAAAACTATACATTTATTTTAAAAAAAACTTTATGGGCTATATAAATAGATAATCTACAAAACATTTATGCAAAGAAAAAATAAGTGTATAATGTCCCTTTAAGTGACTGGGCATGTAACTTAAAGGGACACTGAACCCAAATTCTTTTCTTTTGTGATTCAGATAGAGCATGCAATTTTCAGCAACTTTCTAATTTGCTACTATTATCAATGTTTCTTCGTCCTCTTGCTATCTTTATTTGAAAAAGAAGGCGTCTAAGCTTTTTTCTTGTTTCAAAACTCTGGACAGCAGTTTTTGATTGGTGGATGAATTAATCCAACAATCACCAGGACAACCTAGGTTGTTCACCAAAAATGGGCCGGCATCTAAACTTACATTCTTGCATTTCAAATAAAGATACCAAGAAAATAAATAAAATTTGATAATAGGAGTAAATTAGAAAGTTGCTTAAAATGTCATGCTCTATCTGAATCACGAAAGAAAAAATTTGGGTTCAGTGTCCCTTTAATCATAATATTTGGTAAGGGACAACTTTATATTGCTTGATGTCTAAGATGCTTGTGATGGAGGTTTATGGATTTTGTGAACATCTTGGAATCGTACATATCTGTTCAGATATAAAATAATGAAAGTTATAGAAATTTGAACGTTTTTAAGAGGAAAAAGAGCAAGTTTATGAGCCAGGGCACAGATAGGGGGACAGATTAGATAGAAATGAATACATCAATATTAAATATAGAATAATAATAATAATAATAATAATAATAATAATAATAAAAGCCTTTATTCAGGGGAAGAGTGTAGCAAGATATCTTATTTATTTTGTTCTCTGACCAAGGCCACATGTCAGGAAGCATTAATAAGATAAATATATGTATACAGCACAGACAGTACACCTTGTAATGTCACATAGCCCATTGCTCTGGAAAGCCAGCGTCTAAAACACTAGCTTAGCTAATTAAAGGATCATCTGTTTGCAGACATTTGGTGGCTTTTTGGAACAAATCACATTTTATGGTACATAATGCAATACTCCCCTGCTGACTAGTCAAAATATGCTCTTTTTTAACCATTGATGTCCAGAAATGGCTACAGTACAAACCACTATGCTACAACATAGGTTGCCAGCTGAGAGGTTAAAAAAAATCCCTTAACTCCCTTAAAGTAGGTAATAACTTCTCACTCAGCTCAGCTAATCATGTGCTGTTCCAGGTCCATAGGTCATAAACATTTTTTATAATAATCTCAAATGGGACTTTAACCCTTACTCTACCACCAATTGTTTGCTTGGAAAGAATAAAGGGGGATTACATAGACAAGACATACAGTTTTATACTGCTAAGTAGTACATTCCTCAGTATTAGGTTTGCAGATTTTTTTTCTAGTTTTGAGTTTATAAGATCTTATTAAACAGATTTGTTTTTTGCTATGAAGCATTTGCAAATCAAGAAGCAATTCATGGATAATCTTCTTGAAAAGCCTGATGGACTCCATGCACTTATGCCCCTGGCCTTCTTTGAGGTGTAAATAGCCTGGTGTTCTGAGCTAGCCAATCACTGTGCAGAATGTTGCAAGCTCAAGTCAACTTCATTATAATTAAAGGGACACTAAACCCTTTGAGAATATTACTTTTCAGACCAGTTATAACTGTTACTAATTAGCTGCAGCAAGGTATATTAGATCAAAAAGAGCAGACTTTTTAACCTAGGATAACAAACTTACAACATGGCAACCTGTTATTTATGGAAACTAAACGTTTGGCTTCATTTTCTGCAATATTTATTAAAATAAAAATAATAAAAATATATCTGCATACTATTCTATTTATACTATAATAGTTGCTTTGAATAGACCCCTTTAAGTATAACAGAGGTATTCCAGTCCCTATGAGGGTGGAATCAAAACAATATTCAGATGCATTTTGAAGCACAGACAAAAAACAAACAAAATGTATTTTATTTTCCTTAATTATATTTTTACAGGAGATAAAAATGTCCCTTAAACTGTATTTTTCAGCACTCTGCCTGTAACCATTTGCCACCCCAAATCATATATGCACCACAGCACATCAATGCATGATCGTATAGTGAAGCATTTGGCACTTATCCCACAGTAACCACTCCTATTTCTCTCGCCATTTACAGTACAAAGGGCCCCTATTTACTAAACTCCTCCATGTGGCTATCAGATGAACTTGTGGAAGAACTAACCCCTTCTCCATAAAAGGACTCTGTAAATGTTTCCCCTTAATGTGTTAGTATTAAATATATGGAAAATTGCTCTTTTAGGTTTATTCTTGCAACTGAAGTTTTGATAATTGAAACCACCATCCATAATGACAGCTTCAATACCTTAGTATTGGCCTTTGTAAAAATAGGATGAAATAATCTTCCTGCATGTTCAGGCAATATATATATATTTACTGTATGTGTATATATAGATCTATATATATATATATATATATATATATATATATATATATATATATAGATAGATAGATATGTATATATATATATATATATATAATATAAAAATCTAGGATAACTAAGTTACAACATGGTGGCATTCATTACTCGATGGAATTAGAAACCCCACAATTTTATAGTTATCTTACAAAATAAATAATGAAAATATATTGTAAAGTTGTTTTTGTTTTTATATTTTACCACACATCATTAAACTTGCTATTTTACAATCTCAAAGTCTTCACTTACTTTAACTAAGAGCTGCTTGTTTAGCAAAAAAGTAAAAAAAAAAAAAAATACACTTTTATTTTTATTGTTACCGCTTTTACAATTAAAGCATATACTAAACATGTCATGATATCAAACTAACTACTTATGGCTTATCCTAAAATAATAATAAAGTGCCCATTTACATATTTTACAATATTAATGTACAAACTCATAGACTATACATTGTTTTAGGGTAGTAGAATAATATAAATAAATGTTTTATAAAAATTATTGTGCATTTTCAAAGCTGAATCTTGTTTGACTTTTTAGAGTCAAACTGAAATGCCTTTATATTTTTATACCCCACCCTAAACCTTAAAGCTTTAGTGATTTGTGAAATATTATTAGCTAAATCATGTTATGCAAGCAACAAAGTTCACAGCACTTCTAAGGAACACATTCATCCCACCAAACATGTTTTTGCAGACATAAACTGATTTACAGCCAACTATTTTTGGATTTGAGGCAAATTTGATAAGAGTAAGAAATATTATTATTTATAATTTAAAACTTTAAATCATTTCACAATAATGAGACACCAGCAGCTGCATGTGACACCCAAAAGAAACATTGATTGATCAAATTATTTAACCATAAACACATACAGTTTCCACCTGCTGAAAGGGATGGAACAGTTTGTTTTTTTCTGAATTTGCTGTTATCTGTGCATTTAACTCATTAGCAGATGTTAAAAGCTTTCTAATATTTTTACAACAAAAGAGATTAGGAAGACAATGGTCATAATGAAAATTAATTTACATGACAGTGACCTCTCATGGAAACCTATACTCTACATTACAATCCCTGCATATTCATAGAGGCTTAACCTGCTGCAGTTAATTGAGCTTTTCACAGACAAAAATGTCATCACGCTTTTCATTGTATCAGTGGGTTTCTAGCGAAAGTCCCAAATTGGGGAAATCAAAGAAATCTATCTAGAAAGACTCCATATACCCTCACCCACTGGTAAAGAGAGTAGCCATTTTAGAAAGGGTTATAAATCATTCTAAGAAGTTATTTTTATTCCTATTTATATCTTCTAAATGTAGAAAGAAAATGTTTTTGTTTGTTCTGTCCTGTTTTGTTTTTAAATAAATAAATATTATAAATGCAAAGTAGAAAAAATTATTAACAAACAGATTATAGGACACACAATTATTTTTTTTTTCAATGTTGAATTCCATAAATATACTACTAGATTCCAAGAACAAAATATAATATTGAAAAATTCCAACCACTCTAAGATAAATCAGCGTTATGGAATTTGGCGGCGCTATACAAATAAATGATAATAATAATAATAATAATAATAATAATGAATACCAAATGGAAATATAAAAAATACCTACATATATTTAACTGACTAATAATTAAAAAATGTAGCTACCTTTATACTTATATAAAATAAAGATAACCAACTCTGCAATATGTTTCATGGATTAAAACTATTTTCTCAATGTATTTGTTTATTAGAAATTAGTTTTTTATACAAACAGGACATCCTAGTTTATTTACAAAAACTTTCTTAACAAAAGAACTACTCAGTATAAAGTTAATAAATACATAATTTTCTTTCATGTAATTAGCAAGAGTCCATGAGCTAGTGACGTATGGGATATACATTCCTACCAGGAGGGGCAAAGTTTCCCAAACCTCAAAAATGCCTATAAATACACCCCTCACCACACCCACAAATCAGTTTTACAAACTTTGCCTCCTATGGAGTAAGTTTGTGCTAGATTCTACGTTGATATGCGCTCCGCAGCAGGTTGGAGCCCGGTTTTCCTCTCAGCGTGCAGTGAATGTCAGAGGTATGTGAGGAGAGTATTCTCTCTTGAATTCAATGATCTCCTTCTACGGGGTCTATTTCATAGGTTCTCTGTTATCGGTTGTAGAGATTCATCTCTTACCTCCTTTTTCAGATCGACGATATACTCTTATATATACCATTACCTCTGCTGATTTTCGTTTCAGTACTGGTTTGGCTTTCTACAACATGTAGATGAGTGTCCTGGGGTAAGTAAGTCTTATTTTCTGTGACACTCTAAGCTATGGTTGGGCACTTTTTTATAAAGTTCTAAATATATGTATTCAAACATTTATTTGCCTTGACTCAGGATGTTCAACATTCCTTATTTCAGACAGTCAGTTTCATATTTGGGATAATGCATATGAATAAATCAATTTTTTTCTTACCTTAAAATTTGACTTTTTCCCTGTGGGCTGTTAGGCTCGCGGGGGCTGAAAATGCTTCATTTTATTGCGTCATTCTTGGCGCAGACTTTTTTGGCGCAAATTTTTTTTTCTGTTTCCGGCGTCATACGTGTCACCGGAAGTTGCGTCATTTTTGACGTTCTTTTGCGCCAAAAGTGTCGGCGTTCCGGATGTGGCGTCATTTTTGGCGCCAAAAGCATTTAGGCGCCAAATAATGTGGGCGTCATTTTTGGCGCTAAAAAAATATGGGCGTCACTATTGTCTCCACATTATTTAAGTCTCATTATTTATTGCTTCTGGTTGCTAGAAGCTTGTTCACTGGCATTTTTTCCCATTCCTGAAACTGTCATTTAAGGAGTTTGATCAATTTTGCTCTATATGTTGTTTTTTCTATTACATATTGCAAGATGTCCCACGTTGAAACTGAGTCAGAAGATACTTCTGGAAAATCGCTGCCTGGTGCTGGAGCTACCAAAGCTAAGTGTATCTGCTGTAAACTTATGGTATCTGTTCCTCCAGCTGTTGTTTGTACTGTTTGTCATGACAAACTTGTTAATGCAGATAATATTTCCTTTAGTACTGTTACATTACCTGTTGCTGTTCCGTCAACATCTAATACTCAGAGTGTTCCTGATAACATAAGAGATTTTGTTTCTAAATCCATTAAGAAGGCTATGTCTGTTATTTATCCTTCTAGTAAACATAAAAAGTCTTTTAAAACTTCTCATTTTTCAGATGAATTTTTAAATGAACATCATCATTCTGATTCTGATAATGGTTCTTCTGGTTCAGAGGATTCTGTTTCAGAGGTTGATGCTGATAAATCTTCATACAGGGAGTACAGAATTATTAGGCAAATGAGTATTTTGACCACATCATCCTCTTTATGCATGTTGTCTTACTCCAAGCTGTATAGGCTTGAAAGCCTACTACCAATTAAGCATATTAGGTGATATGCATTTCTGTAATGAGAAGGGGTGTGGTCTAATGACATCAACACCCTATATCAGGTGTGCATAATTATTAGGCAACTTCCTTTCCTTTGGCAAAATGGGTCAAAAGAAGGACTTGACAGACTCAGAAAAGTCAAAAATAGTGAGATATCTTGCAGAGGGATGCAGCACTCTTAAAATTGCAAAGCTTCTGAAGCGTGATCATCGAACAATCAAGCGTTTCATTCAAAATAGTCAACAGGGTCGCAAGAAGCGTGTGGAAAAACCAAGGCGCAAAATAACTGCCCATGAACTGAGAAAAGTCAAGCGTGCAGCTGCCAAGATGCCACTTGCCACCAGTTTGGCCATATTTCAGAGCTGCAACATCACTGGAGTGCCCAAAAGCACAAGGTGTGCAATACTCAGAGACATGACCAAGGTAAGAAAGGCTGAAAGACGACCACCACTGAACAAGACACACAAGCTGAAACGTCAAGACTGGGCCAAGAAATATCTCAAGACTGATTTTTCTAAGGTTTTATGGACTGATGAAATGAGAGTGAGTCTTGATGGGCCATATGGATGGGCCCGTGGCTGGATTGGTAAAGGGCAGAGAGCTCCAGTCCGACTCAGACGCCAGCAAGAAAATCTAATGACATGGCCTCCTTGTTCACCTGATCTGAACCCCATTGAGAACCTGTGGTCCATCATCAAATGTGAGATTTACAAGGAGGGAAAACGGTACACCTCTCTGAACAGTGTCTGGGAGGCTGTGGTTGCTGCTGCACGCAATGTTGATGGTGAACAGATCAAAACACTGACAGAATCCATGGATGGCAGGCTTTTGAGTGTCCTTGCAAAGAAAGGTGGCTATATTGGTCACTGATTTGTTTTTGTTTTGTTTTTGAATGTCAGAAATGTATATTTGTGAATGTTGAGATGTTATATTGGTTTCACTGGTAAAAATAAATAATTGAAATGGGTATATATTTGTTTTTTGTTAAGTTGCCTAATAATTATGCACAGTAATAGTCACCTGCACACACAGATATCCCCCTAAAATAGCTATAACTAAAAACAAACTAAAAACTACTTCCAAAACTATTCAGCTTTGATATTAATGAGTTTTTTGGGTTCATTGAGAACATGGTTGTTGTTCTATAATAAAATTAATCCTCAAAAATACAACTTGCCTAATAATTCTGCACTCCCTGTATTTATTTAAAATGGAATTTATTCGTTCTTTACTTAAAGAAGTCCTAATTGCATTAGAAATTGAGGATTCTGGTCCTCTTGATACTAAATCTAAACGTTTAGATAAGGTTTTTAAATCTCCTGTAGTTATTCCAGAAGTTTTTCCTGTCCCTAGTGCTATTTCTGAAGTAATTTCCAGGGAATGAAATAATTTGGGTAATTCATTTACTCCTTCTAAACGTTTTAAGCAATTATATCCTGTGCCATCTGACAGATTAGAGTTTTGGGACAAAATCCCTAAGGTTGATGGGGCTGTCTCTACTCTTGCTAAGCATACTACTATTCCTACGGCAGATGGTACTTCCTTTAAGGATCCTTTAGATAGGAAAATTGAATCCTTTCTAAGAAAGGCTTACTTGTGTTCAGGTAATCTTCTTAGACCTGCTATATCTTTAGCGGATGTTGCTGCAGCTTCAACTTTTTGGTTAGAAGCTTTAGCGCAACAAGTAACAGATCATAATTCTCATAGCATTATTATTCTTCTTCAACATGCTAATAATTTTATTTGTGATGCCATCTTTGATATCATTAGAGTTGATGTCAGGTATATGTCTCTAGATATTTTAGCTAGAAGAGCTTTATGGCTTAAAACTTGGAATGCTGATATGTCTTCTAAGTCTACTCTGCTTTCCCTTTCTTTCCAGGGTAATAAATTGTTTGGTTCTCAGTTGGATTCTATTATCTCAACTGTTACTGGAGGGAAAGGAACTTTTTTACCACAGGATAAAAAATCTAAAGGTAAATTTAGGTCTAATAATCGTTTTCGTTCCTTTCGTCAGAACAAGGAACAAAAACCTGATCCTTCATCCTCAGGAGCGGTATCAGTTTGGAAACCATCTCCAGTCTGCAATAAATCCAAGCCTTTTAGAAAATCAAAGCCACCTCCTAAGTCCACATGAAGGTGTGGCCCTCATTCCAGCTCAGCTGGTAGGGGGCAGATTAAGTTTTTTCAAAGAAATTTGGATCAATTCCGTTCACAATCTTTGGATTCAGAACACTGTTTCAGAAGGGTACAGAATTGGCTTCAAGATAAGGCCTCCTGCAAAGAGATTTTTTCTTTCCCGTGTCCCAGTAAACCTAGCGAAGGCTCAAGCATTTCTGAAATGTGTTTCAGATCTAGAGTTGGCTGGAGTAATTATGCCAGTTCCAGTTCTGGAACAGGGACTGGGGTTTTATTCAAATCTCTTCATTGTACCAAAGAAGGAGAATTCCTTCAGACCAGTTCTGGATCTAAAAATATTGAATCGTTATGTAAGGATACCAACATTCAAAATGGTAACTGTAAGGACTATCCTGCCTTTTGTTCAGCAAGGGCATTATATGTCTACAATAGATTTACAGGATGCATATCTGCATATTCCGATTCATCCAGATCACTATCAGTTTCTGAGATTCTCTTTCCTAGACAAGCATTACCAGTTTGTGGCTCTGCCGTTTGGCCTAGCTACAGCTCCAAAAATTTTTACGAAGGTTCTCGGTGCCCTTCTGTCTGTAATCAGAGAACAGGGTATTGTGGTATTTCCTTATTTGGACGATATCTTGGTACTTGCTCAGTCTTCACATTTAGCAGAATCTCATATGAATCGAATTGTGTTGTTTCTTCAACATCATGGTTGGAGGATCAATTTACCAAAAAGTTCATTGATTCCTCAGACACAGGTAACCTCTTTAGGTTTCCAGATAGATTCAGTGTCCATGACTCTATCTTTGACAGACAAGAGACGTCTAAAATTGATATCAGCTTGTCGAAACCTTCAGTCACAATCATTCCCTTCGGTAGCCTTATGCATGGAAATTCTAGGTCTTATGACTGCTGCATTGGACGCGATCCCCTTTGCTCGTTTTCACATGCGGCCTCTTCAGCTCTGTATGCTGAACCAGTGGTGCAGGGATTACACAAAGATATCTCAATTAATATCTTTAAAACCGATTGTACGACACTCTCTGACGTGGTGGACAGATCATCATCGTTTAGTTCAGGGGGCTTCTTTTGTTCTTCCGACCTGGACTGTAATTTCAACAGATGCAAGTCTTACAGGTTGGGGAGCTGTGTGGGGGTCTCTGACAGCACAAGGGGTTTGGGAATCTCAGGAGGTGAGATTACCGATCAATATTTTGGAACTCCGTGCAATTTTCAGAGCTCTTCAGTCTTGGCCTCTTCTAAAGAGAGAATCGTTCATTTGTTTTCAGACAGACAATGTCACAACTGTGGCATACATCAATCATCAAGGAGGGACTCACAGTCCTCTGGCTATGAAAAAAGTATCTCAAATTCTGGCATGGGCGGAATCCAGCTCCTGTCTAGTTTCTGCGGTTCATATCCCAGGTATAGACAATTGGGAAGCGGATTATCTCAGTCGCCAAACGTTACATCCGGGCGAATGGTCTCTTCACCCAGAGGTATTTCTTCAGATTGTTCAAATGTGGGGACTTCCAGAAATAGATTTGATGGCCTCTCATCTAAACAAGAAACTTCCCAGGTATCTGTCCAGATCCAGGGATCCTCAAGCGGTAGCAGTGGATGCATTGTCACTTCCTTGGAAGTATCATCCTGCCTATATCTTTCCACCTCTAGTTCTTCTTCCAAGAGTAATCTCCAAGATTCTGAAGGAATGCTTGTTTGTTCTGCTGGTAGCTCCAGCATGGCCTCACAGGTTTTGGTATGCGGATCTTGTCCGGATGGCCTCTTGCCAACCGTGGACTCTTCCGTTAAGGCCAGACCTTCTGTCGCAAGGTCCTTTTTTCCATCAGGATCTCAAATCCTTAAATTTAAAGGTATGGAGATTGAACGCTTGATTCTTAGTCAAAGAGGTTTCTCTGACTCTGTGATTAATACTATGTTACAGGCTCGTAAATCTGTATCTAGGGAGATATATTATAGAGTCTGGAAGACTTATATTTCTTGGTGTCTTTCTCATCATTTTTCATGGCATTCTTTTAGAATTCCGAGAATTTTACAGTTTCTTCAGGATGGTTTGGATAAAGGTTTGTCTGCAAGTTCCTTGAAAGGACAAATCTCTGCTCTTTCTGTTCTTTTTGACAGAAAGATTGCTAATCTTCCTGATATTCATTGTTTTGTACAAGCTTTGGTTCGTATAAAACCTGTCATTAAGTCAATTTCTCCTCCTTGGAGTTTGAATTTGGTTCTGAGGGCTCTTCAAGCTCCTCCGTTTGAACCTATGCATTCATTGGACATTAAATTACTTTCTTGGAAAGTTTTGTTCCTTTTGGCCATCTCTTCTGCCAGAAGAGTTTCTGAATTATCTGCTCTTTCTTGTGAGTCTCCTTTTCTGATTTTTCACCAGGATAAGGCGGTGTTGCAAACTTCTTTTAAATTTTTTCCTAAGGTTGTGAATTCCAACAACATTAGTAGAGAAATTGTGGTTCCTTCATTATGTCCTAATCCTAAGAATTCTAAGGAGAAATCATTGCATTCTTTGGATGTAGTTAGAGCTTTGAAATATTATGTTGAAGCTACTAAGAATTTCCGAAAGACTTCTAGTCTATTTGTTATCTTTTCCGGTTCTAGGAAAGGTCAGAAGGCCTCTGCCATTTCTTTGGCATCTTGGTTGAAATCTTTAATTCATCATGCTTATGTCGAGTCGGGTAAAACTCCGCCTCAAAGGATTACAGCTCATTCTACTAGGTCAGTTTCTACTTCCTGGGCGTTTAGGAATGAAGCTTCGGTTGATCAGATTTGCAAAGCAGCAACTTGGTCTTCTTTTCATACTTTTACTAAATTCTACCATTTTGATGTATTTTCTTCTTCTGAAGCTGTCTTTGGTAGAAAAGTACTTCAGGCAGCTGTTTCAGTTTGAATCTTCTGCTTATATTTTCATTTTTTTTCTTTATAAGATTTAAACTTTATTTTTGGGTATGGATTTTTTTCAGCGGAATTGGCTGTCTTTATTTTATCCCTCCCTCTCTAGTGAATCTTGCGTGGAAGATCCACATCTTGGGTAGTCATTATCCCATACGTCACTAGCTCATGGACTCTTGCTAATTACATGAAAGAAAACATAATTTATGTAAGAACTTACCTGATAAATTCATTTCTTTCATATTAGCAAGAGTCCATGAGGCCCACCCTTTTTTTGTGGTGGTTATGATTTTTTTGTATAAAGCACAATTATTCCAATTCCTTATATTTATGCTTCGCACTTTTTTCTTATCACCCCACTTCTTGGCTATTCGTTAAACTGATTTGTGGGTGTGGTGAGGGGTGTATTTATAGGCATTTTTGAGGTTTGGGAAACTTTGCCCCTCCTGGTAGGAATGTATATCCCATACGTCACTAGCTCATGGACTCTTGCTAATATGAAAGAAATGAATTTATCAGGTAAGTTCTTACATAAATTATGTTTTTTCGCATTTGTGATAACAACCTTCACAATCACCAATTACATCATAAATGCCTAGTTTAGTAACTTTTTATTCTATTTTGTTACCGTGCAACAAGAAAACAAATATCGCAATAGCTCCAGTATATCATTATCTACATATCCAGTTATCTGTCTTTGGATCTGTGTGTGTTTAGGTTTTAAACATCCAAATATATGGCAGAAATATTGGTGCTCTTCCACCTTCTTAGGAATAGTCACAAAATTATTTAGTATCCATCATTGTTTATTTCAAATGTAATAGAACATAAACTTCAGTTTTGTTTTAAGATTTCATATATTAGTTAAAAAAAAGAAAAAAAAAAAGAAGAGAGAATGGCTCGGTCAAAAATATTGTTAATTTATTATTAACATCTCTAAAATTAGACATTTCCTTACACAAGATACAGCTAAGATTTTAATCCACTCTCTCATCCTTTCCCGCCTCGACTACTGCAACTCCGTCCTCTACACACTTACAAAATATGTAAACTGCACTGCATTAATTATAAAGCTCATGCCTAGAGCTGCTCCCTGGCTCAGAAGAGCATCAAATGAAAGATAAACAGAGCACTCTAAAAATAAATCACTAAAGAAAAGTTTTAGGTGCAAACTATGAAAATTCTGCTCTCTGACTCTGTTCCAAGCCTGTCAGTGCACAGCCCCGGGCCGCGTGCCTACCGCTTCTTATGGCCAATCACCTCTGCACTCTGCCCACCCCCAGACCCCCGCCCGCCCTCCTACCTGTTCAGTGTGCACTTAGTGTACCGTAACCGTAATGGTCTGGTGGGCATCATACGTGGCTCCTTCACTTTAAAGACAGTGTCAAACAGTCATGCGGTCAGGTGCCAGGCCTCCCCTCATGATTTGCCAGTTCCCGTTTAGAGAGACAGCACAGCAGTGAGTGACTCCACTGCTCCACATGTCACTGAGCAGTGAGCACAGATAGGCAGGCAGGTTTAGGCTAGCAGCGCAAGTTTGCAAGCCCCACGGCATGCCCACAACATTCATAGCGAAATTGGGCAGGGGAGAAGCAAAGTACAAACAAGCAAAAGCAGCCGGGAAAATTATTTGTTGAAATTGCAGCACTGGCTCAAGGGGCAAAAAAATTGTGTGTCTACATCTTCCCCAGTCCCACCAATGTTCACAAATGCCAGCCCCTCTAATAAAAAAAAAATCTATGCATCTTAACATTGCCCCCCCCTAGTGACGCCACTGCCTCTCTGGTCTACCTAGCTGCCGCATAGCTCCTTTACAATCTATTATGAATGCCTCTGCTAGGCTCATCTTCCTTACTCGTCGCTCTTCATCTGCTGCACCTCTCTGCCAATCCCTTCACTGACTTCCTCTTGCCTCTAGGATGAAACATAAAATCCTCACTCTGACATACAAAGCTCTCAACTGCACTGCTCCCCCCTACATCTCAGAACTTGTCTCTAGATACTCTCCCTCCCGTCCCCTTCGATCAGCTCAGGATCTCCTCCTCTCCTCCTCTCTTGTTACTTCCACACATTCACATCTTGTGGAACTCCCTGCCTCGATCCGCAAGATTCTCCTCTAGTTTTAACAGCTTCAAGTGCTCCCTAAAGACTCTACTATTCAGGGATTCATACAACCAACACTAACCTTTCCTAACTCCATTGCTATCCCCTTGAACCCCTTAGAATGTAAGCCTATGAACCCAGCTGTTTGCAGATCGCCTTCATAAGAGCCGACTACAACAGTGAAACTCTCTGCAGGGCCCTCTACCCACTTGATAGTAAGAAGTGAATACAGCGCCAACAAGAGGCCAAGGGATAAATATACTCAGAGTGATAAAAGAAGATTATTTAGTCATGAGAAAGGCCCTTTTTGGAGGGCAGAAACGCATTGACATATTGGTAAGCATTATTTTAATCTTTACTTCATTCTCATATTGGATACACTATGTTGTGAATTTCTTTTTTTCAGGGACACTTTTTAGGATACCATAGGAGCAGCTGACAGGTGCTAGGATCCAATCAGCTACTTCAGCTACCACACTCAGGAATTTGGATCTGTTAAAGTAACTAATATTGAATTTCCTCACTTTCACCTTGTTTTTCATCACCCATTTTTTTCATTTTTTTTTTTTTTTGGTTTTGATTGACTTATTTTTGTTCTTCACTAACATTTGTTGATCAACTTTTTGGAACACTTTTTTGGAACATATTTTATATATTTTTTATGTTATTGCACCTTGTTTTTCATCACCCATTTTTTTCCTTTTTTTTTTTTTGGTTTTGATTGACTTATTTTTGTTCTTCACTAACATTTGTTTATCAACTTTTTGGAACACTTTTTTGGAACATATTTCATATATTTTTTATGTTATTGCATATTGTGTATTTTATTTAATTATATTTTTACCTCACTGGATTAGTAGCTAGCATTTGTTATATCCATTTGCACTCACTCACTATTTGACCCTCTTTTTGCACTGCAGTGCATTTTTCTATTTTTTTTACACACTATTTTTTAACATTATTGTTTGTACTATTGTTTATTAATTTCTTGCTTGATGCACTTGTTATAGTTGTACTTAGGCTTATTCTGTATCACTAGTTTACACTCTTACTCTGGTGTACCACTCACACTGATCACCTGTGATTATCTCTGTTTTTATTGTAATTATCAGCTTTAGCCGCTCCTGCAAGATATTCCTGTTTTTGTAATTTTATCTATATGTGTTTTTTACATTTTTTACTGATGCTTTTTAACATGGTTCATTAAATAATCTTCTTTTATCTCTCTGAGTATATTTATCCCTTGGCCTCTTGTTGGCGCTGTATTCACTTCTTACTATTTGTGCATATTTTTTGGAGGTTGGTTAGGATCTCTGTTTGGATACAGCTTGGGGATTACCTTAGCGCTTGTACACTACCCCCTTTTCCTCTACCCACTTGATCCCTACCAAAGCTATCCTGTGTACCGACTATGTTTACAGCGCTGCGGAATCTGTTGGCGCTCTACAAATACCTGATAATAATAATAATAGTAATATTATTATTGTTGGTTATTTGTAGAGCGCCAACAGATTCCGCAGCGCTATACTTAATCTAATATTTCATAGCACAGTCTTTGTAGACAATAACTGCAATCAAGTACATTTAGGCAGAATTTTGAAGACAGCAAAACACTGTTTACTATCTCTTCTGAAAACTCTGAAGCCTCCACTTCCCTCTGAGGACAAGATTACATATGCAGTGTCATCCACAAAAGCCGGCGACGCCGTTTTTTAAGCAGTTTTGGTATCACATATACAGCGCCACATATAAATGCGGTGCATATATTTCACCCGTCACCCGCAATTTTTACTCCCATAAGCTAACATAGAACCGCGTTGCAAATTGGTATCACATATTCAGCGCAAGGCCTTACGCAGTGAAAAAGGAGAAATTTTACTCTATTTTCACCTCGCCACACATAGGCAGGCACAGCAAGATTTGTGCTGAGTATGTGAGCACTGTAACCCCCTGAAAATAGTAACTAACACCTAACGCATGTGCAATATCTATCTACCTCCTGAAAATACCTAACGCATGCTCAATATCTATCTACCTTTTAACAGCCAACCCCCACCGCAATAACTTATAAACTATATTGCAAAAAATCTAATTAACCTATTAACCCCTAATCCGCCAACCCCCACAAAGCTATATACATAATAAACTATTAACCCCTAACCTGCCATTCACCCATATCGCATAGTACCTATTAAAACTATTAACCCCTAAACTGCTACCCCCCACCAATGCAATAAACTTAACCTATTTAATCTGCCATTAAACCACATCGCAACAAATCTAATAAATCTATTAACCCCTAATCCGCCAAACACCCACAACGAAAATAACTAATTAAATTACTAAGACCACTAACCTAACACCCCCTAAATTAACCCCAATTACCTAAATTAAAAAATATTAAGTTACAAACAATTAAAATAAAAAAGCTAACATTACTTAAAAATAAAAAAATAGGATTAAATGAATCTAAGATTACAAAAAATAAAAAAGTTTTACATTACATAAAATAATACACCAAATTATCAAAAATAAAAAAATTAAACCTAATCCCTATGAAAATAAAAAAAGCCCCCCCCAAAATAAAAACACCCCCTAATCTAATGCTAAACTACCAATAGCCCTTAAAAGGTTCTTTTGTAGGGCATTACCCTAAGTTAAACAGCTATTTTTTTTAACCTTAAAAAATACTAAGTCCCCGCTCTAACAGTAAAACCGCCACCCACCAAACCCCCAAAATAAAAAAAAACTAACAATAAAAAATCCTAAACTACCCATTGCCCCTAAAGGGGCATTTATATGGGCATTGCCCTTAAAAGGGCATTCAGCTCTTTTACTGCCCTTAAAAGGGCATTCAGCTTTTTGTCAAAGGCCCATTAAATCCCTAATCTAAAAAAAAAAACAATACCCCAACATTTTTAAAAAAAGCCTAAATCTAACCCCCAGATAGATACTCACGGTTCCTGAAGTCCAGCGGTGAAGTCTTTTTCCAAGCAGTGATATCTTCTTCCAGGAACAAGCCGGCGTGGAGCAGAGCGCGGAACTGAAGAACGGTGACCGCGGAACTGAAGACCGGCGATGGCGGAACTGAAGACCGGCGACCGCGGAGCCATGGAACGTGGAGATCCTCTTCGTACGATCACACTGAGGGTTGAATTCAAGGTATGCGTTTAAATATGGGGTACCTTGCATTCCTATTGGCTGATTTGAGTCTTCAAATTCAAATCAGCCAATAGGATGAGAGCTATTGAAATCTTATTGTCTGATTTGAACATGCTCCATGGCGCCGCCATCGCCGGTCTTTAGTTCTGCCGTTGCCGGTCTTCAGTTCTGCGGTCACCGTTCTTCAGTTCTGCGCTCCGCTCTGCGCCGGCTTGTTCCTGGAAGAAGATAGAAGATATCACTGCCTGGAAGAAAACTTCATCGCCGGACTTCAGGAACCATGAGTACCTATCTGGGGGTTAGATTTAGGATTTCTTTTATTTATTTATTTATTTATTTTTAGATAAGGGATTTAATGGGCCTTTGAAAAAGAGCTGAATGCCCTTACAAAGGGCAATGCCTATATAAATGCCCCTTTAGGAGCAATGGGTAGTTTAGGAGTTTTAGTGTTAGTTTTTTTTTGGGGGGGGGGAGTTTGGTGGGTGGGGGTTTTTACTGTTAGAGGGGGGCTTAGTAAATTTTAAGGTAAAAGAGCTGTTTAACTTAGGGCAATGCCCTACAAAAGGCCCTTTTAAGGGCTATTGGTAGTTTAGCTGGGGGGGCTTTTTTATTTTCATAGGGATTAGGTTTAATATTTTTATTTTTGAGAATTTGGTTTAATATTTTATGTAATGTTATACTTTTTTATTATTTCTAATCTCAGATTCATTTAATCTTAGTTTTTTTATTTTTAAGTAATGTTAGCTTTTATTATTTTAATTGTTTGTAATTTAGTATGTTTTAATTTAGGTAATTGGGGTTAATTTAGGGGGTGTTAGGGGGCTTATTAATTTAATTAGTTATTTGAGTTGTCAGGGTTTGGCAGTTTAGGGGTTAATAATTTTATTAGGATTATTGCATCGTGTGGGTTTGGCGGATTAGGGGTTAATAGATTTATAAGGTTTGTTTTGCGATGTGGGTTAATGGCGGATTAGGGGATAATAGCTGTAATAGGTACTTTGTGATGTGGGTTAATGGCAGATTAGGGGTTAATAGTTTTAATAGGGACTTTGTGACGTGGGTGAATTGCGGATTAGGGGATAAAACATTTATTAGGGAGTTTGCGATGTTGGGGTTAGGCGGATTTAGAGGTTAATACTTTTATTAGGTAGATCACGATGATTGTCAATGGCGGATTAGGGGTTAATAGTTTAATTAGGCATATTGCGTTGTGGGGGGTTGTATTTTTAGGGGTTAATACTTTTATTATTAGTTCCGATGTGAGTTTGATGGCGGATATAGGGGTTTTATGTGTCAGGTTTATTTTTGGGAGACGGGTTAGACTTTTACGGGAGATTTTACATTTTGTTTTATTTTCTTAGGGGCCAGCAGTTTCTAAAGTGCTGTAAGTCGCTGGCGACTCCAGAAATTTGTATTTACGCTCATTTCTGAACATCGCTAGTTTATCCGACTTACTGCACTTTATGAACTGCCGGCGGGGTTTATGTTATACCCCAATGTGCGAGGTAAAATTATGGGCGACGTGGGTTTCAGCAGTTGCACTGAAGCTTGCACCGCATATGTAATCGCCCTGAATGTCTGCTCCAGTGTAATACACAAGCACCAGACTAACTGTGAGCATGCCTGATATGATTTTATACAGTGATAATAAGGGATTTTACATGAGTACATTTTGATTCAACTAAATTATTTTAATATTATTGCATAATAATTGGAAACTCAAATTTCCATAAGTTTGACACATTCACAAGAAGAGCAAACTGATACAACTTCTTAAAACAGTAAATCCCTAAAGTGTATATTATTATTAAATGATGTGTTTATGTATTCATTTAATTACTTCACTGTAAAAGCGGTGGCTTAGATTATTTGTATTATTTTAGAAGTTTAACTTGCATTATCTATTTATTTGTAAGATATAGGGCATGTTTCCATTACATACCATGTCTTTGTCTTTCTTATTGTACTAAATATTTGATTTACTTGTAATAATGTGTTCTTTCAAAATAAAGATTATTATGCAAAAATAAAAAAAAATGTCTCTGGAATGCAACAAGACTAAAGCCATCCGTAGACACTTGTTTTTGTAGCTGCCTTA
Source organism: Bombina bombina (assembly GCF_027579735.1). NCBI lineage: Eukaryota > Metazoa > Chordata > Amphibia > Anura > Bombinatoridae > Bombina > Bombina bombina. The sequence continues at coordinate 548,114,016 of NC_069499.1, forward strand.
CCCCATTATACCACATTATACTCCCACCAAACAGGAATTCATCCCCGCAGATGTTTAGCACACTTTACAAAAAGAAGGCTTTAAAGACAAAAATATGCTAGGCTGTACAACCTCAGCATACTCACATTTTACTATTTTAAGATGCTTTGCAATGTTGTGTTAGAAGATGATGAATAAATTGTACACACAGTGCCCTTGCTTGCTTGTCAATCAGACTTGTACACAAGTATGTCCTTACCAATTCCTGGCTATCAGCACCCGTGAGATGTCAATGTTAAAACAAATGGACAAAGCAACCTTTTAAACATGCTTTATATTGCAATGGGTGTCACAACTGAGTGACTGGGTACACTCCCAGCCCACTTGACTGTTATGCTGACCACACATGTAAACTTTAAGAGACATACAGCCCTAAATAAATTCTAGACATAAAGATGTATTCAAAACAAAGATTAGCCTAAGCGCATAATGCAGAAGTTTGTTAGATTCATTTTTTAAAGTTTGAAGTTTTTAAAAAACACTTGTGCCTGCAAGTAGAAATCTATGTTTCAATTATCTCCTCTGCTGAGGCCATTAGCGATACTATTGGGCTTGATTTATCAAGCCGTTTGCCAAGCTCCAACTGCAGGTTCTCACAAGAGAACCTGTAGTGATTATTTATTAAAGGATTCCAAAACTTTGTTTTTTTTACTCCAATTAACACCCTAAAATCTATTGTCAACAACTTATCAAGTAAAAATTACCTTATTGCAATCTCAAACGAGTATTTCTTGCCTTAGAAAACGATATATAAAATCCTTGCAATCGCGTCACCGCTGCCAAACCCCCTTTTTCAGTGACGAAATTAGAATAGACTTTGTCCAATCGCAGTGCTCTATCGTGCATATAATTATCCAAATCGATCGTCATCGCGCGCATGCGCAAATCATTTAGCAACTTATCGCATGCGCATATTGAACATCTGATTCCAAACGCCATTACGTGATCTACTGGCATAACGCATGCGCATTACAAAAACTATATCCATGACATCGGTATTTGATTCAATTGCGGCTAAGTCTGTTTTACGAACAAAGAAAGTTAAATGACTTATAAATTCTTATCTCTGTCTCTAATTTATGGGTGTTTTCTGCATGTCTCTTCTCAACCCACTAACTTGATAAGCAAGCTATTGTTTGTAATTTTTGTATTTATTCCGTTACAAGCTTGCTGCATTGAGTTCGTGTGTTGCAGGAGACATCATTGTACAGGTAAAATCTGTATTTATTTGCTTTTATATTGAACGCTATTTATTATTATTTCTTTTTAATTAAAAATTAATAATTAAATAATGAATATAGTTAAATCGATTTATGTTTTAATTCAAACATCTCAATGTGACAACTATGTATATGATTATACAAAGTCTAAAATAATTATATGCGAATACATTCTAATTAAAAAATAGATACCATTGCTATTACAACTGTGCATTTATGAATTATATTCTAAAGATTAGACATTCACTTTTTTTTTATAACATTCTCCATCAATCAGCACTTATGAATTTTTTTTTTTTTTAGCGCAAAAGTGTATTCAACGGTATTCAGTAATATGTGCTCATAATACCACAAATTTACTATTTATCTATTATAATTGCACACATATTCAGATACATTCATAGCAGTCCACATACGCAACGATAAAGATATAATAAATCGTCACTAAATAATCATCGATCCTGAATACATGCATCAAAACAAACATTTTAGAAAATAAAAACTTAATTACTCTACATTCATAACTAATAAACATCAAATCATACATTTGGAGCGTTACATTTTTTTTACAGATTACACATTAGTACATACTTCGGTTTCATATATACCAAATGTACATACATGCACACATAAATATCATATATACATACATAACTATTATACATACAGATTTTAAAAATGTACATTCAGGACAACATGCATACCTATTTTACAGTAATAATGATTAGCATTACATATCTACTTTACATACGTTTTTAATGTTAATCGATAAATAAAAACTTTATGAAATCATATACACATTCTACATCAATATATCAATATCTACTCATTTTATATATTTAAATACATATCTAAAGTATAGACATACATACAATCACACAGAACATAAATACATAAATATTGTCCCAAAATGGATTTATAAATACACATCTATTGTATATATATACATGATATAGACACACATTATCCATATAAATACATATGACACATAAATTCATGCATAACAACTCTACATACATAGTTACATGTCTGAACATACATTCATAAATACATTACATATTTAGAGATATAAAATTGACATACATTAACTAATTAATTAATTGACATGCATATATTTATATTGTACACACATGCATACATACTTACAGAATGGACATACATGCATACATACAGACCAACTTAACATAAATCAATAATTTTTATAAATATATACTCATTTATTTTCATGATATACATATACCTACTGTACATGCATAAATTGTAATTCATTTAGCATACATATATCTATATATAAAGTACATACATACATTTTGAATGCACACCAATTATTATCTAAAGTAGCTAAATAAATAATTTAATTACATAACGATAAAACATAAAAAAATCATTATAAAACAGACATTCAAAACTACAAACATATAACATTTAAGTAGATATTTTAAACATCAACATCATGTTCACATACGTCTATAAATACTTTACATCACAATATATATATATTGTATATAGTTTATATGTTTATTTTTAAAACATTAAATATAAATTAGATACATAAAAATCTATTTTATATATTTATATCATACATCCCAACCGAATTTTAAAAATTAAATATCAATATAATGAATTTTCATACATGTAAACTATAATTATCAAAATAAATATTGTACATACACGCATACATAAAGAAATATCAACAATATATATATATATACATAATAAATAGATATATTATTCGGATACATACATATCAAAGTAAATTTTTTAAATACATTAATAATCTAATTAACATAGATACATATCGACTGAAATTAGATATCTACATTTAAATAAAAATTTATTATTTGCATACATATATACTTTTCAAAATTACACATATACTAAGGACCATATATAGAATATATCGTATTAAAAAAAAAAAATTTGTTCAAATAGATTTTTGTAATAACATATACATATATATATTAACTGTACATACATACCAAAATAGCTATTTTGAATAAAGCTATAAATAAATACATACTGTAAAGACAAAAATATATAGTGAAATAACATATATTTTGTATTTAATAATGATTTATAAATACATAAAAAATGTAATTACATAACAATGTATTGCACATATATATATAAATACATAAATATATTTTGTATAATCAAAAATACATATATACTGTATATACTAACATATAAACTGTACATATACACATGCTATCATACCAAAAAGGATATCGATTCATAAATATATACATACTTTACATACTTATATATATACACAAATCTGATATATACATACATAACGATTTAATTTAAATACTAAAATCAATAATTTACATATAAACCGAACTAAGTAAAATATTGTAAATACAAACATACATATATAAATCATTTAATTACATATATTTGCACTAGAAAATGTATATACATAAATAATGTAAATAAATATAAACCAACTAAATATAGGTTTATCCATATAAAAAGATTTTAACAATTTAAATATTTTGTGTACATACATAGATCCATACTGTACGTACCAAACAAATTATTGTACGTATATACAGGCAAAATATATTTACATTGATAGAAAATTAAATTACACACATAGCCTATATAGAAATCAGCTAGCATAACATTCATCAACAATATCAACAATTTAAATAATAATTAAATTATTAATTTTATTATAATTACAGGTTTTGTGTTTTATCATACACATTTTAATTTTTTTTTTTCTCTCTTTAAATAAATTATATATCTGTAACTTCAATAGACATATATTGTTTACATCAGTGATTGCAAACCTTTATTTATTCACGTATGAGAAATTTCATTAAAAAAAAATGTGTAACAACTCCATACATTATTGTAAAATAATCTTAAAAATTTTAAAAATTTATTTTATATATAAATAAATATAAATATATATTTATAATAAGACTCACTGTACTGTGCTGTCATGACATGCTTCCAAAAAATTATACATGTCATATTGACATTCATTATCAAAAAATCATAATAATTGTCTATGAATTAATGTCAAATGCATGGTTGTAAAAGATGCCTGCTTATCCTTTCATCTACCTTCAAATATTAATATATTTTAAATATGTAGACCCAATCACAGTAGTCAGTCTGACGTGGCACAACTGATGATCTATAAATGCACACTAGTTGGCCACGTCACAGAGAATGTCAAACATTGTTTTAGAGTATATATATTATAAATATTGAATATGTAATATATGTCATATAATCCATTTACATTTTCAAAAATATATAACTTAAATATTTAATCTATTTATCTAACAAGGTTTATTTATAATAAAATTTTACAGAATAAAAAGAAAAGCGATGGCCAGTGGATCAGATGATAGCAATAATTCTCAAAATATAGAGATATTGGAGAGAAGAAAAAGAATGGTAATATATATATATATTTTTTTTTTATTTAACTGATTTTTAGTGTTGTATTTTTCAATTAAAATATATAACTTTATAATTTACAAAATTTTTATATTTTTTTTTATATAGAGAGAAGAATATGATAATGAAAGGAATAATAGAGCACTTCCAATGGATCCCAATCTTTTACATCTATGGGATCCAATAGTGGTTCCAGCACAATTTTCACCATCACCATCAACTTCAGATAGCAGTTCATCTGATACATCGGATAGAATTGGAAACACTAATTGGTGTCAATGTGGAAATTGTAACATTATGCCCACTGCTTTAGAGTCAAGATGTTGTAAGGAAATAGAGAACATTGCAACTCGGATTTCAGAGGATTTAAATTGCATTTCCGAAGACGAATATTTTAACCGACTTAAAGATCGTCAATTTTTGATCGATCTTCACCGTTACCGGGCTGCTGATCGCAGGACACGTCAGAGACGCGTCCAAGATCTGCAAGAGAGGTTATTTCTTTTTTTTTTTTTTTTTTTTTTTTTTTTTTTAATAATTAAAATTAAATATTTTTTTTTGATTATTATCGATAAATTTGTAAATTTTCTTGGTAAAATTATATTTAAAATATCTTTATATATAATATTAACTTATTTGTAATCAATAATTTTTAATTATTTAATTTTTTTCTAATAATTTTTTATTCTTTCTAATAAATCTAATAATAATTTTAAATTTTTTAATTATAAATCTAAAATTATTTACATAATTTCAATAAGTATAATCACAATATTTATAAACATATCCTTATTTAAAAATAACATTTTATTTTTTTTAAATTTCATTAATTATTGAATTTTTAATACAATAATTGATAAAAAAAAATTTTTTAAATATATTATGAAGACCACGATTATTAAATGATTTTCTAATTTCAATGATGTTCAATTCATCTAAAAAATATACATTATTATATAAAAATATATGACTTTGAAAATATTTTAATTTTGATTATTTATTTTATTTATATTTTACAAATATATTAAATTGAAATGTAATATTATTTTTTATATAAAATAATGTTAATTAATATATTTATTTTTTTTAACAAAATTAATTTTCAAAATTAATTTTTAAATTTATTTGATCTTAATATTTAACTTTAATATTAAAAAATTTAATGTAATTTATTAAATTATCTTTAATAAAAAATTTTTTTATGTTAATTAGTTTATTTTTAAAATTATATTTATTTCAAATTTAATAAATAATATTATTTTAAAAATTGAGTTGATTATTTTTTTTTTTATTAATTATTTTTTTTATTTTTTTTAAGGGACTACAGGAAAATTGCATACCGGCAATTTACATTATGGATTCATGGATATCTTGGGCCTTTCAATCGCAGACCCATACCTTCCTGCGTAGTAAATACCATACGTCAACAATTTCCAGCACCAGATAGAATCTACATGGGATTTTATAGGGTTGAATTTGATGGTCCTGCGGAAGAAATGTTTTTTGACTAATGTTATTAATTTTTTTTTATTTAATGTTTCAGTTATTTTTATTTATTTATATTATATAATATTTTGTTTGTTAATATAATTAAACATTTAGAAACTTTTAGAATATTTTAATATTGCTGTTTATTTAGTTTAAGTGTAAATAGTTTTATATTTATGTTTATTTTTTTGTTTTTATCTAATTATACTATTTAAGTTGTGGGTACATTTTCATATTTAATAATTTTTTAAAAATTTTAAAATTGTTATATTCTCAGTAAAGAATTCTATTATTTAAATAATATTTATTTTTTGAATTATTAATGATCGTACTACTTCTTTTTTTAATTTTTTTAATTTTTAATAATCACTTTAAAAATAATATTTATAAAGGCACACTGAAAATAAATATTTACTAACACTCTTATAATAAAAATAAAATAAACTGATTAATTTATAAATATTATAAAATTGATTTTTCGAATATAAACTTCAAATTTTTTTTTAATTACATTTTATGGTAAGTAGCAGTGACATTTTTTTAATAATATAGATGATGCTTTTTTTTTTTTTTTTTAAATAATTAAATTGAGAGACAATGTTGATGAACATAAAATGTGCTGGATGATGAGATTTACATTTATCATTTTAAAATTAAGATCCTAAATATATCGACATAAAAAGGATAATTAAAATAGTTTAAAAAAATTTTACAAATTGATAATAAAAACAATAATTGTTTAAAAATTTTTGTTTATTCACATTACAACAAAAAAATAAAATATTTATTTTTAATAACACAGTAAATATACACAACAAAATAGAAATTAAAACTTTGAAATAATTTTTTGGTGATAAAATATAACAAAAAATTAAATTTTTGAAAACATAAAAAATTTAAAGATATATAGTATGTTATCATTTATTAAACCCCAAAGTAAAAAAAAAGGATATTTGAACTAGAACATTAATTATCATTTCCTCTGAAAAGCCTTTTTCTTGATAGTCGAGAACGATGTGAATCAATTAATTGCGATGTTGTCGGTCTTTGCACATGTGCTATATTCGGTGGTAAACGTGCAACTTGTGAATGAAAGTCATATTTCAATTCGCCATTGACTATCTGTAAAATGTCAAACATGATTGGCTGAATGAAATCATTGTTTGTATTTTCATACACCGCTTTAACGTGCCACTGCTTACTCATTTTTGAGTAAAAGGGTTTGAATCTTTCTTCTCCTTTTTCCCGACTTGTTCTTGTTGGTCTTTTAACAACAGCTTGAGGACGATCCACATTTGCGTTATGTGACATGACTGCCAACTGTGTTCTAGCATTCATCCCATCCATTGAAAAATGCACCCTCTTGGGACGATATTTCAGGACCATACTGTGAAATACTTCTATCTCTCCAGTATGACAGTAGTCCTTCAGGTAAACAAGATCTTTTTCAATGAGTGGGTCCTCAATGAATTTACACAGTTCTGCATATGCCATAGATTTTTTGTCAAGCCATGGACGCTCTGCAATTTCTTCCGGTGTAAGTTCCTTGTGAAGACATTTCTTAACAACGGTTTCATTGTCCCAAGAGTGAACATTTAGAACATGATGTAATACAGACCGCCAAAGTTCACTTAATATTATTTTGTCCCCTTTGCAGTATGCAGCACTATACCAGAGATGGTTGGAAATTAGAGGAACCCAATGTTGTAGTGATTTGTTTTCTCTTGTTTTTGCTAAAGAAAACAATTTTTTTTTCAGACTTTTGTTATAATGCCACAAATCAAATTGGTGACGGATTTCTTTGTAGTCTTCTCTCATGATTTTTCGAATTGAGACGTGACGGTCAGTGGCAATTGTCTTTACTTCTAGACCTTGTGCGATAACATTGGTTACACTTCTTCGGAATGCTTTTGCTTCCATTGCAACCGATGACGTTGTTTCGGACACCTGTATGATGTTGAAATCGATTATTTTTCGGGTAGTATCCTCCATTAAAGTATACGTACAGTACTTGGCTGAAAAACCCGGACTGTCGCATTGGCCGTCACCCATCACTGTCACATATTTCCCTTTAAAACTGTTTATTATATCTTGTCTCTGCAGTATCCACGCTCTTTCTATAGCTGGAAAGAAGTAACTATTTTGAAATTTGTAGTAACTTGTTTCGGATAGGAATGGAATGTTCATTATGTTGAAAAATTCAGCTATTTTACTGTAATGGTTGCCAGACAGTAGTATTGTTGCACAAGTCATAATATTCCCAATGGCTTTTTTTCCAAAATGTGGCTGGCTGTCCCAAAATTTGAATTTATGTCCAGCAGTGCATTCTGTGTATAAAGTAATGTTTGTTCCAGTCACTGTTTTTAGAATTTGTTCTAAAGGCGAATTGCAATTCCCACCATAGGAGCACTTTATCAACTTTAAAAGTTCGTCAAGACATGATTCGAACACAATAAATTTGCGTTCTGTTTGTGCTTTTTTCGATATGTCAGAATTGAGATTTTTTTCTTCTTCTGAAGACGGTGATGAATCTGATTTAGGAACATAGGAAGTGTCTTTATCGTCAACATGTTCTGAAGTTGCAGATTCTTCCAATGGATTTATACTTTCACCTAATGCACTGGTATCTAGTAATTGAAATTCTTCTTCCATGCTGTGGCTTAAAATAGGTGATGGTTGTTCAGGTATTATTATTCTGGGTATTCTAGATTCCACTACATTGATCGGTGTGAGAGTTGACCTCAAGTACTGTTTTGTGATTTGCCTTGGTGTGGACATAATTGGTAATGTCGAAATCGATTCCTCTTCCTCAAAAAAATTTTTATATGAGGCAATTTCAGACATAAAAAAGTCATAAGTACCGGTCCATGTACCGATTGACCGAGTTTGTATTAAATTTTTTGTTGTAGTTCCGACATTATGTTTAATTCCTTTGTCTTTCTTCTTTATCATTCTAGGCGAACGTCTTAACATCTGCTGATCCATTACATGACTTCCTTTTCCTACAATAATTTTTGATGGTGTTTTTGGAAGAATTTTGGCAAACATAGTACGTGACTTTGGTAACAAATGAGGATTTTCATCTTGAATTTGAAGTGCAGTAGATGCACGTTCTATGGAAATATCATGTCTCTGAATATGTGACATTACAGATAAATCAGTTTCAAAGCTATCCATACTAGACAGTGTGCTACTATAATGGTGATCAACTTGCCAAGATGGAAGCGATGGTTCAGGAGTTGTGTCCATTATTTCTTCACTGTCACTTGGGATTACATCGACACGTGAAGATGAGACATTTACTGTTTCTCTACTGAACATTGAAGTTGACGGTTGTTCATTATCGACTATTACATTCGATGTTGTTAACACATGTACTTGCAAACTCGGAACAGCGTCCTTTTTGAGTGTTTTTCTTGAACCGATCATCATATAACTGTCAGTTGTAAAATGTTTAGAACAGATACGATAATTAACAGTACTTTTTGGCATCATAATCTTTTGTACTATTGTTTCTGGATCTGGTAATGCTTGTCCTGAAATTTCTAGCCATTTTCTTATCCTATTGGGTGATCTAGGAAAACAATGTAGACTGACGTCTGGTGTTTTCGATCGATTGTCATGTTTTGATGAACATCCCTTTACAAAACATTTAGGCATCTATAAAAAAATAAAAAGGAATATTAAAATAGTTATTATTATAATTTAAATATATTAAAAAATTTAAAAATTATTTTTTTAAAACGAATTTTTTTTAAAAAAAATTAATTATTATTGATATATCTATAAATAAATAATTTAAAAAAAAAAAAAAATATTTTGACAATGCAAAATGAAAATTAATATACATTGTGTATTTGAAAATAATAATTTTATATGTAAAAAATTATTGATAATCATTGGTACATATTTTTATTTTATTATAAAAAAAAATATAATGTTCTTTAAAAAAAAAAAAATTTTTTCGCATATAACAAAATACTTATATAAATATGTAATGTGCAAATTTGTTTATAAACATTATTTAACATGTAAAAAAAAAAATTCAATGATATTTGTAAAAATAATTACCTTGTAAATTCGGACGTGATCAGGATTTTCAAACAAAAGACAATGAAATTTTTGAAAAATTTCGATTTATTCTGAATAAAAAAAGGAAATACAATTTAGATATATTGGAGAAACAATTTAATAAAAAATTTTAATAATCGGATTTTGAAATTAAATAATCAATATTATTTTAATAATTTTTTCAAGATGGTTTGTAATGCATTTGTGTGTATGTGTATGTGTGTGTGATGGTGTGTCTTATTTATTTCTTAATTATTTGGAATTATGTATGTTTTGAATTATTTATGTGAATTATTAAATGTTAGATTTTTAAAATTTTTAATACTATATATGAAATATGATATTTTTAATTTTTATAAAAAAAATTTAAAAGATAATTTTTTTTTAATAAATAAAATAATTTTTAAATGTAATAAGAGTATAAATTATATATTAATGCTCAAAAATAATTATTTTTATATATATAATTTTTTAAATTTAGAAATTAATTTATAATTTGTTATATATGTGGGTGTGTTTATTAGAAATGATACTTTTAACCGTCGATAGTCTATTAAATTTTTTAAAAGAAGCTAGTTTACTCCAATTGAAGCATTTTAAATAGATGATTTAGCCTTTGTTTTATCTACACCTACATTGCAACAATTAATACTGATGTATAGGCTATTGAATATATTTTAAGTTTATTTCATTTTTAAGATTATACTCTTCATAAATAAAATTTATAGTCTATAATTATTTAAAAAAAAAAAAATGAAGTGAAGTTAAAAATTAAGGGAGACAATAACAAATAACAAATAAAAATCCGTACTTTATTTTAATATATAATTATTAGAAATTATTAAAATTAATGACATTTAAATTAATGCCACATTTTGTTAATTTTTCAATTTTTTAATTGTAATTATACTAATGTACACGTGTAATAATAATTGTTTATTCATTTGTGAATCTAGGATTTTTGTAACATGATAATTTTATGATTTTGAGATTGGATGATGGCTATCGCATGGTACAAAGGCAGTGTATAAAGACTCAACTCCAAAAATGAAAAACAAAATTTTTATTAAAAAAAAATTGGTATAGCATTTTCTAGTTTTTTTTTAATCGGTTATTCTTTATTAATACTGTATTGAAATTTCAATCAAACAATAATCGAAATTTGATTTATGTAATTGAAAACGATATTTAAATAAAATAATTTTTTGAGATTGAAAATTATAGCTTTGAAACATGGTTGAATGCCTCTTTAATTCTATGTAAAATGAAACCGAAAACATGAATTATATGTATTTACAAAGAATAAAAATCAATTTATTTAACCATTTATATGTTTTAAAAAATCAACAGTTATTATGTTAGACTTTCAATATTTGTAATTATATATGTTAAAAAATTGCGCTGACTGACCCTTAAAGGGACACTGAACCCCATTTTTTTTTTCAAGATTAAGATATAGCATGATATTTTAAGCAACTTTCTAATTTACTCCTATTATCAAATTTTCTTCATTCTCTTGATATCTTTATTTTAAAAGAAGGAAGGTAAATCTAAGCAGCCAGCCCATTTTTGGTTCAGTACCACGGATAGCGCTTGGTATTTGGAGGATTACATTTAACCACCAATAAACAAGCATAACCTAGGTTCTCAACCAAAAATGGGCCTGCTCCTATGCACCCGTTTCCTGCATTTTAAATAAAGATAGCAAGAGAACAAAGAAAAATTGATAATAGGAGTAGATGATACATTTTCTTCAAATTGCATGCTCTATCTGAATCATGAAATAAAAAATTGGGTTTAGTGTCCCTTTAAAATCATTTTATAGACTAAATTTAAAATTATAAACAATGTTTGTTTAATTAGATCTTTATATAGCCCATGTTTTTTAGAAAATAGGAAAAAGAAAAGTTTATTGAAATGTAAACATAACAATTTTCTAATTATAGGAATACTAAAAAAAAAATATTTGATGTGAATACAGTTCTCTACATTTTAAAGCATGATCCTGTATTTTTAAAATGTATTAGCAATATCAACATAAGGTCAAGGGTGGAGTGTCTTATTTGACACTTGAATTTTACTTTAAAACTAACCTTTTCAAATAATCAGAAATAAAACCTTAGAATTTATTTTATAATTATCTTTAAAATTTAATTTTATATGAATATTTTTGAATTGTAGTATTTATTGTAGTGTATATTACATGCAGATATATGTAAATGAGTGTATAATGTGCGTTCAATTCATTGAATTTTAAAAAAATTAATTCTAATAAATCATTCCTCAATACTGGTTGAGTTTAACTGAATGAGATCAATGCTATCTACATGAAACATGAGAACTAATAGCCTATAGTGTTCTAAATTTATTGAGTTGATTGTCATTCTTGAAGTTATATAAAATTACCATATGAACATATTAGTTTTATATTTCAAATAATAATAAAAAGATAAAGAGAAATAGTTTAAAAAAACCTATTGTTAATATGAATTTAATTGCATGCCCTTTTTACAAGTTGAAAATAAGATTAGTACTTGACTCTCCCTTTAAAATAACAAAGCTCTATTTCAAACTAATCTACTCTTGGAATTCAGTAAAAAGATTGTCTAATCAGGTTTTAATTTTGACCTTTTCAAAGAATATAATCAAGAATTAAACTAAGGAGCCTACATTTACAACAGTGTTACCATGACTACTATTTGCAAAAGACAGAGGTTGGGAGGCCACTAGAGTGAATGAAAAGCTAATCAATAGATTGTGTGATAAGATGTTTTACAAATGAAAGAAATGTAACAAACAAAATAACCATTTAAAGCTGAAACAGACAAAGGAGACAAAGTGAAAGAAAAATAGAAAGCTTTAGAAAATAGACTTTGAAAAAAAAAATAGAAACATTTATAATTTTAGAATCAGATATATAATATATAATCCATTGATAATTATTTACAATGTTTTTTTTAAATTTGTAGATACAATTTTTAAAATGTAGTTATTATTACTTATAAATAAGATATTAATATGACATTTAATAATGGTGATATTAAACGTGCTTTAAATAAAAAGTATCAGTTCAAATTGTATGACTATTATATTTTTGAAATGGAGACAAGGATTAAATAAAAATTGAATTGTTTTCTTTGATTATTTATAATTTAAAATATTATTTTCGATTTCTGTTTGAATGGGTAACTCAGTTTGATAACAGTCAACATACAATAGTGGCCATTGCATTGCATATTTTACTTACAAATCAAAAAGACTGTAATAATATAAATCTAAAAATTGAACTGTTTTAGATACCCCAAAAAATAAGATTATACGTGATATCAAAAGTTTATTTTAAAATAACAATAATCAGACTAAATTTAATTTAATGTAGATCGCTTTCATATATAACATAGTGAATACAGTGTTTGCAAAATATATACGCTTTTATTTACATGGGATCGCATTGTGAGAACCGTGACTATGTGTCATTCTTTTTAAAATTTCTATATGATAATTAAAGAAATTTAAAACTTAACAATAAAATATATTAATTTTGAATATGAGTTTCTTTCAGCAAATGTTTTAAACATGTAAAAATATTAATTCAGAATGCTCGTTACTTCAAGGGGAATTATTTGCTAGTAGCCTCGGTATCTATTAGTTATTTCAAGTTGTAAATAGATGTTTTTAAGATATTTAGATGCGTGATAAATTCTATATATGCTCGTTATTACTGGTGGTATTATCGCTGCTAAGCGCTCACATCTGACCTGCTAGAACACGCTTGCACTTCTGTCACAATACAACTCTGTATGATACCCTCAACTTTCCAATTAGACGTGATCTCCATAATTTATTTTTAAATAACAATAAGCATACTTGTTGTAATTAAAAGTAGATCTCTATAAAATATAATATAGTGAATAAAGATGTTTGCCAAAGATATACTCTTTTATTTACAGGGAACCGCATTGTGAGAATCGTGACTATGTGTCATTCTTTTAAACATTTAGATCCGATATTGCATGAAATTTAAAACAACATTGTATAATATATTAAATTTTAATATGAGTTTCTTTCATCAAATGTTGTCAATATGTACAAATATTAATTCATAATGCTCGCTACTTCAAGGGGGATTATTTGCTAGTAGCCTCGGTATCTATTAGTTATTTCAAATTCAGAATAGATGATATTAAAATATTTATATGCGTGATAAATTCTATATATGCTCGTTATTACTAGGGGTATTATCGCTGCTAAGCGCTCACATCTGAACTGCTAGAAAACGCTTGCACTTCTGTCACAATAGAACTCTGTATGATACCCTCAACTTTCCAATTAGACGTGATCTCCATAATTTATTTTTAAATAACAATAAGCATAATTATTGTAATTAAAAGTAGATCTCTATCAAATATAATATAGTGAATAAAGATGTTTGCCAAAGATATACTCTTTTATTTACAGGAAACCGCATTGTGAGAACCGTGACTAAGTGTCATTCTTTTTAACATTTATATGCGATATTGCATGAATTTTAAAACAACATTGTATAATATATTAAATTTGAATATGAGTTTCTTTCATCAAATGTTGTCAAAATGTTCAAATATTAATTAATAATGCTCGTTACTTCAAGGGTGATTATTTGTTAGTAGCCTCGCTATTTATTAGTTATTTCAATTTCAAAATCGATGCTATTAAGATATTTTGATGCGTGAGTTATTCAATATATGCTCGTTCTTACTAGGGGTATTATCGCTGCTAAGCACTCACATCTTACCTGCTCGAGAACGCTGAAACATCTGTTGATAATGCTCGATTACGGAGGTCTGTAGATTAAATGGATGGTGACGTTTTCGATGACGCGCAAAAATAAAGCGCATGCGCAGTACGGCGGATTACGGCCATATTGATAACGCAGGTTATCAGGCACTATTGGTAACGGGGATCAAAAGAAGTAAGTGTGGGTTTGGAAATATATTAATTTTTGATCATGAATATATAGTAAACCGTGAATAATTGTTAATTAAAGCATATTGCGAATATTATTTATTAATAGTTTATTATAGTTTCAAATACAGTTTTTTCAAAGGTTTAGTGTCCCTTTAAGCAGCGATCATCAGACCGTTGCTTCCTAGCCTTTTCTCCACCTCTTGATTGGCTGTGCATTGGAAGGGGGCGGGGTTGCACAAGAGCGCAAAATAGCGATCTTGTGCAATGCTAAATTCTGGCACGCATATGTACACCCCTGTCTGCCCCAGCTTGATAAATCGAGCCCTATAAATGAGTTACTAGAGAGCGAACAAACAATGGCTTTGCACTTCTACTTCCTGTGTTAATAAGAAAGCTCACAGTTTAAAAGAGTTACAGTGACATTCTAGAGCAAACACTACAGGCTCTACTTAGCATGCAGTTTTTGTACCATTGATTCGCCAACACAATATTTTTGACACTCGCAAAGAAGTTAAACACATAGTTAAACTTAAACTCAGAAGTTACAGGGAACTGATGGCCTTGAGCAGGAAAGAGCCTGTGAGCAGTGGCTATGGCACAATCCTAAAACCACCATCTGTGTCTAACTTGGCAGTTGAAGCAATTACTGCTTCGAGCATGGTTTTAACATCAATAGTGAAAAAAACATTTTCTAATGAACTATAAAAACTGTAATTTTGCACTAGAATGTAAATTACACATAAAGAGACAAAAACAATTATTAAAAATATATTGTGATTTTCATTTCTACATATAATTAAACATTGTTTTATTAAAATCCCAGTTATAACTTATTATTATTATTATCGGTTATTTGTAGAGCGCCAACAGATTCCGCAGCTTGGGTTCCATGTACTAATCAGCGTAAATTGCTCTAGCACCCTTGATGGGCAGGTTTACACTTACAAGCCTGCTTCTCCAAATGTAAGAAGCAGCGGTCATTAGACAGACCCCAATTGCGCAAGTTGAAAAGCTTTACTGCACGCCGCTTTATACATGGGCCCAAAGTCTCTAATGTCACATTGTACTCAAAAATATTCAGTCATGCATATGAAAA
Organism: Bombina bombina; assembly: GCF_027579735.1. Lineage (NCBI taxonomy): Eukaryota > Metazoa > Chordata > Amphibia > Anura > Bombinatoridae > Bombina > Bombina bombina. Next base: position 548,130,297 of record NC_069499.1, read on the forward strand.
ACCAGCATTTACATCAAAGATTATTTTGCATGAAAAAAAACTTTACCCATTAAGAACCAGGCAATTGTCCAAGTTCTGAATATAAACAAATCTAGAATTTGAGCTATATGTTTGTTCAACCGTAACTATCTGTTTCACATTAAGTACACCCACAGTTATTATATATTATTTTTTAGAGGGCTTTCTTTTAACATCAAATATTTATATATGAACTATAATATAATATGAATACAATTTAAATAAGTGTGAGAAATTAAGACATTTTATTTCTTCCAAACAGGCACACACATTTTTAGCGTGAATATCATAATCCTGATTTTACTGCAATAAAACACCCATATTCTTCAATGTCAAACGAGTACAGAAATGCCCCCCACGTACAGGTTTTCTGGGATTTCGGGTTGTTAAAGGCCTAAATATGGGGCCTGCTTATTTACATGGAAATTTGACAAATTGATTTTCTGGGCTGATGTCACCTTTAAGGCAGTATGGCAGCCCAGGAATGAAAATTATCCCTATGATGGCATTCCATATGCAAAAGTAGTCAACTCAGCGTATTCCAAAAGGGGTATGTCCAGTCTTTTCTTGTAGCCAAATTAAGTGTAATGAAAGTTTGCTCCCCTTAGAAGTAAAGTGTAATGAAATGAAATGTTCATGGTTTGTTTTTTCTGTTTATTTCACACTAACACTGTACTTTCACTGTTTTTATCATCATCCATATATGTTTTACTGCTATAACACATCCATATTTGTGTTCAGCGATGCCCCACAAGTACAACAGTACCCACCATGTACAAGTTTTATGAGGTTTTGTGAAGTTACAGGGCCAAATATGGGGCCTGCCCATTTCAGTCTTCATACACAGAAATTTGACACTTTGAATTTCTGAGCCTACGTCCCTTTTAAGACAGTATGGCAGCCCAGGAATGAAATTTAGCCCCATGATGGCATACCATTTGCAAACGTAGACAACTCAGGGTTTTTCAAAACGGGTATGTCCAGTGATTTCTCTGCCTTTCTCGCTTCAGAACAAACTGAGGAAAGAGGGAGTTAGTCACGGTGCCGAAAGCCAATGATTCCAATCATGCAGCCAATATAAACCACATTACGCTCCTTCCTGCGTATAGCAGTCATTTTAAACTTTGCAGCTAGTATAAAACGTCTTTTTTTTATAAACACATTAAAGGGAAACCAATTTTGCAGTTCACTGTCTTGAGGACCACATTTTTCCACCCACAGTGCATTTTATCTGCTTCCCCTTCTCCATCCCACACTAATCCCCTCCCACTCTTTTGTTAGGTCTGCGTGTATACTATCTACATACTATGCTACTGGATATACAGTATGTCTATATCAAGGTTTGTAGATAGGGTTGCCACCTTTCTTGGAAGAAAATACCGGCCTTGCTCATTAACATAAATTTGAATAAATAATTAAACTGCAAAACTCAAAAACTAAAGCTGATAGGACTGATTTTAAATGCTCATTTGTTTATAACTAGTATTTATTACACTCAGAAGAAGTTTCACTTTGACAGCGGCTTTCGTTCAATATTTATTCTTTCTTTTCTACATTGACATGAACCTTAAAAATACCGGTCGTGTCGGTAAAATACCGGCTGGGTGGCAACCCTATTTGTAGAACCTAATAATACACTAATTAAAATCAGTACAGCTTATGGTATGGTAAAGCTGCGAATTTGACATTTTCTAGGCTCCAGACTTTTCATTTTTAATACAAAAAAATATTGTGTTTTGTATATGCTTTTATAAATCCAATGCATTAATTATTTTAATTACAAGCCAAGTGTCTTCTATGGCTTTTCCTTGCCATATTTATTGCACTTTTGTCTTCTATTTTGCACAAGAAGTACCAGGATTATAGCTGTTTTTATAACTAGGCTTAAAAAAATGAAAGGCAAGCAAAGTCATTTAAATTCTGTAATAACACATTAGTGCAAATGTCTAGATTGTAAAAGCAGAACTGAGTGTAGACACTTCAACCGTGTGTAAATCAGTTATGCAAAAATATACTGAGATTTCTATAGTATGGGCCCCTAGGTATTACCTAAAGACAACCTTAGAAGTGAAAATTGTACTACAGGGAGAACGGACATTTAATCCACCCATAATCAAAGCTTTGTTAGGAAAGTGGCTTGGTAAACAGCCTTAGAAAAAAAACCTGTCTAGTGTAAAATTTATTTTAAGTATAGTGGAATGTGACACTTTTTTTTTCAAACCCATTGTTCCTTATATTAATCTGCTTTACTTGGAGCTAGTTACTTTGACAAACAACAACAAAACAAAAAAAATAATTGACAAAACCTTAGCCAGAGATCCTATAAGTTATATTTTTGTTATAAAATAATTGTTCTATCTTTTTAAAATTCTATTTTATAGGTCAGTAATCTCCTGAGTTTGAAACTAAAGGAGCACAAAAATATTAGCGCTATTGTGCGTTAACATCGCTAGAATCAAAACATGTCTTTTTTTCTGGTTATCTATTCAGTGGAATGCAAAAATGATAAATTAACAAAATTCTGCTACTTGCACGGAATTTGATATTAATCTGCTTTACTTGGAGCTAGTTACTTTGACAAACAACAACAAAAAATTAAAATGAATTGACAAAACCTTAGCCAGAGATCCTATAATTTATATTTTTGTCAAAAAATAATTGTTCTATCTTTATAAAATTCGATTTTATAGGTCAGTTATCTCCTAAGTTTGAAATTAAAGAAGTACAAAAATATTAGCGCTATTGTGCGTTAACATCGCTAGAATCAAAACATGTATTTTTTCTGGTAAACTATTCAGTGGAATGCAAAAATGATAAATTAACACAATTCTGCTACCTGCACGGAATTTGATATTAAGAAATTTGAAAGCCTTGCATGCACCTAGATTTACAGTACTTAAAAAAGCAATAATTGCACAGTTTACACTAGAGCAGGTTAATATGCAGAACCCCAATAATAGTTGATTTTTCTTTAAATGGGTAAGGGTAATCAAGTCTTTTCCAGTTAATATTCAAGTTCAGATAGTTAACCCTTTTGTTAACTCAGAGTATGTACAACAAAATATCAGCACTCGCCGGTTCCCCTCTATCTGGGCAAGGTAGGGATTTTTCAATAAATATATATGGCTGTCTGGGAAACATCTAGAAGGTGGAGAGAGGCGGGGGGATTAGGGATTTTGGGCCCCGGAATATATTTTAGGTCTAGGTTTTTTTTTCTCTCTTTTTCTTTTTTCTTCTTAGCTGGTGAATAAGATTGTAATTATTATTTATGTCGATGTATAATCTACAGACTACGTGTTAGGTGACCTTTATTGGACCTATGTTTGTAACATGTTGTGATGAAAGTGGGAAGTGACGTCACCGGATGGGGGCGGAACTTAGGTCTAAGTGAGATCTATGGTACCAGATGTATACTTCCATGCTCTGCAATAAAATAGTGTTGTACCCTCTCTGCTGTGTCCTGCATCTCATGACATGGTGTCAGAAGTTCTTGCCTGCGCTTCTGTTTCCTGATTGATGACAATGTCGAAGTTTACCCCACCTGAGCCTTTTGATTTTTCTCAGCCTGCAGCTTGGCCCACATGGCGTCAGCGGTTTCAGCGCTTCAGAATTGCTTCCAAGCTGGACAAGGAGAGTGGTGAAGTACAAGTTAATTCTCTTTTATACTCGATGGGGAAAGATGTGGAGCCAGTGTTCAATGCCTTTACTTTCCAAGAAGGGTAAGAATTTGACTTTGACATAGTTATGAACAAACTCAGTGCCCATTTTGTGCCCAAAAGAAATGTGATTCATGAGAGAGCTTGTTTTCACAAACGTGCTCAGCGTGTGGGAGAATCTGTGGAGTCATTTGTGCGACACCTGTATGAACTAGCTGAATTCTGTGAGTTTGGTGTTGCTAAAGAGGAGCAAATCAGAGACACAATAGTCATAGGAATTGCAGATGCTGAAGTCTCACTGAAGCTACAGTTGGAGGCTGATTTAACATAAGATGGGGCTATTAGGATGGCCCGCCAGAGTGAACTGGTGAAAAAGCAAAATGCTGATCTGAGGTCTTAGAGTATTGTGGATGAAGTGCAGCAGTTCAGGAGAGCTGCTAGTGAAAGGCATAGTGTGAGCGGTAGACCAAGGGCAACAGATAGGCCCAGAAGCGGATGGGCGCAGCATGCCCGCTGCACACGGTGCAACCGTACCCATGATCAGAGTGTCATATGCTCTGCTAAAGACAAAAAATGTAGAAAATGTTACCGAATGGGCCATTTTGAAGTGGTGTGTAAAACTGAATATATTAAGGAGATGCAGGTGGATAGCGACCAGGAGGGTCAAGAAGTGTCCTTTGTAGGGTCTGTTGTTGAACGACCTGGTTCAGATGAAGATTGGAGGGTTACTCTTACTGTAATGGGAGCCAAAGTTGCCTTTAAGATTGACACAGGAGCAGACATCACTGTTATATCCCTTGCAGCATTCATAAAACTGCCTCGACAGCCTCAGCTGGTGAAAGTTACAACAAAAGTCCATAGTCCTCGTTGCCGCATTTATTGTACGGGAACATTTATTGCCAGCTGCGTGTACAAGCAGAGGAAATTCACCATGTGGGTGCATGTGATTAGAGGTCAGTGTGTTAAGAACCTATTGAGCAGAAAAGCAGCCTGTGGTTTGGGCCTAGTCACCAGAGTGAATGAGATCTCAGAAGATATTTTTGGTGAATTGGGCCTGCTGAATTGTAACCCAGTCCGAATATCACTTAAAAGTGACGCAGTCCCATACAGCATTACCACTCCACGTAGAATTCCGTTCCTGCTCATGCCTCATGGTTCCGTTCCCGCTCATGGTGGAGAAGGAACTTCTGCGTATGAAGAATATGGGAGTTATTGAAGAGGTTGTTGAAGCAACTGACTGGTGTGCCCCCATTGTGCCTGTTGCGAAGAAAAATGAAAGGTACGCATCTGTGTAGACTTGAAAAGGCTGAATGAGGCGTTGAAGAGAGAGAGATATGTGCTGCCGACACTTGAAGATATAGCTCCGAAATTGGCGGGGGCGAAGTTCTTCTCTACACTGGATGCTTCCAGCGGCTTCTGTCAGATAACTCTAGATCCAAAGTGCCAAAATCTACACCGGTAGGTCGGTTTTGCTTCTGCAGACTCCCTTTCGGGATATCCTCTGCTCCTGAAATCTTTCAAAGAGAAATGAGTTCTCTCCTAATAGACCACGAGGGCATGGCAGTCGTCATGGACGACATCTTAGTGTATGGATCTACATTGGAAGAACATGATCAGCGATTGAGCTGTGTGCTGCAGACTATTAGTGAGTCTGGGCTGAAATTAAATAAGGAGAAATGCCATTTTAGGAAAGCTGAGTTATGTTACTTTGGGCATATTATCAATGGGGATGGCATCAAGCCGGACTCCGATAAAATCTGTGCTATTGAACAGATGAAAAGTCCTTCTGATGTATATGAGCTGAGACAAATATTGGGCTTTGTAAATTATGTGGGCAGGTTCCTTCCAGATTTATCCACAATACTACACCCTATCACAGAGTTGCTAAAGAAAGATGTTGCCTGGGTCTGGGGACCTTCACAGGAAGAATCCTTTGTGCAGGTCAAGTCCCTGCTGGGGTCTGCCCCAGTGTTGGGGTTCTATGACCCTTCCAAAAAGACTGTGGTTAGTGCTGATGTGAGCAGTTATGGGTTAGGGGCCGCCCTCCTGCAGTTGAATGAAAACAAACTACAGCCCATCGCCTACTGTTCCCATACACTGACGGCTGCTGAGTCGAAATACGCCCAAATTGAGAAAGAGTGTCTGGCTGCATTTTAGGCATATGAGCGCTTTCAGCATTACCTAGTGGGTTTAGAGAAATTTAGTCTGGAGACTGACCATAAACCGCTAGTCTCTCTAATCAACTCCTATGATATCGACAAAACACCCCTAAGACTTCTAATGAGACAGGTTCAACGTTCAGGAGGTGCATGTGCCGGGGAAACAACTGGTTGTGGCAGATACACTTTCCAGGCTCCCGCTGGCTGCTGCTGAAGAATCTTCAACGGAATCAGATGTGAAGGTGTATGTAGATTCAGTTCTGGCCTCCAAATCCATTTCTTCAGGGAAGCTAGAACAAATAAGAAAGGTGACATATTTAGATACAGACCTTCAAGAAGTTATTAAGTACATAAAAGAAGGATGTCCCGAGAGTCGGGCAGCCTGGATGTCTTTACGTTCTTACCAGTCAGAAAGGTCGCAGCTCATGGAGCTGGATGGGTTGGTGCTGTTCCAGGACAGCATTGTTATTCCTGTTAGCATGCGGCAGGAGATGTTAAGCAGGATTCATGATGGCCACTTGGGCATTACAAAGTGCAGAGAAAGGGCAGCTACGGCGGTACGGTGGCCAGGTATCAGTTCCGACATTGCAAGCCATGTGTCAAAATGTGTCTTTTGCCGGGAACGCCGGCCTACTCAGAGAAGGGAGCCCTTGATTTCTACTCCGCTGCCTGCAGGCCCATGGCAAAAAATAGGTGCTGATTTCTGCGAACTGCACGGGAAAAAGTACCTAGTCGTGATTGACTACTATTCCAGGTATTTGGAAATTGCACATTTGAATGAAATCACAAGTCAAGCCGTTATCACTTGTTTCAAGAGCTTGTTCACCTGGTGGGGCATACCAATGGAGTTGGTGAGTGATAACGGAATGCAGTTTGCTTCCACAGAGTTCAGTTCTTTCAGCAGAGAATATGATTTTGTACATTCCACGTCAAGTCCACATTACCCGCAGGCCAATGGAATGGCTGAAAGGGCAGTTCAAACAACAAAGTTCATTTTGAAGCAATCTGAGCTGTACCTGGGCCTCTTGTCCTATAGGGCAACTCCCATTCAAGCCACAGGTTTTAGTCTGGCACAGATGATGCTAGGACGTCAGATTCGCACCACCTTACCCTCTGTGGGTGTCTTCCAGCCAACTGGCTCTATTCCTCGGGACGAGGTCCTTAGGAGGGATGAAGAGGCAAAAAGGGGCTATCGATTCTTCTACGACAGGAGACACTCTGTGAGGCTCTTGCAGGAGCTGAATGCGGGGCAAAGTGTCAAAATTAAACTGTATGATGAGAAGAAATGGAAGACACCTGCTACGGTAATTGGACGCTCTCCAGAACCAAGGTCTTATGTAGTCCTTACTGATGGAGGGACAGTCACACTTCGAAATCGAAAAAACATCTTTAGCCTGTACCTGAGAGTTTGGTGTTGGATTTCTCTGTACCACCGCCGGTGGGATCCCCTGTTTTAAGAGGGGTGCCTTCCCTTCAGCAAGATCACAGCAGGGATACGTCTTTGCCTCCAGCAGGCTCTCAATCACCTTCTTCTGTATCAGAGGACAGTTCATGTAGAATTACATCAAGTGGAAGAGTGGTGAGACTTCCGGACCGATATCAGGATTAGCACTAGTTAGAACAGTGACCGGAAGTATGGGCAGAATAATCCCATGGTCACTGTGGACTAGGGTAGTCTACCCCGATGTTCAAGTCAGGATGTAATTTATATTGCTTATTCAGATATTCTCTTTAACCTGTTATTTGTTATATACTATACAAAACTGTTGTTGTATGCTCCTTGTATACTTTGTTATTTGTTGTATTCAAATGAAAACAAAAATGTATGCTTTGTCCTTTGAAAAGGGGAAGATGTGATGAGAGTGAGAAGTGACGTCACCGGATGGGGGCGGGGCTTAGGTCCGTTATTGTCTATGTCGCAGTTACTAAGTGAGATCTATGGTACCAGATGTATACTTCCATTCTCTGCAATAAAATAGTGTTGTACCCTCTCTGCTGTGTCCTGCGTCTCATGACACATGTAATAACATGTCTGTAAAATTATGTTTTGGATACTTAATTATTGAATTGTTCTATTTTGATTGTATAGAGAAAACTTGAATAGTTAATTGAAAGTATATTTTAAAAAATAAACAAAAAACACTAGAATCAATAACGCTTCTTGTTCTGTGCTAATATTACAAGTCCAAAGTTATTTTTTACGGCATGAACGATAATCCAAGGTGCACCATCATCTGTAGTGAAATTTATGTCAGATATTGCATGAATGCTAAGCAAATGGTAAACTAAGCTGAGGGGGCAGATTCAGTGGAGTCCTTCAAGTAGTTCTGTGCTATACTATCAATAATAATGATTTACTTAAGGTCTTAAAAAGGGCTACATTTCAAAGTGGTATTTTTGGATTGTGTTTGAGTGGTAACACTTTACAGTCCCTGTGAAGTCTGCACTACAATTTCTCTTCAAGCAGGAGAATCTTTTATCATCTGGGCCTTAGTGCTTTCTCTGCGCTCATATCAGTGAGTTAAGTGTTACTGCTCTGCTCGAACATAATTCAAAATAGCACTGTAAAATGTAACCCTTTTTAAAACCTGAAGTAAACCATGTAAATAGTTCATAAAGGAATTGCAAGGTTTGCTGTTTGCTCCTTCTCAGTAGATACCGTATCTCTGTTGTGATCTCTGTTCTTCTTTTGTGCTTGAGTTATCTGTTTTGTGCTAAGGGGTTTTTAAAACATACAACACGAGAAAGAGAGAGATTAATGGATAATCCAGTTTGGGCAACAATGAGCAAGTTGCTTGATAATTTTATATAAACCTGAATGAAGACACCAAACAGGGAAAATTGTGCTAACTATCCTGCAGCTAAACTGCCCACCAGGGGGTAAATCTACAAAAAATCTCCAACTGGGCGAGATTCACTTAAATTTTGAGAGGCTGGTTCAAAGTAAAGTGATGTGCTTTATGTTCACTTGTAGGCATCTTAACTGCCCATTTTCACTTTCCTTGGAGATGTAATACAAATTGGAACTGTACACCATTAGACTATTTATTTAATTTCATTTATTTTTCTATGTTTTGAATAATTTATTTCCAGGGTTGAAGGTTGAGGCAGCTGGCTTTAGTCATGACTGAAGAGCTATTCCAATGTGAGGAATAAGGGCTTCAATAAAATGCTGATTAAGACTTTGTAGAGGATCCACATAAATAGAGGATTTCTGATTAAGATTTTTTTTTTTCATTTAAAGGGACAGTCTTTCACGATTCATATAGGGCATGTAATGTTAAACAACTTTGCAATTTACTTTCATCATCACATTTACTTTGTTCTCTTGGTATTCTTTGTTGAAAGCTAAACCTAGGTAGGCTCCTATGCTAATTTTCTAAATCCTTGAAGGCTGCCTCTTATCTCATCTTATCTCATGCATTTTGACAGTTTTTACAGCTAGACAACGCTAGTTCACATGTGCCATATAGATAGCATTGTGCTCATTCCCATGGAGTTCTTTATAAGTCAGCACTGGCTAAAATACAAGTCTGTTAATAGAACTGAGACAAGGGGCAGTCTGCAGAGGCTTAGATACAAGGTAATCACAACAGTGTTGATTCTGGAAAGATGTGGAATGGGTAATAATGGGATAATCTATATTTTTAAACACAAATTCTGGAGTAGACTGTCCCTTTAATATACTAATATGGAGCATTACTTATATATTAGACTTACACTACACCTACAATCATTATTTAGTGCTGCATTTGATGGTATAGGCTGGGAATTTGAGTGCTCCTCCCTAGAGCACGTTGGTTGGTCAGGTTCTCTCATGAAGTGGATATAGAACCATTAAGGTCATTATAAATACCAATGTGGATGTTTACTCTGCTTATGCAGCACAGCATCTGTCATAGTAGTAAGTATTTCACTCATTGGCTGGCCCCCAGGTGGCCTTGTGCTTTATTACCCAGTATATTAGTAGGACTGCTAAACCCTGGGAATAATTCCCCTCTAGAATTCTAGGCTGTCAGTGTTTTGTGCTTTTCAGCAGCAGCCAAACAGGTGAGTAAGCACAAGATATAAGCTGCCACGTTCACACCCTAGGACACCCGGGCATCCAGAGATAAATATGGGCCTGCCAATCCTCACACCTTGTCGGCCTGCATGAGGATTGCCACAGTGTCACTGCAGCAAACTGAACATATGTCCCAGACACCAATGTAAACAAGGAGGAATGTGAGAAAAGACAGAATGAATACAGGCAATAGAATAAAAAGGGCACCTGCACTCATTTCTTTTAACCAGAAAAAGCTTTTATACTTTGTTTACATTAACTGTAATTATTATTTTTCTAAAGCTAAGATAAATTGATTAAAGAACCACTCAACACTGAAGTTGATATAGATTTATATTAGTAATAATAAAGCAAACATTTAGAACTTTACATAACTTTTAAGCAAGCAGTTTTATTGTTTTATCGATTTCTAAAGTTTTCTAGCGTTTCCCTCTTCCCTGCGTCATATGTTGGGTGTCAACCAATCACAGGTACTTATATGTATACATGCTTGTAAACACATGTGCCCAGAAGGTACCAATGGCATCAGCAGTGATGTAACTATCAAGGTGTGAATGTCCCCAAGCCTAGAGAAGCTGAGTGTGTACATAAAATAAAGATTGTGCACAGCACTTCCAGAATGAGCGATCAGTTGTCAAAAGGATGTAAATTGTGTCAGCTGTGTAAAGCTACGTAATAAAGCTACATTGACATTTATGTGCAGTTATGGGCACGATGAATCATGATGGGCTCCCGAGATTTTTATTAGATTTTGTTAAATTTTTGTTATTGAGAAAAATGGCAAAACTACTTATTACCTGCTCTGTTAAGTGCATATACACGCTCAGTTGCATATACTTACACATCAAACAAGGTCATAAAAATACAGGGGATGGATTCTGAACACAGCAGTTCACTCAGCAGAAAAACATACAATATCTTATTTTGCTAGTGTTCAGCACATTAGTTTACTCAAAAGGGAACAGCTAAAGCTTCACTAGATATACGTCTGCTTTGTTCCCTTACTTACTGTAACGTGCTTGCTGGCAACAAGTAGACAGATTGCTCTGTGAACGAGCAGGCCCACTGTGTTCTTCTCATAACATGTTCGAATTGATGCACTGTCATTGGATGATTAAAAATGTCAATCACAATGCTGGAAAACCCCCATGGAAAATGGGCAGTCAGGCTGCAGCACTGAATTAAAGGTACAGGCACCTTTAAACTTTGATATTTAATATCAGTTTTCTATATAATTTATTCACAATAAAGTTTGGGGCTTTTCAGTTTTATACAATTAAAGGTACAGGCACCTTTAAACTTTGATATTTAATATCAGTTTTCTATATAATTTATTCACAATAAAGTTTGGGGCTTTTCAGTTTTATACAAGTTTAATTATCCTTTAAATCCATAAAATGACTGCCATTGGAGCAGGGAGACAACTGTCCCAAATCTGATGAAATATTTCTGTATAAATTACTTAAACAGCACTGTGGGACAGTATAATGTTAATCAAACAGTCTGGAAGCTGTAAGTCCAGATAGCATGACTGCAAAAGGACTCCTACCTTACCTAGACTACTACTAGCAGTAATAATAATAATATAAATTAAATATAAATAGATTTGTACATCTATCTATCTATCTATCTATCTATCTATCTATCTATCTATCTATCATCTGTCTATTCTCAAAATATGTCTATCAAGTGGTAATATGCCTTTCATGTCTGGTAAGAGCAAGGCATAGTTTTAGAGCCTTCCCATATTTATGAAATATGAAAAAGGAAAATCTCAACTTTCAAATTATGTGTCATATGTCCCTCTAGCTTGAGTTATGAGCTTTTTATATCCATTTTCCTTTTCTTGCACCAAGTCCGTGAATGTCCATGGTGAACAGGCGCACAAGCATAAAAACAAAGCTGCTTTATTAAACGTGTTAGAGCATTTTCTTTTTCTCTCTCCTAGGTCTCGATAATATATACCCATATTCATTATATGGAAGTATGAGGCAGTGTCATAGAGCATGTGACCTTGGATTGTAATCCATACAACACTTGTCATGCAAACTGCAGAGGCATCTGACTGACATTAAAAAGCCCTTGCATTTTTAGTATAACATTTCATTACTAACAGGGGAAACCACTTATATTATTAGTCTCTGAGCGTCTAAATTGCTCAATTATTAATACATTAGTAGGAAAGGTGAGAGAGTCAGTGATTATTGTGTGGTCTGGAAAATTCTGGAAATTTGTAGTGCTGTTGACAAGAGTGAAGCAGTATATTTGTACTATGGCAGCTGCACATCTGCTATTAATGTGAATAGATGATAGGAGATAGCTAAGCATATGTTTATATAATCAGTAAATTACTTTCTTCTTTTTTCTTTTTCTTTTTACCCTTCTGAAATTAATCCAACAAATCTGTGCAAGACTATAAATTTACATGAAGTAATTTGCTGCTTTTGTTGTAGAATTGGTTTGCTCTGCGGCTACATGTTTTTAATACAAACTTGGTAGTAAGCCAAATTCAACAGGATTGTTCCTAGCTGAAGAAATGCATGAGGTCTACACCTTCCACCAACGCACAGTGTGATCAGGGTGTGCTCTGTCGGGGCACTAGGCCAGAGCAGCTCTGCTTTAAAGATTTGTTTACACTTATCAGGGCGATGCTCCTCTGTTGTGTAAGACTGATGTAATAATGGGACCATAGGGACTGTAGATTAGAGAGGCCCCATTTAATAGACAAGAAATATGTATGTTCAAGGAATTCAAATCCATAAATTATACACAGGCAATTTTTGAGCAAAGCTATATATAAATACACATTTAACCCCGACACACATGTCTATTTGCAAGGCTGAAGTTTCCACTAGTCCATTATTCCTTGATTGGTTTAAAAAAAAAAAAAAGAAGATATGAGTAAAAAATGAGGTTGCTTCTGATAGTTCACATTGATATAACTAGTATTCCTTTGTTTCTGAACTAGTAGTTCAATCCTGATGTCCTTCTTTCCTCAAGAAAGATATTTTAGGAAACAAAACCAGAGGAAATTGCTGAACCAGAGAACAAACACAAGCATACTAGTCACCACTGCTGGAGCAGCCTCTTGTACCCAAATGTGCCTTTCGCAGTCCAGCCCCAAAATACTGGGCCATCCTCCTCTAAACAAGAGACATGTCAACCCCAACATACGTTTCAAGAAATATCGAAAGTGGCGGCACTGTGTCCCCCCTGGGAATATAAGCTGCTCTTTTCCTCTAAGAACCTGGCTTCTTCCACCTCCAAAATAAAAAGCTCACAATGGTGTAGCACGTTTCAAGCAGTATGGTAGGCGCACACACAGGTTGTACAAGATATCAATTTAAATCAAGCCTTTAAAGCCTTTTATTAAAAACCATCACAATGGTGTCTTCAGATATAGCTTCAGGGTTTATTAAAATATAGCTTAAATATAGCTCAACGCGTTTCGGCAAACAAGCCTTTATCAAGAGCATAAAATCAATACAGGTCAGAGCAAGTTGTAATAGCCTAGCATTGTTGTACAAAATATTTATAGACATCAACCCTGCCTACCTTTCCCAGACCACACCCATTCACAGGTGTGCTGAATCTGGCTTACATCAGGGCTGTACCTATCACTATCCTGTTTTGTTAGGAGGTATCAAATGAAAGTCTAAATTGTAATCAAGTATGCCAGTGAACATAAATAAATTTACCTGTTGATACTTCCTAACAAAAGAAGCTTCCATTCTATATAAATCTAGATTTTAAAATTTGAATGTGTCATTAATTACAATACATCCGAAATTACTTTTTATCTTAAAAGGACCTTATTGTGAAAGAAATCATTTCGAGTAAACTACTGACCTCTATATGTATATGCACTAGTACCGGTGTAACCAGTTTTAATCTGAATGTACAATTTATCCAATAAAGAAAGCAACATTTAACAATGAGATAAATAGACATTACATAAAATATATGTTGACAATTTAGTACAGAGAATAATAATCAATCATTAGTGATCTTTTGAAATCATATGACCGTCCTTCGTACAATAGTAGAGGTCCTGGTTGTTAAGTTCTCAAACGAGTAGGCTAATACGAAACCACCTCAAATAGGTGCGCTCACTTTTCCGATCATGTGATGGTTTCGTCATTCAGGGCCAATCGCATTCATCTGTCTTAGACATGGTATTTCTCGGTGTTTGCTAAGTCCAACTTTATATATGATCGGTAAAGAGAAACAATTCACTATTATCAGAGGTAAAAAAAAAAGAAGAAAAAATACAGATTAGAAAAGCTCAAGCATTTAAAAGCATATAACCAACGTAAGCATTTGGTAAAATCTTAAACAAATCATGTACAGTCTTAAGCATAAGTCTCATTATAAAATGATCTAACTCCCTAAAGGGTCGAAATCGCCAAATTAAACAGAGACATTTTGGTATAAGATGTAACATAATACTAAAGGGTAACAAATGACATTGGCACTATCTAAAAAACCCTATTGAACAAAGAAATTTTAGTATAAAGAAACACTTAGGGGCCTATTTACTATGGTGTTAGTGGACATGATCCGATATAGCGGATCATGTCCACTGCACATCGATAAATGCTGACAGCATATATCATTACACCAGCAGTTCTTGTGAACTGCTGGTGCAATGCCACCCCCTGCAGGTTCAGGGCCAATCGGCCGATAGGAGGGAGTGTTAATCAACCGGATCATATTCGATCGGGTTGATTTCTGTCCGCCACCTCAGAGCAGGCGGAAAGGTTATGGAGCAGCGGTCTTTATGCCCCTTAGTCCTAAAAGGTAAAAAATAGCAGTCATAGTATAGTTTTAAACAGCCAGGGAACTACAGTGGGTAAAGGGGATAAAAATGGTCCAACATACGTTTCAGCCTTATGTGGCCATCTTTATATCCCTCGTTACACCAAGCAACAAGTTCACATCTAGTTCCCCATCACTTTCTGCCTAAGAAACACATACCGATACATATTCCTAGTGATATTAGATCTCAGTGACTTATACACACATAAGCCTAATTTAGACATTCACACATCAATATTTAAAGACTGATTAGGCTTAGACACATATCAGGCCATAATAGATATACGCTTATTCAGGTAGGGCTGACGCAAACAAAGAGGTTCAAGTATAATTTGTTTGCAGGACATTACTGTAGCATTACATCATAGATAGACTAAGGGGTCGATTTATCAAAGGCTTTGCAAGCCATTTTGACCCCCTACGAGTGCAGGTTCTCACAAGAGAACCTGTAGTCTGTATTTAACATGCAGCGGTCATTAGACCGCTGCTTTCCTAAGCTTTTGCCACCTCTAAGGTGTTGAATTTCAATCTCCCGGTCTCGTCCGACTGGTGAGATTGACAGCTCCTGCCCGCACATGATTGGCTGTGCGCAGGTAGGGGGCGGGATTGTACGTGAGCGCAAAATAGCGTATATGCGCCCCTGCCCACCGCAGCTTGATAAATCGACCCCTAAGAGCAAGATTTGTCACAAGAAGAACATAGGAATGTAAAATATGTGTACTGTGCTTTGTGTTTTGCAATTTAGATCTAATGCAGTGTCAGGCTAGTACACATGAAGAATTACTAATGCGCGTGAAATATAAAATTATATGAATAATTATTACAAATGATTATACATACTGTAAAAAATATAGATATATTCTATGTATTATTTGGATTTTTTTACAGTATGTATAATAATTTTTAATTGTCATATCATATACCTTTTAACCCTTATAACAAAAAAAAATATTTATATGAATAATTTTAACAGATAGTGTTTATATGAGTGTAACTGTAATTTACAATGTATTTATGTTCTGTTTGGAGTAACTTTTTTAAACGCACTACACTTTACTCAAGGTTTTCAGTCACGCTCACCCGACAAGCATAAAATGCAATTGTGCTCTTGCAATCTCATTTACTTTCAACTTGTAGTACGAGTACTATTTCCAAAACAGATTTTTTTTACCTAAAATATAGAAGTTTAAGTTTTAAACCTTTGCAGGATTTTTTTTTGTGATTTGTTAAACAAGAAACAAATGACTTGTCCGAAACTTTACATGTAATCTATAAAGAAGTATTTGTTGGGATTCCACAACAAACAACTAAGAATGATCAAGATAAAAGGAATGTTATACAGATACACACCAGGGACATTGGTATTTCACCTCTTTCTCTCATATACATACTGCTGCCACATTAGCAGAGCTGCCCCTTCCCCCAGGCCATTCCTAGGTTTACATCTTGTGTTCTCAACTCTTTGGGAAAATGCATTTGAAATGCATTATCTGAGGAGGGTTCTTAGAAAGTGTTTATTTCCGCATATTCACAGCTTGATGGGGGATGTTCATTTGCAATGCGGAGCAGCTTGGTTTCAGGCCTTGCCCCTCCTCCTCCCATCTGGGCGGCATTAAGAATCCTCTTGTTGGCAGAGAGGCATGGCCACAAGGTGGAAGGGACTGGGTTAATCAGGGTGAACTGGTGTGTGTGTGTTGTCAGGGGGGATAATAAGGAATAGACAATAAGTAAAACCACAAATATATACATAGGATTTATCTCTAGGCAGGGACATCCTTTCTTTATATATGCTATTTCTTGTGTCTCCCCTGTGAAGTAATACATACAATGCTGGTGGCCTGGTGTAAAAAAAAAATACACAGTTTCATAAAGATTGTTGTATTGCTGTCTTGCATTTTTATGTTTGCCTGGAGAAGGGCACAAAAACACTCACATTTATGCGTATTGCACATCAAGGCCCACATTACAAATGGAGAGCTATTCATATCACAGGCTGCACTATCAATATTGTGACTATCAATATTGTGGGCCTGCACTATGAATAGTTAATAATCTGGTATTACAAGTGAAAGGTTAAACAGAATTACAAGCGAATGCTTGGTGTTGTCGATATCTCTTTAGTGTGCCCTATACTTTCAATAAATAGTACGGCCATAGTTGTAAGTTATGTGTTGTTTCTATGTGTATGAATGAGTATGTATACATATTGCATCTTAACCAAATTTTTTAATTTAAAAATATAAATAGTTTAAATAGTTTTGTTCTTTACTCAGTTAAAATTTTTATGTATATGGATATATAGATATAGAAATATCCCCCCCCCCCCCCCAACAAACCACTATTCCACACAGGGCAGACAAAATTAATTTTGGAGCTCTACGTACAAATACAATCTGCCACCCCTCTGCAAAACCCACATCTTTCAATGTTACTCTTATCAGCTGCTTGCCTGAGCATTAGGGGTATGTCACTGGACAGCAAAATAGAATCATTCTTGCTAAAGTAATGAAAATATTAGCCACTCTATAAATATTGATTTTGCATTCAGATCATTTTCAATGTAGTGTTTAATGAACAATGCTTGCCCTGAACTGTTGTTGTGAGTGAGCACAAGTTTTCTTTCCATATGTTAATGTGCGCACTATGATTGAACAATACATTTTGTCAGTAATGTTGTGGTTACACTCTCCATTTTGGTGGGCAGTCAGGGCTGCTGTGCTGGAAGTGTAAGACACTCGTTATAGCAAAGTTAAAAAAAAAGGTAATTTTTTTTTAAAATGATATGGCTTCTGCACTGCAGTATAATTTACATATTTCACCCCATTACACTTTTCAGAATGTTCTAAAACAAATACAAGTTTATTAGTTTAATTTCTGTTACATACTATTATATATATATATATACTTTGCTGGACCTCTCAATGTAGTGTGAAATATATATATATATATATATATATATATATATATATATATATATATATATATATTTTATTTTATTTTTTGAGCATGCTCAGTATAAGCAAACATAAAAAAAATTATGACATGCTCCATAGAAATTTGACTGCAAAGGTTTGTAGGACTTGTAGCCTCAGATATTGATCTGTATTGCTCTGTAACCTGGGAGGACAATGACAAACTACACATGCCACGCATGCTATCTATATATCTATCGATCTATCTATCTATCTATTTATCTATCTATTTATCTATCTATCTATCTGTCTGTCTGTCTATCTATCTATCTATCTATCTATCTATCTATCTATCTATTGGGTACTTATAGAGCGCAAACTAATCACCCGTGAGGGTCTCAAGGCGCTACACACACATTACACAAATACCACACGCACATACTACATAACCTCTACACACCAACAGACTTCACACACTATACATAAACTACACACACTACACATAAACTGCACAAACTTCAAAACATAAACAACAGCAAACACTACACACAAGAAGCAAACAGCTGAAAAAAATAAATCAACATACACAGTAGCAATTTGGCAGCAGAGGTTAGTGGGAATTGTAGTCCTAGATATTGGTCTGTATGATGCTGTAGTCAGAATGGCAAGGAGTAACAACAGCAATGTCTTCTAACATGTATTAGAAGAGTGGTCTCAGGGTAAAGTTTAAAGTGATTGATGGGTTTCCATATTGCAAAGTTAAATCAAATACATTAGAAAATGACGAAAACAATGAATTGGAATTACTTGAAAATGTATCAAAAGCATTTGGAAAAGAGCTTTAAAGTGGTGTTTAATTGTTCATTTTGTTTTTCTCTTTCATTACAGAACTTTTTTGAGGCTGTTGCAACAAAGGATAGACTAATTAATGGGCTAGATTACAAGTGGCGCACTAATGTTTGCGCACACAATATCGAGTTTCTTCAGCTTTTTTTGCATGACGAAAAGAGAGCTTGTATTACAAGTTAAATGTAAACTCAAGAGCGCAATTTCGATTTATGCTCGTCGGGTTAGTGAAACTTGAAAGCTCACGTAAAAGGTAGTGAGTTGAAAGAAATGCACTGAACACAACATAAATACATTTAAAATTAAAGTTACATTCATATATACACTATCTGATAAACATTATTCATATAAATATATATATTTACATATATATATATATATATATATATATATATATATATATATATATATATACACACATAATAAGTCAGAATAAATATTACTTACATATTCCCAACAAAACACAGTGTAAATACACAACACATCGTGTCACCGGAAGTGACATTATACCTGATCCGGGTCTGGCTCTAACATACTTCCTCCTCATCCTTACTGAGCTTTAAGTTCCAGGACTGGAACAACAACCAATCAACAAGCTACATAGTAAAACGATTGCCATAGCAACCTCAAAACAACTCCTACTTGGAAAAAGACAGCAAACAGCGGAAAGGCAAATAATTAAAAAAAATGAAAAAAATAAATGTACAAAACGTAACTAAAAAGGTACAAAAAACGTAATTAAAAAAGTAAAAAAGTAGAACCGGGTCAGTGTGTGACAGTCACTAGCAGCGTAAAAATCACCAATAATTTCTTAACTCTAACACAATATCGTGAGAGGAGGTAATTAATACCTCTATAGCCTGACCACATAGTATCAAGATAATTTACATTAGTATAGTATCTGGCACAGGGTACAATATATTTATTATAGAGTGGCAGGTCTTTATCTTTCAAAGAGAAAACAGGATAACTTGTTTATTTAACCCCCATGGGGTCATAGTTTGCAGGCAATAGATCCATTCCACCTCTCTACAGAGTAATTGTTTCTTAGTGTTACCCCCTCTTGGATGATGTTTAATCATATCTATAGGCATATACCTCAGGTCTGCTACACCATGGTTTGCCTCCATAAAATGTAAAGTAACCAGGTGCTCACTTTTTCTATTCTTTATCTGCTACACCATGGTTTGCCTCCATAAAATGTAAAGTAACCAGGTGGTCAATTTTTCTATTCTTTATTGCCTGTCTTATTGGGGATTTATGATTGGCAATACTATTCTTTAGGGGGCGCTCTGTTTTCCCAAAATACATCAGCCCACATGGGCACTTAATTATATATACCACCATCTCAGAAGAACAAGTCAAACGATGGTTTAAGCGCATTATCTTACCTGTGCGTGGGTATCTGAAAGTGTCCCCAATAATCAAACTGTTACTAGTGACACATCTGTCAGGTCTATAGCAGCCAACTCTGGCTTCCCAGCTTTTCTGTATATAGCTCCCTATTGGGTCACTCTTAACCAGCAGATCCTTGAGGTT
The DNA here is from genome assembly GCF_027579735.1 of Bombina bombina. Taxonomy (NCBI): domain Eukaryota; kingdom Metazoa; phylum Chordata; class Amphibia; order Anura; family Bombinatoridae; genus Bombina; species Bombina bombina. Next base: position 548,150,308 of record NC_069499.1, read on the forward strand.
TCTGCCCCTTTTAAAGCCTACTAATGGGCGTTCACCTAACTTTTTGTTAAGTGCAGGATCACACTGTAGCAAGTGCAAGTTCTTATAAATGGCCTTCTTCATATTTAATGATTGCAAATTATATTTAGGGGAAAAGACACATGAGGGAGGTGTATCTCTGGGATTAGTAGTACGGGTCTCCTGTGTGACAATCAGTTCAGCTCTATTGAGACAAGACTGTTGGTAACCCCTAGCCAAAAATGTATCCATCATCTCCCTTTCTCACACTGTAGGGTCTGAAACTATCCTTTAACTCTATAGAGATGACTAATCGGTAGACTGTCAACCAATCCTCTTGGATGGAAACTGGATACCAGTAATAAAACATTCCTGTCTGTCTCCTTGGAATATAGATCTGTAATTAGTTTCTCTTCTTGTCTGATAACCATCACATCTAAATAATTAAGATGAGAATAATTTGCGCTCATGGTAAAGCGAATCATGGAATCAATACTATTCAGTATGTTAATAAAGTCAGTTAAATTCTGCATAGTTCCTGTCCAAATTAAAAACAAATCGTCAACATACCTACAGTACATGCCGATAAACTGTGAATATAAAGGGTCACTCAGAATATGTCTCTTCTCATAGTCGTACATGAACATGTTAGCGAATGAAGGCGTTACGTTAGAACCCATTGCGGTCCCAATTTTTTGCATATAGTAATCTTTTTCAAATTTGAAATAGTTATTGTTAAGAATAAACCTCAATAATTTCTGTGTATATATACAGGGAATGCAGAATTATTAGGCAAATGAGTATTTTGACCACATCATCCTCTTTATGCATGTTGTCTTACTCCAAGCTGTATAGGCTCGAAAGCCTACTACCAATTAAGCATATTAGGTGATGTGCAGCTCTGTAATGAGAAGGGGTGTGGTCTAATAAAATCAACACCCTATATCAGGTGTGCATAATTATTAGGCAACTTCCTTTCCTTTGGCAAAATGGGTCAAAAGAAGGACTTGACAGGCTCAGAAAAGTCAAAAATAGTGAGATATCTTGCAGAGGGATGCAGCACTCTTAAAATTGCAAAGCTTCTGAAGCGTGATCATCGAACAATCAAGCGTTTCATTCAAAATAGTCAACAGGGTCGCAAGAAGCGTGTGGAAAAACCAAGGCGCAAAATAACTGCCCATGAACTGAGAAAAGTCAAGCGTGCAGCTGCCAAGATGCCACTTGCCACCAGTTTGGCCATATTTCAGAGCTGCAACATCACTGGAGTGCCCAAAAGCACAAGGTGTGCAATACTCAGAGACATGGCCAAGGTAAGAAAGGCTGAAAGACGACCACCACTGAACAAGACACACAAGCTGAAACGTCAAGACTGGGCCAAGAAATATCTCAAGACTGATTTTTCTAAGGTTTTATGGACTGATGAAATGAGAGTGAGTCTTGATGAGCCAGATGGATGGGCCCGTGGCTGGATTGGTAAAGGGCAGAGAGCTCCAGTCCGACTCAGACGCCAGCAAGGTGGAGGTGGAGTACTGGTTTGGGCTGGTATCATCAAAGATGAGCTTGTGGGGCCTTTTCGGGTTGAGGATGGAGTCAAGCTCAACTCCCAGTCCTACTGCCAGTTTCTGGAAGACACCTTCTTCAAGCAGTGGTACAGGAAGAAGTCTGCATCCTTCAAGAAAAACATGATTTTCATGCAGGACAATGCTCCATCACACGCGTCCAAGTACTCCACAGCGTGGCTGGCAAGAAAGGGTATAAAAGAAGAAAATCTAATGACATGGCCTCCTTGTTCACCTGATCTGAACCCCATTGAGAACCTGTGGTCCATCATCAAATGTGAGATTTACAAGGAGGGAAAACAGTACACCTCTCTGAACAGTGTCTGGGAGGCTGTGGTTGCTGCTGCACGCAATGTTGATGGTGAACAGATCAAAACACTGACAGAATCCATGGATGGCAGGCTTTTGAGTGTCCTTGCAAAGAAAGGTGGCTATATTGGTCACTGATTTGTTTTTGTTTTGTTTTTGAATGTCAGAAATGTATATTTGTGAATGTTGAGATGTTATATTGGTTTCACTGGTAAAAATAAATAATTGAAATGGGTATATATTTGTTTTTTGTTAAGTTGCCTAATAATTATGCACAGTAATAGTCACCTGCACACACAGATATCCCCCTAAAATAGCTATAACTAAAAACAAACTAAAAACTACTTCCAAAACTATTCAGCTTTGATATTAATGAGTTTTTTGGGTTCATTGAGAACATGGTTGTTGTTCAATAATAAAATTAATCCTCAAAAATACAACTTGCCTAATAATTCTGCACTCCCTGTAAATCTAGGCGTTATATTGTTACTTGTCCTGGTTTCCATTTTATACAAATATTGTGGCTGCAGATAAAAATAGCTGTAGATGTAGACATTCATTACTGATGCTTGCTATGTGATATTGTGGATGTGCTTTATTATTATTATTATTATTTTACGTATATATTTTTTGCTTTTTTTACCTTGCAGTTACGTTGTTTTTTTAAAAAAAATGTTTTACATACCTTGTATTCCTTATAATATATGTTGATAAAAATTAAAACTAATTTACTTCAAGATTTGAACACTTTTTCTTATGCTATTGGCAAGAAATATCAGTGGGTGCTATACTAATGTATTTATTCTCTTTGACACTAAGCCTATATTTACTTTTTGTGTTTATCTGTCACAAAACAAAATCATTATGGTACCTAAACTAATTTTTATACTTTGGAGTCTCAAAAGAAACATGTTGTTGAACAAGAAATGAAAAAAATACAAAACTATGGCCCCAATTTATCATAGGTGTTGCGGACCTGATCCGACACTGCGGATCAGGTCCGCAAGACCTCGCTAAATGCGGAGAGCAATACGCTCTCCGCATTTAACATTGCACCAGCAGCTCACAAGAGCTGCTGGTGCAACGCCGCCCCCTGCTGACTTGCGGCCAATCGGCCGCCAGCAGGGAGGTGTCAATCAACCCGATCGTATTCGATCGGGTTGATTTCCGGCGATTCCTGTCCGCCTGCTCAGAGCAGGTGGACAGGGTTATGGAGCAGCGGTCTTTAGACCGCTGCTTCATAAGTTGTGTTTCTGGCGAGTCTGAAGACTCGCCAGAAACACGACCCTTCAAGCTCCGTACGGAGCTTGATAAATGGGCCTGTATGTCTCTTTTTTAATTAAAATGTGAATGGCAAATACTTGTGTGTGATTTTATGTTATGATACATTAGAAAAACAATCGGTTTAAGGTTCTATACTTGGGACAAACTCATGCTTCAAAATAAATAAAATATGGAATAATATACATATTTATAATAAAATGTGCAATAAAAAAAGGCATCTTCAGCTTGGTTTACTAAATCAAATGGAATAAAATGTGTAACCATACAATTCCATACATATTTAAAGAGCACATAAAATCAGAATTTCTTAGAGGTGTGGGAACCATTTATAGAAATATTTCTATTTAGAAATTGGAGCAAACAAGTTAAAAATAACAAAAACAAAATGGATATATAAATATCTTAACCTAGATGATGTTTCTTTATATGGTTCTACCAAACAATGCCGCCCATGTTTACATTTCTAAATTCCTCATAGTTACTAGGATACCTCACTTGTTTACTTTTGGACTGAACCCAAAGAAGAGACAAACAGACCACTTCATAGTCATAAGGTCATTGGCCCACAGAGATAACTTGATTCTTTATATTTTAAGAATGGATAACCTATCACATAAGTTTTCTTTAGATAAATTTACTTGCCTTGTTCTCTTAAATAATTTACAGTTAATAGCATTGTCTTATAACTTGTCACTTATCTACTTTTTTATTTAGTGCTTTCTGATATTTTTCATTATTTATCATTATGCATGTAGGTGTCTTGACTCATTAGATATTTAACTTTATATCAAGCATACAAGAGTATTCTATTAAAATATCTCACTGCCTGAGAATTACAACACCCAAAACCATACTGGCAAACACAAGCATAAAAAAAATGTTTTTTTACACATATTTAATAAATAAATATATATATATATTATGTATTAAAATGCTATATTTTATATGCAATAAAAAATTGTCTCATTAAGAAATAGGATCCTATTCCAATTTTAAATATTTACATAGTAGACTTTTAAGTCAATATTTAATATTAATAGAAAAAGATAAAATAAAAAATAGTAAGAACAACAAAAAAGCAATAATCAGCTATATGCTTTCTTATAGGGAACACGGTAATGAAACACAGGCCACACAAGGATCTAAGAAACAGAAATAACCCTGAATATGAGCTAAGCAAACTGGAGAAGTACATTACCCAGTAAGGTTTTTAGAAAATATATTTATCTATGCTAATACTTTGGTAGGTATTTGTCCATTCCAAATTTTTGAAACTCAGCCTTTGTATGTTCAGCATTTTAGAGAGATAATTTTATTGACAAACTTATTTAAAGGGACAGGAAACCCCAACATTTTCTATTATGATTTAGATAGAACATACAATTTCAAGCAACTTATCAAATTTGCTTCATTCTCTTGTTATCCATTGCTGAAGGAACATCATTGTACTACTGGCAGTTATCTAAACACATCTAGTTAGCCAATCACAAGAGACAAATGTGTGCAGGGACCAATCAGCAGCTAGCTCTCTGACTGAAGAGAAAAAAAAGCACATTTGAAAATAGAAGTGTATTTAAAAGTGCCTTAAAATTACACGCTTTATCTGAATCATGCGTTTAATTTTGATTTGACTGTCGCTTTAATTTTAGAAATAAAACTACTCTAGACGGACGGTCCATCTTTTTTATAAGGAAATACATTTCAAATGTTTGCTAGAACCACAATTTACCAATCAGCAGTTCACTCTTGCCTTCTTTTTTATGACACACTATTATTTCAGCCTAGAGGAAAACATGATTCCCAGATGCATTTTTATCACTGTAGCCCCATTCAGCTGTTCAGGGTTCCAGTAAACATTACACTAGGGTAGATTAACAAACCTGCATTTGCAGCTTTTTAAGCTATTTGGAGCAAGCTTACATAAGTGAGCCTCCTTTGATATAATTCAGAAGCAGAAACTGATTCTTTTGCATCTCCACCACCTCAAAAGTGAAGAGATCAATCACCAAAACACTCACTCGTTCAGGTGATTGACATGCCCTGCTCTTGTGCAACTGGTTGCTCAGGAGCATGGGGCAGTATTGCACAAGAAGCCTCTTGTGCAATGTTACATTTCGTCATGATATGCAATATCACAAGTGGCAATTGTAGGCAGACAGGATCACTTTTCTCTCTCTCTCTCTCTCTTTTTGGTCCATATTGACATGATAGTATCACACAGTTGCTGCAGATTTGTCGGCCGCACATCCATGATGCAAATCTTCCATTCCATCACATCCCAAAGGTGCTCTATTGGATTGAGATATGGTGACTGTGGAGGCCATTGGAGTACAGTGAACTCCTTGTCCTGTTCAAGAAACCAAGTTTGACATGATTTGGACATGGACATGGTCAGCAACAATACTCAGGTTGGCTGTAGCATTTAAACGATGCTCAACTGGTACTAAGGGGCCCAAAGTGTGCCAATAAAATATCCCCCACACCATTGCACCACCAGCAGCAGCCTGAACCATTGATACAAAGCAGGATGGATCCATGCTTTTATGTTGTTTACATCAAACAAGTTCTAACCCTACCATCTGAAAGTCGCAGTGGAAATCGAGATTCATCAGACCAGGCAACGTTTTTCAATCTTCTATTGTCCAATTTTGGTGAGCCTGTGCAAATTGTACCCTCAGTTTCCTGTTCTTAGCTGACAGGAGTGGCACCTGGTGTGGATTTCTGCTGCTGTAGCCCATCTGCTTCAAGGTTAGACATGTGTATTCAGAGACGGTATTCTGTATACATTGGTTGTAACAAGTGGTTATTTGAGTTACAGTTGCCTTTGTATCATGTTGAACCAGTCTGCCCATTCTCTTCTGACATCAACAAGGTATTTTTGTCCACAAAATTGCCACTCATTGGATATTTTCTCTTTTTCGGACCATTCTCTGTAAATCCTAGAGATAGTTGTGTGTGAAAATCCCAGTAGATCAGCGGTTTTTGAAATACGCAGACCAGCCCGTCTGGCACCAACAACCATGCCATGTTCAAAGTCACTTAAGTCTCCTTTCTACCCCGTTTTGATGCTTGGTTTGAACTTCAGCAAGTCGTCTTAACCATGTCTAGATGCCTAAATGTATTGAGTTGCTGCCATGGGATTGGCTGATTAGCAATTTGTGTTACCAAGCAATTGAACAGGTGTACCTAATAAAGTGTCCGGTGAGTGTATATATAGTATATAATTTATTGCATATATACATATACTGTATATGTTTTATTCAAACAGCATCTGTAAGCAGACAGAAATAAATTAAAAACAATAATACAGACACAAGATTCAATAATATAATTACAATATTACAGTCCTATGTTTGTATCTCACATGCTCCAATGATAACCTAATGCCATTCCATAAGACTATATTGCGCCCTGGTATATAATAATAATTAAACTCCTATCTGTGTTATTTACCTAGGCTACCTTTAGCTCTATAAAACAGGCACTTGCTTTTCCATATATCTATATGTGATATCTGTAATACTCGTGGGATATTCCACTATCAGACCAATTTTGGCCAGTAGTCTACTTATCCCGGCGTCAAGTGGAATGCTAGGAAATATCCCAGAGCAGAGAGAGAGTTTATAAAATGAGGTAAGCAGTACACACAGCAGGCAGGGCAGTACTCAGCGGCAACAGGGAGGTAATCCAGCAGTATGGCAGTTCAGGGGTAAACCAATAGAAGGACCGGGAACAGACAGGAGTCAGCAACAAAAGGCTATCCAGCACAGTATAATAGTTCAGGGGTTAACCAATAGAATGGTCAGACAGGCAGAGTTCATCAACAGTAAAGCAGTCCAGCAATTCAGGGGTTAAGGCAAGCAGAGTAGTCAAAACAGGCAGAGTTCATCAACGGTAAAGTAATCCAGCAATTCAGGGGTTAAGGCAAGCAGAGTAGTCAAATCAGGCAGAGTTAATCAATGGTAAGGCAATCCAGCAATTCAGGGGTTAAGGCAAGCAGCGTAGTCAAACAAGCAGAGTTCATCAACATTTAAGCAATCCAGCAATTCAGGGGTTAAAGCAAGCAGAGTAGGTAAAACAGGCAGAGTTCATCAATGGTAAATCAATACAGCAATTCAACATACAGATATACAGCATCCAGGAGCACAAGAAGTTACACCTATACTTGGGCACAGGTGAGAGAGACTGAGGCCTTTACATAGGGAAGACAGGGCGGGCAGTGATGATGTCATCACCATGCTGCAGTTACACTGCCGTATCCCTAGCAACAGGAGGAGTGCCTGTGTCCATGGCAACGGTCACAGAAGAGCAGAGGAGCAGCGTGACAATATTATTATTTATGAACTTCTTGACCGTGTCCGATCTATACCTCAAAAATAACAGTGCAAGTCTAGATGTGTATTCAACCCATTGGGCAACATAGTGCCCAATGTGTAGATCCATCTGGCCTGGAGAAGTTTAGCCCTGTCCTCCCCCAGGAGGTGGTATATGATCAATTATCCATTTATTTAAAATCTGTCACTCTATGATGTACCTGGGTGAAATGCCTTACCACAGGTTGTTCAGAAGTGCAAAATAATCTTGTCCACTGTAAAAACAAAGTGTCACCTGACTTGTACTACAAAATGTATTGTATATCTATTACACTGTATCTGTGGCCTTTTCTAAGGGCAAGACTGTAGATGACCTACAAACACGTTTGACCAATCGTAGGGCAGCCATACAGATGGCCATTAAAAAGAGCACTTCTGAACAAGCTGTGGTGAGGCATTTTGCCCAGGCACATCATAGAGTGACATATTTGAAATACATCATAATTGAGCATATACCTCCTCCACCTTGTGGGGGACAGGGCTGAACTTCTCCTACAGTGTGAATCCAGATGGATCTACACCAGTGACGTTTTTTTCCTAGCTACATGTTGCACAATGGAGAGGCATGAGCAGGTCTTTTTGCCCTCCATTGCGCAACATGCTTTTGGCTATGGGCCCGCAAGAGTTGCGCCACCCACTGGTGCATGGTGGTTAAGCTAGCTCATCGTGCGGCCCATAAGTGCCCATTTGAAGCTGCTCTATAGCAGCCTCTTTGGGGCTGACCCAGGGTAGCCAATCAGCTCCGGTCACATCAAGAAAAAGATGCAGAGAAGAGCCTGCTGTGACTTGAGTAGCTGAAATCTTGCCAGTGCCGCTGACTGTAAGTCTTCAGGGATCAGAGGTGGCTCAGCCAAGAAGGAAGACTACTTTGTCAGGGGCACAACGCCACCAAAGTTAAGGACGCCCCCCAAAAAAGGGACATTTGTATGTCTGCTTTTTTTTAAAATTGGTATTAAAGAACCTATTGTAACAGATACAGATAGAGGACGGGAGCGGTCACCGGGACATAGCAGGAGGAACATCCTTTCCTCCTCTACTACTAAGCCACCTGCCATTTGGTTAAATCTGCTATTGGTTTCGGTGGCGGCTTAGTAGTAGAAAATACAGCTTCTAGAGAGGATGTCCTCCTCCTCCTATGTCCCAGTGACCACTCCTGTCCTCCATCTTTTTTCTTTCTTTCATGTATCAGATAGAACACACAATATTAAACAACTTTCCATTTTTTTCTTTTAGTATTCTTTGAAAAGCATACCTAGGTAGGCTAAGGAGCAGCAATATATTACTTGGAGCTAGCTGCTGATTGGTGGCTGCATATATATGCCTCTTGTCATTGGCTCATTAAATATGTTCAGTTAGTAACCAGTAGTGCATTGATGCATATCTTTCAACAAAAGATAGCAAGAGAATGAAGCACATTTAATAATAGCAGTAAATTGGACCTGCAACCAATTTGTGCCAATTTAATTGTAAATTTAAGCTGCCTGTCGGGTTTATATATGTGTTTTTCTGGCATATCATAGCCAGTGCTTCACCAGCCTATGACCTCACCGCACGTCACTGATCTACACATTGGGTACTATGGTTCCCAGTTGGTTGTATAAACATCTGGATTGCACTGGCACTGTTATTTGTGAGGTATAGATTGGATACGGTCAAGAAGTTCCTAATTAATTATGTCACATATAGATATATGGAAAAGCAAGTGCTTGTTTTATAGAGCTAAACGTAGCCTAGGTAAATAACACAGATAGGAGTGTAATGATTATTATTATGTACCAGGGTGCAATATAGTCTTATGGAATGACTATAATAATGTAATTATATGACTGAATTGTAACTTATGACTGTCTGTATTATTGTTTTTAATTTTTGTCTTCTTACCGATTTGGCCTAGACGGGTCCAGTTGCTATGGTGACCAGCAGTGACATGTCAGGGGTCACCTGGAGCAGGAACTTCTGGAAAACCGTCGGCAGCACCAGAAAAACAGAGGGACATGAGCACATAAAGGGTGAGTGGATTTCTTTTTTTTTTGTAATTGTCTGTTACCCTGACAAACATAACATTTGTTTGAATAAAACTTTGTCAAATCCCAGTGAATGCTTTCATTATGTTACATACTGTATTACTAATTTGGAGAGCTGTGAGGGTACTTACCGGAGCTCCCGGTCTGCCCCCTCTGACCTTGGTAAATGCAGAGAATGACTGTTTTCATCTTGGCGTCCCACGTGGAGCTTGAACCTACATATGTTCACCTTTCTTCAGACACCATGCATACTTACCTGATACTTGTGTATGCTCTTCTTCTTCCAGAGACAAAGCATATTTACCTTGCACCTACATATGCTCACCTGGTTCCTTAAAACCAAGCAGACTAATCTGATACCAGTGTATGCTCTAACCTTGTTCCTGAAGCTGTACCTAACTGGTATCCCATGATAGTCTCACCAAAAGTACCTGCTGTGTATCTTCTGCCTGTTGAGAAACCTGTGTCTACCTTACCAGTACCAGCCTTCTTCAAACCAACTGCACCTATCAGGTATTCTGTGTCAACCTCACTCTTTACTGTTCAAACCAAGCACCAGTGTCTATTGGACTTAGTTATGACAAACTTCTTAAAGTATTCTGAACCTTGTTTAAGATTTTAGTGATTTGCATCAGGCCTATGTTCAAACTTGCTGTTTCTATGATCTTCAGTCTGAACTACTAACTGTTCTTTTGCCTATTAATCAGTGAAGCTTTCAAAAGACTTTCATTGTTCTGTGTATCTGTTCCTGCATTCTGAGTTCCACACACCCTAACCTCCTCACAAGGACACTCCGGGTCTATTAAGAAGATTGATGTGAGTGCTTTAACCACCATTTTCAGATTATATATATATATATATATATATATATATAGATACATGTAGAAGGTGTAGTAGCACTCCAGCTTCAAATAGCTCCGTTGAGCTCTCCTTGCCCCGGGTACACTTCAAGAGTATAGATAAAGCAGCAAAGAGGAAGTCACTCACAGGGTCTTGCAAAAAGATAAAGTATTTATTTTGACGTTTCGGGTGTTACCCCTTTCTCAAAAAACAGCACAGTGTGAAACAGTATACTCACCCCCCTTAAATACACCTGCACAGCAAACAATCAGTGTGGTAAACACCCTGGCACCCGGAAGTAAAACCACGTCACATGACACAAGGTCAAGCCCCGTTGGCATAGCAACCAGAAGCTCGGTAGTGTAAACCAAGTGAAAGTTAAAAACATAGTGAAAGTTAAAAACACAAGCAAAACAGATTGTTAGGAGCAATATACACATACAAACATGGGTTTAAACAAAAAATGTTAACAACCAAACAAGCAGTACTATATTATCATGCAGATAGCGTTAATCACCAGGGTGACCGTAATCACACAGCATAAATACACGTAGCCATATACAGCCTCAACCATATCACATCGTAAAGTACAGGTAATGAACTACTGGACAATTTGCGGAGCCCAGGTATAGAACTACCAATAGCGGTCTTCTTAAGTTCCCCCTGTCATTTCATGCAGGTAGAAGTAGCGAGGCATAGAGGCAAAACACACAAGCCTGGTCGAACCTGCAGTGATAGTCGTTATCACACACTCCATGCCACGGCACATAACCAATGCAGATACTCAAGGGAAGATATCAGACAACTTAGCAAAGCAAAAAATAGGACAACTTAAACAAAGTACACTTCAAAGAACAAAGTACACTTCAAAAAACATAACTTAAGAAAATACCCAAGAGAACGTAAACACATAGTTAGAGGCAGTCCCTATATGGTGTACCTTACTTGATTAGATAATGTCCGATAGAAACAAAGGCAGGAACAGTCTTGAAAATAGAGAGGTGGTTCATTAGAGAGTCTTGTCCCTATAAACAGCAGTGCCAGTCAAGGTGGACATTGAGCCCCCGGACAAGAATTCCGTCCTTCATGCAACCAGTTGCCATCCACCCAGCCTTAAGAAGGCACTCCCACTATCCCAATTCAAGAGGGTAGCTAGGAATAATACCACTGAGGAGCTGAAAGAAGCACAACTGGTTGACATGATGACTAAATTCAGATGGAGGGGATACAACCACAACAATCTCTTAAACAGTATAATGGCAGTTTCGGACACAGCGCAAAAGGACCTGCTAGCTGGTACTAATGCTACGACACCTGAGGATAGACTCACGTTTACCACCACCTATACTAAGAATAAAGAAGGGATTGCTGATACCCTTAAGCAAAACTGGGGACTCTTATCATCTGATAAAGACTTACCTTTCAAATGCATGCCCCCACCCAGAATTGGGTACCGCAGAGCTACCTCACTGAGGAATCAGCTAATAAAAACTGACCCCAGGAACTGTTACAACAATGACACCTGGCTTACAATTATTAACCCCTAATCTCCCGCCCGCAACGTCGCCGCTACTATAATAAAGTTATTAACCCCTAAACCTAAGTCTAACCCTAACCCTAACACCCCCCTAACTTAAATATAATTTAAATTTAACAAAATAATATTCCTATAATTAAATAAATTAATCCTATTTAAAACTAAATACTTACCTATAAAATAAACCCTAATATAGCTACAATATAACAAATAGTTACATTGTAGCTATTTTAGGATTTATATTTATTTTACAGGCAACTTTGTATTTATTTTAACTAGGTACAATAGCTATTAAATAGTTAATAACTATTTAATAGCTACCTAGTTAGAATAATTACAAAATTACCTGTAAAATAAATCCTAACCTAAGTTACAATTAAACCTAACACTGCACTATCATAAAATGAATTAAATAAATTAACTACAATTACCTACAATTACATTTAATTAAATAAACTAAACTATAGTACAAAAAAACAACAAAAAACTAAATTACAGAAAATAAAAAAAGAATTACAAGAAGTTTAAACTAATTACACCTAATCTAAGCCCCCTAATAAAATAATAAAAACCCCCAAAATAAAAAAATGCCCTACCCTATTCTAAATTACAAAGTAATCAGCTCTTTTACCAGCCCTTAAAAGGGCTTTTTGCGGGGCATTGCCCCAAAGTAATCAGCTCTTTTACCTGTAAAAAAAAATACAACCCCCCCAACATTAAAACCCACGACCCACATACCCCTACTCTAACCCACCCAATCCCCCCTTAAAAAAACCTAACACTACCCCCTGAAGATCTCCCTACCTTGAGCCGTCTTCACCCAGCCGAGCCGAATTCTTCATCCAATCCGGGCGATGTGGTCCTCCATCGGGGCGATGTCTTCCTCCAAGCGGCATCTTCTATCTTCTTTCTTCCGGCTCCATCTTCAGACCGCCGATGCGGAACATCCACCTTCCCCGACGGACTAACGACGAATGACGGTTCCTTTAAGGGACGTCATCCAAGATGGGTCCGTCAAATTCCGATTGGCTGATAGGATTCTATCAACCAATCGGAATTAAGGTAGGAAAAATCTGATTGGCTGATTCAATCAGCCAATCAGATTGAAGTTCAATCCGATTGGCTGATCCAATCAGCCAATCGGATTGAGCTCGCATTCTATTGGCTGTTCCAATCAGCCAATAGAATGCAAGCTCAATCCGATTGGCTGATTGGATCAGCCAATCGGATTGAACTTCAATCTGATTGGCTGAACTCACATGTAAGCAACGTCCCCCCCTCGAGAGATCGAGGGTCACTTGGCTGCAGCTAGACACAGTTAAATAGCAATAAAGATCTGTGTCCCATTGCCAGCTAAACTGGAAAGATCTTACAGCCTGGACTTACCCTGACACCACGACCCATAATATCTATAGCTACGCCACGACTTATTGTCGTTAAAATGGCCGACGGAGAGGAGGCTGACTACCAGGACATATTTGACAATGTGCACTGGCGCCGGATTGAAGAGCTTTGCTTGCACCTCGCAGCTAGTGCACCACAGGACGCCCTGACATCAAGCCATTCCGCTAAGACCCTGTTACTCACAGGTGAGCCCAGACAACAAGAAGTAAGGCGAGACGACATCGCCATTTTGCCTGACGACCACAATCGCAATGCGGCAAGTACAGAGCCGCTGAATAACATACAAGTTGTTGTTTGTGAAGGGACAGCATTTGCGCTCCTAGCACCACCGGGCCTACATGCTACAGTGGGTGAGCCTCGGCAGATGGCAGATCATGGTTCTGATGTTGTGGCTCCGTGGGGCTTGGGGGGGGCCCCCTGGAAGCTAAGACTTTAGGACGCTCACCTTTTGAGAATGCCGACTCACCCAAGAGCCCGGATAATTGCAGTTTCTTACCGGTGCTTATGGGGCTACCCACTGAATATCTTTATTTCCCGAGTAACATCAGCACTTTGAACTTTATTGCCCTGTTGAAACTATCACTATCCTGGGTCCTGTATACAAAAGGCGCACCACAAGACTGTCTGATTCCCTCCATAGTCCACACTTTTCGGCAACTAAGGCATGGGGATAAAGGAACCTAGGACTCAAAATATTAAAGATACGCAGCAGCTAAATTTGCATCACCTGTGAACTTGTTGCTTTTCTATTTAGGTTTTAAATATTAGCCTGTTGGTTAAAGTTTCAGTAGTCTATATATTGTATTCTTTATTGTATATTGCTTGGTGGCAGATCATCTTCTGTTTTTTGGCTATTATTTTGAGCTAGTTTACTCCAATGTAGGTATATACTAATCTAGACATAAGGTACATACTGGAGGATTCTACACCAAGGTGTGGAGTTGGGACCTAGTCTCTTACTAAAAACATATTAGATACTTTATTGTAATCAAAACTGGAGCCACATTTACTTTCCTATAAGGGTTAACACTACTGTCTGTTTATATCATGGAGTGGAGAGTATAGCACATATGTACTAGTTAAAACATCATACCAAAGAATCATAGAACATTCTGTTATTACCACTGTATATTAAGATGACACTGCTTAGTTAGGATGCCCAGTTTAGAATCCTCTAATTTTATATTAGATATGATTAATTGATGCATCTTTTGAGGAGTATAAGGTTATGTCTCTGGACCTAGTGGCTTGCGGGCGGAGCTGCTGGGAAAGAGACGAGCCTGTTACCACACGGGGAATGCAGCTTTTTACCTGGATGCTTTTAGTTGCTATTTTCAGGGAATCATATATTTATAGTATATTAAGCAAGTAGTGAAGCAAAAGATTTTGCAACTTATCCCTTATGTTTTGACTTGTTTATGATGAGATGGCTCAACTATCCGAAAGTGCTATTTATTGAACTTAATTTTTGCAACCTGTTACTCCATACTGTCAAGCGTCAGAGAGCTAGGTGTTATAGCTATATTGCCAATATCCACCAATGCTGTAATGCCAACTCTCCACTAGTTAATGTCCATCATGTGTGGAGAGTAAGATATAATGAGGCTGTGTCTGGCTGCAGCTCATGCATTGATATATTCCAATCTAGCATCTAACACACTTTTTAGAACAATGCATTTTTATTTTTTTTCTCTTTTCTCTTTGTTTTTCTTTAAAAGTAAAAAAGGGGTCCTTCATTTGGGGTCCAAAAGTGGCCCCTGCACATCCATGGTTACCTGCTACATTCTATGCTCCTGCAACTTAATGTGGTCCAAGAGTGGCCGCTTAGCATCTCCAGTGGGTATATAGTCTAAGTGGCACATATTGTTTATTTTGAAAGTGTAGTTTGCTGATTAGTTATACAGTGCTCTTAACTGACTTGTTTTTGTATCCTATTCTGTTATAACTTGTGTCTTTATATGATGTATTATCAACTACTGTTTGTTTGCCTTGCAAAGAACCTCAATAAAAAAAAATAAAATAAAAAAAAATATATATAGTACTGCTTGTTTGGTTGTTAACATTTTTTGTTTAAACCCATGTTTGTATTTGTATATTGCTCCTAACAATCTGTTTTGCTTGTGTTTTTAACTTTCACTTGATTTACACTACTGAGCTTCTGGTTGCTATGCCAACGGGGCTTGACCTTGTGTCATGTGACGTGGTTTTACTTTCGGGTGCCAGGGTGTTTACCACACTGATTGTTTGCTGTGCAGGGGTATTTAAGGGGGGTGAGTATACTGTTTCACACTGTGCTGTTTTTTGAGAAAGGGGTAACACCCGAAACGTCAAAATAAATACTTTATCTTTTTGCAAGACCCTGTGAGTGACTTCCTCTTTGCTGCTTTATATATATATAGATATATATATATGTGTATATACTGTGTGTATATATATATATATATATATATATATATATATATATATATATACATACACACAGTATATACAATATATCTATATATATATCTATCTCTCTCTCTCTCTCTCTAGAGTAAAGCCTACCTTTTTAATTTTAAATTATAACAATACAATTACAAAAAGAAAGACAAAAAAATATAACAGAACAGAATATATACAGGTAGCCCTCAGTTTACGCCGGGGTTAGGTTCCAGAAGGAATGGTTGTAAATCGAAGCCGTTGTAAATTGAAACCCAGTTTATAATGTAAGTCAATGGGAAGTGAGGGAGTTAGGTTCCAGGCCCCTCTCAAAATTGTCATAAATAACACCTAATACATTATTTTTAAAGCTTTGAAATGAAGACTTTAAATGCTAAACAGCATTATAAACCTAATAAAATAATCACACAACACAGAATATATAATTAAACTAAGTTAAATTAACAATTTTTTTTTGCTTAACAGCATTATAAACCTAATAAAATAATCACACAACACAGACTTCACTTGCATTTTTCTGCAAACAGTTCTTTCTATGCATTCCAATTTGGACTGATTTATAGACAGGAAGATCTTGTTCCTTTGAAATCTGCTCGATAACTCAGGTCTGGTTAAACTGATTAATTTCAGCTTGTTTGGCTTTGCTGCAACACAAGCAGACAGCTCCACCTACTGGCTATTTTAATCAATGCATTGCTTCTCAATGCTTTTCAATAGCAGTCACATGACTGGAAAAAAAGGTTGTTATTCTGAAACTGTGTAAATTGAACCGTTGTAAACCGAGGGCCACCTGTACACTTATTAGCATTATACATCCAGTCATATTATGGGATTGTGTAAAATATTTCTGTAATTGAATAAATTAACAGAATTATGTAACTTGATAATTACATAACATTGGTTGCCTAAGCTCAGCAAAATCAGGACACATTCATTAGATCCCTAGTCTATAATAATGAATATATACAATTTGTTCTTGTGTCTTATGAAGTGTATTGATACATGTTTCCCATTTCCTAAAAAATAGAGACAATCCATTTTGCATGTTAAATACAACATCATACTTTTTATAATCATCAAAGTTGGGGTTTCATTTTTCAGCTACAAACTAACGGCTAGATTTAGAGTTTGGCGTTAGCCGTCAAAACCAGCGTTAGAGGCTCCTAACGCTGGTTTTGGGCTACCGCTGGTATTTAGAGTCTTGTAGGTAAGGTTCTAACGCTCACTTTGCAGCCGTGACTTTTCCATACCGCAGATCCCCTTACGTCAATTGAGTATCCTATCTTTTCAATGGGATCTTTCTAACGCCGGTATTTAGAGTCGTGGCTGAAGTGAGCGTTAGAAATCTAACGACAAAACTCCAGCTGCAGAAAAAAAACAGGAGTTAAGAGCTTTCTGGGCTAACGCCGGTTCATAAAGCTCTTAACTACTGTGCTCTAAAGTACACTAACACCCATAAACTACCTATGCACCCCTAAACCGAGGCCCCCCCACATCGCCGCCACTCTATTAAATTTTTTTAACCCCTAATCTGCCGACCGCACACCGCCGCCACCTACGTTATCCCTATGTACCCCTAATCTGCTGCCCCTAATACCGCCGACACCTACATAATATTTATTAACCCCTAATCTGCCGCCCCCGCTATCGCTGACACCTGCATATTTTTTTGAACCCCTAATCTGCCGCTCCGTACACCGCCACAACCTACATTATACCTATGTACCCCTAATCTGCTGCCCCTAACACAGCCGACCCCTATATTATATTTATTAACCCCTAATCTGCCGCCCCCAACGTCGCCTCCACCTACCTACAATTATTAACCCCTAATCTGCCGACCGGACCACACCGCTACTATAATAAATGTATTAACCCCTAAAGCTAAGTCTAACCCTAACACTAACACCCCCCTAACTTAAATATAATTTAAATCTAACGAAATAAATTAACTCTTATTAAATAAATTATTCCTATTTAAAGCTAAATACTTACCTGTAAAATAAACCCTAATATAGCTACAATATAAATTATAATTATATTGTAGCTATTTTAGGATTAATATTTATTTTACAGGCAACTTTGTAATTATTTTAACCAGGTACAATAGCTATTAAATAGTTAATAACTATTTAATAGTTACCTAGTTAAAATAATTACAAAATTACCTGTAAAATAAATCCTAACCTAAGTTACAATTAAACCTAACACTACACTATCAATAAATAAATTAAATAAACTACCTACAATTATCTACAATTAAACCTAACACTACACTATCAATAAATTAATTAAATACAATACCTACAAATAAATACAATGAAATAAACTAACTAAAGTACAAAAAATAAAAAAGAACTAAGTTACAAACAGCCCCATTGTTTCCTATGGGGGAATCATGCACGAGCACGTTTTTGAAGCTGGCCGCGTCAATAAGCACCGCTGGTATCGAGAGTTGCAGTGGCGGTAAATATGCTCTACGCTCCCTTTTTTGGAGCCTAACACAGCCCTTATATGTGTATATGTGTATATACTGTGTGTATATATATATATATATATATATATATATATATATATATACATACACACAGTATATACAATATATCTATATATATATCTATCTCTCTCTCTCTCTCTCTAGAGTAAAGCCTACCTTTTTAATTTTAAATTATAACAATACAATTACAAAAAGAAAGACAAAAAAATATAACAGAACAGAATATATACAGGTAGCCCTCAGTTTACGCCGGGGTTAGGTTCCAGAAGGAATGGTTGTAAATCGAAGCCGTTGTAAATTGAAACCCAGTTTATAATGTAAGTCAATGGGAAGTGAGGGAGTTAGGTTCCAGGCCCCTCTCAAAATTGTCATAAATAACACCTAATACATTATTTTTAAAGCTTTGAAATGAAGACTTTAAATGCTAAACAGCATTATAAACCTAATAAAATAATCACACAACACAGAATATATAATTAAACTAAGTTAAATTAACAATTTTTTTTTGCTTAACAGCATTATAAACCTAATAAAATAATCACACAACACAGACTTCACTTGCATTTTTCTGCAAACAGTTCTTTCTATGCATTCCAATTTGGACTGATTTATAGACAGGAAGATCTTGTTCCTTTGAAATCTGCTCGATAACTCAGGTCTGGTTAAACTGATTAATTTCAGCTTGTTTGGCTTTGCTGCAACACAAGCAGACAGCTCCACCTACTGGCTATTTTAATCAATGCATTGCTTCTCAATGCTTTTCAATAGCAGTCACATGACTGGAAAAAAAGGTTGTTATTCTGAAACTGTGTAAATTGAACCGTTGTAAACCGAGGGCCACCTGTACACTTATTAGCATTATACATCCAGTCATATTATGGGATTGTGTAAAATATTTCTGTAATTGAATAAATTAACAGAATTATGTAACTTGATAATTACATAACATTGGTTGCCTAAGCTCAGCAAAATCAGGACACATTCATTAGATCCCTAGTCTATAATAATGAATATATACAATTTGTTCTTGTGTCTTATGAAGTGTATTGATACATGTTTCCCATTTCCTAAAAAATAGAGACAATCCATTTTGCATGTTAAATACAACATCATACTTTTTATAATCATCAAAGTTGGGGTTTCATTTTTCAGCTACAAACTAACGGCTAGATTTAGAGTTTGGCGTTAGCCGTCAAAACCAGCGTTAGAGGCTCCTAACGCTGGTTTTGGGCTACCGCTGGTATTTAGAGTCTTGTAGGTAAGGTTCTAACGCTCACTTTGCAGCCGTGACTTTTCCATACCGCAGATCCCCTTACGTCAATTGAGTATCCTATCTTTTCAATGGGATCTTTCTAACGCCGGTATTTAGAGTCGTGGCTGAAGTGAGCGTTAGAAATCTAACGACAAAACTCCAGCTGCAGAAAAAAAACAGGAGTTAAGAGCTTTCTGGGCTAACGCCGGTTCATAAAGCTCTTAACTACTGTGCTCTAAAGTACACTAACACCCATAAACTACCTATGCACCCCTAAACCGAGGCCCCCCCACATCGCCGCCACTCTATTAAATTTTTTTAACCCCTAATCTGCCGACCGCACACCGCCGCCACCTACGTTATCCCTATGTACCCCTAATCTGCTGCCCCTAATACCGCCGACACCTACATAATATTTATTAACCCCTAATCTGCCGCCCCCGCTATCGCTGACACCTGCATATTTTTTTGAACCCCTAATCTGCCGCTCCGTACACCGCCACAACCTACATTATACCTATGTACCCCTAATCTGCTGCCCCTAACACAGCCGACCCCTATATTATATTTATTAACCCCTAATCTGCCGCCCCCAACGTCGCCTCCACCTACCTACAATTATTAACCCCTAATCTGCCGACCGGACCACACCGCTACTATAATAAATGTATTAACCCCTAAAGCTAAGTCTAACCCTAACACTAACACCCCCCTAACTTAAATATAATTTAAATCTAACGAAATAAATTAACTCTTATTAAATAAATTATTCCTATTTAAAGCTAAATACTTACCTGTAAAATAAACCCTAATATAGCTACAATATAAATTATAATTATATTGTAGCTATTTTAGGATTAATATTTATTTTACAGGCAACTTTGTAATTATTTTAACCAGGTACAATAGCTATTAAATAGTTAATAACTATTTAATAGTTACCTAGTTAAAATAATTACAAAATTACCTGTAAAATAAATCCTAACCTAAGTTACAATTAAACCTAACACTACACTATCAATAAATAAATTAAATAAACTACCTACAATTATCTACAATTAAACCTAACACTACACTATCAATAAATTAATTAAATACAATACCTACAAATAAATACAATGAAATAAACTAACTAAAGTACAAAAAATAAAAAAGAACTAAGTTACAAAAAATATTTTTTTTTTACAAACATTAGAAAAATATTACAACAATTTTAAACTAATTACACCTACTCTAAGCCCCCTAATAAAATAACAAAGACCCCCAAAATAAAAAAATGCCCTACCCTATTCTAAAATTAAAATAGAAAAGCTCTTTTACCTTAACAGCCCTGAAAAGGGCCCTTTGCGGGGCATGCCCCAAAGAATTCAGCTCTTTTGCCTGTAAAAAGAAAACATACAATACCCCCCCCCAACATTACAACCCACCACCCACATACCCCTAATCTAACCCAAACCCCCCTTAAATAAACCTAACACTAAGCCCCTGAAGATCTCCCTACCTTGTCTTCACCACGCCGGGTTCACTGATCGATCCAGAAGAGCCTCCGATGTCTTGATCCAAGCCCAAGCGGGGGGCTGAAGATGTCCATGATCCGACTGAAGTCTTCATCCAAGCGGGATCTGAAGAGGTCCATGATCCGACTGAAGTCTTCATCCAAGCGGGAGCTGAAGAGGTCCATGATCGGGCTGAAGTCTTCTATCAAGCGGCATCTTCAATCTTCTTTCTTCCGGATCCATGGTCATCCCGCCGACGCGGAACATCCATCTTCACCGACGACTTCCCGACGAATGACGGTTCCTTTAAGGGACGTCATCCAAGATAGCGTCCCTCGAATTCCGATTGGCTGATAGGATTCTATCAGCCAATCGGAATTAAGGTAAGAAAAGATGCCGCTTGATAGAAGACTTCAGCCCGATCATGGACCTCTTCAGCTCCCGCTTGGATGAAGACTTCAGTCGGATCATGGACATCTTCAGCCCCCCGCTTGGGCTTGGATCAAGACATCGGAGGCTCTTCTGGATCGATCGCTGGACCCGGCGTGGTGAAGACAAGGTAGGGAGATCTTCAGGGGCTTAGTGTTAGGTTTATTTAAGGGGGGTTTGGGTTAGATTAGGGGTATGTGGGTGGTGGGTTGTAATGTTGGGGGGGGTATTGTATGTTTTCTTTTTACAGGCAAAAGAGCTGAATTCTTTGGGGCATGCCCCGCAAAGGGCCCTTTTCAGGGCTGGTAAGGTAAAAGAGCTTTTCTATTTTAATTTTAGAATAGGGTAGGGCATTTTTTTATTTTGGGGGTCTTTGTTATTTTATTAGGGGGCTTAGAGTAGGTGTAATTAGTTTAAAATTGTTGTAATATTTTTCTAATGTTTGTAAATATTTTTTTATTTTTTGTACTTTAGTTAGTTTATTTCATTGTATTTATTTGTAGGTATTGTATTTAATTAATTTATTGATAGTGTAGTGTTAGGTTTAATTGTAGGTAATTGTAGGTATTTTATTTAATTAATTTATTGATAGTGTAGTGTTAGGTTTAATTGTAACTTAGGTTAGGATTTATTTTACAGGTAATTTTGTAATTATTTTAACTAGGTAACTATTAAATAGTTATTAACTATTTAATAGCTATTGTAGCTGGTTAAAATAATTACAAAATTGCCTGTAAAATAAATATTAATCCTAAAATAGCTACAATATAATTATAATTTATATTGTAGCTATATTAGGGTTTATTTTACAGGTAAGTATTTAGCTTTAAATAGGAATAATTTATTTAATAAGAGTTAATTTATTTTGTTAGATATAAATTATATTTAACTTAGGGGGGTGTTAGGGTTAGGGTTAGACTTAGCTTTAGGGGTTAATACATTTATTATAGTAGCGGTGTGGTCCGGTCGGCAGATTGGGGTTAATAATTGTAGGTAGGTGGAGGCGACGTTGGGGTCGGCAGATTAGGGGTTAATAAATATAATATAGGGGTCGGCGGTGTTAGGGGCAGCAGATTAGGGGTACATATGTATAATGTAGGTTGCGGCGGTGTACGGAGAGGCAGATTAGGGGTTAAAAAAAATATGCAGGGGTCAGCGATAGCGGGGTTGGCAGATTAGGGGTTAATAAGTGTAAGGTTAGGGGTGTTTAGACTCGGGGTAGATGTTAGGGTGTTAGGTGCAGACTTAGGAAGTGTTTCCCCATAGGAAACAATGGGGCTGCGTTAGGAGCTGAACGCTGCTTTTTTGCAGGTGTTAGGTTTTTTTTTAGCTCAAACAGCCCCATTGTTTCCTATGGGGGAATCATGCACGAGCACGTTTTTGAAGCTGGCCGCGTCAATAAGCACCGCTGGTATCGAGAGTTGCAGTGGCGGTAAATATGCTCTACGCTCCCTTTTTTGGAGCCTAACACAGCCCTTCTGTGAACTCTAAATACCAGCGGTATTTAAAAGGTGCGGGGAAAAAAAAGCATTCGTAGCTAACGCACCCCTTTGGCCGCAGAACTCTAAATCTAGCCGTAAGAAAACATTTTCTGGCAATTAAAATAATGTAGTCAAAAAAGGCTCTGCCCCCCTAGGGAGTCCAATAAAATTACAAAATATAACTTAATCACTTAGGATAACACTTTTGAAGTCTAAAATTGATTAATTTTGGGACAGCTCCAAAAATAATGAATTATGGGCCTAGATTACGAGTGGAGTGCTAACTGTTACATGTGAGCGATAAGAGGTTTATTTCGGGAGTTTGCATGCGTCGGAAGTAGTACGTGTATTACAAGTTGAAAGCAAACTCGTTCATTCAAGTGCAATTTAGCTCTGGCTTACTGTTAAGCTCAAATAAAAAATGTCACAAAAAACATAAAAAATACATTGTACAGTACAGATATATATATATATATATATATATATATATATATATATATACACACCCACACACATAATAACACTGATAACAATTATTCAGTACAAAGATATTAGGGCATATGAGGTCTAAAATACATATAGGCTAATACATATACATGTCAAAAGATGTATATGTACGTATACATATATATATATATACTGTATATATATATATATATATATATATATATATATATATATATATATATATATATAATGTATAGATGTGTGCTCTCTCCTTCAGACACAACATCCACTGCTACATTGTCACATGGGGGTCTACAATTCAGCCAAACCCCTAGGTCTGAAAACAGACAAGGAGGTGGTGTTCTTATTTTACTTTCCTCTTATTGTAGCTTTAAAGAAATACAATCCATCTATTCCCTCACATTTTCCTCATTCGAAACCCAAATGATTCGCTTATTCTCTCCCCTCTCTACAACCCCAATTCCGAAAAAGTTGTGACAGTATGGAAAATGCTAACAAAAAATCTGATGACTGCAACATATGCCAAAAAAGTTGTGACAGGGGCAATTTAGGACTAATAGTGATGTGACAATTTGAAATAAGAAGGTGATGTAAAACAGGTGAGGCAATCGTGTAATCATAGTATATAAGGAGCCTCCAAAAAAGGCCTAGTCCTTCAAGAACAAGGATTGGTTGAGGCTCACCAATCAGCCAACAGATTGTAAGCGAATAATCCAAAACCTTGAGAACAAAGAATGGCTAACTTGAACATCTGTGAGGGCACAGTTAATGCAGAAAGATATGTATACATTTTGGAGTAACATATGCTGCCATCCAGACGTCGTCTTTTCCAGGGACGTCCCTGCATTTTCCAGTAGGACAACGCAAAACCCCATTCTGCCTGGATTACAAGTGCATGGTTGCGTAAGCAGAGTGTGTGGGTGCTAGCATGGCCTGCCTGCAGTCCTGATCTGTCTCCAATTGAGAATGTGTGGTGCATTATGAAGCGCAAAATAAAGCAACAAAGGCCCCATACATTTACGCAGCTGAAGACATACATAATGGATGAATGTGGGAAAATTCTGCTTGTTAAACTTAACCAATGGATGTCTTCAGTGCCCAAACGCTTAACAAGAGTTAGTAAAAGAAAAGGTGATGCTACACAGTGGTAAACAGTCAATTGTCACAAATTGTTTGGAGTGTGTTGCAGTTATCAGATTTGAAATGAGTGTATATTTACAAAAATACATTAAATTTACAAAGTAAAACATCAAAATGTGTTAATAATTTGTTTTCAATATAGTACAGGGTGAGTTTTCAAATGACTCTTTTGTTTGTTTGTTCTTGCATTTTCCATACTGTCCCAAGTTTTTCGGAATTGGGGTTGTATTTGTGTTGCAGTCATATACCGCCCACCTGGCTCCTCAACTACATTTCTAGATATTTCTGCTTGACTACCTTATTTCCTCTCCTCGGACACCCCTTCCCTCATTATTGGGGACTTTAACCTCCCTGTTGACAATCCCACTGCCTCCTCTGCAAAACAACTTCTCCGACTAACTTCCTCTTTCGGTCTGTCACAATTGACTGACTCTCCCACTCACAAAGATGGTTACTCCCTTGATCTGATTTCAGCTATCGATGCACTCTCTCAAATTTCACAAATTTCCCTTTTCCTCTTTCTGACTATCATCTTCTCACTTGCAACATCACATCACTTCCTAAAACTTTCCCTACATCTTACACCAAACTTCACAGAAGCATTGTTACTAGATCAGCAACAGCTCTCAAACTCTCTCATACCTCTGCTCTCTTCCATCTCCTCCTTTTCCTGCCATGACCAATCTATCTGTCACTACAATTCCACCCTTACATTTATTCTTGGCAATTTGGCCTTTCTTACCATAGCTCAAAAGTCACACACTCATCCTCAGCTCTGGCATACTCCTCTAACACGCTACCTACTCAGATGTTTCCACACTGCTGAGCGACACTGGAGAAAATCTCGGTGTTCAGCTGACTTTCTTAACAACAAGTTCATCTTGAACTCATACTATTCTGTGCTTAACCTCTCTAAGCAAGATTACTTCTCTACTCTTAGCTCAAATTTTTTTTCAAACCCAAAATGTTTGTTCTCCACTTTCAATACTCTTCTTGGCCCACCCCACCTCCTATTACAACTTGTCTCTCAGCTCTAGATTTTGCCAGTCACTTCAACAACAAAATTGATTCCATCATATACGAAATCATCTCTACATGGTAACAGTCTCCAACCCCCTCAAAAGCTTGCAGTCATCCAAAACCCACAAAGCAATAAATTCAGTTATTTTTCCGCTGTTAATAAGGAAGAAGTTTCTGCCCTTATACTGTCCTCTTACCTCACTACCTGTCCTCTTGATCCCATCCCCTCACAGCTACTAACATCCCTCTCTCCTACCCTTACCCCTATCCTCACACACATTTTCAACCTCTCCCTCAACACCGAAATATTTCCCTCATCTCTTAAACATGCACTGGTCACACCTATCTTCAAAAAATGTCTCTTGATCCAACCTCCCCATCGAACTACGGCCTTATTTCCCTACTCCCCCTGCCCTCAAAACGTCTAGAAAATAGATTATATACATGTTTATCTTATTTCCACATATTAAATTCTCTCCTTAACCTACTGCAATCTGGATTTTGCCCCCAACACTCCACAGAGACAGCAATCATTAAGATTACCAATGACCAACTTACAGCAAAATCGAAAGGCCACTTCGCTCCAAACCCTCCAATCCTTTGGAATTTGCGACACTGCCCTCTCATGGTTCTCCCCCTACCTTGCTAACCGTATGTAGCATTCTCTGGTGCATTCTCTGTATCTTTACCACTTTCTGTTGGGGTACCACAAGGTTCTGTCCGTTTTCCCCTTTACTTCTTAAGCTACTGTATATATCATCATTAGGTTCCTTAATAAAGTCCCATGGTTTTCAATATCATTTTTATGCTGATGACACCCAAATCTCCCTCTCTGCGCCAGACTTATCCCCTTCCTTGCTAACTGATGTCACTATCTGTTTTTATCATCTTTAATGTCCTCTCACTACCTTAAGCTTAATCTCTCCAAAACTGAGCTTCTTATTTCTCCCCTGCTTCCAAAATCCCCCCCCCATTTTTCTATATCTTTTGATAATTCCATCATTACCCCAACCCCGCATGCCCCATGTCTTGGGGTCACACTTGACTCAGATCTTTAATAAGCTGAGAACATATAAAGTAATTTTTATGCAATATTCATATTTAATAAAGTTTTTAACTATGTATTACCTGTAAATATTTCACATCAAATGTTCTTCACATAAGGGAATATGTTCTTTGTATTTTTAAATAGATATTCCTACATATATCTGTATATATCTATACCTATATATAATCATCTATATATATAGGTATAGATATATATTTTACCAAAAACCATCATATATATATAGAAATATGTATTTATCAATAAATATAACATATTCTTCTATGTGTAATAATATTTAATGTTTAGTTAGCAAACGTGAGAAAATGCAATCGGGTTTGCGCGCGAGTAGGGTGTTAGGTTTCTTTCTTTCCCACTTTTGGAGCTCAGTAAAAAGTCTTTGGGGAAATACGTTGACGCGTTCCTGATATTTTAAGTTTGTCTTTTAGAGTGCGAGCGAAAACGTTTTACTTTCAACTTGTAATACAAGCACATAAATTAGAACACTTTTTCATTTTGATACTTAGGAGTGAGATAATCTTGGTGGTATAGTCTGAACTGAGATTCCCTCTGTTTTTATTGATTTCAACAACACCCTATCTAATTTGTTTTCTGTTCCACTATCTCTTCAGTAGAAACAGCTATGAGCTTGATATAAATATATTTCAAATTAAACTTCTGATTCCTAAATAAAGCAAAAGTTCCATTCAAAGAATGTTCATCCCACACTTGATTAGTTCTTTCTCTAAGAATACCTCCTGCAAGATGTCTAGTCTGCATATGAGAAAATGTGTTCCTTCTGGAGATTACATTATAGATTGTATTCTTTTATTATTGATATCCAATATATATCCTAGTTTGGTAATACCAGCAATTTCCCCATTCCTTAAACATAACATAATTATTCCCAATATTAAAATTTGGATTCCCTTCCCCCGGAAAGGTATAAATATAGAGTAGCCATTTAACTGTCCACCCTTTAAGGGTCTAACACAAATAACATGGCAGATGATTTTTGAGAATGAATGTGAGCTTTTAACATCCATCTAAAGGTATTCTAATGTTATTAGGTGCATCTGTCTGTTAGACAAAGGGGTAGATTTACCATTGTGTGGACGGAAATGATCTGATGTAGCAATCATGTCCGCCGCACATCGATAAATGCCGACAGCAAACGCTGTCGGCATTTATCATTGCACAAGCAGTTCTGGTGAACTGCTTGTGCAATGCCGCCCCCTGCAGGTTCGCGGCCAATCGTCCGCTAGCAAGGGGTGTCAATCAACCCGATCGTATTTGATCGGGCTGATTGCTGTACACCGCCTCAGAGGTGGCGTACGAATTAAGGAGCAGCGGTCTTAAGACCAGTGATTCTTAACTCCTGTTTCCGGCAAGTCTGAAGGCTCGCGTGGAAACCGAGGCATTGGGGCCGAAACAGACCTTGATAAATCGTCCCAATAGCCTGCTTTAACAGAGAATATAAAAAATGTTCATCTTGTTGCTAAAATTTAGTGAGGATATTAGTTAATAGTTTTTGCTATTCATTTTGTCTTTGTCTGAATTTGGAATTACAATATGTTGTATTTCAGAATAAATAAAGTGGTTCAATCTGTCACTAATGTGTCACTAATTAGGGGGAGGGTTTAAGATTTTCTTGCTCATTGTCATTTTTTATTGTTTTAAAGTAACGTTATAGTTCCTTATTCCCTCTCCATCCTCAAAAAACAATTGTAAATTCTTTATAAGAGGCGTCATAAACACGTTAATTTGGGAGATGATTTTTTAAGGCACCTTATGCATGAGTGTAACTAAGAATTCATGGTACATGCAGAAAAATCATCCGAGAACATATTATTATTATCGATTATTTGCAGAGCGCCAACAGATTCTGCAGCGCTAATTCTCCTTTACCATAGCACTTCTGATGCAAATATGGATGGATGGAGTTGTCATCTGAGCTGATGTGGTTAATGAAGAAATGCATTTTCCAAAACAAGTTTGACCAATCAAAGAATGAAGTGCCATTATTCCATACTAGTACTTGTTATCCAGCATTGTGCCCACATTACACCCCCAGAGGACTCAATTTACAACACACCTATGTTTTTATTTGTTAAATGAATGGCTCCTTTGACAGTTTCGATAGATATAGATGAGTATATAATTTTGATTGTTCATCTGCCCCGTGTAAAAAAAAAATAAAAAAAAATCCATTCAAATCTTTGTTTGAAGAGAATAGGAACTAATGCCATGTTCTCCTTTACAATATGCTGGATGCTTTTAAGATTACTAAAACTAATTTACAAATTGAATGACCTTTTGCCACATAACCCTCCAAAATATGATAAATGTCATGTTAAAGGGACACTGAACCCAATTTTTTTCTTTTGTAATTCAGAAAGAGCATGCAATTTTAAGCAACTTTCTAATTTACTCCTATTATCAATTTTTCTTCGTTCTCTTGCTATCATTATTTGAAAAAGAAGGCATCTAAGCTTTTTTTTGGTTTCAGTACTCTGGACAGCACTTTTTTATTGGTGGATGAATTTATCCACCAATCAGCAAGGACAACCCAGGTTGTTCACAAAAATGGGCCGGCATCTAAACTTACATTCTTGCATTTCAAATAAAGATACCAAGAGAATGAAGAAAATTTGATAATAGGAGTAAATTAGAAAGTTGCTTAAAATTTCATGCTCTATCTGAATCACGAAAGAAAATTTTTGGGTACAGTGTCCCTTTAAGGTAACAAGAAATTTTTATTTTAATATTGTGCCAGTTTCTGTCTTGATATAAACATTGTTCACAAATACATTTTTCATTTAATGAATTTCTCTTATTAACTGAAGTTTTCACATGATTAATTTCTATATATTGTATGAATTATTTACTTAATGGACTGCATATCCAACATAACTTTGATGCTACAAAATAGCCAGCGTTCTTGGTGCATCACTGCTATAATGTCTTTGAGAGAACATTTTTATACAGTGGGGAGCGTTGAATTTTCTTCAGACATGATCAGGAGGTCTTCTTTCTGCTGTCAGTTAGGAGAAGAGTTCAGACACTGAGATTGCTGTCTCCAACACTGCCTCATTATCTCTAGAATAATATTAACAAGGAACAGAGAAGAAAAGTGGTGAATTTGCCGTTTGGACCACCTGCTGAGGAGGTAATGAAGCAAAGTCATGCAATAGCAATGCAAGGCCTTTAATCTCCTATACCCCCAGTCACCTTACAAAAATGACATCTGTCACATGACTGGAAAGGGGTCTTTTAATCTGTCACTGCAGCTGTTTTTTTCTTTTTCATTTACCCACAATCTGTCACTTTAGGTTGGTGTCCAATTGAGACGTATACAAAATTAATTTTTGTATGTCCGATGCAGGGATATTAACTTATACTTTGGTAGTTGTTTCCTTTCTTTACTTGTGTTAATACTAAAACTCTGAGGACTTGGTCTTTGCTTGGTCTATGCAGTAGCAAGAGCGGAAACTATGTAAACATGGGATGAAAAAGGAAAATACATAAATATTGCTTATATGTATACAGAAATCATTTTTTTTTTACCTTGTGACATTTTAAGATTGTAATATACAATTATGCCTATTAAAACATAATTGTAATATACACATATTATGCACAGGTGTTTCAGCCACACCCATTGCTAACTGGTGCATGAAGTATGTAAAAATCGCATATCATCTGCTGCATCACTCACTAATGAGTTCCAAACTGCCTCTGGAAGCTACATCAGCACACAAACTGTGCGTCAGAGCTTAATGGAATGGTTTTTTTATGGCCGAGAAGTTGTACCAAGCCTCACATCTACACTGGACTCTGGGGCAGTGTAAACTTGTTCTCTGGAGTGATGAATCACGCTTCACTATCCTGCAGTCTAATGGCAGAATCTGTGTGTGGCAGATGCCAGGCGTGTTTGAGTTAGGGTTTTTCTTGAAGGGTCAAAGTGACTGTGCCCCTGTGCACAAAGTGAGGTTCATGAAGACATGATTTAATGAGTTTGGTGTGGAGGAACTCGAGTGGCTGCACAAAGCACTGACCTCAACCCACTGAAGACTTTTGGGATTAAATGGAACACTTATTTTGAGCCAGACAGTGGCTGATGTGTGGTATGAAACAGAGTGACACAGTGGCAGTACTCTGTCAGATGGCAATATGAGACTGCAGCATATTAATGACAGCTGCAACATAATGGAAGTTCAGGATGCTCATCAACAAATTTTACTGATAAAAATAATCCTGCCCAGATACTGCAGTTGGTCATATTGTTCCCACAATTTCTGACAGTGAAACAAGTTTTATTTGCCTTTAATTACAGTCCCCCCTGCTTTAAAGGGACAGTCTAGTCAAAATTAAACTTTCATGATCCAGATAGGGCACGCAATTTTTAAACAACTTTCCAATTCACTTTTATCATCAAATTTGCTTTGTTCTCTTGGTATTCTTAGTTGAAAGCTAAACCTAGGTACGCTCATATTCTAATTTCTAAGCCCTTGAAGGCCGCCTCTTATCTCAATGCATTTGAGAGTTTTTCAAAGCTAGATGGTGTTAGTTCACGAGTGCCATATAGATAACATTGTGCCCATGCCTGTGGAGTTACTTATGAGAGGGCACTGATTGGCTAAAATGCAAGTCTGTATAAAGAACTGAAATAAGAGGGCAGTCTGCAGAGGCTTAGATACAAGGTAATCAGAGGTAAAAAAAAGTATATTAATATAACTGTGTTTGTTGTGCAAAACTGGGAAATGGGTAATAAAGGAATTATCTATCTTTTTAAACAATAAAAAGAGTAGACTGTCCCTTTAAATTCTATCCATCGCCCATCTACAACTTTATGTGTGTTCACTCAGGTAGCCATTCTCCTTAGATTGCAAGTTCTCCTTTGATTAGTGATCTCATTACCACCTCAGTTATTTTGCTTTACTTGAAATCTCTCTGATTTAACGTATTCCGTTTGCTACTCTGCTACTCATGGCTGCAATATTTTGGTTGCTTCACTAATAAGACGTATTACTATGATTATGATACTATTTATTTTATCATATACTGAAAAATAAAACAGACAACTTTAATGAGTTAATAATGTATATAAGTTTTTATTTTGTGCAGCAAAAATCAGCATTTGTATCTATTTTTTTAAACATAATTAAAGTGGTATCTTTTATTTTCTATAAGGCGCGAGGCTCTTGCTGTTTGGTTTTATAATGGCTTATCTTGTTGGAAGGGAAGGCGGTTGAGTATCTTACGATAATGAGGAAAGGGCTTGTTCATTCAGGATGAAAACATGGTTCTACAACCATCAGAGGCCGCACATGGCTAGTGAGAGAGAAAGAGAACATTTCATTTACAACTCTGCAGCCGGTGAGTTTTTCATTACATAGAGAAAATCATTGCGCTACAGATTTAGTTTCTGAAATAAAATAGATGCGTTGCACAAGACCTTCCTGTAAAACAGTTCTTCATTTTGTACATCTCTTTTAATGCAATATTAAGCACTAAATAAACACTAGATATAATGATGTATTCAAAGCAGACATTTACCTAAGAATAATATGCAGATGTATTTTTTAGATTATATTAATTGTTTCAATATTGAAGAATTGAGTGTAACTTTTTAGTCTACATAAAGTTATTAGCACTACCAAGACATAACCTATGTCTTCCTAAATTTAAACATTAAATCAGAGGAAACACTGTGATTATTCTGCCCCACCCAACACTCATCCATTCCTAGCTGTAACCATTACTAATATCGCCTTAAAGGGAAATTAAACCCAATTTGTTTCTTTCATGATTCAGATAGAGAATACCATTTTAAACAATTTTCTAATTTACTTCTGTTATCAAATTTGCTTCATTCTCTTAATATTCCTTCCTGAAAAGCATATCTAGATAGGCTCAGTAGCTTCTGATTGGTGGCTGCACATACTGTATTTGCCTCATGTGATTGGCTCACCCATGTGCATTGCTATTTATTTAACAATGAAGCAAATTAGATAATAGAAGTAAATTGGAATGTTGTTTAAAATGGTATTCTCTGTCTGAATCATGAAATATTTTTGGGTTTAACGTCCCTTTAACTTTTAACAATCACTTCCATACAATCATCCCCATCAATAGCTCCCCTATGCGCCTATGCTGCCCCCCACATCAGGTGACCTCCTCCTACACGCTCCTTCCATGATCTTATCCACTGCAGAACACTTGTTCCCTATCAATAAACTATCAATCTATTATGTGACCAGGACAATTATCCCTCTGTACTGAGTTTTATACTGGGAATATAAGGGGCTAGATTACAAGTGCTGTGGTAAATTTATTTTTATCGTTAGCGAAAACATCATAGTAACATAGTAACATAGTAGATAAGGTTGAAAAAAGACTGAAGTCCATCGAGTTCAAACTATACAAATCTAAAATACTTTCAAAAAGCTCCAGTTAAGCTTAAATAACCACATTGAAATTTATCCAGACTATTTTTAAATGTATCTATGGTATTGGCATTCACTACCTCCTTTGGTAATGAGTTCCACAATTTTATTGCTCTTACAGTGAAAAAACTTTTCCGTTGCAGGAGATTAAATCTCCTTTCCTCCAACCTTAAATTATGACCTCTTGTCAGAAACAATTTTCTTGGAATAAACAGAGCTTCTGCCATCTCTGTATATGGGCCTTGAATATATTTATATAAAGTAATCATGTCACCTCTCAAGCGCCTTTTTTCTAAAGAAAACAGACCCAGTTTGGCTAGCCTCTCCTCATAGGTTAATTTCTCCAATCCCCTTATTAGCTTTGTGGCCCTTCTCTGAACTTTTTCTAGTTCTGCAATATCTTTTTTAGCAATCGGTCCCCAGAACTGCACTCCAAACTCAAGGTGAGGTCTTACCAGGGCTTTATATAATGACAGAATTATGCTTTCCTCCCTTGAATCAATGCCTCTTTTAATACATGCTAGTATCTTATTAGCCTTAGGCTAGCGTTAGGCTTTTTGCACTTCTTGGGTTCCGCTGGTTTTACAAATTAAAAAAAAATTATTTTGCCCTAGTGGTAACCCGAAATGTGCAAAAATTCTAAGCTGAGTTTTCGCGTACGCATGCATGTGTTCCCCCATAGAAATCAATAGAGACAAAAAAATTGGAAAAAACAAACCTAATTGCGCAAAAGAAAAAAGTGAACTTGAACTTGTAATATCAGCGGAATGAAAATGGCTTGTGAAATTTCAATTGCCCTAGTGCAAAACTGTTTGCGCCGCACTTGTAATCTAGCCTATAGCCTATAGATTCTTGTT
Organism: Bombina bombina; assembly: GCF_027579735.1. Classification (NCBI taxonomy): domain Eukaryota; kingdom Metazoa; phylum Chordata; class Amphibia; order Anura; family Bombinatoridae; genus Bombina; species Bombina bombina. The sequence goes on from NC_069499.1 coordinate 548,184,208, forward strand.
TTATGCATAGCCTATGCATGACATGGAAGAAAACATTTGTGTCACGGCATCTGCTCCTTTTTGGCCATCACAGGTTTGCTGTCTTGCTGCTGTGTGCTAAAGCTGCCAATATCTGACCAAACATGCTGTATTGTCATGTAAAAAAATAAGGAAAGAGAGTAAGATGAGGCTGATATGGTTAAACAGATGTTATAAAGCTGTCCCTGGGCTCATACCTCATCTGAGCTCTGCGCAGGCAGCATGTGGTTGGCACATGCATTTGGGCATAAGGCTGGCATGGACGTGTTGGTAAGGGTAGATATATGTATAGATAAGAAGAAGGACAGGAAAAGTGAAGCATATTGGGCACACTTGGTGGGGCCAAAAACAGTACTATATTGATTGTGTGGTGTGTCGTGTATTCATTAAAACTTAACTTTTATATAAATTATAATTAAAAAAGGAGTGGAAGTCTCCACCAGTGAGTATTTGATAAAAAAGACAAAAAATATTAAAATTGTGTCCGAGTGATACTCGGTACGCAAAAGCTCCTCTCAGGTGTGATACAGTGATCAGTCTGTATCACACTGTCCGGTTGGGGTAGCTAAAACCAAATAGCTATCAACATCCTTAACTATATACTATGATGGGAAATATAAGTGCCATTGCCATCAGTTGTATTTGTAAAGATATAACACATAGGTCTATTTCATTCAAACTTCCCCATTTCATATATTAAAAGTGTATTGACGATTTTTACTTATCAACCACTAATGGGGTTATATTGCGGTATGGTGATGTCACAACGTGATCAAATTCAATTTTATTGATGAAAAGCCTTATTTCGGCAAATACAAAATTGTTTGTGAGTGTCTGTGAATCCGATTGGTACACAGATTGCTTGATTCTAATAAGTTTAGGAAAAAATTATAGTAGACACCTATATATCTGAGTATTATACTATTAGCAACGGTTTGGATGTTTAAAATAATTCTTTCTGCTAGTGGTAATAGTTTTTTATGATGTGTCTATTTCTCCGTTATGTTATTAGTTCGGATCTTTACAAATACAACTGATGGAAATGGCACTTATATTTCCCATCAATAGTATATAGTTAAGGATGTTGATAGCTATTTGGTTTTAGCTACCCCAACCGGACAGTGTGATACAGACTGATCACTGTATCACACCTGAGAGGAGCTTTTGCGTACCGAGTATCACTCGGACACAATTTTAATATTTTTTGTCTTTTTTATCAAATACTCACTGGTGGAGACTTCCACTCCTTTTTTAATTATAATTGATATAAAAGTTAAGTTTTAATGAATACACGACACACCACACAATCAATATAGTACTGGTTTTGGCCCCACCAAGTGTGCCCAATATGCTTCACTTTTCCTGTCCTTCTTCTTATCAATAATTCTAATTATTTAGCATAAGGCACTACCTACTGTAAACACTCAGGTTTTGTTTCAATAGGTCTCAATGGCCAAAACCCCAAATCCCCCCCCTCTCTCCCTGGAGGCTATAGGGAATTCGTAATCAAGGGTAGATATATGATCAGAGTTTAGATGGCATACATGGGTTTCTAATGTATGAATTAGGTCTGAGGTTTGATGTATGAAGCCTATAGTATGTGTAGGTGTTTCAATCTAGAAAACAATTTGCACAACCACACTCAAGGGACTAAAATAATTTTGGGCTAGATTACAAGGGGAGCGCTAAATATTGCTTGCGTGCAAGCAATATTAGTGCTTCACTTTGTAATACCAGCGCACGATAATCTGTGCTGGTATTACAAGTAAATCGAAATGTGAACATGAGCGAGCTGGGAAGCATTGTGCTCACGAGAGTTAGCTTCCACAGACTCCTATGGAAGCCTCGTTCTGATGCCGTCAGAGACTTGCCGTTAGAGACTTCCGGTGACGTGGAATCAGCTGTCTGACCACAAATTCCTTCACTACACATGCACTCCATCGAGTCACCGCATTCTCCAGCGCATCACCACATTCCAATTGCCGCAAGTCTGTCAGATCAGGCAAGTCTGACCAAAAATGTAATGACTGCGTATGCACTCCACCATAAAAGCAAATCTTTACAACGGAACTGCTTGCTAATGAGTTTATTACAATGCATTTATACTATGCATTGTAATTCCCCCATACACTATTTTTTTTTGCCTCCACCTGGGGGGATTCAAGGGGGATACCCCGCCGATCCTCTGACATCCACCCCAAGTGAACCTTGGGGAATGAGGTTTACACAGCTGATTCAACATCCCCGGAAGTGACATAATTGGCTAATCTGAGAAGTTAGCTATCTGCCAGAACAACGGCATCAGATCAGATCCTCGTGCAGCATTTTTAAATATATATGTATATGACCATATACATATATATTTACATTGCGGGAATACACAGTTTCCATAGACTGCAATGTAATGGCACTTTTCAATGGTGTTTTTTTTTTCTAACCCCCCACTCCCACCAACTTTAAAGCCCCAAAACTGACTAGTGCAGTTGTTTGATATTAAAAAAAAAATGCTAGATTTATTTTTAATAAAAAACTATAATGCCCTCTATTTTTAGGACATTTGGTGCACTTTTAACGGCTGGTTAATTATCGCACTCCAGCAAATGGGCAAATATGCCCGTTTAAGGGAGTGCGATAATTTAGTGCTCCACTTGTAAGCTAGCCTTTAGTATGTTAAAAATTCAGATTCCTCTATTTAGTTGTTAAAGTAAAAGCAGTGGCCCTCAAAATAACAATATGTTAATGTTATGGTGCTTTTGACGTCACATTGATTACAGCACCATTCATGTGCTTTAGAATTTAAATTCAAATTTATGAAATAAAATGCTAATTTAGAACTCATAGGACAATTTGATCACACGCTGATTCACAGCATTTTAATAAATGTTGCTCAGTGTCTAACACCACCGTTACTCACCTCCTTTACAATCACCATGGTTTCTGTGTTACTTTTGGATTGGAACCTTTCTGATGGGGGTTGAAAAGGTCTCGTAATTCTGGTTTAAGGCTCAGACCAGGCACTGTGAAAATGGATCGCACTGAAAACAAAAACAAAAATAGGTATTTTTCAGTGAGAATATGAACTTAGGTCCCCATTCTATTTCCATTCAACCTTCTTATAATTTATATTTATATGTACTTTACATGAAGAAAGGGATTTAAAGAGAATATCAACCAATTCTAAATCTTTTTAAACAAATTAACATATTTTGCTGCAATTGTTTTTCAATATCCAAACTCCACCCACCACCTCATTTGGAGGAGCCAATCTGAGTATGATTCTTCAGCTGACAAGGCCAGCCACAGTCATAATGTTAGTATAAAGTGTATTGTCTTGCAATTATTATCAGTGAAAGACAAGTAGAAAAAGTTATGTAGCAGGTTTAGCTATGATAAGTCTGTAGGGTGGTATTTCAGTTACTAGGGGCGCGATTACATATACACCTCAGGCTTCGGCGCAATCGTTGAAACCCATGCCGCCCGTAAGTTCACCTCGCACATCGGGATATTACATATACTGCGCCGTTAGATGCTAGACTGGCGTAAGTAGGACAAACTTGCGATCTTCTAAAATGTGCGCAAATACACATTTTATTCGTCGCAAGTAACTTACGCCAGTCTTGTGTCCACAGAAAGTGTCAATAAAGAGTAGTTTTATGCAAATTAGGTTAATACGCGTAAAAACGAACCCAGAATTCAAATAAAAATGCGTCACATAATTAAGATATTCAAACTCATATATAAACCCATGCACAGCTGCCATTTTCTTCAGTGTGTGGATTGTTCGTTGAGCTAAAACACACTACACTGGAGTGGAGGATTAGTGAGAGTAGAGAGAGAGGCGCAAACAGAGGAGTTAGTTAGGTCGCATTGTTGTTGAGTAAGCTTGTACACTTACACATATTCTTACATATTGCACACATATTTTGTATACATACATATACAAATACACCACACTTTTTTTTCTAACACCTCACACATATTTTATTTGAGTTTTACAGTGTGATAGGCTGAGTGTTTGGTTGTGATTGTGTGTGATTGAACTGGGAGTGTGTGATTTAGTGTGAGGATGGCAGGGAGAAGTAGGGAGGAGGGGAGAGGAGTGGCAGGGAGAGGAGTATTGGAGAGGACAGGAGGAGCAGTGGGGTCCCCGTCACGGAGTAAGTGCAGTGGGAAGTCCGTGGACTTCCAGGGGCTCGTGACTCAGGGGCTGCAACCACAGCACAGCATGCTGGTGAGTAACATCCCACACAACAGTATTATATGTATTTGAGATATAACATCCTTTAATATCACACATTCATGTATACGATGAGGAGCATGGTATTTGGCGTACTAACAAAAACATCTACAATTATACTTGACATTACTGCTATTTAACACAATGCACTTCATGGTATGAGGTGGAATAGTGCAATACTAACATGTCTCAGATTAACACAGGACACACATGTAATTGTATGCCCACATGGACATATATCTGACTGTACTATTCCCTCTCATCCTTTAACTCCTCCACAGAACCTCCTGTCACGAGGATGCAAACATCCATGCCACCACCACCACCAGTCTTCAGGCAACCGCAAGAACAGTATGCTCCCAGGCATGAGCATGGTTGGATGGCTTCAGTTGAAGACCCGGGAGTGATGCCTTTTGACATATGACCCCTGGCAAGATTCCTGACCAGAGGAGTATCCTTCCTTTGGCTTTGAGGGGGAGCCAGGACAGCCACAAAGGGTCCATGTATTTACCCCCCCCCCCCACAACACAATCTCATGTCAGTCATGGATTTTACCCACAGACTATGTCACAAGAAGTGCCAATTGGAGAGGCTGAGTGGTGACACACTGGTCATCAGTGGGACTATCAATCGACCATGAGAGCTCCCCCATCCTCATCCATGGGACAACCTCCCTCATCCTCATCCATGGGACAACCTCCCCCATCCTCATCCATTGGATGAGCTCCACCATCTGCAAGCACCATCAGATGCCGCTTAACCTGCCCCATGAGCACCAGTAGATGCAGGTGAACATGCCCCACAAGCACCAGTAGATGCAGCTGAACATGCCCCACAAGCACAAGTAGATGCAGGTGAACATGCCCAACAAGCACCAGTAGATGCAGATGAACATGACCAACAAGCAACTAGAAGCCCTGTTGCTCAAGAGCCTGTGGATGCATTGTATTCTCCCCTGGGTGAGGAATACATTGCACTCCAGAGGAGGCTCATAACAAGCACTGAGAGCATACAAAGAGGCCAAGAGAGGTTTTTTAGGAGGCAAGAGAGGATACAACAACGTAGCATAGAGCTGCAGAGGGACATGGCAGCATCGTTAAGTGCAAGTGTTCAGAACCAGTCACAGATGATGCAAATTCTGTCTGATATGCAGATGGACAATAGATGGAGAGAACAAAATCAACTCTTTGGTGTGTTGGTTGAGCAATTTACACACCAGCAGGACACTGCCTCCAGCCTATCATCTGTGGCCAGCACACCAGCAGAAACACCAGAATCTTCTAAAACCAGGAAAACAAGGAAATCCACTACAGGCATCTTAGCTCCCTCATCCAAGAAGCCCCCAAAAAAATAATATTATTATAGTTCACCATAAACCTTGTCCTCTGTTATTTACCATGTTATTGTCATACACATTCATGTAAGGTGTGTTTTATTACACTAATATTGTTAAAACATATAATATGACCTGTGTGGAAATGGCAATAACAACAGGTAATATTATCATGTTTATGACATATTCTTGTAATTTAACTCACATCCACAATAGTTGTTTATAAAGGGTACATATAGTAATATTCACTTCTAGGATGTAAATCAATGTATCTCACATCCAATATAAAATACTCATGTTACTGATAGGTGTGCATTATCAGGTGTTTTAAGGCTGCAGGTGAGAGGTTGTGTTGTTTGTGATTTGTTTGACACAATTGCAAAGAGGCGGCCTTCAAGGTCTTAGAAATTATCATATGAGCCATCCTAGGTTTATCTTTCAACTAAAAATACCAATAGAACAAAGCAAAATTGGTGTTAGAATTAAATTGGAAAGTTGTTTGAAATGACATGCCCTATTTGAAACAAGAAGGTTTTCTTTGGACTTGACTGTCCCATTATATATTGTAGCATCAATGCCAAGCTGTGTTAACAGTAGAATAAATTACACTCCCAATGGGTTCTAAAGAGATAAAGGAACTACAATTGTGATTTCCCATTGTTCTCTCCAAGTAATGGTGATTGTTTTAAGAAGAAATATAAAGTAAATAAGCAAGTATATGTACACAATGTGATAAAGTAATGAGATATGATTATACCTACAAGCTCCATGCATTTGATTAGGTTGTGGCTTCAAAATATAAAATCAGCTATTTCAAATAAAGCTTAAAAAAACAAATCTCATAGTATACTGTCCCTTTAACTATTTGAGATGCTGCTTAAATGTATGTGTTTGTTAATGCTTCCATTGAGTTACGTTGTTTTTTTAGTCAGTGCAAGGGTTGCTGCGCCTGCAATGTGTGGCGAGATGAGAATGGATTAGATTTTCTGCGCGCTTAAAGGGACAGTCAAGTCCAAAAAAAACTTTCATGATTTAAATAGGGCATACAATTTTAAACAACTTCCCAATTTACTTTTATCACCAATTTGCTTTGTTCTCTTGGTATTCTTAGTTGAAAGCTAAAACTAGGAGGTTCATATGCTAATTTCTTAGACCTTGAAGACTGCCTCTAATCTGAATGCATTTTGACCACTAGAGGGCATTAGTTCACATGTTTCATATAGATAACATTGAGCTCATGCACGTAAAGTGACCTAGGACTGAGCACTGATTGGCTAAACTGCATGTCTGTCAAAAGAACTGAAATAAGGGGGCAGTCAGCAGAGGCTTAGATACAAGATAATTACAGAGGTAAAAAGTATATTATTATAACTGTGTTGGTTATGCAAAACTGGGGAACGGGTAATAAAGGGATTATCTTTCTTTTTAAACAACAAAAATTCTGGTGTTGACTGTCCTTTTAAGTCCTTACGCTGTATATTGGATACCAAATTGTGCGGCTGTTCTATGTTAATCTATGGGAGAAAAAATACGCCTGACGGGTGAAATATACGCCTGTAATTTGTATGCTACGCCGTATATGTAATACCAAAATGCGTAAAAAACGGCGGCGCAGTCTTTTGCAGGCGGCGCCGCATATGTAATGGAGTCCCAGATTTTAAAAAGCTCAAATTGTAAGGTGTTTACTATCCTTTTAACCATAAGTACAAAAAGACCTGGGCATGTCTTTCACCAAACAACAGCCTGAACTGTGTACCTTGAGGTACATACTTATAAATATGAAGTATCAATGGAAACAAGACGTATAAAATTGTTTGGCCTCTTGGAAAAGTTTTCCATATCAAAAGTATACTCAAGGGACAAAAGATTCCTGCTGGAGTAAGTCTGTGATTGATTCCAGTTGGATACAAAATCTGTGCCAACAGAGGGATAGAAAGAGAAACCAGTCACTGAAAACTCCCCACACTTTTTGTTAAAAGGAATCCACTTTACAGTACAGTGGAATGGTAGCACAATTTGCCAATATAAAGAGGGGTCATCTATCCTTGTGTGTGTGTGTGTGGGGGGGGGTCACAACTGTATAGAAGATTTTGAGTAAAGAGAGAAGAAATATTTGGATTCATAGAGACAGTTCCCAGGTGTTTGCATATGACGAGAGAAGTGATCTACCAGGAACGAACAACAGCTCATCAGCTAGTTCTATGGCGATTTAACACCTGGAAGCAGCCACTGACGTCACTGTTTGGAGCCGAGTGCCGAGCACCAGTACCTGGAAGGAGGTCGCACCGGGAGGTAGCAGTGTTATGCTCGCCGAGTAAGCTCTCGGTCTGTTGGTTTACAGTCTCTCTGATGTCTTGCAGAAATCCTCTGAAGGCGGACAAGTAAGTCTTGGAAATCCTAGTGCTACAGCATATGGGGTGAGTGGATATTTGGTTCTAAGTCCCGGGGACAATATTGTAAGCTGTTTTGCTGTATACATTTGCCTGCAGTCTATAGGAGCAACTACCAACTCTCTCTTTTTTGCTATTAAAAAAACAAATCTCATAGTATACATGTCTTTCACCAAACAACACCCTGAACTGTTTACCTTGAGGTACATACTTATAAATATGAAGTATCAATGGAAGCAAGACGTATAAAATTGATTGGACTCTTGGAAAAGTTTTCCATCAAAAGTATGCTCAAGGGACAAAATATTCCTGCTGGAGTAAGTCTGTGATTGATTCCAGTTGGATACTGATGGCACTGGCGGCAAAATCTGTGCCAACAGAGAGATAGAAAGAGAAACCAATCACTGAAACCCCCACACTTTTTGTTAAAAGGAATCCACTTTACAGTACAGTGGAATGGTAGCAGAATTTGCCAATATAAAGAGTGGGCATCTATCCTTCTTGGGGGGGGGGGCACAACTGTATAGAAGATTTTGAGTAAAGAGAGAAGAAATATTTTGATTCATAGAGACAGTTCCCAGGTGTTTGCATATGACGAGAGAAGCGCTCTACCAGGAACGAACAACAGCTCATCAGCTAGTTCTAAGGTGATTTACCACCCGGAAGCAGCCTCTTTTAGACCAGTATGCTTTTCACAGAGGAAAACTTTCCTGAAGTATATCAGTCTGATCCCACCAAGTAAGGTCAGTCCAGCCCCGAAAAACCAGGCAATTCTCCTCTGAACAAGGAACATGACAACCCCAGACGATTGTTTCAGCCTCCTATGGGCTTCGTCAGTGAGGTGCAGCCACATTCCTCTAAGCACACTGGGCAAGGAGTCCACGTCTGGTTTCCCCCAGCAACCATAGGGAGACTTTCCCAGGATCATATTAATTTGCATACGAAGAGAGAAGCAGTCTACCAGGAACGAACAACAGCTCATCAGCTAGTTCTATGGCGATTTAAACAAATTAACATATTTTGCTGCAATTGTTTTCCAATATCCAAACTCCACCCACCACCTTATTTGGAGGAGCCAATCTGAGTTTGATTCTTCAGCTGACAAGGCCAGCCACAGTCATAATGTTAGTATAAAGTGTATTGTCTTGCAGTTATTATCAGTGAAAGACAAGTAGAAAAAGATATGTAGCAGGTTTAGCTATGATAAGTCTGTAGGGTGGTATTTCAGTTACGAGATTTTAAAAAGCTAAACTTGTAAGGGGTTTACTATCCCTTTAACAATAAGTACAAAAAGACCTGGGCATGTCTTTCACCAAACAACAGCCTGAACTGTGTACCTTGATGCACATACTTATAAACATGAAGTATCAATGGAAGCAAGACGTATAAAATTGATTGGCCTCTTGGAAAAGTTTTCCAAATCAAAAGTATACTCAAGGGACAAAAGATTCCTGCTGGAGTAAGTCTGTGATTGATTCCAGTTGGATACAAAATCTGTGCCAACAGAGGGATAGAAAGAGAAACCAGTCACTGAAAACTCCCCACACTTTTTGTTAAAAGGAATCCACTTTACAGTACAGTGGAATGGTAGCACAATTTGCCAATATAAAGAGGGGTCATCTATCCTTGTGTGGGTGTGTGTTTGTGGGGGGGGGGTCACAACTGTATAGAAGATTTTGAGTAAAGAGAGAAGAAATATTTGGATTCATAGAGACAGTTCCCAGGTGTTTTAATTTAAATTAAATATACCTACATAAACACAAAAAACTTTTCTTTGTGCGTGTTGGTCAGAATACATTTATTAATAATGTTCACAGTTTTGCTAAGTCATTCAATGCTGTTGAGCCTTAATACCTCAGTTTGCTATAAAGCTAGAAAGATGGCCCTAATGAATTTCCTTGTGTGAGAGGGCTCAACACAGATCTAGATTCCTTATGAACGAGACAAGAAAACATAATTTATGTAAGAACTTACCTGATAAATTCATTTCTTTCATATTAGCAAGAGTCCATGAGCTAGTGACGTATGGGATATACATTCCTACCAGGAGGGGCAAAGTTTCCCAAACCTCAAAATGCCTATAAATACACCCCTCACCACACCCACAAATCAGTTTAACGAATAGCCAAGAAGTGGGGTGATAAGAAAAAAGTGCGAAAGCATAAAAAATAAGGAATTGGAATAATTGTGCTTTATACAAAAAAATCATAACCACCACAAAAAGGGTGGGCCTCATGGACTTGCTAATATGAAAGAAATGAATTTATCAGGTAAGTTCTTACATAAATTATGTTTTCTTTCATGTAATTAGCAAGAGTCCATGAGCTAGTGACGTATGGGATAATGACTACCCAAGATGTGGATCTTTCCACGCAAGAGTCACTAGAGAGGGAGGGATAAAATAAAGACAGCCAATTCCTGCTGAAAATAATCCACACCCAAAATAAAGTTTAATGAAAACATAAGCAGAAGATTCAAACTGAAACCGCTGCCTGAAGTACTTTTCTACCAAAAACTGCTTCAGAAGAAGAAAACACATCAAAATGGTAGAATTTAGTAAAAGTATGCAAAGAGGACCAAGTTGCTGCTTTGCAAATCTGATCAACCGAAGCTTCATTCCTAAACGCCCAGGAAGTAGAAACTGACCTAGTAGAATGAGCTGTAATCCTTTGAGGCGGAGTTTTACCCGACTCGACATAGGCATGATGAATTAAAGATTTCAACCAAGATGCCAAAGAAATGGCAGAAGCTTTCTGGCCTTTTCTAGAACCGGAAAAGATAACAAATAGACTAGAAGTCTTTCGGAAAGACTTAGTAGCTTCAACATAATATTTCAAAGCTCTAACAACATCCAAAGAATGCAACGATTTCTCCTTAGAATTCTTAGGATTAGGACATAATGAAGGAACCACAATTTCTCTACTAATGTTGTTGGAATTCACAACCTTAGGTAAAAATTCAAAAGAAGTTCGCAACACCGCCTTATCCTGATGAAAAATCAGAAAAGGAGACTCACAAGAAAGAGCAGATAATTCAGAGACTCTTCTGGCAGAAGAGATGGCCAAAAGGAACAAAACTTTCCAAGAAAGTAATTGAATGTCCAATGAATGCATGGGTTCAAAAGGAGGAGCTTGAAGAGCCCCCAGAACCAAATTCAAACTCCAAGGAGGAGAAATTGACTTAATGACAGGTTTTATACGAACCAAAGCTTGTACAAAACAATGAATATCAGGAAGATTAGCAATCTTTCTGTGAAAAAGAACAGAAAGAGCAGAGATTTGTCCTTTCAAGGAACTTGCGGACAAACCTTTATCTAAACCATCCTGAAGAAACTGTAAAATTCTCGGTATTCTAAAAGAATGCCAAGAAAAATGATGAGAAAGACACCAAGAAATATAAGTCTTCCAGACTCTATAATATATCTCTCTAGATACAGATTTACGAGCCTGTAACATAGTATTAATCACAGAATCAGAGAAACCTCTTTGACCAAGAATCAAGCGTTCAATCTCCATACCTTTAAATTTAAGGATTTGAGATCCTGATGGAAAAAAGGACCTTGCGACAGAAGGTCTGGTCTTAACGGAAGAGTCCACGGTTGGCAAGAGGCCATCCGGACAAGATCCGCATACCAAAACCTGTGAGGCCATGCCGGAGCTACCAGCAGAACAAACGAGCATTCCTTCAGAATCTTGGAGATTACTCTTGGAAGAAGAACTAGAGGCGGAAAGATATAGGCAGGATGATACTTCCAAGGAAGTGATAATGCATCCACTGCCTCCGCCTGAGGATCCCGGGATCTGGACAGATACCTGGGAAGTTTCTTGTTTAGATGAGACGCCATCAGATCTATTTCTGGAAGTTTCCCACATTTGAACAATCTGAAGAAATACCTCTGGGTGAAGAGACCATTCGCCCGGATGCAACGTTTGGCGACTGAGATAATCCGCTTCCCAATTGTCTATACCTGGGATATGAACCGCAGAGATTAGACAGGAGCTGGATTCCGCCCAAACCAGAATTCGAGATACTTCTTTCATAGCCAGAGGACTGTGAGTCCCTCCTTGATGATTGATGTATGCCACAGTTGTGACATTGTCTGTCTGAAAACAAATGAACGATTCTCTCTTCAGAAGAGGCCAAGACTGAAGAGCTCTGAAAATTGCACGGAGTTCCAAAATATTGATCGGTAATCTCACCTCCTGAGATTCCCAAACTCCTTGTGCCGTCAGAGATCCCCACACAGCTCCCCAACCTGTAAGACTTGCATCTGTTGAAATTACAGTCCAGGTTGGAAGAACAAAAGAAGCCCCCTGAATTAAACGATGGTGATCTGTCCACCAGGTCAGAGAGTGTCGTACAATCGGTTTTAAAGATATTAATTGAGATATCTTTGTGTAATCCCTGCACCATTGATTCAGCATAGAGAGCTGAAGAGGTCGCATGTGAAAACGAGCAAAGGGGATCGCGTCCGATGCAGCAGTCATAAGACCTAGAATTTCCATGCATAAGGCTACCGAAGGGAATGATTGTGACTGAAGGTTTCGACAAGCTGAAATCAATTTTAGACGTCTCTTGTCTGTCAAAGACAGAGTCATGGACACTGAATCTATCTGGAAACCCAGAAAGGTTACCCTTGTCTGAGGAATCAATGAACTTTTTAGTGAATTGATCCTCCAACCATGATCTTGAAGAAACAACACAAGTCGATTCGTATGAGATTCTGCTAAATGTAAAGCCTGAGCAAGTACCAAGATATCGTCCAAATAAGGAAATACCACAATACCCTGTTCTCTGATTACAGACAGAAGGGCACCGAGAACCTTTGTAAAAATTCTTGGAGCTGTAGCTAAGCCAAACGGCAGAGCCACAAACTGGTAATGCTTGTCCAGGAAAGAGAATCTCAGGAACTGATAGTGATCTGGATGAATCGGAATATGCAGATATGCATCCTGTAAATCTATTGTGGACATATAATGCCCTTGCTGAACAAAAGGCAAGATAGTCCTTACAGTTACCATTTTGAATGTTGGTATCCTTACATAATGATTCAATATTTTTACATCCAGAACTGGTCTGAAGGAATTCTCCTTCTTTGGTACAATGAAGAGATTCGAATAAAACCCCAGCCCCTGTTCCAGAACTGGAACTGGCATAATTACTCCAGCCAACTCTAGATCTGAAACACATTTCAGAAATGCTTGAGCTTTCACTGGATTTACTGGGACACGGGAAAGAAAAAATCTCTTTGCAGGAGGTCTTATCTTGAAACCAATTCTGTACCCTTCTGAAACGATGTTCTGAATCCAAAGATTGTGAACAGAATTGATCCAAATTTCTTTGAAAAAACGTAACCGGCCCCCTACCAGCTGAGCTGGAATGAGGGCCGCACCTTCATGTGGACTTAGAAGCTGGCTTTGCTTTTCTAGAAGGCTTGGATTTATTCCAGACTGGAGATGGTTTCCAAACTGAAACTGCTCCTGAGGATGAAGGATCAGGCTTTTGTTCTTTGTTGAAACGAAAGGAATGAAAACGATTATTAGCCCTGTTTTTACCCTTAGATTTTTTATCCTGTGGTAAAAAAGTTCCTTTCCCACCAGTAACAGTTGAGATAATAGAATCCAACTGAGAACCAAATAATTTGTTACCCTGGAAAGAAAGGGAAAGTAGAGTCGATTTAGAAGACATATCAGCATTCCAAGTTTTAAGCCATAAAGCTCTTCTAGCTAAAATAGCTAGAGACATAAACCTGACATCAACTCTGATAATATCAAAAATGGCATCACAGATAAAATTATTAGCATGTTGAAGAAGAATAATAATATTATGAGAATCATGATCTGTTACTTGTTGCGCTAAAGTTTCCAACCAAAAAGTTGAAGCTGCAGCAACATCACCCAATGATATAGCAGGTCTAAGAAGATTACCTGAACACAGATAAGCTTTTCTTAGAAAGGATTCAATTTTCCTATCTAAAGGATCCTTAAACGAAGTACCATCTGCCGTAGGAATAGTAGTACGTTTAGCAAGGGTAGAAATAGCCCCATCAACTTTAGGGATTTTGTCCCAAAATTCTAATCTGTCGGACGGCACAGGATATAATTGCTTAAAACGTTTAGAAGGAGTAAATGAATTACCCAAATTATTCCACTCTCTGGAAATTACTTCAGAAATAGCATTAGGAACAGGAAAAACTTCTGGAATAACCACAGGAGATTTAAAGACCTTATCTAAACGTTTAGATTTAGTATCAAGAGGACCAGAATCCTCAATTTCTAAAGCAATTAGTACTTCTTTAAGTAAAGAACGAATAAATTCCATTTTAAAGAAATATGAAGATTTATCAGCATCAACCTCTGAGACAGAATCCTGTGAACCAGAAGAGTCATTAGAATCAGAATGATGATGTTCATTTAAAAATTCATCTGTATAAAGAGAAGTTTTAAAAGATTTTTTATGTTTACTAGAAGGAGGAATAACAGACATAGCCTTCTTGATGGATTCAGAAACAAAATCTCTTATGTTATCAGGAACACTCTGAACATTAGATGTTGATGGAACTGCAACAGGTAATGGTACTTTACTAAAGGAAATATTATCTGCATTAACAAGTTTGTCATGACAATTAATACAAACAACAGCTGGAGGAACAGCTACCAAAAGTTTACAGCAGATACACTTAGCTTTGGTAGTTCCAGCACCAGACAGCGATTTTCCTGAAGTATCTTCTGACTCAGATGCAACGTGAGACATCTTGCAATATGTAAGAGAAAAAACAACATATAAAGCAAAATTGATCAAATTCCTTAAATGACAGTTTCAGGAATGGGAAAAATGCCAAGGAACAAGCTTCTAGCAACCAGAAGCAATGAAAAAAGAGACTTAAATAATGTGGAGACAAAAGCGACGCCCATATTTTTTTTAGCGCCAAATAAGACGCCCACATTATTTGGCGCCTAAATGCTTTTGGCGCCAAAAATGACGCCACATCCGGAACGCCAACATTTTTGGCGCAAAAGAACGTCAAAAAATGACGCAACTTCCGGCGACACATATGACGCCGGAAACAGAAAAGATTTTTGGCGCCAAAAAAGTCCGCGCCAAGAATGATGCAATAAAATGAAGCATTTTCAGCCCCCGCGAGCCTAACAGCCCACAGGGAAAAAAAGTCAAATTTTTTAAGGTAAGAAAAATGATTGATTCAAATGCATTATCCCAAATATGAAACTGACTGTCTGAAAATAAGGAATGTTGAACATCCTGAGTCAAGGCAAATAAATGTTTGAATACATATATTTAGAACTTTATTAAAAAAGTGCCCAACCATAGCTTAGAGTGTCACAGAAAATAAGACTTACTTACCCCAGGACACTCATCTACATGTTTGTAGAAAGCCAAACCAGTACTGAAACGAAAATCAGCAGAGGTAATGGTATATATATATAAGAGTATATCGTCGATCTGAAAAGGGAGGTAAGAGATGAATCTCTACGACCGATAACAGAGAACCTATGAAATAGACCCCGTAGAAGGAGATCATTGAATTCAAACAGGCAATACTCTCCTCACATCCCTCTGACATTCACTGCACGCTGAGAGGAAAACCAGGCTCCAACCTGCTGCGGAGCGCATATCAACGTAGAATCTAGCACAAACTTACTTCACCACCTCCATAGGAGGCAAAGTTTGTAAAACTGATTTGTGGGTGTGGTGAGGGGTGTATTTATAGGCATTTTGAGGTTTGGGAAACTTTGCCCCTCCTGGTAGGAATGTATATCCCATACGTCACTAGCTCATGGACTCTTGCTAATTACATGAAAGAAACAAGGTTTTCTTAATGAATTTAAAAATACTTTTAACATAATTGATCAAACATGCGCAATATATCCATCATGCCCATATACAAATTGCATTCAGACTGTTTTAAGAACACTTAAAAACACCACTCTATCCAATTTCTAAACAGACATACAGACTCCAATAACCTCTTAAACAGATTTTTTATTCCAGTTATTTGCATTCATTATTGGCTGCTCCGAGGGCCATTGTGGGAAAATGGAGATCAAATCTCATGTGAATCGTGGCTCTGTTTGTCTCAGAAAGATTGTGATCACTTTATTACCAAAAAAAAATAAAAAAAAAATGCTGTTTTCGTTTTATAAACATAAAAAAAACAGAAAGCATAAAAAAACTCAGCACTACATCCGTGGGATCCCCCCACCACAAGCCGCCTGGTATATCATCCCCTGTGTGGAGGAGTAGTGAGTGGAAGATTTTCACAAATGGCAACAGCCTGTTAAGGAGAGGTAACGGTTGGACTCACATGGGTCTTAAAGTAACTACCTGTTTAAGGATGGATGCATAATACCTACCTCGATAACACACAATATTACTCATGTGGATACCCCACACAGGGCTCTTCAATCAGGAGGGAAGTTTTACATACTTGCTTGTTAATCACGCATGCACAGGTAACTTTACTACTGAACGTCACTAATGAACTTTCATAACATTATCAATAACGCTGCTTGCTGACTAACCATCATTGCAAAATTGATTGTTGCTGTATATGCTGTCCGCTTTGATGTTGTTACCATTTGATACAGAATATTATATGGCATTTTTGATCTGACTGCAGTCATCGCATCTTTGCAAAATTCATCAATAACGTTGCTTGCTGACTAACTACCTTTGCAAAATTGATTGTTGCTGCATATGCAGTCCGCTTTGATGCTGCTACCATATGCTATGGAATATTATATGGGATTTTGATCTAACTGTAGTTACCGTATCTTTGCAAAATTGACTGTCATTTCATATTTGTTTGCCTTGATGCTGCTATTACACATTATGGAACACTACATGGCATTCTAAACTCTTTGCAGCTATTGCATATATTACCCTGCTGCTGCTATTTTTGCCACATCAGTTCAGTGATTGTGCTTTTTTATTACTAGCCGGCTTGGTTACCATACTAGGTGTATGTGGGCCCCATGTGTTGTCTTTTATGTGTGTCTTTGTGTATACATATTTTAGGTGATGTATTTATGTTTATTCATTTGCACAAATTAAATCACATTTTGGTATAATCTGTTGTTTGGTATTAGTAATTATTTAAGAAGAGTGCAGTAGGATTGACCTTATACCGGTAATTTCCTTCTCTCCCTATTTATTCTGTATGTAAATTTGCTTACCAGATTGCACCTCTTTGTTCACATATTTTGAATAGGTATGATAATTTTTTTATTATTACGATTAATGTATAGTTGAGCTTACTTATATTTCTTTTTTTGTTTTTACAGCATAAAATAACCCTGTACTTTCTATACAGCCATGGAAAGACGCAATAATCTCTGCAGGATATAGCATATTCACTGTATCTCCAATTACTTACATGATTTAACAATTACATTATATAGCAATTATACAGTATATGTATATGTCCTACTTACTACTGACTACCTACTGAATAAGAACCCTTAAAAACCCACTCCATACAGAACTGCCTTCTTGTAAAAGCCACAGTGGGAGAAAAGTGCTTATCTGCTCTTTGCACCCCTTACACATCCAGCCCCTCCTTTTCCCCAAGAATACACGGATTGGCTCACATCATATGGGCCTTCAGGTCAAGGTGTCTGGCACTCCTGGCAACAAAGACAATGACACACCACACAACTCATGGAACGAAAAGCATCTGCTCACAAAAAATGTCATGCACAAAATATACAGGTTACAAGTGGTGCACTAATGATATCATGGAACGCGATATGCAATATTGCTTGACCGTGCTAACAGTAGCACGCAACTTGTTATTACAAGTCCATGGTTAAAGTGCGTTAATCAGAAAATGGTTAGCGTGCCCGACTTTGCTAGAGCACAACTTATACTTTTAATGAATATAGCAAACCTGCTAACTTGCTCTGAAATTATAATTTGAAAGATATAGTTTGCGTTATGCAGGGGATGCTTTTTATGTTATGTCTCTTCATGCATTATGTTTTCCTGCCTATCCTCCTATTTAGCACAACTTCAGGCCTGAAGTAAACTGTAAGGGTCAATGGCAGAACTTACAGGGTTGCAAAGTTCACAGGTGTTATTGGGCCCTGCAGATCTGCCACTTGGGGGGGTTCCAGCAGGTGTGAGTGGGCAGTGGAGTTCCGGCACAGCTGGGGAATCTCAGGATGTGAGGATGGCCCAGTACGGGACCAGGAGGCCAAGAATGGTAGTGGGAGGGGTCCAGGATGACCCCTCCCATAATATCAG
The DNA here is from genome assembly GCF_027579735.1 of Bombina bombina. NCBI lineage: Eukaryota > Metazoa > Chordata > Amphibia > Anura > Bombinatoridae > Bombina > Bombina bombina. The sequence continues at coordinate 548,202,449 of NC_069499.1, forward strand.
CAGACACAGGCTGTCCTGGGGGGGCTAATTCCTCCTGACCACTTCCATTTGGTTACTTTTTTGGTTGCTCTTCTTCATACACCACATGCGGTAGCTGAACTCATGAGTCAGACTCTTATCCTGCTGAGAGGAGAGCGGCCGGCAATATGAGGAATCAGATAGTGCTGGGCTGATGGTGCCTTCCTCTCAGCAGGATAAGATAGCTCTTTAGTGAACAGGCTGCATTTGCTATACAGATGCAGACTGAGCATAAGCAGTCAGAACAGAATTGGCAACAAATATAGTAACAAAAAACAAAAGTGACCGGCCCCTGGTACCTTACAATTGGGACAACAATTTGATTGACAGATTGACACACTTGTTAACTCTAGTCATTACGGTCATGTTATCACACGCAAAGTTCTCTGCTCTGTTTATAAAATGAATAATTAACATATATATTGTTTTTAAAATATATGCTTCCTTCAAATATATGCTTCAGCCAAGCACACTCTGGCATTCAAAGTCTCCTAAATCTCCTCTGTAAAATAATCCTCAGACTCCTCCCTCCCTTCATGAGGTTGGGGGACTGGGCCAACTGTGCTGCACAGAGTCTGTGAGGAACTTGACCAGAGCAAGAAGTGTGGGTTGGGCTGCCTGGCAGTGGCATGTGCTGCAGAGCAAAAAGAAGCAAAGCAGGGAGAATATACTTCATCTCCCACATGACAATTTACTCAGGCTGGTAAGTACTTTGCTTTCATGCAGAGGGAAAAATGTATATTCCATGTGATGCGGCTGAGCTCTGGCTGCTGGTTCTTTGAATATTTAGTTTAATCTTGAAAAAGAATAGCAGGATAAAAATATATAGAGTTGAAGGTAGGACAGGCAGGAAAATGAGAACTCTTGCAAAGCCTAACAGGAGAAAAAAGAATGCAGAGGATGCTTTTTATGTTAGGTCTCTTCATGCATTATGTTTCTTTTCCTGCCTATCCTCCTTCCAACTTTTTATAAATAATCTAGAGACATTTTCCTGTTATCTTTTTGAAAACTAAGCTACACATTTTCTGTTGAACACAGATTACAATGGTGGTGTGCATTTAAAACTTTATTTTAAAATATCTAACAGCTTTTTTATCTGCATTACCTAAATAGAACTTATCCACCACTCTTCATAGGTGTTGGAGTTTTCCTTAACAGCTAGTAAGTAATTTATTCTTGAATAGCAGCTATGCACATATTTACATTTCCTGCAGCTGTTAGTGCTAAATTGCCCTTTTAACGCAATCAGAATTTGTATAAATGTATGTGTAATTATGTGTATTAAAAACATTTTGTGTTTCATGTTAATATTTATTTTGTCCCCTTTTCTTTCATATAACTGATTATATAACTGTTAGGTTTTTTTTTCCACCACACCCCATAGAAGTACAATTCCTTGAGCCTGGCTTCAGCTTTGTATTTTACAGTCTCAAGAATTAAACAAGGAATGGAATGTTCTATTAATACTTGCAGTATAAAAAAAAGTTTTGTGGGAGTGGTTTGTGTTAAATTTTAAATTATGTTTAGCCCTAAAATATGTGCAAATGTGTACATAGCAGGAGTCAGAGACTATATACTTACTTGATCCCCCTACAGTCTGGTTTCCGTCCTAAATATTCAACGGACACTGCTCTTACTAAAGAAACTGTTTCTAATAGATATTTCTTAATAGAAAAATTGGAACCTGTACCAAGATATCATCCAGGTAGAGAACCACCAAGACACCCTGAGCTCTTATCACAGATAATAGAGTTACCAGTACCTTCTAAAAAAAATATGGGAGTGGTAGCCAGACCAAATGTAAGAGCAACGAACTGAAAATGTTTGTTCAGGAATGCAAACCTTAGACATTGGCAATGATAACTGTGAATATGGATATAAAGATAAGCATCCTTCAGATCTATGGGGGGCATAAATTGCCCTTGTTGCACAAGAGGAAGAATATTCTGAATAGTATCCATCTTAAAAAAAAGGAACCCTGAAAAACTTGTTTAACGTTTTCAAATCTAGAAAAGGACTATAAGATCCTTTTTGGGAACAATAAAGAGGTTGGCCATAAAGCCCCAATTCTGGAACTGGGACTATTACACCTATAAATTCCAAATCTGAAACTGACTGGAAAAAAACAAACCTCTGACCTTCACAGGATTCTTTGGAACATGAGACAGAAAAAAAACACATTCCTGACGAAGCCTTCTTAGGGGGATATTTATCAAGCCGTCAACCTGAAATACGCTGGAATTCCGCAGCATAATTGTGGCGAGATTGATCCGACCTAGTTATCAAAGCCTACAGACCGGAAAATGTTGAAATCTGTGACGTAACATACGATCCGCCGGTCTCAATCCGATACAGATCGATGCTTACATCATTACAGATGTTCCAAATACAAATTCAGCACTATTTGACACTTTTTAAAAGTTATCAAATAGTTAACCGGTACGCTCGCAGCTATTCCGGCCCAGCGTACCTGGTTTTCAATCTGCCACTCTGGAGGCCGCGGATGCCTTAGGAATCAATGGGAGTCTGAAAGCAGCGAAAGATTATGTTCGATGCTGCCAGATATCCCATTGATTTCTATGGTAGAAAATCAGTTACGTTTACACCTAACACCCTAAAATAAACCCCGAGTCTAAACACCCCTAATTTGCCGCACCGACATCACCGCAACCTAAATAAAATTTATTAACCCCTATTCCGCCGCTCCCGGACCCCGCCGCCACCTAAATAAACGTATTAACCCCTAAACCTCTGGCCTCCCACATCACTACCATTAACTAAACCTATTAACCCCATTTCCGCCGCTCCCCGACACCGCCGCAACTTGAATAAAAGTATTAACCCCTATCCCGCCTCTCCCGGACCCCACCTCAACTAAAAAAAAGTATTAACCCCTATCCCGCCACTCCCGGACCCCACCTCAACTAAATAAATGTATTAACCCCTAAACCCCCGGCTTCCCACATCACTACCACTTACTAAATCCTATTGGCTGTTCCATTCAGGATGAGAGCTCAATCCTATTGGCTGATTGGAACAGCCAATATGATGAGAGCTGCTCAAATCCTATTGGCTGAATGGAACAGCCAATAGGAATTTAGCGGCTCTAATCCTATTGGCTGATTGGAACCTTTCAGCCAATAGAAATGCAAGGGATGCCATCTTGGATGACGTCACTTGCATTCAAGATCCAGTTTACAGCGGAGACTGTATTGAAGAGGAGCTCCTCGTTGGATGTCTTCAGGATGGACCCGCTCCTCGCCGGGTGGATGAAGATAGAAGAGGCCGCATGGATGAAGACTTCGCCGGCTGGATGAAGATGGAAGAGACCGCCTGGATGAAGACTTCTTGCCAGCTGGATGGATCCTTCAAGCGAAACTTCAAGAACTGTGGATCATCGGGGTTAGTGTTAGGTTTATTTAAAGGGACAGTCAACCATAGAATTGTTATTGTTTAAAAAGATAGATAATCCCTTTATTACTCATTCCCCAGTTTTGCATAACCAACACAGTTATATTAATGTACTTTTTACCTTTGTGATTACCTTGTATCTAGGAACCTTCTTCCAGCCCCCTGATCACATGACTGTGACTGTTTATTATCTATTGTCTTAAATTTAGCATTGTATTGTGCTAGATCTTAAATAACTTTCTGTGCCTGAACAGTGTTATCTATATAGCCCACGTGTACTTTCTGTCTCTTTGTGTTGAAAAGAGATTTAAAAAGAATGTGATAAGAGGCAGCCCTCAAAGGCTTAGAAATTAGCATATGAGCCTACCTATGTTTAGTTTAAACTAAGAATACCAAGAGAAAAAGGCAAATTTGATGATAAAAGTAAATTGGAAAGTCAATTAAAATTAAAAGTCCTATCTAAATAATGAAAGTTTAATTTATACTTGACTGTCCCTTTAAGTTTTTTTGGGTGGGTTTTATTTTTAGGTTAGGGTCTAGGCAGTAAAAGAGCTAAATGCCCTTTTAAGGGCAATGCCCATATAAATGCCCTTTTCAGGGCAATGGGGAGCTTAGGTTTTTTAGATAATGTTTTTATTTGGGGGTGTTGGTTGTGTGGGTGGTGGGTTTTACTGTTGGGGGGGTGTTTGTATTTTTTTTTTACAGGTAAAAGAGCTGATTTCTTTGGGGCAATGCCCCGCAAAAGGCCCTTTTAAGGGCCATTGGTAGTTTATTTTTGATACTGTGGTTTTTTATTTTTTGTAACTTAGTATTTTTTTTTTTTTGTAATTTAGAAATTTTTAATTGTAGATTTAAATAATTTGAGTAGGGTTAGGTTTTTAAATATGTAATATAGTTAATTTAATTGGTAGTTTAATGTAATTGTAGTATAAGAGTTAGGGTAGGTTAATTAATAGTTTAATATAGTTTAATTTAATTGTAGTATAAGAGTTAGGGTAGGTTAATTAATAGTTTAATATAGTTTAATTTAATTCTAAAGGTAAATTTAAATTTATTGTAAGATAGGGATGTTGTAATTTTAATGTAAAGTTAGCGGGTTGTTAGATTAAAGGGTTAATAGCTTAATTTAGTTTATGGCGATGTGGGGGGCTGGCGGTTTCGGGGTTAATAGGTTTAGTAAGTGGTAGTGATGTGGGAGGCCAGGGGTTTAGGGGTTAATACTTTTATTTAGTTGCGGTGGGGTCCGGAAGCAGTGGGATAGGGGTTAATAACTTTATTAAAGTTGCGGCAGGGTCCGGGAGCGGCGGCATAGGGGTTAAACATTTTAGTATAGTGGTGGTGTTTAGTGACAGGGTATAAATATAGTTGGTAAAAAGTCAAATAGCAGCGAAATTGATGACTGCTAGTTAACAGTCCGCTGCTCATTGCACCGTACTTAGTGCACAACTTTTTGCTGGCTTTAATAAATATGGAGATCGTATTCAGGTCCGCAGCCGCGATGTTAGGCGAGTGTATTGGTGTCGTTGAATGCAAGAAAGTTGACGGCTTGATAGATAAGCCCCTTAATCTGAAACCAATTCTGTATCCCTGAGAAATTATGTTCAGAACCCAATGATCTTAAACGGACTGAAACAAAGGCCCCTGAAAAATGCGTAATCTGCACCCTACCAGAAGAACTGGGTCAGGGGCCACACGTTCATGCAGACTTAGAAGTGGAGCACAGGTTTCTTAGATTGTTTAGACCTGTTACAATTAGTTTAGTTACCAGGGAAATCCAGAAGAACCCTGTTTCTGGACTGAAGAGGAAGACTTCTGAGTCTTAGATTGACAAAAGGAACGAAAACAGTTAGGAGCCTGAAATTTACCCTTAGATTTTTTTATCCTGAGGGAGAAAACAGAATTTATGTTTACCTGATAAATTACTTTCTCCAACGGTGTGTCCGGTCCACGGCGTCATCCTTACTTGTGGGATATTCTCTTCCCCAACAGGAAATGGCAAAGAGCCCAGCAAAGCTGGTCACATGATCCCTCCTAGGCTCCGCCTACCCCAGTCATTCGACCGACGTAAAGGAGGAATATTTGCATAGGAGAAACCATATGATACCGTGGTGACTGTAGTTAAAGAAAATAAATTATCAGACCTGATTAAAAAACCAGGGCGGGCCGTGGACCGGACACACCGTTGGAGAAAGTAATTTATCAGGTAAACATAAATTCTGTTTTCTCCAACATAGGTGTGTCCGGTCCACGGCGTCATCCTTACTTGTGGGAACCAATACCAAAGCTTTAGGACACGGATGAAGGGAGGGAGCAAATCAGGTCACCTAGATGGAAGGCACCACGGCTTGCAAAACCTTTCTCCCAAAAATAGCCTCAGAAGAAGCAAAAGTATCAAACTTGTAAAATTTGGTAAAAGTGTGTGTTACCGAAGCATTAGTTATTTTGTTGTGAAGAGCTTATTTCCCAGCAGCAATGCCTGAACCAGCCAAGCCAGCGCCTAAGAAGGGCTCCAAGAAAACCGTAACAAGTATCATTTCATAAAGAGTTAACTTTTTTTCAGCTTTTAGAAACTATTGTCTAATCACCTCTGGAGCCAGACTGCTAATTGATAAGATGAACTTGTAAACTTGTTATCTTAAGTACTGTAATCCTATTGTGGCCTGTCAAAGGACATTGCTCTCTATCTAACTGTGTGATGGGGGATTTTGTGCTTCCCCCCCCCCCCCCCCCACTGGGAGTGCCCTGTGTGCATGTAACCTTAATAAAAAGCAGGCTGGGCATCCCAGTCCTGAGTTCTTGTTTGACCCTCAATCGCAGCGTTGACTCGTTTTTGTGGGCAGAAGGGTATCCTAGCTGTACTGCAGCTAAGGGAGATTATTCTATATTTGCGAGACTCATATAGAATACTATGGAAAGCAGCTTCTCCCCTCTTTAGCAATAGGGATCCAGGCTACTAAGCGGTCCATCTCTCAGCGAGACTAAGGGTAACCGTAACATTTGGCGGCAGCGGCGGGATTTTCCTGGATTTCCTAGGAGAGGTACAGAACGGATGGAGAAAAATTGAAGCGTACAACCCTAAAGGATTTACTTGAAAGCAGAGGGGGGTACGCCAGCAACCGGCCGAGGAGAGAGCTGATCGCAGAATTGACCGAACTGGATCAGAGCTTCACAATGGCGGAAACACCGACCACGATTAGTGACGAAAAAACCAGGATTGTTCGGGAAAGGCTCTCATTATACGGGCCGAACCCCTCCATGGAATTGGTACAGCAGTTGATGGCGGAGGCGGACGAGGATATACGAGAGACTCGAGCCCACGAACTCAACCTAGCGAACGCACACCGCAATGCTGAAGCCCCGCAGGTAATCATCCCTGTCGAAAATGCTGGGAGGCCCAAGATACCCTATGCGGCATTTCGACCCTTCCTAGAGAGCGAGACAGGGATTGATGAATATTTGGCGGACTTCGAAAGGCAATGTGCCCTGCACCAGATTCCCAACAGAGAGTGGCCCACGATATTGTCTGGGAAACTATCCGGGCGAGCCCTGGAAGCCTTTCGTACTCTGGGTGCTGAGGAAGTGACACAGTATGAGCTAGTTAAGGAGACACTGTTGCGACGGTACGCTGTAACTCCGGACACGTATCGCCGACAGTTTCGGGGCATGAAAAAGAAGCCTAACGATACCCATATGGAATGGGCGCACCGAATGCGGAGAGCGGCAAATCACTGGCTGAGCGGAAGTAAAGCGGTGACTGGTGAGGAAATTTTACAATTGTTTCTCTTAGAACATTTTTATAATGGCATGGAACAGCAAGGGAAGGAATGGCTGCGAGACAGGCGGCCTTCTACCTTAGAAGAAGCAGCCAAATTGGCCGATGAACATTATGACTCCCGTCTTCACGAACCCATGAACTACCGAGCTCCAGCACGGGTCGAACCCAGAGAGGTTTACCGTGCACCCCCTCGTGCTGAATTCCGAGCCCCGGTGCCCACAGGGCCCGTCCGACACTCAGGACCACACAATAACAGCTCTGAGCGTCCCAGACCGACTTGCCACCGATGCAAGCAACCAGGGCATTTCATGGCTAGCTGCCCCCTTAATACGCACCAGACACCCAGGAATTACAATTACCCCTCTGGGTCCTATCGTCCGGCCCGGGCCCTCTGTGTTAACCAAGAGGCTCCTATGGAGGGATATGTGGGGCCGCTTCACGAGGTGGACCCTGTATATGCTGCCTCAGATAACCGCCAGCACCATCGGCAGAAGGTATGGCTCGAGGGGCGATCTACAGAGGGATTGAGAGACACAGGGGCTACTATCACGCTGGTACAGAGTCATTTGGTGCCAGAGCACAAGCGATCCGGACAGACTGTGGCCGTTAGAGTGGCGGGGGGGGATGTGTACAAAATTCCAACAGCTCAAGTGCATCTTGATTGGGGAGCGGGAAAGGGGGCTGTGAACGTGGGCATAATGGATAATTTACCTGCCGAAGTACTACTGGGCAACGATTTGGGCCCCATGACTTCTGCCTATGCTCCAGTATGCAACAACGAGGCGGACCCAGTGACTACACGGGCCCAAGCCCGGATGGAGCGAGAGCTCTCACCAGTGCGGGAGACACAGGTAAGACCTACCCCGACCTTGCCTGACATGTTAGGCCCCATACCCTGGGACACCCCAGATGCTTTCGAGACAGAGTCTAAGACTGACCCGACTTTACAAAAGTACCGGGAACGAGCAGAGACCGGAGGGGGCGGGGCAGATAACGAAACATTCTTATGGGAAAAAGGGAAAATATACCGCTGGACAGAGAAAAGGGGACAGCGTAGGCGACAGCTGGTAGTGCCCCACAAATACCGTCAAGAAATCCTCAAGATAGGCCACGACATCCCCTTAGCAGGCCACCTAGCCGTAACCCGTACCCTACACCGCATTACTCACACGTTCTTTTGGCCAGGGGTGCACGCTGACGTTAGAACTTACTGTAACACCTGCGATGTGTGTCAACGAGTAGGAAGGCGAGGCGATCACCCTAAAGCCCATCTAGTAAATATGCCCATTGTAGAGGAACCCTTCAGCCGGGTTGCTATTGACCTAGTGGGACCACTGGCTACCCCTAGTCCCTCCGGTAAGCGCTACATTCTTACCGTAGTGGACTACGCTACCAGGTACCCAGAGGCTGTCGCCCTATCCAACATACAAGCGGATACGGTAGCGAATGCACTAGTACAGGTGTTCTCCCGGGTAGGATTTCCAAAAGAAATCCTATCCGACCGAGGCACCCAATTTACGGCTGAATTGACCCAACAACTCTGGCAGGTTTGCAAAATTAAGTCCCTCCTGAGCTCCCCATACCACCCCCAGACGAACGGGCTGTGTGAGAGGTTCAATGGGACCCTCAAGCAAATGCTCAAGACGTTCACTCAGGAATACCGAGACTGGGAACGCTTCCTGCCGCACCTCCTATTTGCTTATCGGGAGGTGCCCCAGGAAACGACAGGGTTCTCTCCCTTCGAGTTGCTCTACGGAAGAAAGGTACGGGGACCCCTAAACCTGATCCGGGAGCACTGGGAGGGAGAGATGGAGGCTGACGGTGTCCCCATTGTGCCATACGTGCTGGAACTCAGGGACCGAATGGAGCAATTAGCCAAATCCGTGCGGGCTAATCTCCAGTTGGCCCAGAGAAGACAGAAAGTATGGTACGATCGGGGGGCCCGAAAGAGAATCTTCACCATAGGACAAAAGGTGTTAGTACTTAAGCCGGTGAAGACAGACAAATTGCAGGCGTCCTGGCAGGGTCCCTACCAGATCGTAGAGAAAAGGGGAGACACCACTTATGTGATAGCTAGCTGCCATGACAACAATCTTAGAAAGACATTCCATGTAAACATGCTCAAGGAATATTTTGAGCGACCAGAGAACGTGACGGCCGTATGTTGTTCCCCTCAGGAAGACCCCGACAGTCTACCCATTCCAGACCTCTTAGAAAAGAGTCTCCCCACAGGTATAGTGGCTCAGGTTCAGATAGGAGACCGACTTAGCCCCACTGAAAGGGAGCAGCTCAGCCAACTCCTCCAGTCCAAACACCTCACCTTCTCCCCGAAGCCAGGGTACACTACTTTAACCACCCACCAGGTAGATACTCCGGGACAAGCTCCCTTGCGCCAGGCTCCGTACCGAATCCCCGAAGCAGTTAGGACAGGAATGAAGAAGGAGATCGATGAGATGCTCCAGCTCAGGGTAATTGAGCCCTCCGATAGTCCCTGGGCCTCCCCAGTTGTCTTGGTGCCCAAGAAAGATGGGACCACCCGGTTCTGCGTAGACTATCGGAGGCTCAATGAAAAAACCGTGACGGACGCTTACCCTATGCCCAGGGTAGACGAGCTACTCGATCGTATAGCCAGGGGAAATTACCTGACCACTATTGACCTCTGCAAAGGTTACTGGCAGATTCCCCTGGCCCCGGAGGCTATCCCCAAGTCGGCATTCGTCACCCCATTCGGCTTATATCAGTTTAGGGTAATGCCGTTTGGGATGAAGAATGCCCCAGCTACATTCCAGCGCTTGGTGGATAGGCTCCTGGATGGCTTCCAGAGTTTTGCTTGCGCCTACCTGGACGACATAGCGATCCACAGTGAGTCCTGGGAGGACCATTTAGCTCATGTAGGAATGGTTCTGGATCAGATCCGGGCTGCTGGCCTGACTCTGAAGCCAGAAAAATGCCACTTTGGGATGGCCGAGGTACAGTACCTGGGTCACCGGGTGGGGTGTGGAAAGCAGCGACCAGAGCCGGCCAAAATAGAAGCTGTTGCCAATTGGCCCACCCCCATCACTAAGACTCAGGTCCTAGCCTTCCTGGGCACGGCAGGGTACTATAGACGGTTCGTACCAGACTACAGCACACTTGCCAAACCCCTGACTGACTTGACCAAGAAGAACTTACCTCGACAGGTCCTGTGGTCTCCCCACTGTGAAACGGCTTTCCAGGCTCTCAAAAATGCTCTAATTAACGCTCCTGTCTTGGCGGCCCCAGCCCTTAACAAACGTTTTATCGTCCATACAGATGCTTCCATGTTCGGGCTGGGAGCCGTCCTCAGCCAAGTAGGCGAAGATGGAGGGGAGCATCCAGTTGCCTACATCAGCCGGAAGCTCCTGCCCCGCGAAGTCAGCTATGCAGCGGTCGAAAAGGAGTGTTTGGCTTTGGTGTGGGCATTAAAGAAATTGACTCCCTATTTATATGGTCAGGAGTTCACCCTGGTCACCGACCATAACCCGTTGGTGTGGCTGAACCGGGTCTCTGGAGATAACGGCAGGCTATTACGTTGGAGCTTATCGTTGCAACCCTTCAATTTCACCATTACTTACAGACCTGGGAAACAGAATGGCAACGCCGACGGGTTGTCCAGACAAACCGACCTCAGCCCCGCATAACCAGCGGTCTGGACAGCCTTAGTCTGCCCCGAAAAGGGGTCAGACCGTGTCTGCCAGAGTGTTCCACAGAAAGGGAGCACTGTTACAGAAGCATTAGTTATTTTGTTGTGAAGAGCTTATTTCCCAGCAGCAATGCCTGAACCAGCCAAGCCAGCGCCTAAGAAGGGCTCCAAGAAAACCGTAACAAGTATCATTTCATAAAGAGTTAACTTTTTTTCAGCTTTTAGAAACTATTGTCTAATCACCTCTGGAGCCAGACTGCTAATTGATAAGATGAACTTGTAAACTTGTTATCTTAAGTACTGTAATCCTATTGTGGCCTGTCAAAGGACATTGCTCTCTATCTAACTGTGTGATGGGGGATTTTGTGCTTTCCCCCCCCCCCCCCCACTGGGAGTGCCCTGTGTGCATGTAACCTTAATAAAAAGCAGGCTGGGCATCCCAGTCCTGAGTTCTTGTTTGACCCTCAATCGCAGCGTTGACTCGTTTTTGTGGGCAGAAGGGTATCCTAGCTGTACTGCAGCTAAGGGAGATTATTCTATATTTGCGAGACTCATATAGAATACTATGGAAAGCAGCTTCTCCCCTCTTTAGCAATAGGGATCCAGGCTACTAAGCGGTCCATCTCTCAGCGAGACTAAGGGTAACCGTAACAGTGTGCAGTGAAGACCAAGTCGCTGCCCTACATATCTGATCAACAGAAGCCTCGTTCTTGAAGGCCCATGTGGAAGCCACAGCCCTAGTGGAATGAGCTGTGATTCTTTCAGGAGGCTGCCGTCCGGCAGTCTCATAAGCCAATCTGATGATGCTTTTAATCCAAAAAGAGAGAGAGGTAGAAGTTGCTTTTTGACCTCTCCTTTTACCAGAATAAACAACAAACAAGGAAGATGTTTGTCTAAAATCCTTTGTAGCATCTAAATAGAATTTTAGAGCGCGAACAACATCCAAATTGTGCAACAAACGTTCCTTCTTTGAAACTGGATTCGGACACAAAGAAGGCACGACTATCTCCTGGTTAATGTTTTTGTTAGAAACAACTTTCGGAAGAAAACCAGGTTTAGTACGTAAAACCACCTTATCTGCATGGAACACCAGATAAGGAGGAGAACACTGCAGAGCAGATAATTCTGAAACTCTTCTAGCAGAAGAAATTGCAACCAAAAACAAAACTTTCCAAGATAATAACTTAATATCAACGGAATGTAAGGGTTCAAACGGAACCCCCTGAAGAACTGAAAGAACTAAGTTGAGACTCCAAGGAGGAGTCAAAGGTTTGTAAACAGGCTTGATTCTAACCAGAGCCTGAACAAAGGCTTGAACATCTGGCACAGCTGCCAGCTTTTTGTGAAGTAACACAGACAAGGCAGAAATCTGTCCCTTCAAGGAACTTGCAGATAATCCTTTCTCCAATCCTTCTTGAAGAAAGGATAGAATCTTAGGAATTTTTACCTTGTCCCAAGGGAATCCTTTAGATTCACACCAACAGATATATTTTTTCCATATTTTGTGGTAAATTTTTCTAGTTACAGGCTTTCTGGCCTGAACAAGAGTATCAATGACAGAATCTGAGAACCCTCGCTTTGATAAGATCAAGCGTTCAATCTCCAAGCAGTCAGTTGGAGTGAGACCAGATTCGGATGTTCGAACGGACCTTGAACAAGAAGGTCTCGTCTCAAAGGTAGCTTCCATGGTGGAGCCGATGACATATTCACCAGATCTGCATACCAAGTCCTGCGTGGCCACGCAGGAGCTATCAAGATCACCGATGCCCTCTCCTGATTGATCCTGGCTACCAGCCTGGGGATGAGAGGAAACGGCGGGAATACATAAGCTAGTTTGAAGGTCCAAGGTGCTACTAGTGCATCTACTAGAGTTGCCTTGGGATCCCTGGATCTGGACCCGTAGCAAGGAACCTTGAAGTTCTGACGAGAGGCCATCAGATCCATGTCTGGAATGCCCCACAGTTGAGTAATTTGGGTAAAGATTTCCGGATGGAGTTCCCACTCCCCCGGATGTAATGTCTGACGACTCAGAAAATCCGCTTCCCAATTTTCCACTCCTGGGATGTGGATTGCAGACAAGTGGCAGGAGTGAGTCTCCGCCCATTGAATGATTTTGGTCACTTCTTCCATCGCCAGGGAACTCCTTGTTCCCCCCTGATGGTTGATGTACGCAACAGTCGTCATGTTGTCTGATTGAAACCGTATGAACTTGGCCTTTGCTAGCTGAGGCCAAGCCTTGAGAGCATTGAGTATCGCTCTCAGTTCCAGAATATTTATCGGTAGAAGAGATTCTTCCCGAGACCAAAGACCCTGAGCTTTCAGGGGTCCCCAGACCGCGCCCCAGCCCATCAGACTGGCGTCGGTCGTGACAATGACCCACTCTGGTCTGCGGAAGTTCATCCCTTGTGACAGGTTGTCCAGGGACAGCCACCAACGGAGTGAATCTCTGGTCCTCTGATTTACTTGTATCGTCGGAGACAAGTCTGTATAGTCCCCATTCCACTGACTGAGCATGCACAGTTGTAATGGTCTTAGATGAATGCGCGCAAAAGGAACTATGTCCATTGCCGCTACCATCAAACCTATTACTTCCATGCACTGCGCTATGGAAGGAAGAGGAACGGAATGAAGTATTTGACAAGAGTTTAGAAGTTTTGTTTTTCTGGCCTCTGTCAGAAAAATCCTCATTTCTAAGGAGTCTATTATTGTTCCCAAGAAGGGAACCCTTGTTGACGGAGATAGAGAACTCTTTTCTACGTTCACTTTCCATCCGTGAGATCTGAGAAAGGCCAGGACTATGTCCGTGTGAGCCTTTGCTTGAGGAAGGGACGACGCTTGAATCAGAATGTCGTCCAAGTAAGGTACTACTGCAATGCCCCTTGGTCTTAGCACCGCTAGAAGGGACCCTAGTACCTTTGTGAAAATCCTTGGAGCAGTGGCTAATCCGAAAGGAAGTGCCACGAACTGGTAATGCTTGTCCAGGAATGCGAACCTTAGGAACCGATGATGTTCCTTGTGGATAGGAATATGTAGATACGCATCCTTTAAATCCACCGTGGTCATGAATTGACCTTCCTGGATGGAAGGAAGAATTGTTCGAATGGTTTCCATTTTGAACGATGGAACCTTGAGAAACTTGTTTAGGATCTTGAGATCTAAGATTGGTCTGAACGTTCCCTCTTTTTTGGGAACTACGAACAGATTGGAGTAGAACCCCATCCCTTGTTCTCCTAATGGAACAGGATGAATCACTCCCATTTTTAACAGGTCTTCTACACAATGTAAGAATGCCTGTTTTTTTTATGTGGTCTGAAGACAATTGAGACCTGTGGAACCTCCCCCTTGGGGGAAGCCCCTTGAATTCCAGAAGATAACCTTGGGAGACTATTTCTAGTGCCCAAGGATCCAGAACATCTCTTGCCCAAGCCTGAGCGAAGAGAGAGAGTCTGCCCCCCACCAGATCCGGTCCCGGATCGGGGGCCAACATTTCATGCTGTCTTGGTAGCAGTGGCAGGTTTCTTGGCCTGCTTTCCCTTGTTCCAGCCTTGCATTGGTCTCCAGGCTGGCTTGGCTTGAGAAGTATTACCCTCTTGCTTAGAGGACGTAGCACTTGGGGCTGGTCCGTTTCTACGAAAGGGACGAAAATTAGGTTTATTTTTGGCCTTGAAAGACCTATCCTGAGGAAGGGCGTGGCCCTTACCCCCAGTGATATCAGAGATAATCTCTTTCAAGTCAGGGCCAAACAGCGTTTTCCCCTTGAAAGGAATGTTAAGCAATTTGTTCTTGGAAGACGCATCCGCTGACCAAGATTTCAACCAAAGCGCTCTGCGCGCCACAATAGCAAACCCAGAATTTTTCGCCGCTAACCTAGCCAATTGCAAAGTGGCGTCTAGGGTGAAAGAATTAGCCAATTTGAGAGCACGGATTCTGTCCATAATCTCCTCATAAGGAGGAGAATCACTAGTGATCGCCTTTTCTAGCTCATCGAACCAGAAACACGCGGCTGTAGTGACAGGAACAATGCATGAAATTGGTTGTAGAAGGTAACCTTGCTGAACAAACATCTTTTTAAGCAAACCTTCTAATTTTTTATCCATAGGATCTTTGAAAGCACAACTATCTTCTATGGGTATAGTGGTGCGTTTGTTTAAAGTAGAAACCGCCCCCTCGACCTTGGGGACTGTCTGCCATAAGTCCTTTCTGGGGTCGACCATAGGAAACAATTTTTTAAATATGGGGGGAGGGACGAAAGGTATACCGGGCCTTTCCCATTCTTTATTTACAATGTCCGCCACCCGCTTGGGTATAGGAAAAGCTTCTGGGGGCCCCGGGACCTCTAGGAACTTGTCCATTTTACATAGTTTCTCTGGGATGATCAAATTCTCACAATCATCCAGAGTGGATAACACCTCCTTAAGCAGAGCGCGGAGATGTTCCAACTTAAATTTAAATGTAATCACATCAGGTTCAGCTTGTTGAGAAATTTTCCCTGAATCTGAAATTTCTCCCTCAGACAAAACCTCCCTGGCCCCCTCAGACTGGTGTAGGGGCCCTTCAGAAACAATATCATCAGCGTCCTCATGCTCTTCAGTATTATCTAAAACAGAGCAGTCGCGCTTTCGCTGATAAGTGGGCATTTTGGCTAAAATGTTTTTGATAGAATTATCCATTACAGCCGTTAATTGTTGCATAGTAAGGAGTATTGGCGCGCTAGATGTACTAGGGGCCTCCTGAGTGGGCAAGACTGGTGTAGACGAAGGAGGGGATGATGCAGTACCATGCTTACTCCCCTCACTTGAGGAATCATCTTGGGCATCATTTTCTCTAAATTTTGTGTCACATAAATCACATCTATTTAAATGAGAAGGAACCTTGGCTTCCCCACATACAGAACACAGTCTATCTGGCAGTTCAGACATGTTAAACAGGCATAAACTTGATAACAAAGTACAAAAAAAGTTTTAAAATAAAACCGTTACTGTCACTTTAAATTTTAAACTGAACACACTTTATTACTGCAATTGCGAAAAAGTATGAAGGAATTGTTCAAAATTCACCAAAATTTCACCACAGTGTCTTAAAGCCTTAAAAGTATTGCACACCAAATTTGGAAGCTTTAACCCTTAAAATAACGGAACCGGAGCCGTTTTTATCTTTAACCCCTTTACAGTCCCTGGTATCTGCTTTGCTGAGACCCAACCAAGCCCAAAGGGGAATACGATACCAAATGACGCCTTCAGAAAGTCTTTTCTATGTATCAGAGCTCCTCACACATGCGACTGCATGTCATGCTTCTCAAAAACAAGTGCGCAATACAGGCGCGAAAATGAGACTCTGCCTATGATTAGGGAAAGCCCCTAGAGAATAAGGTGTCCAAAACAGTGCCTGCCGATATTATTTTACAAAATACCCAGATTAAAATGATTCCTCAAGGCTATGGAGTATAAAATATGTTTATATATGAATCGATTTAGCCCAGAAAATGTCTACAGTCTTAAAAAGCCCTTGTGAAGCCCTTATTTACTGTCTGTAATAAAAATGGCTTACCGGATCCCATAGGGAAAATGACAGCTTCCAGCATTACATCGTCTTGTTAGAATGTGTCATACCTCAAGCAGCAAAATTCTGCTCACTGTTCCCCCAACTGAAGTTAATTCCTCTCAACAGTCCTGTGTGGAACAGCCATCGATTTTAGTAACGGTTGCTAAAATCATTTTCCTCTTACAAACATAAATCTTCATCTCTTTTCTGTTTCAGAGTAAATAGTACATACCAGCACTATTTTAAAATAACAAACTCTTGATTGAATAATAAAAACTACAGTTAAACACTAAAAAACTCTAAGCCATCTCCGTGGAGATGTTGCCTGTACAACGGCAAAGAGAATGACTGGGGTAGGCGGAGCCTAGGAGGGATCATGTGACCAGCTTTGCTGGGCTCTTTGCCATTTCCTGTTGGGGAAGAGAATATCCCACAAGTAAGGATGACGCCGTGGACCGGACACACCTATGTTGGAGAAAAGCTTCTTTCCTCCCAGTCATAATAGAAATAATTTCGTCCAAACCAGACCAAAACAAAATTTTTCCTTTAAAAAGAAAAGACAGAAGTCTAGATTTAGAAACCATGTCAGCAGACCATAATTTCAACTACAATGCCCTCCTAGTCAGAACTGTTACAGCCATATTCTTAGCATTGATCATAATAATATCACAACAGCATCACAAATAAAAGCATTACCTGTCATCAAGTTTTAACTGATTAGAAAACCCTTCATCAAAGAGAAGAGGCTGCAGCAACACAAACAATACAAATTGCTGGCCTAAGAAGAAAATCTGCAGCCTTTCAAGTTAAAGACTTTAATTATCTATTTATAGGGTCTCTACAAGAGTTACTATCCTCAAAATGAATAGTAGCAGGCTTAGCCAAAGTAGAAAACAGAATTTATGTTTACCTGATAAATTACTTTCTCCAACGGTGTGTCCGGTCCACGGCGTCATCCTTACTTGTGGGATATTCTCTTCCCCAACAGGAAATGGCAAAGAGCCCAGCAAAGCTGGTCACATGATCCCTCCTAGGCTCCGCCTTCCCCAGTCATTCGACCGACGTAAAGGAGGAATATTTGCATAGGAGAAATCATATGATACCGTGGTGACTGTAGTTAAAGAAAATAAATTATCAGACCTGATTAAAAAACCAGGGCGGGCCGTGGACCGGACACACCGTTGGAGAAAGTAATTTATCAGGTAAACATAAATTCTGTTTTCTCCAAAATAGGTGTGTCCGGTCCACGGCGTCATCCTTACTTGTGGGAACCAATACCAAAGCTTTAGGACACGGATGAAGGGAGGGAGCAAATCAGGTCACCTAGATGGAAGGCACCACGGCTTGCAAAACCTTTCTCCCAAAAATAGCCTCAGAAGAAGCAAAAGTATCAAATTTGTAAAATTTAGTAAAAGTGTGCAGTGAAGACCAAGTCGCTGCCTTACATATCTGATCAACAGAAGCCTCGTTCTTGAAGGCCCATGTGGAAGCCACAGCCCTAGTGGAATGAGCTGTGATTCTTTCAGGAGGCTGCCGTCCGGCAGTCTCGTAAGCCAATCTGATGATGCTTTTAATCCAAAAAGAGAGAGAGGTAGAAGTTGCTTTTTGACCTCTCCTTTAACCAGAATAAACAACAAACAAGGAAGATGTTTGTCTAAAATCCTTTGTAGCATCTAAATAGAATTTTAGAGCACGAACTACATCCAAATTGTGCAACAAACGTTCCTTCTTTGAAACTGGATTCGGACACAAAGAAGGCACGACTATCTCCTGGTTAATGTTTTTGTTAGAAACAACTTTCGGAAGAAAACCAGGTTTAGTACGCAAAACCACCTTATCTGCATGGAACACCAGATAAGGAGGAGAACACTGCAGAGCAGATAATTCTGAAACTCTTCTAGCAGAAGAAATTGCAACCAAAAACAAAACTTTCCAAGATAATAACTTAATATCAACGGAATGTAAGGGTTCAAACGGAACCCCCTGAAGAACTGAAAGAACTAAATTGAGACTCCAAGGAGGAGTCAAAGGTTTGTAAACAGGCTTGATTCTAACCAGAGCCTGAACAAAGGCTTGAACATCTGGCACAGCTGCCAGCTTTTTGTGAAGTAACACAGACAAGGCAGAAATCTGTCCCTTCAAAGAACTTGCAGATAATCCTTTCTCCAAACCTTCTTGAAGAAAGGATAGAATCTTAGGAATTTTTACCTTGTCCCAAGGGAATCCTTTAGATTCACACCAACAGATATATTTTTTCCATATTTTGTGGTAGATTTTTCTAGTTACAGGCTTTCTGGCCTGAACAAGAGTATCAATGACAGAATCTGAGAACCCTCGCTTTGATAAGATCAAGCGTTCAATCTCCAAGCAGTCAGTTGGAGTGAGACCAGATTCGGATGTTCGAACGGACCTTGAACAAGAAGGTCTCGTCTCAAAGGTAGCTTCCATGGTGGAGCCGATGACATATTCACCAGGTCTGCATACCAAGTCCTGCGTGGCCACGCAGGAGCTATCAAGATCACCGATGCCCTCTCCTGATTGATCCTGGCTACCAGCCTGGGGATGAGAGGAAACGGCGGGAATACATAAGCTAGTTTGAAGGTCCAAGGTGCTACTAGTGCATCTACTAGAGTCGCCTTGGGATCCCTGGATCTGGACCCGTAGCAAGGAACCTTGAAGTTCTGACGAGAGGCCATCAGATCCATGTCTGGAATGCCCCACAATTGAGTAATTTGGGCAAAGATTTCCGGATGGAGTTCCCACTCCCCCGGATGAAATGTCTGACGACTCAGAAAATCCGCTTCCCAATTTTCCACTCCTGGGATGTGGATTGCAGACAAATGGCAGGAGTGAGTCTCCGCCCATTGAATGATTTTGGTCACTTCTTCCATCGCCAGGGAACTCCTTGTTCCCCCCTGATGGTTGATGTACGCAACAGTCGTCATGTTGTCTGATTGAAACCGTATGAACTTGGCCTTCGCTAGCTGAGGCCAAGCCTTGAGAGCATTGAATATCGCTCTCAGTTCCAGAATATTTATCGGGAGAAGAGATTCTTCCCGAGACCAAAGACCCTGAGCTTTCAGGGGTCCCCAGACCGCACCCCAGCCCACCAGACTGGCGTCGGTCGTGACAATGACCCACTCTGGTCTGCGGAAGCTCATCCCCTGTGACAGGTTGTCCAGGGACAGCCACCAACGGAGTGAATCTCTGGTCCTCTGATCTACTTGTATCGTCGGAGACAAGTCTGTATAGTCCCCATTCCACTGACTGAGCATGCACAGTTGTAATGGTCTTAGATGAATTCGCGCAAAAGGAACTATGTCCATTGCCGCTACCATCAAACCTATTACTTCCATGCACTGCGCTATGGAAGGAAGAGGAACAGAATGAAGTATTTGACAAGAGTTTAGAAGTTTTGATTTTCTGGCCTCTGTCAGAAAAATCCTCATTTCTAAGGAGTCTATTATTGTTCCCAAGAAGGGAACCCTTGTTGACGGAGATAGAGAACTCTTTTCTACGTTCATTTTCCACCCGTGAGATCTGAGAAAGGCCAGGACAATGTCCGTGTGAGCCTTTGCTTGTGGAAGGGACGACGCTTGAATCAGTATGTCGTCCAAGTAAGGTACTACTGCAATGCCCCTTGGTCTTAGCACCGCTAGAAGGGACCCTAGTACCTTTGTGAAAATTCTTGGAGCAGTGGCTAATCCGAACGGAAGTGCCACAAACTGGTAATGCTTGTCCAGAAATGCGAACCTTAGGAACCGATGATGTTCCTTGTGGATAGGAATATGTAGATACGCATCCTTTAAATCCACCGTGGTCATGAATTGACCTTCCTGGATGGAAGGAAGAATTGTTCGAATGGTTTCCATTTTGAACGATGGAACCTTGAGAAACTTGTTTAGGATCTTGAGATCTAAGATTGGTCTGAATGTTCCCTCTTTTTTGGGAACTACGAACAGATTGGAGTAGAACCCCATCCCTTGTTCTCCTAATGGAACAGGATGAATCACTCCCATTTTTAACAGGTCTTCTACACAATGTAAGAATGCCTGTTTTTTTATGTGGTCTGAAGACAATTGAGACCTGTGGAACCTCCCCCTTGGGGGAAGCCCCTTGAATTCCAGAAGATAACCTTGGGAGACTATTTCTAGCGCCCAAGGATCCAGAACATCTCTTGCCCAAGCCTGAGCGAAGAGAGAGAGTCTGCCCCCCACCAGATCCGGTCCCGGATCGGGGGCCAACATCTCATGCTGTCTTGGTAGCAGTGGCAGGTTTCTTGGCCTGCTTACCTTTGTTCCAGCCTTGCATTGGCCTCCAGGCTGGCTTGGCTTGAGAAGTATTACCCTCTTGCTTAGAGGACGTAGCACTTGGGGCTGGTCCATTTCTGCGAAAGGGACGAAAATTAGGTTTATTTTTGGCCTTGAAAGACCTATCCTGAGGAAGGGCGTGGCCCTTGCCCCCAGTGATATCAGAAATAATCTCTTTCAAGTCAGGGCCAAACAGCGTTTTCCCCTTGAAAGGAATGTTAAGCAATTTGTTCTTGGAAGACGCATCCGCTGACCAAGATTTTAGCCAAAGCGCTCTGCGCGCCACAATAGCAAACCCAGAATTTTTCGCCGCTAATCTAGCCAATTGCAAAGTGGCGTCTAGGGTGAAAGAGTTAGCCAATTTGAGAGCATGAATTCTTTCCAAAATCTCCTCATAAGAAGAATCTTTATTGAGCGCCTTTTCTAGTTCATCGAACCAGAAACACGCTGCTGTAGTGACAGGAACAATGCATGAAATTGGTTGTAGAAGGTAACCTTGCTGAACAAACATCTTTTTAAGCAAACCCTCTAATTTTTTATCCATAGGATCTTTGAAAGCACAACTATCTTCTATGGGTATAGTGGTGCGTTTGTTTAGAGTAGAAACCGCCCCCTCGACCTTGGGGACTGTCTGCCATAAGTCCTTTCTGGGGTCGACCATAGGAAACAATTTCTTAAATATAGGGGGAGGGACGAAAGGTATGCCGGGCCTTTCCCATTCTTTATTTACAATGTCCGCCACCCGCTTGGGTATAGGAAAAGCTTCGGGGGGCCCCGGGACCTCTAGGAACTTGTCCATTTTACATAATTTCTCTGGAATGACCAAATTCTCACAATCATCCAGAGTAGATAACACCTCCTTAAGCAGGGCGCGGAGATGTTCCAATTTAAATTTAAATGTAATCACATCAGGTTCAGCTTGTTGAGAAATTTTCCCTGAATCTGAAATTTCTCCCTCAGACAAAACCTCCCTGGCCCCCTCAGACTGGTGTAGGGGCACTTCAGAACCAATATCATCAGCGTCCTCATGCTCTTCAGTATTTTCTAAAACAGAGCAGTCGCGCTTTCGCTGATAAGTGGGCATTTTGGCTAAAATGTTTTTGATAGAATTATCCATTACAGCCGTTAATTGTTGCATAGTAAGGAGTATTGGCGCACTAGATGTACTAGGGGCCTCCTGTGTGGGCAAGACTGGTCTAGACGAAGGAGGGGATGATGCAGTACCATGCTTACTCCCCTCACTTGAGGAATCATCTTGGGCATCATTTTCTCTAAATTTTGTGTCACATAAATCACATCTATTTAAATGAGAAGGAACCTTGGCTTCCCCACATACAGAACACAGTCTATCTGGTAGTTCAGACATGTTAAACAGGCATAAACTTGATAACAAAGTACAAAAAACGTTTTAAAATAAAACCGTTACTGTCACTTTAAATTTTAAACTGAACACACTTTATTACTGCAAATGTGAAAAAGTATGAAGGAATTGTTCAAAATTCACCAAAATTTCACCACAGTGTCTTAAAGCCTTAAAAGTATTGCACACCAAATTTGAAAGCTTTAACCCTTAAAATAACGGAACCGGAGCCGTTTTTATATTTAACCCCTTTACAGTCCCTGGTATCTGCTTTGCTGAGACCCAACCAAGCCCAAAGGGGAATACGATACCAAATGACGCCTTCAGAAAGTCTTTTCTATGTATCAGAGCTCCTCACACATGCATCTGCATGTCATGCTTCCCAAAAACAAGTGCGCAATAGAGGCGCGAAAATGAGGCTCTGCCTATGATTAGGGAAAGCCCCTAGAGGATAAGGTGTCCAATACAGTGCCTGCCGGTTATTTTACATAATTCCCAAGAATAAAATAATTCCTCAAAGCTATGAAGTATTAAAATATGCTTATATATCAATCGTTTTAGCCCAGAAAATGTCTACAGTCTTAAAAGCCCTTGTGAAGCCCTTTTTTTCTTTATGTAATAAAAATGGCTTACCGGATCCCATAGGGAAAATGACAGCTTCCAGCATTACATCGTCTTGTTAGAAATGTGTCATACCTCAAGCAGCAAAAGTCTGCTCACTGTTTCCCCCAACTGAAGTTAATTCCTCTCAACAGTCCTGTGTGGAAACAGCCATCGATTTTAGTAACGGTTGCTAAAATCATTTTCCTCTTACAAACAGAAATCTTCATCTCTTTTCTGTTTCAGAGTAAATAGTACATACCAGCACTATTTTAAAATAACAAACTCTTGATTGAATAATAAAAACTACAGTTAAACACCAAAAAACTCTAAGCCATCTCCGTGGAGATGTTGCCTGTACAACGGCAAAGAGAATGACTGGGGAAGGCGGAGCCTAGGAGGGATCATGTGACCAGCTTTGCTGGGCTCTTTGCCATTTCCTGTTGGGGAAGAGAATATCCCACAAGTAAGGATGACGCCGTGGACCGGACACACCTATGTTGGAGAAATAGCCCCATCCACCTTAGAAATAGTTTCCCAAAGCTCTAAATTAGAAGCAGGCAAATGAAACATATTTTGAATCATTGGCTTAAAAGAGATACCAGATTAGGACCACTCTTTAGAAATGATCTCAGAGATAGCGTTAGGAACTGGAAATACTCCAGATGACTTAACAGGTTTAAATATTAAATACAACTGTTTAATAGATTTATCCTCAGAAACCTTAGAATCATCTACCCCTAAAGTGAACAAAGGTGTTCAAGGTTCATTAAAAAAAAAGAGGATTATTCAGTTTCCTAATCAGAAACTGACTCCTGATGATCTGAAAACTTGGAGGGGGCACAACCACCAACATTTCAGATATAGTAAAGTGTACAAAGTCTTTAAATCCTGAAGCAAAATCTGAAGAACTACCCTGTGTAGAACAAACAGAGGGAGGATCGATACCCCTAGAAGCAATAGCAGCATTTGACTGATTAGAATGCATAAGATGATCCGTATATGATCTGCAAAGCTAAGCAGGAGGGTAATGTCAACCAGCTTGCAAAATATACACTTAACATTAATATAAAAGTGTTCATAGGATCTGTCTTCTGAATAACTAGTACTTATAGTAAAGGAGACAGAATCAGTTAAAGAATAAGCTGGTGTGTGCTAATATATAAAGACACAAAATTAAACTGATGTGCGAATAAGCCGACACGCCCTAACAAAATAAAATTTAGCTCACCTCCAAGGCAATAAAATACATAGGGTATAAGGTACCTGTATATCCATACATACATAAAAAAAATGCCTGACATGATGGGCCCCAGGTTATAATATACCCCTTAAAGAGTACCTACTAATAGCCTACAGGCTAAGCAGGTGCCAAATAACACCTCCACACTTACCTGATAGGCACCCACTGTACTGTACACTAAGCAGAAGATAACTGCTACCTGTAGATAGCCAATCCAGTGCTGTACATAACATAGCAGAGGATCTCAATATGTGGAGTATAACATAGAACCAACAGGAGGAGGCTAAGGATCGGTCTCCGCGACACCTCTGGCAGGCCTGTGACTAACTCACATAGGCTGTAAATGTACCATTATCTATACTCTAAAAACTTCCCTCTGTCCAACAGCAGCTCTCTGATGAGAAACTGGGCTTCAAATTGTTATGAAGACCCCTCTCACAAAAGAACATCTGCAGCACCCCCATTATTAACCTTCCTCATACAAAGGCAAAAAAAGACTAGTTTCTAGTACAGTGGGAGGGGCTTTAAGGGCTCTTGGAGTTTTGGGAATCTTTGCATCCTAGTGGTCAGGAGTATAATTCCCAGGAGTTATGGATCATGGCCTCTCACCACCTGTTTGAAAGAAAAAAATAAATAAAAAATAAATATATATATATATATATATATACACACACACACACACACAAACATATATATATATATATATATATATATATACACACACACATATATATATATATATGTCACGGATATCGGGCTGCAAGGGTTAAACCCCTACCCCCCTACAACCTCACCCCTGTTGTTTCTCAGCGGTTTTAGGCTCCTCAGAGCAACCACAATCTCTGGAAGCTTTTTGTTTGCTTGTTTTGTGTTCTAAACTTGTTAAGAGAAGAGCTGATCTATGACCGGGAAAACCCTCCTAGGCTGGACAGGCTCCTGGAACTCCCGGTCGGCCGCCTCACAACGGACACCCGCCTAACCCCTCTCAGGCTGGCCGGGCTCCTGGAACTCCCGGTCGTCCACAGAACAGCCAGACACCCGCTAACTTTACCCCTGGTCGCTCCAGCAGCCCTTTGCCCCAGAGCTCCGCTCTTTTTGGGAGTGATAGCTCTGGGGGAAATTATTGGAGGGAAGCTCCTTTGGGAACCAGGGGTTTTGGACACCCCTACCACCATAAATTCAATGGGCTGTAACTCCGGTCCCCAGTAACGAATCATGCCAATTTTTAGACTGGGGACCAAGAGCTTTAAAATTACACCCCGGAAGTGCCACTGCTGTTCTACCAGGATCACCCCGAAACCGCCACCCCTGTGTCCTGGGATTCTGTGGGACTGTGGCTGCTATGGAGGTGCCGGTCTGTCTGGAGGGGCAAGAATGGCGGGAAAATTGTAGGATTGTCCAGTATCTTATCAAGATGAGCTTTGTGTATAAAAAGGAGTGTGTGTTTTCAATAAAATCAGTTCCTGTTTCATCTGAATGCTAGTATGTCTAGTTATTTGGGTGGGCTCCTGCTAAAATCACTTTCCTGTGCTACATAGCAGCTGGTTCCAGGCAAAGGAAGGACCGTCTGGCAGAGCTACCTAGTCTGGGTAGCCGGAGTCTGCCACAGGGTGGGACCCTGAATACTGGTGCTGTCGGGCATCAGGGGTGGCTACAGGCTGTGGTCACTTGCCAGCTACATAGGTGCAGTCAACAGGGAGGAAGCAGGACCCATTTGGCGGAGCTACCCAGTCGGGGTAGTCGGGGTATCCGTCACATTGGCTGGCAGCGGTGGGATGCTTCCAACTTCCTGGGACATTCAAACCACCAGCTAGAAGTAATCTTAAATGGAGACTCAAGGAAAGACTGTGGGTACCAGGAGCAGAACGACCCCCACCAGAGTACAGTATTCACCACAGGGACCTCCACGTCTGATATACAGCGGGAAGTGAAGTGGCGGTTGGCGTTGTATGACACCCAACCACCAGAGGTGGTCATCACCAAGATAATCTCGGATGTTACCCAGCTCAAGTTAGCAGAACTCCACCAGTCCATAGGAGGGGCTCCATCAGCCCTTGGAGTGCTGGCTCCCTGACTGCCCAAGCTACCCCATGGGGCCTTCCGAGCCTACAAGGAAGAGGAGGAGGATATTGACTGTTATCTTCAGGTCTTTGAGACCCAATGCGAACTGCAGGGGGTAGCCTATGCCAATAGACTGTCTGTCCTGATCAGTAAATTGTCAGCTTTTCACGCTACCCCTTTGGAGGACCAAAAGGATTATAACAAAGTAAAAGACCGTATCCTTGCCCGATATGGGCACAGGCTGGAGGCCCACCGGCAGAAATTCCGGGCACTAAGGAAGCAGGACGGACAGCCGTTCACAGAATGGACCCACCAATTCACCCAGTCGATAACTTCCTGGCTAGCCGGCTGCAAGGCCACCACTGGGACCGAAGTGGCACAGCTTTTCCTACTGGAGCATTTCTATAGCCATGTTCCAGTCGATATTAAAGAATGGGTCCGTGACCGTCGGCCCACCACAGCAGACCGGGCAGCCGTTCTGGCAGATCAGTACGCAGACGCCTGCCGCCAAGTTAGCTCTGCCCTGCAATCAACTCCCGGATTCGGCTGTAGTCCGACCCCCAGCGGCTACCAATAAGCCCCCGGGCCGCCCGGCTTTTGTCTCTCCAGCCGGAGTCAGGGACTCATGGGGATGTTTCTTCTGCGGGCACCCCGGTCACCAGCAACCCGACCAAGACACCCCCAGCCAACAGCCTGGGTGAGCGCTCCAGCCCCGACCTACTCAGCCGCTGTCCACTGCGCTTATGCACCGGAATCGGCTGACTACCCTGAATGGGCTGAAGAGGAGGTCGGCACTCTACAAGAAGTCCACCTGGTGTCCACAGACAACTGTCAGCATCACTACCAGACCGTTTGGGGGAAAGGCTGCCCAGGGATTACGGGACACGGGATCCATCATCACCTTGATCCAGCGTCATCTGGCCTCCGCTTCTACCGCTACTAGAAGAACTCTTGCTATTCGAGTGGCCGGAGGTGCCACTGTACAAGTCCCTATTGCCTGTGTCCATCTGGCTTGGGGCGCCAGAACCCGTACTGTGGACGTGGGCATTATATGTAAATAGTCTTCCTGCGCTAAAGGCCAGATTATGTGGACCTAAAGCTAAAACATTTGAGGTGACACTGAATAGATGGAAATGATCACTCAGGACATAAAATATGTTAAATATGAGCTAATATTTATTATTAATAAAAGAGATGATTAAAATATTTTCTTTGAAAATTTATTAGTAAAATAATTTTTTAAATTTTTTTTAAAAAAATGATTAAAAATAGAATTTAATTGAATTTTGTATTAAAAAGCTGATATAATAATGTTTTTCAGCAAAAATAACAGAGGCAAAAATGAAAAGAAAAGATATAAGTGAGGTGAGTGTACTGAGCAGAGGATATAGTTAGTATACACAGCACATTTAGTTAGTATGTTAGTATAGTTAGTGAGGTTATTCAAACAACAGATGCGGTTAATATACAGCAAGTGTAATGAGTGCAGTGGATTTGATTGAGGTTAAAGTGTAAACTAAAAATGGGTCAGCTAAAGGTGTATAAGCTCAAGTGGTGTGTGCTAAAAGTGGTGTGTGCTAAAAATGTATTATAAATTAAAATTATGTCAAATAAACAGCTATAAAATAAATATACCTAAATTCATCAAGTGGACAGTTGTGCAAAAAAGCAATGTAAATGAAACTTAGCTAAAAAATAAAGTTAAATATTAAAGTTAAATAGAGCTAGGTTAATAAGGCAAAGTTAGTACAACTAAAACAGCGTAACTAAAATTTGGTATTAAAAATTGCCATTTCAAACACAATTGTGATAGAACTGTAAAATGAAAGTTCTTTTCTGTGCACAGATAAAGAGTGTTGGCATATGCAAAATGTTGGGCAAGTGAAATTTTCAGTGCCGTCTCCTTTTTATGTTAAAAGTACCTTGTGAGATCAGACTCAGTCTTTTTTGTAATTCAATCCTATGGTAAAATCAAATGAAGTAATCCAAAGTTCAGGTAATACCAGGTTACCTTAAGCTGCTTTTATTCAAGGAAGCATCTGTCAGGTTGTTAATATAGTACCTTGTTTCTTTCCTTGTCCTTTGTGGTAAAGCCAGGTTACCACTATGAATTTCAAGCCGCATACAGGGCTGGTGTGACGTTAATGTGGTGCTTCCGCGTCTGGAAGCAGAGTAGTTCTCGTCTGGTCTTTTTCTTGATGATGGTAGTCTGACGTCACAGACTACGGTGGCTCAAATTGGCCAAAAAGAAGTAACGCGTTTCGGTCGTGGACCTTTCTCAAACTTCTGATTTGCTCTGTGTTCGTCTTGGTCTTTATATAGCAGAGCTTGTAACTTGACGTATGTAAGCACCTCCTTATTTGTTGTCAAAGGGCTAACATCTATAGGAAATGGGCAATTATCGTTATAATCATATATGGCTAATATTACAAAGACTGATTATTAGAGGAATAGATTACAGCTAAAAAATTAAAAGAAAACAATATTGCGAGTGGGGGAAATCATTTTTAAAAACTATCTTATAGAAGTATATCTTATAAAAAAGTATCATATATAGAAGTGTAAAATAATATACTTTTTGCCTGCGAGGTTTTTGCTGATTTTGGGGGTGACATAGTTTATAAGCCAATTATATTTTTGGATATTATAAAAACTAACATAGATAGGGAAAAAAGGTAAAAACATTATATGCTGCTATTTAGTATATGTAAAACAGATGGTTATATATAATAGTTTATAGAGGGGGTATTTATGTACGTGTAAATTTAATATTTTGATAATGGATCGTTATGAATTGATATTTTGATTAAAAGATCTGTTCATTGAGCCTACATCTACATATTAAAAGTCTATGATTTAAAGTTTATAACTTAAAATTAAACAATATGAAGCTATCAAAAGACTAGAAAAGAACAAAAACATTATAGTCAAACCGGCAGACAAAGGAGGGGGCATAGTGATTCTAGATAAAGTGAAATACACAGACATGGCATATACTTTACTGAACGATAATAAGACATATAAAACACTAAACAAAGATCCCACCCCCATCTACAAAAAAGAACTAGATGCATTTCTCTTAAAAGCTAATGAATTAGGCATTCTGAATGATAAAGAATATGCCTTTCTGTCGATAAAGTTTCCAAAAATCCCACTGTTTTATTGTCTACCCAAGATACACAAAAGTCTTATCTCTCCCCCAGGCCGCCCTATAATATCAGGGATTGGCTCACTTACGGCAAATTTATCGCAATATGTAGACCAATACCTACAAAAGTATGTAGTAAGTCTCCCCTCATATCTAAAGGACTCTACAGAAGTTTTAAATATATTACAAAATTTAGAATGGGAAAGCGATTATATTTTGGCCACATGCGATGTGTCGACACTTTATACATGTATTGAACATCTTAAAGGTTTAGAAGCAGTCGAATTCTATCTAAATAAAGATCACTCCCTACCCAAAGAGCAAAAAGAATTCATTATAGAGAGTATTAAGTTTATCCTCAACCACAACTTTTTTGTTTTTGAAGAAAAATTTTACGTTCAGCAATGTGGCACAGCAATGGGAACCAGGTTTGCTCCCAGCTATGCCAATTTATTTATGGGTCTCTGGGAACATATCTTTCTAGACTCCATAGATCTGGGAGCAAACCTGGTTCTCTACAAGAGGTATATAGACGATATTCTGATAGTGTGGAAAGGGGAAATAGAAGAACTAGACTGGTTTATATCTCGTATGAATAACAATTTAAACAATCTAAAATTCACCTATACCAGCAGCCACTCACTCAAATATCCAGTTTTTAGATTTAGATATCAGAATAGAAGCAAATAAAATCTTTACCAAAACCTATTTTAAACCTGTTGACACAAACAATTATATACATGCGACCAGCTGCCATCTAGAGAGATGGAAGGACAATATTCCGAAAAGTCAATTCACTAGGATACGAAAGAACTGTAATAACGAGGAAGATTATTTACAACAGTCAAATATTTTAATTAATAGATTTACAGAGCGGGGATACAAAAAAGAAGTAATAGAAGCAGAAATGCTTATGTGCAAAGATAAACCAAGGGAAAAACTGCTCAATACACACAAAAAAGATAAGTCAAAAAATGGAGGCATTTTTCTTCCATTTATAACACAGTACAATTGTAATAAAGGGGTCATAGAAAGAGTAATGAGAAAGCACTGGCCCATTCTGAAAAAAGATACAGTTTTGGGTTCATCTTTACCTGAATATCCAAAAATAATATATAAAAAATCAAAAAATCTAAAGAACATGTTAGTACCTACAGATCTAAAAAAGAAATTAAATATGAAAGACCAAAAAGACCTATGGGGAAGGGACGTGCAAGGATTTTTTCCATGCTGTACTTGCAAGGCCTGCAAATATGCTACAAAAAGAAAGTCTATTAGATCGACTACAACAGGCAAAGAATTCCACATAAAAGGGACCCATAGATGTACTGACAAACATATTATATATCTACTAGAATGTAGCTGTGGAACCCAGTATGTAGGTGAGTCGGATAGAACAGCTCGGGACTGTATTAGAGAACACATCTCATCTATTGAACACATGAATGATGATAGAAATAAAGAACTCCCAGTACCAAAACATTTCAAAGCATGCAATAATGGCAATTTGAAACATTTCAGCTATACCATTATAGATAAACTGAAGAGAAATTGGAGAGGAGGGAATCCAACTTATGCCCTCCTAAGATTAGAGGCCAAATGGATCTTTGATCTAGATACTCTAACTCCTAAAGGCATGAATTTAGAGTTCAATCTAGGGAGTTTTCTGCATGAATAAAGTATATATATTATTTTCTATTTAATAAATAAGACATAGTATGAACTTCTAGTCCTCTGATGGACGTCTAGGGATTAAATTTGTTCTACACTAACTGTCATTTGAAGACAATATATAATATGGTTCAATATAATGAAATATACAATACAGGTTAATATAATGAGTTATGTATTTCTAATTTTAAGTTATAAACTTTAAATCATAGACTTTTAATATGTAGATGTAGGCTCAATGAACAGATCTTTTAATCAAAAATCAAAATATCAATTCATAACGATCCATTATCAAAATATTAAATTTACACGTACATAAATACCCCCTCTATAAACTATTATATATAACCATCTGTTTTACATATACTAAATAGCAGCATATAATGTTTTTACCTTTTTTCCCTATCTATGTTAGTTTTTATAATATCCAAAAATATAATTGGCTTATAAACTATGTCACCCCCAAAATCAGCAAAAACCTCGCAGGCAAAAAGTATATTATTTTACACTTCTATATATGATACTTTTTTATAAGATATACTTCTATAAGATAGTTTTTAAAAATGATTTCCCCCACTCGCAATATTGTTTTCTTTTAATTTTTTAGCTGTAATCTATTCCTCTAATAATCAGTCTTTGTAATATTAGCCATATATGATTATAACGATAATTGCCCATTTCCTATAGATGTTAGCCCTTTGACAACAAATAAGGAGGTGCTTACATACGTCAAGTTACAAGCTCTGCTATATAAAGACCAAGACGAACACAGAGCAAATCAGAAGTTTGAGAAAGGTCCACGACCGAAACGCGTTACTTCTTTTTGGCCAATTTGAGCCACCGTAGTCTGTGACGTCAGACTACCATCATCAAGAAAAAGACCAGACGAGAACTACTCTGCTTCCAGACGCGGAAGCACCACATTAACGTCACACCAGCCCTGTATGCGGCTTGAAATTCATAGTGGTAACCTGGCTTTACCACAAAGGACAAGGAAAGAAACAAGGTACTATATTAACAACCTGACAGATGCTTCCTTGAATAAAAGCAGCTTAAGGTAACCTGGTATTACCTGAACTTTGGATTACTTCATTTGATTTTACCATAGGATTGAATTACAAAAAAGACTGTGAGTCTGATCTCACAAGGTACTTTTAACATAAAAAGGAGACGGCACTGAAAATTTCACTTGCCCAACATTTTGCATATGCCAACACTCTTTATCTGTGCACAGAAAAGAACTTTCATTTTACAGTTCTACCACAATTGTGTTTGAAATGGCAATTTTTAATACCAAATTTTAGTTACGCTGTTTTAGTTGTACTAACTTTGCCTTATTAACCTAGCTCTATTTAACTTTAATATTTAACTTTATTTTTTAGCTAAGTTTCATTTACATTGCTTTTTTGCACAACTGTCCACTTGATGAATTTAGGTATATTTATTTTATAGCTGTTTATTTGACATAATTTTAATTTATAATACATTTTTAGCACACACCACTTTTAGCACACACCACTTGAGCTTATACACCTTTAGCTGACCCATTTTTAGTTTACACTTTAACCTCAATCAAATCCACTGCACTCATTACACTTGCTGTATATTAACCGCATCTGTTGTTTGAATAACCTCACTAACTATACTAACATACTAACTAAATGTGCTGTGTATACTAACTATATCCTCTGCTCAGTACACTCACCTCACTTATATCTTTTCTTTTCATTTTTGCCTCTGTTATTTTTGCTGAAAAACATTATTATATCAGCTTTTTAATACAAAATTCAATTAAATTCTATTTTTAATCATTTTTTTAAAAAAAATTAAAAAAATTATTTTACTAATAAATTTTCAAAGAAAATATTTTAATCATCTCTTTTATTAATAATAAATATTAGCTCATATTTAACATATTTTATGTCCTGAGTGATCATTTCCATCTATTCAGTGTCACCTCAAATGTTTTAGCTTTAGGTCCACATAATCTGGCCTTTAGCGCAGGAAGACTATTTACATAGATTTCAATCATCAATTTTATCTGGGGATTTTTTGATATCAACCTGTATACTTTGAGGTGAATTGTTTCAGCGCTCTCTCTCTCCCTAGATATATTCCAATTCAGGACGTGGGCATTATGCCAGATCTTCCCGCACAAGAAGGCATTATGCCTTTTTGGGGGATACTTCCCTGGATACCTGCCCAGTGACCACCCGCAGGCAAGCTCAGCGTCAAGCCAACACACCACAGCTGGGGACCCAGGTAAGACCCCCCCACCCTGACTCCTCTCCTTCCCCGACACCCTACCCTTACTCCCCAATTCCCGACCCCAGTCCCTGTCCTTCCCGACCAACTATCCTGGGCCTCTGAGCGACCCAACCCTTGCCCCCTTCCGAGACCAAGTAGGGACTGATCCCCAGGGCCCCGGGGAGGAACGGTTCCAATGGGAAAACGGCCTGTTATATCGGATCTCCCAGAGTAAGAAAGGGCCAGTGCCCAAACGCCAGCTGGTGGTACCTAAACGATATCAGTTTGACCTGCTGCGAATAGGGCACAATATCCCCGTGGCCGGGCATTTAGGCAACTCCCGAACACACCACCGCCTTACTCAGGTCTTTTTCTGGCCCAGAATCATGAGAGAAATTAGGGAATAGTGTAGGACCTGCGTGGTGTGTCAGAAGGTAGGGAAGACCGGAGACCATATGAAAGCCCCCCTTAACCCTCTTCCCGTTATTGACGAGCCCTTTAGCAGAATCACTGTGGATATAGTAGGGCCCCTACCTCGACCCAGTCCCTCCGGGAACAAATACATACTCACGGTAGTAGATTATGCCATTAGGTATCCGGAGACAATACCTCTGGCTAATATCCAGGCGGAGACAGTGGCAAGTGCCTTGCTCCAGATATTCACCAGAGTAGGCTTCCCCCGAGAAATGGTCTCTGACCAGGGGACCCAGTTCACAGCAGAGGTCACCCAAAAGTTATGGGAACTGCGTGGGATAAGACGTTCTCGCCCACTCATAAAGACTGGGAAAAATTCCTGCCACACCACCTATTTGCCTACAGAGAGGTGCCCCAGGAATCCACTGGGTTTTCACCCTTTGAGCTGCTGTATGGCCGGAAAATAAGGGGACCCCTAGACTTGTTATGAGCCCACTGGGAGGGATCAGCCGGGGAGGAAGGACCCTCCATTGTGGAGTACATCCTGAAATTCAGGGATCGGCTGAAGGACCTCACTGCCATGGTGCGGGAGAACCTTCAGGGTGCTCAAAGGAGACAGAAACGGTGGTACGACCGTAACGCTCGTAGCTGAATTCTGACGGTAGGGCAGAGGGTTCTAGCCTTGAAACCTGTCAAAATGGACAAGTTACAGGCTTTTTGGCAAGGCCCTTACCGGGTGGTGGAACAATTGAATATCACCACCTACCTTGTAGCAAAATGCTCTGATGACCGGGTCCAACGGACCTTTCATGTGAACATGCTCAAGGAGTACGTAGAAAGACCCCAAGACATAGCCACTATCTGTGCTCCAGCTGTGGAAGACTCGGAGAGCCTTCCCATGCCGGAGCTCCCCGGGCCGGATGAGACCCCTCAAGGAGTAGCCGACATAATCCTGGATGAGAGGTCAGCGGCTGGACAGAGACAGCAGGTCCGGTATTTACTAGAGGACCGCCAGAAGATGTTCTCCAATGTCCCTTGGTACACTACAGTGGTGGTGCACCGAGTGGAAACCCCCTGGACAAGCTCCCCTGAGGCAGGCAGCTTACAGAGTACCTAAAGCTGTCAGAGACAGTATGCACTGGTAGCTCCGGGGAATGTTGGACCTCAGTGTTGTTGAACCGTCCAACAGTCCCTGGGCCTCGCCGGTGGTGCTGGTCCCCCAAAAAGATGGTACTACCCGGTTCTGCATTGACAACAGTAAGCTCAATTACAGAACACAACCAACGCCTACCCCATGCCCCGTGTCGAAGACCTCTTAGATAGAATCACCAGGGGTCACTTCCTAACTACCCTTGACCTCTGCAAGGGGTATTGGCAGATCCCACTAGACCCTGAATCCGTCCCCAAGTCCGCCTTCATCACCCCTTTTGGCCTCTACCAGTTTAAGGTCATGCCATTTGGGATGAAGAACGCTCCAGCCACCTTTCAAAGGATGGTGGATTGCCTGCTGGATGGCCTCCAAGACTATGCCTGTGCCTACTTGGACGACATCGCCCTCTTTAGTGACACCTGGGAGGACCATTTGATCCACCTGGGCGTCGTTCTAGATCACAGCAGAGCCGCCAGGCTAACCCTGAAGCCCGACAAATGCACCATAGGCCACTCAAAAGTCCAGTACCTGGGCCACCGAGTGGGCTGCGGGAAGCAGCGGCCAGAGCCGGCCAAGGTTGAGGCAGTGGCAAACTGGCTCACTCCTCGAACCAAGACCCAGGTCTTAGCCTTCCTAGGAACCGCCAGATATTACCGAAGGTTCCCCCCCAATTATAGCACCCTCGACAAACCCCTGACCGACCTGACTCATAAAAGACTGCCCCGACAGGTACTGTGGTCCCCAGAATGTGAAAATGCCTTGCATAATCTCAAGTCTGCCTTGATCTCTGCCCCCGTCCAGGCCGCTCCTAACCCCACCAAACATTTTTGTGTCCACACAGATGCCTCCATGTTCAGGTTGGGAGCAGTGCTAAGCCAGGTAGACAAAGAAGGGCAAGACCACCCCGTAGCCTACATCAGTAGAAAGCTGCTGCCCAGGGATGTAGGCTACGCGGCAGTGGAGAAGGAATGCCTGGCACTTGTATGGGCCCTCAAGAAATTGCAACCGTACCTATATGGAAGACATTTCACTGTCCTCACCGATCACAACCCCCTGGTGTGGCTTAACCGAGTGTTGGGAGATAATGAACGTTTACTAAGGTGGAGTTTAGCCCTGCAGCCCTTTACCTTCAACGTTCAGTATAGGGCGGGAAAGAGCAATGGGAATGCCGATGGACTTTCCCAGCAGACTGAAATAGAATGCTCCTCAGACAGCCCCAAGTAGACCCGTGTGTATCTAGCCAGGTCTGCCGAACTGGAAGGGGGGAGTTGTCACAGATACCGGGCTGCAAAGGTTAAACCCTGTTGTTTCTCAGTGGTTTTGGGCTCCTGAGAGCAAAACTAAACTTGTTAAGAGAAGAGCTGGTCTATGACCGGGAAAACCCTCCTAGGCTGGACGGGCTCCTGGAACTCCCGGGTCGGCCACCTCACAACGGACACCTGCCTTACCCCTCTCAGGCTGGCTGGGCTCCTGGAACTCCCGGTCGGCCACAGAACAGCAGGACACCCGCTAACTTTACCCCTGGTCGCTCCAGCAGCCCTTTGCCCCAGAGTTCGGCTCTTTTGGAAACCAGGGGTTTTGGACACCCCTACCCCCATAAATTCAACGGACTATAACTTCGGTCCCCAGTATCGAATCACAACGATTTTTGGACTGTGGCATCTGGGGACCGAGAGCTTTAAAATAACACCCTGGAAGTGCTGCTGTTCTACCGGGATCACCCCGAAAACGTCACCCATGTGTCCTGGGATTCTGTGGGACTGTGGCTGCTATGGAGGTGCCGGGCTGTCTGGAGGGGCAAGAACGGCGGGAAAATTGTGGGATTGTCCAGTATCTTATCAAGATGAGCTTTGTGTATAAAAGGAGTGTGAGTTTTCAATAAAATCAGTTCCTGTTTGACCTGAATGCTAGTATGTCTAGTTATTTGGGTGGGCTCCTGCTAAAATCCCTTTCCTGTGCTACATAGCAGATGGTTCCAGGCAGAGGAAGGACCGTCTGGCAGAGCTACCTAGTCTGGGTAGCCAGAGTCTGCCACAGGGTGGGACCCTGAATACTGGTGCTGTCGGGCATTAGGGGTGGCTACAGGCTGTGGTCACTTGCCAGCTACATAGGTACAGTCGACAGGGAGGAAGCAGGACTCATTTGGCAGAGCTACCCAGTCGGGGTAGTCGGGGTATTCGTCACAATATATATATATATATATATATATATATATATATATATATATATATATATATATATATATATTTCTCAAAATGAAAGGGCACTCACAGGACTTGAAAATATCTTTATTGCATAAAATTCATCATAAAGTGTCGACGTTTTGGCTACAATTTTAGCCTTTTTCAAGACAATATAAAAACATAATGAATATAACAGAATTAATATTTAATTCACACAAAATATATATATTTTTTATTAAACATTTAACATAAAATACACAGATAAACATAGTGACTACCTAGCGTGCTAGACTACATACACATGTGCTTTAAAAAAATGAGAAAATTGGACCCAAAATACATTACAGATATCATATTAAACCAGATCCACTGAAAAGTTCATTTCATG
Organism: Bombina bombina; assembly: GCF_027579735.1. NCBI lineage: Eukaryota > Metazoa > Chordata > Amphibia > Anura > Bombinatoridae > Bombina > Bombina bombina. The sequence goes on from NC_069499.1 coordinate 548,239,630, forward strand.
TTTCAATGATATTAACCATATAATATTAGTTTATATTGAATGCTAATAGATACATAGTGAACAGCAGCAATTTAGCTACAATCAGAGTATTAATACATATTGTACATTGGCAAAGGTGTCAAAGGTGTTATAATAGTAACCATAATGTTAATAACTAAGATAACTTGCTTGCAACATTTATTGCCAGAACAAAAATATATATGTTAATGTGTCTTTATAAACATAAAGACCACTATTTACAATCACATAGAGTAGCAATCACCGTACTAGCAAAATGTATATACAATATGTGCAACCGGCACTATTAAAGAGCCCAGGCACGCTAACCCAGTAGGTGATTACTATATAGAGAGATCACAACTCCGGTTAACGCTAGTGAAAATAAATAAGCAATGCTAACAGTATTTATTAAACATACCAATATCGGTTAAAAAAATCTCGTGGTGTGTCCATGCGCCATTCCGTGACATAGTATGCACCTGTAGGAGACAAGCCCCTTTTTGAGCCGACAACTAACTCTGTCATTGGTCACAACCAATGGATATGGCATCAAGGTAGGCGTGTATACATTCGAGTGTTACTGACACCTGCTTACATATACAAGCTTAGAAATTGTCAGACACCAAGCTAAACTTGGATTTAAACAAAAATATGGAAAAACCGCAAATGGCAACAATAAAAGCATCTTATCAAAATGTGCCTAATCAACCAACAACCATTCATATAGACAGACGTTGAATCCAATCACAAAATTCAATCACTGCATCTATATAGTAATCACCTACTGGGTTAGCGTGCCTGGGTTCTTTAATAGTGCCGGTTGCTAATATGGCATATACGTTTTGCTAGTACAGTGATTGTTACTCTATGTGTGTGTAAATAGTGGTCTTTATGTTTATAAAGACACATTAACGTATATATTTTTGTCTGGCAATAAATGTTGCAAGCAAGTTGAGATATCTTAGTTATTAACATTATGGTTACTATTGTAACACCTTTGACACATTTGCCAATGCACAATATGTATTAATACTTTGATTGTAGCTACATTGCTGCTGTTCACTATGAGGCCTATTTGTCAAGCCGTCAACTGTGCTGCATTCGCCGGCACCAATACGCTCGCCTGACATCGCCTCATCAGGGATGAGTTAATATTTAATATAAAGTTAGCGGGTTGTTAGGTTTAGGGGTTAATAGTTTAAGGCGATGTGGGGGGCTGGGGTTTAAGGGGTTAATAGGTTTAGTAAGTGCTAGTGATGTGGGAGGCCAGGGGTTTAGGTGTTAATACATTTATTTAGTTGCGGTGGGGTCCGGGAGCGGCGAGATAGGGGTTAATAACTTTTATTTAGGTGGCGGCGGTGTCGGGAGTGGCGGGATAGGGGTTAATAACTTTATGTAGGTGGCGGTGGTGTCGGGCGGCAGATTAGGGGTGTTTAGACTCGGGGTACATGTTAGGTGTAAACTTAAATTTTATTTTCCCATAGGAATCAATGGGATATCGGGCAGCAGCAAACTTAGCTTTCACTACTTTCAGACTCCCATTGACTCCTATGGCATCCGCTGCCTCCAGGGCGGCGGATTGAAAACCAGGTACGCTGGGCCAGAATAGTGGCGAGCGTACCTGGTAGTTATTTGATATCTTGCAAAAGTAGTCAGATAGTGCCGAATTTGCATTCAGAACATCTGTAGTGACGTAAGCATCGATCTGTGTCGGACTGAGACCAACGGATCGTATGTTACGTCACAGATTTCTACTTTTGCCGGTCTGTAGGCTTTGATAAATAAGGCGAATCAAGCTCTCCACAATTACGCTGTGGAATTCCAGAGTATTTGCGGTTGACGGCTTGATAAATAGGCCTCTATGTATCTATTAGCATTCAATATAAACTAATATTATATGGTTAGTATCATTGAAACATGAAATTAACTTTTCAGTGGATCTGGTTTAATATGATATCTGTAATGTATTTTGGGTCCAATTTTCTCAACTTTTAAAGCACTAGGGTATGCAGTTTAGCACACTAGGTAGTCATTATGTTTATCTGTAAATTTTATGTTAAATGTTTAATAATTTTTTTATATTTTGTGTGAATTAAATATTAATTCTGTCATATACATTATGTTTTTAGATTGTCTTGAAAAAGGCTAAAATTGTAGCCAAAACGTCGACTGACACTTTATGATGAATTATTTACAATAAAAATATTTTCTATTTGCAAGTCCTGTGAGTGCCCTTTCATTTGGAGAACTTTATGCGTGACTTTTAAGGAGACACCCAGGCACTGGATTAGCTACGGTTGAAGGAGTGAGTGCATAACAAATGTGCTTTTATATATATATAAATATGTATTTAAAACTAAAAAGAAAATTTTCATCTAAGTGAAGAATATAGGTATTTAAACTATTCTTAATGCACTTTTGTATTTAACGCAGTTGGCCTAGTGCTCCTTCAGGTTAGCGCTAAAGCGAGAAAAAGAATAGGATTTTTTAGCACACCTATTGGGAAAGGGAGTTGTTGCAGTCAGGTTATCTGACCTCCAGATGTTAGTGTGCCTTTCGTTTGAACAATAACTTTTTACTTTCGACTTGTAATACCAGTGCAAACATGGGAGCTATAATGATTTACATTGAACGGTATTTGCACTCTACAACACTAAAATGTTTGCGCTCCCCTTGTTATCTAGCCCAGTGTCAGGCATGTTCAATATCACACAGAGGACCAGATTACAAATGGCATGCTAATTTATTTTTATTTTTTGCTCAAGCGCTAACAGCACTCAAAATTAGCGCAGATGGATTAGCACACGTATTTCAAGTTGAAAGTAAAAAGTAAGATCACAAGCTAAATACTCAGGAGCAGGGGTGGACTGAGCCCAACCAGGGCCCCGAGACAAAAGAATGGCAGGGTTCCCTACCCCCTTTTTGCTCCACCTAACTTCTCTGCCCCTCCTCCACCCTATTGCCCCTCCCACACCAAAACATCAGAATTAAACTTGAATGATTCAGATAGAACATACAATTTAAAACACCATTACATTTTACTTCTATTATATAATGTGCTTAATTAATTTGTTATCATTTATTGAAAAGCATACCTAGGTAGGTTCAGGAGCAGCAATAGATTGCTGGGATTTAGATGAAGATTGGCGGATGCACATTTATGCCTCTTGTTATTGGCTCACCCAACATGTTCAGCTAGCTCCCAGTAGAACATTGCATCTCCTTCAACAACGGACACAAAGAAAATGAAGCAAATTTAATCATATAAGTAGTTAAAAATGGTATGTTATATCTGAATGTCATGAAAGTAAATACATTGTTTCATGTCTCTTTTATTTCTTTATATAAACAAAATTTATGCTTACCTGATAAATGTATTTCTTTCCGGATATGGAGAGTCCACGACGTTATCAACTACTAGTGGGAATATCACTCCTGGCCTGCAGGAGGAGGCAAAGAGCACCACAGCAAAGCTGTTAAGTGTCACTCCCCTACCCATAATCCCCAGTCATTCGACCAAAAGGAAAATGGAAAAAAAGGAATAACACAAAGGTGTAGAGGTGCCTGAGGTTTAGTCAAAAAATAGCTGTCTTAAATTTAAGGGTAGGGTCGTGAAATAAATGTATCAGGTAAGCATAAAACAGAATTTATGTTTACCTGATAAATTACTTTCTCCAACGGTGTGTCCGGTCCACAGCGTCATCCTTACTTGTGGGATATTCTCTTCCCCAACAGGAAATGGCAAAGAGCCCAGCAAAGCTGGTCACATGATCCCTCCTAGGCTCCGCCTTCCCCAGTCATTCGACCGACGTAAAGGAGGAATATTTGCATAGGAGAAATCATATGATACCGTGGTGACTGTAGTTAAAGAAAATAAATTATCAGACCTGATTAAAAAAACCAGGGCGGGCCGTGGACCGGACACACCGTTGGAGAAAGTAATTTATCAGGTAAACATAAATTCTGTTTTCTCCAACATAGGTGTGTCCGGTCCACGGCGTCATCCTTACTTGTGGGAACCAATACCAAAGCTTTAGGACACGGATGAAGGGAGGGAGCAAATCAGGTCACCTAGATGGAAGGCACCACGGCTTGCAAAACCTTTCTCCCAAAAATAGCCTCAGAAGAAGCAAAAGTATCAAATTTGTAAAATTTAGTAAAAGTGTGCAGTGAAGACCAAGTCGCTGCCTTACATATCTGATCAACAGAAGCCTCGTTCTTGAAGGCCCATGTGGAAGCCACGGCCCTAGTGGAATGAGCTGTGATTCTTTCAGGAGGCTGCCGTCCGGCAGTCTCGTAAGCCAATCTGATGATGCTTTTAAGCCAAAAAGAGAGAGAGGTAGAAGTTGCTTTTTGACCTCTCCTTTTACCAGAATAAACAACAAACAAGGAAGATGTTTGTCTAAAATCCTTTGTAGCATCTAAATAGAATTTTAGAGCACGAACTACATCCAAATTGTGCAACAAACGTTCCTTCTTTGAAACTGGATTCGGACACAAAGAAGGCACGACTATCTCCTGGTTAATGTTTTTGTTAGAAACAACTTTCGGAAGAAAACCAGGTTTAGTACGCAAAACCACCTTATCTGCATGGAACACCAGATAAGGAGGAGAACACTGCAGAGCAGATAACTCTGAAACTCTTCTAGCAGAAGAAATTGCAACCAAAAACAAAACTTTCCAAGATAATAACTTAATATCAACGGAATGTAAGGGTTCAAACGGAACCCCCTGAAGAACTGAAAGAACTAAATTGAGACTCCAAGGAGGAGTCAAAGGTTTGTAAACAGGCTTGATTCTAACCAGAGACTGAACAAAAGCTTGAACATCTGGCACAGCCGCCAGCTTTTTGTGAAGTAAAACAGATAAAGCAGAAATCTGTCCCTTCAAAGAACTTGCAGATAATCCTTTCTCCAAACCCTCTTGTAGAAAGGATAGAATCTTAGGAATTTTTATCTTGTTCCATGGGAATCCTTTAGATTCACACCAACAGATATATTTTTTCCATATTTTATGGTAAATTTTTCTAGTTACAGGCTTTCTGGCCTGAACAAGAGTATCAATGACAGAATCTGAGAACCCTCGCTTTGATAAAATCAAGCGTTCAATCTCCAAGCAGTCAGTTGGAGTGAGACCAGATTCGGATGTTCGAACGGACCTTGAACAAGAAGGTCCCGTCTCAAAGGTAGCTTCCATGGTGGAGCCGATGACATATTCACCAGGTCTGCATACCAAGTCCTGCGTGGCCATGCAGGAGCTATCAAGATCACCGATGCCCTCTCCTGATAGATCCTGGCTACCAGCCTGGGGATGAGAGGAAACGGTGGGAATACATACGCTAGTTTGAAGGTCCAAGGTGCTACTAGTGCATCTACTAGAGTCGCCTTGGGATCCCTGGATCTGGACCCGTAGCAAGGAACCTTGAAGTTCTGACGAGAGGCCATCAGATCCATGTCTGGACTGCCCCACAACTGAGTAATTTGGGCAAAGATTTCCGGATGGAGTTCCCACTCCCCCGGATGAAATGACCAACGACTCAGAAAATCCGCTTCCCAATTTTCCACTCCTGGAATGTGGATTGCAGACAAGTGGCAGGAGTGAGACTCCGCCCAATGAATGATTTTGGTCACTTCTTCCATCGCCTGGGAACTCTTTGTTCCCCCCTGATGGTTGATGTACGCAACAGTCGTCATGTTGTCCGATTGAAACCGTATGAATTTGGCCTTTGCTAGCTGAGGCCAAGCCTTGAGAGCATTGAATATCGCTCTTAGTTCCAGAATATTTATCGGGAGAAGAGATTCTTCCCGAGACCAAAGACCCTGAGCTTTCAGGAGTCCCCAGACCGCGCCCCAGCCCACCAGACTGGCGTCGGTCGTGACAATGACCCACTCTGGTCTGCGGAAGCTCATCCCCTGTGACAGGTTGTCCAGGGACAGCCACCAACGGAGTGAATCTCTGGTCCTCTGATCTACTTGTATCGTCGGAGACAAGTCTGTATAATCCCCATTCCACTGACTGAGCATGCACAGTTGTAATGGTCTCAGATGAATTCGCGCAAAAGGAACTATGTCCATTGCCGCGACCATCAAACCTATTACTTCTATGCACTGCGCTATGGAAGGAAGAGGAACAGAATGAAGTACTTGACAAGAGTTTAGAAGTTTTGATTTTCTGGCCTCTGTCAGAAAAATCCTCATTTCTAAGGAGTCTATTATTGTTCCCAAAAAGGGAACTCTTGTTGACGGAGATAGAGAACTTTTTTCTACGTTCACTTTCCACCCGTGAGATCTGAGAAAGGCCAGGACGATGTCCGTGTGAGCCTTTGCTTGTGGAAGGGACGACGCTTGAATCAGAATGTCGTCCAAGTAAGGTACTACTGCAATGCCCCTTGGTCTTAGCACCGCTAGAAGGGACCCCAGTACCTTTGTGAAAATTCTTGGAGCAGTGGCTAATCCGAACGGAAGTGCCACAAACTGGTAATGCTTGTCCAGAAAGGCGAACCTTAGGAACCGATGATGTTCCTTGTGGATAGGAATATGTAGGTACGCATCCTTTAAATCCACCGTGGTCATGAATTGACCTTCCTGGATGGAAGGAAGAATTGTTCGAATGGTTTCCATTTTGAACTATGGAACCTTGAGGAACTTGTTTAGGATCTTGAGATCTAAGATTGGTCTGAATGTTCCCTCTTTTTTGGGAACTATGAACAGATTGGAGTAGAACCCCATCCCTTGTTCTCCTAATGGAACAGGATGAATCACTCCCATTTTTAACAGGTCTTCTACACAATGTAAGAATGCCTGTTTTTTTATGTGGTCTGAAGACAACTGAGACCTGTGGAACCTCCCCCTTGGGGGAAGCCCCTTGAATTCCAGAAGATAACCTTGGGAGACTATTTCCAGCGCCCAAGGATCCAGAACATCTCTTGCCCAAGCCTGAGCGAAGAGAGTCTGCCCCCCACCAGATCCGGTCCCGGATCGGGGGCCAACATCTCATGCTGTCTTGGTAGCAGTGGCAGGTTTCTTGGCCTGCTTACCTTTGTTCCAGCCTTGCATTGGCCTCCAGGCTGGTTTGGCTTGAGAAGTATTACCCTCTTGCTTAGAGGATGTAGCACTTGGGGCTGGTCCGTTTCTGCGAAAGGGACGAAAATTTGGTTTATTTTTAGCCTTGAAAGACCTATCCTGAGGAAGGGTGTGGCCCTTACCCCCAGTGATATCAGAAATAATCTCTTTCAAGTCAGGGCCAAACAGCGTTTTCCCCTTGAAAGGAATGTTAAGCAATTTATTCTTGGAAGACGCATCCGCTGACCAAGATTTTAGCCAAAGCGCTCTGAAAATGTCTACCAGTCTTAAAAGCCCTTGTGAAGCCCTTTATTCTTATGTAATAAAAATGGCTTACCGGATCCCATAGGGAAAATGACAGCTTCCAGCATTACATCGTCTTGTTAGAAATGTGTCATACCTCAAGCAGCAAAAGTCTGCTCACTGTTTCCCCCAACTGAAGTTAATTCCTCTCAACAGTCCTGTGTGGAAACAGCCATCGATTTTAGTAACGGTTGCTAAAATCATTTTCCTCTTACAAACAGAAATCTTCATCACTTTTCTGTTTCAGAGTAAATAGTACATACCAGCACTATTTTAAAATAACAAACTCTTGATTGAAGAATAAAAACTACAGTTAAACACCAAAAAACTCTAAGCCATCTCCGTGGAGATGTTGCCTGTACAACGGCAAAGAGAATGACTGTGGAAGGCGGAGCCTAGGAGGGATCATGTGACCAGCTTTGCTGGGCTCTTTGCCATTTCCTGTTGGGGAAGAGAATATCCCACAAGTAAGGATGACGCCGTGGACCGGACACACCTATGTTGGAGAAATTTTGTTTTCTTTCCTAAGATATGGAGAGTCCACAACGTCAACAATTACTAGTGGGAACCAATACCCAAGCTATAGGACACAGATGACTAGGGAGGGATAACAAGACAGGCAGACCTAAACAGAAGGCACCACCACTTGAAGAAACTTTCTCAGCCGAGGCAAAAGTATTAAATTTGGAAAATTTGGAAAAAGTATGCAGAGAGGACCAAGTTGCAGCCTTGCAAATCTGTTCCACAGAAGCTTCATTTTTGAAAGCCCAAGAAGAGGAGACAGCCCTAGTGGAATGAGCTGTAATTCTCTCAGGAGGCTGCTAACCAGCAATCTCAAAAGCAAAACTAATTATATTTCTCAACCAGAGAGAAAGAGAAATAGCAGAAGCTTTCTGACCTTTACACTTTCCAGAGAAACAAACAAACAAACAGGGCAGAGGACTGGCGAAAATCCTTAGTCACCTGTAGGTAGAATTTTAGAGCACGCACAACATCCAAGTTGTGTAACAAACATTCCTTATGAGAAGAAGGATTAGGACATAGAGAAGGAACAACAATTTCCTGAATTTCTATCTGATACCATTTTATGGAGAAATCCCACTTAGTACGAAGAACCGCCTTATCAGCATGAAAAATAAGGTAAGGGGAATCACACTGCAAAGCCGAGAGTTCCGAGATTCTCCGAGCAGAAGAAATAGCAATAAGAAACAAAACCTTCCAAGATAACAACTTAATATTTATGGAATGCAATGGCATGGAATGCAATTGCTCAAATTGAGCCTGCTGCAAAACTTTAAGAACAAGGTTAAGGCTCCAAGGAGGAGCAACAGACTTAAACACAGGCCTGATTCTGACCAGGGCCTGACAAAGGGATTGAACATCTGGCACATTCGCTAGATGCTTCTGCAACAAAATTGATAATGCAGAAATCTGACCCTTCAGAGAACTGACTGACAATCCCTAATTAAACTACTCTTGTAGCTGGAACAAGGGAACTCTTTTCCAGATTCACTTTCCATCCCTTGGAATGTAGAAAAGACAACAAGATCTCTGTATGAGAGTTTGCTTGTTGAAAAGATGGCGTCTGAACCAATATGTCACCCAGGTAGGGCGCCACTGCAATTCCTCGAGACCTGATCACTGCCAAAAGAACCCCCAGAACCTTTGAGAAAATTCTGGGAGCTGTGGCAAGGCCAAATGGGAGAGCCACAAACTGAAAGTGTTTGTCTAGAAATGCGAATCTCAGGAACTTGTGGTGATCCCTGTGGATGGGAGCATGAAGATACGCATCCTTCAAGTCTATGGTCGTCATGAACTGACCCTCTTGGACCAAGGGAAGAATGGAACAAATGGTTTCTATTTTGAAGGACAGTACCTGAGAACCTTGTTGAGACACTTTAGGTCTAGAATAGGACAAAAAGTTCCCTCTTTTTTGGGAACCACGAACAGATTTGAATAGAATCCTAGACTCTGTTCCCTTACAAGAACTTGAACTATCACTCCCAGGGAAGAAAGGTCCCGAACGCAATTCAAGAATGCCTCTCTTTTTATCTGGTCTGCAGATAATCTTCAGAGGTGGAACCTGCCTCTGGGAGGAAAAGTCTTGAATAACGCTGAGATACTATGTCCACAGCCCAGGGATCTGGGACATCTCATATCCATACTTGATAAAACAGAGAAAGCCTGCCCCCCACTTGATCTGATCCCAGATCGGGGGCAAACCCTTCATGCTGATTTAGACTAAGCTGCAGGTTTCTTAGATTGCTTACCCTTGTTCCAAGACTGATTGGATTTCCAAGAAGACTTGGGCTGTTCCTGCTTGGAAGAGGAAGACTTTCCTTTGAAGTTTCGACAGGAACGAAAATTACTTTGATGTCCTTTAGGTCTATTCTTCTTGTCTTGTGGAAGAAAAGACCCTTTTCCACCAGTAATGTCAGAAATTATTTCTGCCAGACCAGGTCCAAAGAAAGGTCTTACCCTTGTAAGGAAGCGCCAGAAGTTTGGACTTAGAAGTAACATCTGCTGACAAAAATTTTAGCCACAACGCCCTGCGAGCTAGTACAGCAAAGCACAATATCTTGGCTCCCAGATTAATAACTTGCATGATAGCATCAGAAATAAAAGAATTGGCTAGCTTAAGAGCCTTAATTCTGTCCTGGATCTCCTCCAAATGAGTCTCTACCAAGATTGAATCAGACAAGGCGTCGCACCAAAAAAAATACCACACTTGACACAGTGGCAATACAAACTGCAGGTTGCCATTGAAGACCTTGATGAACATACATCTTCATCAAATAAGAAAATTCTTCAAATAAGCCTCCAGCCATTGGATCCTTAAAAGAGCAACTATCCTCTATAGGAATAGTAGTTCTCTTAGCCAGAGTAGAAATAGCCCCTTCTACTTTAGGCACCGTGCGCCATGAATCTTTAATGGAGTCAGCAACAGGAAACATCTTTTTAAAGACAGGAGACAGGGAAAAAGGTATCCCTGGCTTCTCCCATTCCTGTGAAATAATCTGTGTTGCTTGGTCTGGAACAGGAAACACTTCCACAGTGGAAGAAACATCATAGTAATTATTACGTTTACTAGATTTCTTAAGGTTGACAATGACAGGCTTATCAGAGTCGTCTAAAGTAGCCTCAATTTAACTATACACAGTGTTCAAGCTTAAATATGAATGTTACTACTTCAGCATCAGATGAAGGAATTAGACTATCCAAATCTGAGATTTCACCCTCAGAGGCTACCGACATATCCTCCTCATCAGACCTATGAGGGAGGGCAACCTGAGTAGCAGTGGGAAGAACAGAAACCTTGTTATCTGAATCTCTAATTTTCCTCTTGCATTTTCCCTTTAGCATAGGAAAAGCAGATAATGCCACAGATACCACAGAAGATACCTGAGCAGCAAATTCTGCAGGCAAATAAACTCCCCCAGGAGTCTGAGTGGAACTGCAGCGCAGTGCACTGTATGTGACACCATAGATAGAGGCTAGGGACGTTTGAGGAGAAAGCTGTGGCATAGCCTGAACAGCATCATCCTGGGAGACAGAAACAAAAATCCTATCTTTACATTTTAAAGTTTTATCTAAACATGTAGAACAAAATTGCGTAGGCAAAATAATTTGGTTCTCAAGGCACAGCAGACACCTGTCTATTGGAACAAATTCCTGCTCCATGATTGCAGAAGATTAAACAAATAAAAAAGAATCTTTAAATTTGGATATCTGTCAGACCTCAGCTAAACGATATAGACCCACAATATAAATGCAGCTGGCACTTTAATTTAGAAACTAGCAGAGCGAGGATACGCTCAAAATAACCCCTCAGAGAAACCTCTACACCTCAGCCTTGACTGAGGTGCCTACCTGCCCTTCCGCAATGACGAGTGCTAGAATCGCAAAGAGGAAAACAGGAGAAGACTAGCTGAACTCGTCCTGTTCAGCCAACACCGCTCCGTAACACTGAAGATGGAAAGGAGCGTCATGTGACCGGGCGCTATTCAGCTGCGCCACAGTAAGGCACGAAAATGAAGGCCGGCCTCTTCCTGGTTACGCTATGAAGCCTTGTTACACTGTGGGACTTCACTGTTACAGCAAAATCTTAGTCGGATCGCATACAAAGTCTCAGAGATTACAGACAGCCGTCTTCAACACACTCACATACATTCCCTTATGTCTTTAATAAAATTAAAAAACCCCAGGGAGTAATAAAAACTAAGAGCCAAAAATTAAATTAATCCTTTTTATCTCATAAAAGAGTTAACACCTCAGTCTCCAAACACATACATAAAAGTGCCTGCCCCTTGCCTAAATAAATCCTTCCCTAGGATTTATAATGTCCCAATTTATATGATGCAGGAAATCTTCTAAGTGCAAGTCTCCCAACCTAGAAGATGAAAGCACTTACCTGCAGTCTAGCTGTATGGCAGGACGACAGCTCACAAGGCTTGACAGGACACATACTCCTATCAGAGACCTATAGAAAAAAGAAAGAACAGAGTAAACCTACTCTGGCTTTCTATACTACGGCAGCAATATGTTAGGAAATCAGAGCAAGGCCCACCTCACAAGTTCCTAACTGCTTTAAAGCCACCACTACTGAAGAGATTAACATGGACTACAGCTAGACCCAAAAATCTTGCTTGTAGCAAAAGAAATCCAATTTTCTTCAGACACCAACACTTCACCTCCTCCATTGACAAAGGCAAAGAGAATGACTGGGGATTATGGGTAGGGGAGTGACACTTAACAGCTTTGCTGTGGTGCTCTTTGCCTCCTCCAGCTGGCCAGGAGTGATATTCCCACTAGTAATTGATGACATTGTGGACTCTCTATATCTTAGGAAAGAAATACGTTTTATTTCTTAATTCAGATGAAAAGTGATTAAATAGTTTCCTGTTCTAATAACTATTGATCAACATAGATCTACTTTAAAAACATATAATTGAGTTAGTATTTTTTGCACAGGGTTCACAACAGTTAGTCCTATGTTTTTTTGTTTTTTTTTAAAAGTAGTGTGATAGATATTGGCCTGGAGGGAGGGATTGGATAGGCCAGAGAAGATACACATTACTGGCACCAGTATTGTGATCAAGAGAGTAAGGGAAAAAAAGGACTAGCTGTCCACTAAGGGCACATTACTTTCAGTGGCTAATCTAAAAAAAAATATTCAGCAGCAGCACCACTATCTATGGACATCAGTGACAGAATTGTCATATTTTGCAGGTACCACCAGATATATATGTTATGGGATGCAGAAAGTGATGTACTCGGCAGGCTTCAGGCAGACTTCTGTAACAAAAATCCTCTTGTGGCAAAGCCTGAAAGGATAACTTAATGTGCACTGTGGATCAATTTATAAACTATAATAATTGTAATAGAACTGCAAAGTGCCTGATATAAAATTTGGAAATAAACAAACAGATGACCCCTGCTTGGAGCTTCTATGCTGTCACAGACATCCAAGGCAGATCTCTCACCAGCTTAGGTGAAACTATAGTCTTATGGTGCTTGAGGTAACCCAGATGGGGCCTGCTGAGTAATGTACCTAACCTTAGTCTCACTGAGTATCGCAGCGACTGTCATTTCACTCACTTAATGCTGCTTTCTTAGGGTTGCTTTGCCACAACACAAGAGGAAGTTGGAACAAGCAGTACCTTCATACCTTGCATTTGCACAGTTCAAGTGACTTTGGAGTCGTCTGGGAGATACAGGTCATCGGATGCTGCTGACTTGCCACGCCTCACTACGCCACCACATTCTATTCTGTTGGCTGCCGAGCGCCTCCAAATATAGTAAACTGCACAGTGACAGCAGTCACAATTCAAATGCCGCGCACTGCTTCTGGGTGGATGGAGCTGGAGTCTGGAGGTGATTAATATGTGGAACAGATTCATCCACACCCGGTCCAACTATTGCAGGGGCTGTGCTGTATCAGCTGACTGCCAGCCAGGCCAGGACTTACCTCCTTCCGCTGTTCACACTTCACTGACTTTTCACATGTTTGAGCCACAAGCTGACAGAGCACTCACACCCCCAGCCCAGGCTCCACTGCACAAACTTGGGCACTTAACACCGCCCCCACACCTCACTCCACCTCAAAAAGTTCTAGGCCAGCCATAATAAAAATAAAATGTGGGGGGCGCAGCAAGCTCTGCATCTGAGCGGTCGCCTTTCATCACAGCTCCGGACCTGACCGGATAATTTACTCCTTTTTTGACCACTCAGTGCAGCCCAATTTTCTTCTATGGTGGGCAGTAGACTTTAGTGAGGCATCTTGAGTACCCTGCAACCTGATTATAGAAAATCTCCATAAGTTTTGGCCATGACAGCAGACATCGGCCATCTTGTGATCCCCGTGGCACCTTAGCTATACTTTATAGCGCAACATGGAGGAAATCAATGAGACTTTACTAGCACATCTGGAAGCTTTTGGAGACCTGATGAGTCGCAGATTCGCTGAGCTAACAGAGGTACTTAGAGACTGCATTACACCCCCAGCATCGTCACCAGAACCAAAGGCGGACCTAAAACCTCCAATGACTCAGCTTTTAGCGCCACAGCGCATCGAGCCAGAGAGCACAGAGAACTGGTATCAACAAGATGACGCACCTAACACATTTGACCCACCGGATACAGCAGGAGAGACCTTGCCCCTGACTACTTTGGAGTGGAGTGTTGCCGGCTCCTCTGGTGGAGCCGAGAGCTGCAACCTTTTGCACGCTAGAGCTGACACTTACCGGCAGGGAAACAAGTAAGACAGCCACACCGAGGTCACACCCGCAGCATGCCATGACACAGAGGAGATGTGGCTCGAGCGGAGTCTTTCATATTTCTCAGCTACGACCGGAATGGCTGGCTTTCACGAGGCCCGCAAGAAAATCTTCCCTACACATAGCATACAGACGGAAACACCATGTAACCCATTAGTCCGATCGCGATTACAAACATTCCAAATTATGACAACGGGAACTGTCAGGCTGCAATGTAACATCCCTCCACGAGCTCAAGTGTTAAGAGACATACCCGTGATCACTATAAAAATTGGAGCTGGGTAATAAACTGTGACATCTCCCTATAATGGACAGTCTGCATGGGTGACTGATTGAGGGATTCCATATTGCATAGTTCACTATGTACTCTTTATTCAGAGATGTGTGAAGTTATAAGTCTTTTTTGTTTTCTGCTTATTCATCTCAACTCCTGTTTGTGTGTACGTTAAATGTTCTTGGGTCCCTATATATTTGCTAAGTTGAGATCAAGTGTTATACACATCATAGATAGAGCCTTTATATCTTCTCTCCGCCATATATTTCTACCTAGTAGAATATTTATGCCTATGACGTCTCAGAAGTTTTGCACTCCAAACGTTTTCCTATATAGATATGTTTAGAGGACTGTTTGAGAAAGCTAATTGGCCTATAGTCATATGTTAATAGTGCTGTTTTTATGTTCATCTGAGCTAGCATTAGTGTAGTTGATAAGTATCACCTAGGATAGGTACACATTTCCTGTGCCACCAATATAATTATAGTCCCAATACTAGAGTATTGCAATTGCTGTACAATTACTTCATAGCTATAGGCAGAAGCATATTTACATGTCAGTCTAGGGATAGTTTCATACTACCATAGTGTTAACTTCCTATATTTCTCTTTTACCCTAAACCAGGTTATTAAAATAATTTGTTTTCTTCAAATATGTTAGCTAATATTTTGTACCATTATCCTGTGGTGTTGTAGGCAGTGATTCACGTATATCCTAGGGTATCATAGAGCCCTATTCACTTGTAGTCAGCCTACAGTACCGACCCAACCGTGAGAAGCCTGAATCTATGCACATAGTAGCGCTGATGTTTGCAATATTCAGTTGAATATGTGTCACTCTTATGCATTTATGTTTATAAATCGTCTACACTATGCTATGCTTGTTATACCCTTATTAGAATGTATACATCAAATGATATACTATATATATCAGTTTCTCTTCTTCTACATATAATTATCTCTGGAACCACACCTTCTTGCTCTATCCCCAACACACCTAAAGATCTAAAAGCCATCCCGGATTGATACTCTAATTAACTCCGCCCCCCCTCGCCCCCCCCTCTACAAGTGGCTCTTGACCGCTGAACCTTCCTTACCCCAAATAAAACCATGATACTAATCCCCATGCTTTACCCCAAGTAGATAAACTATTTTACGGTCACTACAGCAACATGGGGAACCATTTATTTTTTCTAAGTTAATGGTTATAAAACGAGGCTCCATTAGAATATATTCCAGTTACTTATATCTATTACACGTTACTTTCTTTTACTCTTACCCCCATGTAATACACATTCTATCGCCCACATGCCAGACATAGAATTATAACGCCAGTCAGAAAATATTCTATTATCATTCTACTTGCCATTTTGTATAGCTCAAACTCTCATTTACATATATTCATCATCCCGATGGTTTAGACATAGGGATTGTTCTGATATTTTAAGGTCTTAAGATTATGTATACTTTTTGAATGAGAATGGTATAGATATTTTCATCAAGTCTATTCTGTACCTGGATATATTCTTTTTGTTTTGTTGATGTCCCTTTTTGCCTCAATAAAAAAATTAAAAAAAAATCAGTTAGCATCTATGCTGAAAAATGCTGCTACCTAGAATGGATAGTAGCAGAATTGTATTTAATGAAACAGACTTATTATGTCAGTAGCTAAATTGCTACTTAATTAGCTACTGACATAATAAGTCTGTTTCATTAAATACAATTCTGCTACTATCCATTCTAGGTAGCAGCATTTTTCAGCATAGATGCTAACTGATACTTAAGAAGGCCGCACAATACTATTACCTTCTAGCTTTGGATTCTCAACAACACAAGCTAATCACCTTCTCTATCCACAATCACTTTTGAACTAGAGTGAGACAAACATTTGGTACACCACTGTGCATATTATAATTATTTCAATACAGTAGTACCACACTAGGAGGTATCATTTTACTGCAATACCACATATCTAGTGGCGTACTCTTCACATGTTGAATGTACTTTACTCTGACATAGAACAGTGCTTCTAATAATATACTGAATCCAGTAATACTAGTTGGGACATATCTTACTCAGTCAGTACCTAAGTGTGTTTTTAAGCATTTATCCTATTTTAATTTACCCAATAAAAGTTATATTTTAATCAATCTTGTTCTTTATCTATTCCTAAAAACAACAGGGTAGGTATAAGATACAACGCTCAAATCTCAAATGCTATTCCCAAAAGGTAAGTGCACCTCCTAACATCAAACCAAAATAGACAAAAAACAAGGGGATATGGGAACGCGCTGTAAAAAACAGCATATGAGAGGTAAAGAACTATATAAGGAATGTGGATTACACAAGAGTATAATAAAAAAGTTTATAATGGTATTACAATAAGCGATGCCGGCATCTGATACAAAGTAAAATAGTACAATTAAAATAGGATAAGAATCAACATAAATTATAAAACATCAGTGTGTAGTGCTGTAGGTAACTGAAAAAAATAGTAATAATATGTTGCAAAATAACACAATGTTAAAATTGAAACAGAGTCAATGTTACCGTCCTTTCACAATCAGGCCAGTGATTAGAGTGTCTGATCCAGCTGTTTATATGAATGCAGGTATAACTTGGATGATTCCCTCTGCGTTGTTTATAAAACAGCGAAAAGCTTGCAGAATCTTCTGGCTTGTATCCAATGACTGTGAGTTAAATTTCAAAGACACATTCACAGCCGTATTTGCGGGATGTCCCGTGCTGTGGGCCGGTTCCGGTCAGGAGGTGAAAGTGCAGGAGTAATGATAAGCAACGACAGACTTCGTTTCTTTGTAGTAAAATGAATCAGACTGCTTTTAACAGATGTGGGTCATGGGTGGGAATTACGCATATAGAGTCAATTCATATATTAAAGAGGCTCAATGCACCGCACCTACCGCATATGTAAGTCAAGCAGTTGTATTGCAAGTAAAGTTTGTAACAGCGTCCATATTATTCAGATTCCAGTGCTGGACAAAAGAAAGTAGATCATGGGTATGATGGTATTTCCAAGAAAAAACAACTCTGTGCATTAGAGTTGGTCTCAACCACCTTACCTACTACTTATTTTCACAAGTTATGAGCAAATTTCTACGCGTTTCAGCCTAGTCAGGCCTTTATCAAGAATAGCCAGTGATTATGATTTAGATTGTATTTACTTCTTGATCTAGGAGTGCTAGAAGTGTATACTTTCCTCTCTCTGTTAGTAATTAAGTTAACTATACACAGCACCCACACCCTACCAATACAGTGGAATTATAATGGGTATGTAGATCTATTTCACTTTAGTAGTGCCATTGGTTACTCTCAATTAGCATTGGCTACTAGTTGCAGCACACAATAACGCAACAGGATCTCCCTGCAGCACACAGCATCAGATATACCCTGCAGCACACTGTATCAGGAAACCCCTGTAGCACACAGTATCAGGCATTTCCTTCACAAACAGCATTGGCTACTAGTTGCAGCACACAACATTAAGCATTCCCTTCAGCAAACAGCACCATACTCCCTGCAGCACATCATATTAGCACACTGCAGCAGTGGTATCAGATACCACAATATCAATGCTATTTTTGTAGTACTGCATGTTGAGTTCATAGCTAATGAAAAAGCAAGGGCATGAGTGTACTATATATTCCTTTCTAAAATAAGGAACTGCTTCATTAACAGTCTCAGTGTGCAAGGCTTATTTGAAAAGAAAAAAATACTAGAGCAAGATGAAAACAGACCACCACCCCAAAAGAAAAAAAACAAGACAAGAGCAAAACTGGAAAGAAAGATGAAGAGAATGGAAGACACCACAAACATGAGCAGTCTCTCTTCAGCGGCTCCTTATTAACTCCCTAAATGTGACAGCCTAATTACCACAGCAGCTGCGTGCTCAGAATAAATAATCGTGCAGGTGGGTGCATAGGGATATGAGACTTAGTCAATGCGACAGCACACAGAGTAAAGAGTTTATTTTTTAATTGCATCAGCTACCATCCTAATATCATTTTGCACTTAATGAGGTCCTTTGAAAATACATGAGTCATTTGGTTGAAGTGGGTTTTTCTTTGGAAAAATTAAGTTTGCAGATCAGTATAACCACAGTAGTAGAGCAAATAGAAAAATGTTAACCCAGGTACAGTGTATTTATTTGCAGCAGTCTATACTTCATACAAACAAACATACTAGTTAGTAGATTTGTCTATTTTAGCAGTAGTATTATTAGATCTGTCACCCTTGGCAATCCATTTCAATATCCAAAAACATCAGCATCCAAAATGCAGGTTACGGTCTAAGGGTAACTCTAAATTCTGACCAATTGACCAGAAGATTATTGTGTGAATATCAGGTTATATACACCATAAGACAACATTAACAAGGAGGGGAAAATCTAGAAAAAAAAGATTAAGAGCAGAATATATTTGGATTTATAATCTGTGAACTCTGATAGCCCATAAGTTAAATACAGAAGAGTGAAAGTTTCTGAATATGACATTAAAGGGACATAAAACAAGTTGGGATAGAGACAAAATCTGGGGCGCGATCCGATATACGGCGTAGTTTTTGGCGCAAGCGAGGGAACCCGCGTCGCCCGCAATTTCACCTCGCACATCGGGCTATCCAATATACGGCGCCGTCAGATGCTAAAGTGGCGTAAGTAGGACAAACTGGCGTTGTTCCGAAAAGTGCGCAAATACACATTTTAGTCGTCGCAAGTACTTACGCCAGTCTTTTGTTCACGTAAAGTCTCAATAAAGTGTAGTTTTATGCAAATTTGGCTAAGACTCGTAAAAATTACCCGATACTCCACCTAAAACTGCGCAACATAATTACACTATTCAAAAGTCATATATAAACCCATGCACAGCCGCCATTTTCTTCAGTGTGTTTGGATGGTTCGTTGAGCTACAGCACACTACAGTGAGTTTAGGATTAGTAAGAGTAGTGAGAGAAGCGCAGCATAATAGTTAGTTAAGTCGGATTGTTGTTTGGGTAAGCTTGTACATTTACTTACACTTATCTTTACATATTGCATACATACATATACAAAATACACAACACTTTTTTTTTCTAACACCTCACACATTTTATTTCAATTTTACAGTGTGATAGGCTGAGTGTTTGGTTGTGATTCTGTGTGATTGAACTGGGAGTGAGTGTGTGTAGTTTGAGGATGGCAGGGAGAGGTAGGGCGGAGGGGAGGAGGGGAGCGGAGTTGCAGGGAGAGGAGTATTGTAGTGGACAGGAGGAGCAGCGGGGTCCCCGTCAGGGAGTTAGTGGAGTGGGGAGAGGGAAAGTTAGAAGAGATGATGGGAGGGGAGATGCCCAGAGACCAGGCACACTTAGAAGAGGGACAGAGGGTGCACATGGGGACAGAAGGGGGGAGGAGGGAGAGGATAGGGAGGACCATTAACAAGACTGGTAAACCACTTAACTTAGACATTCACACCGTATACTGTATGTTTTATGAAGATAGGTATTCAACTTATCCCTTGAGGATTTAGAAGACTCGAATCACATGGTCAGGGTCCCACTGTATTATAGGATCTTGTACATGTATTAGTCCCGAATTTTATTTTATTTTGTTTTTATAATTTTTATAATCTATGTGTAATTTTTAAAATCTATGTGTAATAAATATGTATACATTTTAATCTGGTCTCTACAATATTTTTTTCAATACCCTTCTTACTCTACATAGCTAAGACTCCTTTTCAGGTGTTCTAAGCGCTCATCTCAGCCTTGATATTTTTGTAACCTCTTAAGATCTGGCCGGGAGATCTTGCATACAGGAGCTGATGTAGTAGCACCCTTTGGCGCTGGAGATATACATTTGTTCTTTGAAGATAGGGAGGAACCCACACCAGGGACATCCCAGGGAGAAAGCCAGGTGGCCACAGAGGAGGAGCGCATGAGATGCCCAAACTTCTCATTTGATGAGAATGTTGCGCTAGTCCAGGCCATCATGGACAACCACAGTGCCCTCTTTGGCCAGGAGAAGGGCAGAGGCGTTGCCTGAAGGCGTATGGAAGCATGGTTGGCGGTAGAGGAGGCTGTAAACAGTGTGGCCCCGCAGAGGAGGACTGTTGAGTGACTTAAAAAAAGGTGGAACGATTGCAAGAGGCGGGTGAAAGAGAAGATGGGCCAGGAAGCCATGCACCAGAGGGGAACAGGCGGTGGTCCACCCTTGGAAGCAGAATACAATGTCTGGCAGGAGATGATACGCAGCTCCCTGAGTATCACAGCAGTCCGTGTACTTCCAGGGGCTCGTGACTCAGGGGTTGCAACCACAGCACCTCATGCTGGTGAGTAACATCCCATACACCAGTATGATATGTATTTGAGATATAACATCCTTTAATGTCACACATTCATGTACACAATGAGGAGTATGGTATTTGGCCTACTAACAAAAACATCTACAATTATATTTGACATTAATGCTACTTAACACAATGCAATTCATGATATGAGGTGGAATAGTGCAATACTAACATGTCTCAGAGTAACACAGTGAAAAAGTTATGGAGATTAGGCGCTTAATCTGCAAAAGGGATAAAGGTGTGTATGGAGGTCGTTAGCTAAATATGTAGAAAAAACTGGACCTTGGACAGAATAAGTGAAAAATTCTTCTACAATTTATTTTCAAAATAAAAACATGATAATACCAAGATAAAATAAATCACAATCCCTAAGTGTTGCAACACTATATCGATCAATTCATAAAATTTCTAAAATTCAGATATACATTTGTTTCATACACAAATAAAAGGATTTATCTGCTCTTTTGTATCCTTTGTTCAAAGATTTTAGATAGAATGTATTCTTTTATTTCAACACAATTAATAATATTTGTCTCTATTTGATATTTTATATCTATATTTCATCAACTTTAAAATTACAAATATGTAGCAAAAACTAACAATTAGTTAAAACAATTTAAATGCAAGATTATAAATGGTGTCCCCACAATGGCTGTTTACTTATATTGGTTGTAATTTTGTGTATCTAAAAAGTTCATCAAAGCATTTGTAAGTAATTGGAGATAAATTACTGAGGGCTGTGTTCTTTATCCTTATATTTATGTTGTGATATATTAAGGTTTCACAGTTACCTCTTTGTATCCTCAGTGAGCTTAATTTGTAGAAAAGGAATGTTCCAAACAGTGTTTAGGGGTGATTTTCTTACCCTCTCTTGTGAGCTGTTACTACTCACGGCTTCCCAGCGGTTCCTATGTGTCCTCAGTTTGACTCTCAGACAAGGGGTTCCGGTAGGTAATTTTCTTTGTGTTACCTTGTCACTGGTCTTTGTAGAAGTGCTCTGATTACAGCACCAAACTGTAGACAATCCTTTTGTTTCTGTAACTTGCGCAAGTTAGCTTTTGTGTTTGTAGTTCCTCAATCTCCTGCACTTAAGTACTTCTGTACGCAGGAAAAAAAACAGGCTTTTTCTTTCTTGGTGTTCACACAGATATCAACATGTTTCGCCAGCAACCCTGGCTTTATCAAGATAAAGTGTGATCACACCTTACACCTTTATATAGCACTGACTTGATTTCCATTGGTCCATTCACTGTTTCTGTTTCTCTTTTCCACTGGGTCCTAGAGTCCTTTTGTTCAAATATCCTATTTTGTTTTCTAACTCTTTATTTTTTATTCAGGTCATATCAGAGTGGTTAACCGATTTCTTTTTTCATTATTCCTAACAGCCTTTCTCCATTACTTCACATATGCCAAGGGGTTCAACCATTTATATTTTAACAGTTTATTTAATTTTCACATTCATTTTCTCTTGCACAAACATATCACCACATTGTTTGTTTTTCTCCCCTTTCACTTTTGTAATAGTACCTATATCATGGAGCCACTTGAAAATTCTTCACCTAAGACACTTGGAAAAATAATATATTTATATAAAAATTTAATTGGGATTATTATTTTAAAATAAATGGATTTCTAAACTAATTTATTCTAAAGATTTGTCAAAAGTTTAAAATGTTAATTGGTGTAATAGAAAATGAATGTGAAAATTAAATAAACTGTTAAAATATAAATGGTTGAACCCCTTGGCCCCTTGGAAAAGAGAAACAGAAACAGTGAATGGACCAATGGAAATCAAGTCAGTGCTATATAAAGGTGTAAGGTGTGATCACACTTTATCTTGATAAAGCCAGGGTTGCTGGCGAAACATGTTGATATCTGTGTGAACACCAAGAAAGAAAAAGCCTGTTTTTTTCCTGCGTACAGAAGTACTTAAGTGCAGGAGATTGAGGAACTACAAACACAAAAGCTAACTTGCGCAAGTTACAGAAACAAAAGGATTGTCTACAGTTTGGTGCTGTAATCAGAGCACTTCTACAAAGACCAGTGACAAGGTAACACAAAGAAAATTACCTACCGGAACCCCTTGTCTGAGAGTCAAACTGAGGACACATAGGAACCGCTGGGAAGCCGTGAGTAGTAACAGCTCACAAGAGAGGGTAAGAAAATCACCCCTAAACACTGTTTGGAACATTCCTTTTCTACAAATTAAGCTCACTGAGGATACAAAGAGGTAACTGTGAAACCTTAATATATCACAACATAAATATAAGGATAAAGAACACAGCCCTCAGTAATTTATCTCCAATTACTTACAAATGCTTTGATGAACTTTTTAGATACACAAAATTACAACCAATATAAGTAAACAGCCATTGTGGGGACACCATTTATAATCTTGCATTTAAATTGTTTTAACTAATTGTTAGTTTTTGCTACATATTTGTAATTTTAAAGTTGATGAAATATAGATATAAAATATCAAATAGAGACAAATATTATTAATTGTGTTGAAATAAAAGAATACATTCTATCTAAAATATTTGAACAAAGGATACAAAAGAGCAGATAAATCCTTTTATTTGTGTATGAAACAAATGTATATCTGAATTTTAGAAATTTTATGAATTGATCGATATAGTGTTGCAACACTTAGGGATTGTGATTTATTTTATCTTGGTATTATCATGTTTTTATTTTGAAAATAAATTGTAGAAGAATTTTTCACTTATTCTGTCCAAGGTCCAGTTTTTTCTACATATTTAGCTAACGACCTCCATACACACCTTTATCCCTTTTGCAGATTAAGCGCCTAATCTCTATAACTTTTTCACTTTATACACCTTTCTATCTGGGAAGTAGATAGTAGGAGAATAGGGCAAGGGATATTAACTCTTAAGCGCTAGTTTATTTAACCCCCTTTTTTTGCTACATATCTATCAGAGTAACACAGGCCACAAGCCACATGTTGAGTTTTCAGTAAATGGCCATCACAATACTTTTAGCTCAGAAAGCAGGTTCTGTGCCTACATCAGGCTAAAGTAAATTGTGTGACCATAGTGTCACTTAAAGAACACATTTTCTCCATCACTGACATGTACACATAACTATTGTATGAAACACATACCTGTATACTGTGCAGATTAAAATCCCTCATATCACAAATCACATTGTGCACATGCATGTTATACAGTTTGACACGAGAATAAGTATTTTCCCTAGCATGTATCAATGTATATTGTATGCCCATATGGACATATATATGACTGTACTAATCCCTATCATCATTTGACTCCTCCTCAGAACCTCCTGTCACCAGTCTGCAAACTGGCATGCCGCCACCTCCACCACCACCACCACCAGTCACAGGCATGCAGCCACCTCCACCACCAGTCACAGCCATGCAGCCACCTCCACCACCAGTCTTCAGGCAGCAACATGGACATTATTCTCCCAGGCATCAGCAGGGTTGGATTGCCTCCGTTGAGGATCCAGAAGTGATGCCACCACCATTGGCATACAACCCCTGGCAAGATACCTGGCCTGAGGAATATCCTTTTGGCTCTGAGGGGGAGCCAACTCAGCCACGAAGGGTCGATGTCTTTACCCCCCCCCCCCCAACACAATATCAGGCCAGTCATGGCTTTTCCACACAGGGGATGTCGCAAGGTATGCAAACTGGACAGGCTGAGTGGTCACACACAAGTCGTCAATGGGACTACCAATCCAGCCTGAGAGCTCCACCATCCGCTTCCCTTGGGAGAGCTCCACCATCTGCTTACCTTGGGAGAGCTCCACCATCCGCTTCCCTTGGGAGAGCTCCACCATCCGCTTCCCTTGAGAGAGCTCCACCATCCTCAGATGAGCATATAGCTGAGGTTGTCCCTGAAGCACCAGCAGCTGAAGTTATCCATGAAGCACCAGCAACTGAAGTTATCCATGAAGCACCAGCAGCTGAAGTTATCCATGAAGCAGATGCAGCTGAAGTTGTCCATGAAGCAGATGCAGCTGAAGTTGTCCATGATGCACCAGCAGCTGAAGTTGTCCCTGAAGCACCAGCAGATAGAGCAGAACCTGCACCTAGAATCACTGCTGCTCAAGAGCCTGTAGATCCACTGTATTCTCCCCTGGGCGAGGAATACATTTCACTCCAGAGGAGGCTCATAACAAGCTGCGAGAGCATTCAAAGAGGCCAACAGAGGTTTCATAGGAGCCAAGAGAGGTTACTCAAGTGTAGCATCGAGCTGCAGAGGGACATTGCAGCCTCATTAAATGGAATTGTCCAAAATCAGTCTCAGATGATGAGAATCCAGTCTGATATGCAGATGCAGATGGACAATAGATGGCGGGAACAAAACCAACTCTTGGGTGTGTTGGTTGAGCACTTCACACACCAGCAGGACACGGCCTCCAGCCTTTCATCTGTGGCCAGCACTCCAGCAGAATCATCTGAAGCTTCCCAAACCAGGAGAACCAGGAAATCCACTCCAGTCACCTCTGCCCCCTCATCCAAGAAGCCGAAAATAAATTAAATATTCTTATAGTTCACCATAAATCTTGTCCTCTGTTATTTACCATATTATTGTCATCCACATCCATGTGAGGGGTGTTTTAGTACACTAATATTGTTAAGACATATAATAAGGCCTGTGTGGAAATGGCCCAAAAAAGGTAATATTATCCTGTCTCTAACATATTCTTGTACTATAACTCCCATCCACAATAGTTGTTTCTGAAGAGTACATATAGTAATATTCACTTGTAAGATGTAAATCAATGTATCTCACATCCAATATAAATTGACCCATTGGTATATATAGTAGTGATGTTACTGATAGGGTGGGCATTATCAGGTGTTTTAAGTCTGCAGATGAGAGGTTGTGGTGTGTGTGATTGGTTTAACACAATTGCAAAGAGGCAGCCTTCAAGAAAGTGTTAGAAATGATCATATGAGCCATCCTAGGTTTTACTTTCAACTAAGAATACCAAGAGAAGAAAGCAAGTGTTCTAATTAAATCTGAAAGTAGTTTGAAATAACATGCCCTATTTAAAAGAAGAAGGTTTTCTTTGGACTTGACTGTCCCTTTATATATTTTGGCATCAGTGCCAAGCTGTGTTAGCATTAGAATAAATTACACTCCAGTGGGTTCTAAAGAGATGAAGGTAATCCAATTGAAAGTAATATATGTCCACAATGTGATAAAGTACCTACAAGATCAATCCATTTGATTACGTTGTGGCTTAAAACTATTTCAAATACACAAATAAACCTTAAAAAAGCAATATCATAGTATACTGTCCCTTTAACCTTGAGATGCTGCTTAAATATATGTGTTTGTTAAGGCTTCCAGGGAGTTACGTTGGTTTTTTAGTCAGTGCAAGGGCTCCTGCGCCTGCAATTTGTGGCGTGATGAGAATGGAGTAGATTTTCTGAAATCTGCGTGCGTAAGTACTTACGCTGTATATTGGATACCAAACTGCGCGTGTTTTGTATGTCAGTCTATGGGTAAAAATAATACGGGCGAAGGCAGAAATATACGCGCGTAAGTTGTATGCTACGCCGTATATGTGATACCAAACCCGCGCAAAATTTGGCGTCGCCGGCTTTTGCGGGCGACGCTGCATATCGGATCGGGCCCATAATATGTACTTTAATTACTTTACCTGCACATTTATACTGCAGTGCTTCACCATTAACCCTTTGTTTTTAATTTCTAAATTGTAAAGCTCTAACTCCCCCAACACATTTACTTCTATGGCTGTATCTATATCTATTGTTGCTTTGGTAGAATGCAAACATGCATAGGGATTATCTGCTGGAGCATGCCTAGAAGCTGTAAACTCAGTTAAAATACAATGCCTGTGTCTAAACACTAATAACACTTAATTTTGCTTATTTTTGAAAATTATTTTAAAATACTTTTAAACAATTTTTTATGCAAACTGTTTTTAATTAATTCGCCCCTTTAGGATATGCACAGATCTCAACCTGTTTTATGTCCCTTTAATGGTTATGAAATATGCCCTCATATAAAACATTGCCTATAAATTGTAAGCCCTTGTACTGTAATGTTCAGTTCAGTCTCCTTATGTATCTGTATTTATGTTTTAACAGTTTCATTGTCTACTCCTATTCATGTACCCAGCATCCCAGAGGCAGAACTTTTTTTTCACTTTCTGCAATGAGAATGTTTTTGTGAAAAATTTTCTGCAGATCATTTTTAAATAAAATTTAATTTTAAATTAGACTGTTACACATAAGCACTGGCTGAGCTGCAATGTGTTGATTAACTGGAGAATGAACCAATTTTTTAAGTTTTATAATATATTGCAGCAGTTGAAATTGCATTACAAATTAGTTGCATAGAGAATTAAAGACATGTTAAGTTTTAAAAATGTTTCCTTTGCTCTTGATCTAGCATCACATAATTATATGGTAAAAAGTTAGTAATTAAAAGGTGCATTGCTCACAAGAACGTTTTACATTCAGGAGTCACAGTTTTGCAGATCGGGAAAGGCTAGGGGGCGGGTTGAAAAAATTCTTGAGACACAGGGGCCTATTTATCAAGCCGTCAACTGCAAATACGCTGTAATTCTGCAGTGTAATTTTGGAGAGCTTGATTCACCTTATTTATCAAAGCCTACAGACCGGAAAAAGTAGAAATCTGTGACGTAACATACGATCCGCCGGTCTCAGTCCGACACAGATCGATGCTTACGTCACTACAGATGTTCCAAATGTAAATTTGGCACTATCTGACTACTTTTGCTAGTTATCAAATAACTACCAGGTACGCTCGCTACTATTCCGTCTTAGCATACCTGCTTTTCAATCCACCGCCCTGGAGGCGGCGGATGCCATAGGAATCAATGGGAGTCTGAAAGCAGCGAAAGTTCATGTTTGCTGCTGCCCGATATCCCATTGATTCCTAAGGTAGAATAAAATTTAAGTTTACACCTAACACCCTAACATGTTCCTCGAGTCTAAACACCCCTAATCTGCTGCCCCTACACCGCCGTCACCAATATTATATTTATTAACCCCTAATCTACCATCCGACACCGCCGACACCTACATTATACTTATTAACCCCTAATCTGCCGCCACATAAAGTTATTAATCCCTATCCCGCCGCTCCCGGACCCCACTGTAGCTAAATAAATGTATTAACCCCTAAACCCCTGGCATCCCACATCACTAGCACTTACTAAACCTATTAACCCCTAAACCGCCAGTCCCCCAAATCGCCATAAACTAAATTAAACTATAAACCCCTAAACCTAACAACCTAACAACTTGCTAACTTTATATTAATTATTAACTCATCCCGATCTTATAATAAATTTAAAATTACCTTTAGATTTAAATTAAACTATATTAAACTATATTAAACTATTAATTAACCTACCCTAACTGTTATACTAAAATTGCATTAAACTATATTAAATTAATAATTAATCTACCCTATCTGTTATACTAAAATTACATTAAACTATATTAAATTAATAATTAATCTACCCTAACTGTTATACTAAAATTACATTAAACTATATTAAATTAATAATTAATCTACCCTAACTGTTATACTACAATTACAATAAACTACACATTAAATTAACTATATTACATATTTAAAAACCTAACCCTACTCAAATAAGTTACAAAAAATAACAAACACTAAGTTACACAAAAAATAAACACTAAATTACAAAAAATAAAAAATTAATTAATCAAAGATTTAAACTAATTACACCTAATCTAAGAGCCCTATGAAAATAAAAAAGCCCCCCAAAATAAAAAAAACCCTAACCTACAATAAACTACAAATAGCCCTTAAAAGGGCCTTTTGTGGGGCATTGCCCCAAAGAAATCAGCTCTTTTACCTGTAAATAAAAAAATACAAATATCCCCCCAACAGTAAAACCCACCACCCACACAACCAACCCCCCCAAATAAAAACCTAATTTAAAAAAACCTAAGCTCCCCATTGCACTGAAAAGGGCATTTGGATGGGCATTGCCCTTAAAAGGGCATTTAGCTCTATTGCTGCCAAAAGCCCTAACCTAAAAATAAAACCCACCCAATACACCCTTAAAAAATCCTAACACTAACCCCAGAAGATTCACTTACAGTTTTGAAGATCCAACATCCATCCTCCAAGAAGCTGGCAGAAGTCTTCATCCAAACGGCCAAAGTCTTCCTCCAAGCCCGTAGAAGTCTTCACCGAGACGGCATCTTCTATCTTTATCCATCCGGCATAGAGTGGCTCAATCTTCAAGACATCCGACGCAGAGCATTTTCTTCAATCGACAACTTCTTCGGAATGAAGTTTCCTTTAAATGACTTCATCCAAGATGGCATCCCTTAGATTCCGATTGTATGATAGAATCAGCCAATCAGAATTAAGGTTGAAAAAATCCTATTGGCTGTTGCAATCAGCCAATAGGATTGAACTTCACTTCTATTGGCTGTTCCAATCAGCCAATAGAATGCGAGCTCAATCCTATTGGCTGATTGCAACAGCCAATTGGATTTTTTTCAACCTTAATTCCGATTGGCTGATAGAATTTTATCAGCCAATCCGAATCTAAGGGACGCCATCTTGGATGACGTAATTTAAAGGAACCTTCATCCCGAAGAAGCCATCGATTGAAGAGGATGTTCTGCGTCGGATGTCTTGAAGATGGAGCCGCTCCGCGCCGGATGGATGAAGATAGAAGATGCCATCTAGGTGAAGACTTCTGCGGGCTTGGAGGAAGACTTCGGCCGCTTGGATGAAGACTTCTGCCGGCTTCTTGGAGGATGGATGTCGGATCTTCAAAACTGTAAGTGAATCTTCTGGGGTTAGTGTTAGGATTTTTTAAGGGTGTATTGGGTGGGTTTTATTTTTAGGTTAGGGTTTTGGGCAGCAATAGAGCTAAATGCCCTTTTAAGGGCAATACCCATCCAAATGCCCTTTTCAGGGCAATGGG
Organism: Bombina bombina; assembly: GCF_027579735.1. Lineage (NCBI taxonomy): Eukaryota > Metazoa > Chordata > Amphibia > Anura > Bombinatoridae > Bombina > Bombina bombina. The sequence goes on from NC_069499.1 coordinate 548,269,351, forward strand.
GAGCTTAGGTTTTTTTAGATTAGGTTTTTATTTGGGGGGTTGGTTGTGTGGGTGGTGGGTTTTACTGTTGGGGGGGTATTTGTATTTTTTTATTTACAGGTAAAAGAGCTGATTTCTTTGGGGCAATGCCCCGCAAGAGGCACTTTTAAGGGCTATTTGTAGTTTATTGTAGGTTAGGGGTTTTTTTATTATGGGGGGGCTTTTTTATTTTCACAGGGCTCTTAGATTAGGTGTAATTAGTTTAAATCTTTGATAATTTATTTTGTTTTGATTTTTTTGTAACTTAGTGTTTATTTTCTTGTATAACTTAGTGGTTGTTATTTTTTGTAACTTAGTTGTTAGTTTTTTGTAACTTACTAATTTTTTAGTATAGATTTTAATTATTTGAGTAGGGTTAGGTGTTTAAATATATAATGTAGTTAATTTAATTTGTAGTTTAATGTAATTTTAGTATAAAAGTTAGGGTAGATTAATTATTAATTTTAATATAGTTTAATGTAATTTTAGTATAAAAGTTAGGGTAGATTAATTATTAATTTAATATAATTTAATGTAATTTTAGTATAACAGTTAGGGTAGATTAATTATTAATTTAATATAGTTTAATGTAATTTTAGTATAACAGTTAGGGTAGGTTAATTAATAGTTTAATATAGTTTAATTTTAAATTTATTATAAGATAGGGATGAGTTAATAATTAATATAAAGTTAGCGGGTTGTTAGGTTTAGGGGTTAATAGGTTAATTTAGTTTATGGCGATGTGGGGGGCTGGCAGTTTAGGGTTAATACATTTATTTAGTTGCGGTGGGCTCCGGGTGCAGCGGGATAGGGGTTAATAACAATGTAGGTGGTGGCGGTGTAGGGGGCAGCAGATTAGGGGTTAATAACATAATGTAGGTGGCAGTGGGCTCCGGAAGTGGCGGGATAGGGGTTCAACAGTTTAGTATAGTGGCGGTGCTTAGTGACAGTATACAAATAAAGCTGGGAAAAAGCCAAAAAAACAGATAAATTCCTTTCCTTCTGGATAGGGAGAGTCCACGGCCCCCGCCTGTTTTTTCTTGTCTATGGGCGGTTCCCTATTATTTATTTTATTCTTTTTGCACCATTTATACCCTAATGTTTCTCCAACTTTTCCTTGTTCCCTCAGCAGAATGACTGGGGTAATGAGGAAGTGGGAGGGATATTTAAGCCTTTGGCTGGGGTGTCTTTGCCTCCTCCGGGGTGGCCAGGTGTTGTGTTTCCCAACAGTAAGGAATGAAGCTGTGGACTCTCCCTATCCGGAAGGAAAGGAATTTATCTGGTAAGCATAAATTATGTTTTCCTTCTTAAGATTGGGAGAGTCCACTGCTTCATTCCTTACTGTTGGGAAAACTATACCCAAGCTCCAGAGGATACTGAATGAATAACGGGAAGGAACAAAAAGTAAGAGGCGGACCCTATTCTGAGGGAATCACAGCCTGCAAAACTTTTCTCCCGAAAGCTGCTTCAGCTAAAGCAAAATTGTTTTGAAAAAGTATGTAAGGAGGGGCAAACCACATCCAAATTGTGAAGTAAGCGTTCCTTCGATGAAGAAGGATTAGGACACAAGGAAGGAACCACAATCTCCTGACTGATGTTGCGATCTGACACAAGGAAACCTAATTTAGTACGTAAAACTGCCTTATCTGCATGAAAAATCTGATAAGGGGGCTCACATTGCAAAGCAGAGCTCTCAGAAACTCTGCACGCAGAGGCAATAGCCAATAAAAAGAGAACCTTCCAAGATAACAATTTAATGTCAACGGAATGCAGAGGCTCAAACGGAACCTGTTGCAAAACCCGAAGAACAAAATTTAGACTCCAAGAAGGAGCCCCAGATCTAAACACAGGTCTGATCGTAATCAGAGCCTTAACAAAGGACTGCACGTCTAAAAGCTCAGCCATTCTCTTGTGCAATAAAACCAACAGGGCCGAAATCTGTCCCCTCAGAGAACTAGCAGAATGGTCCTTCTCCAGTCCATCTTGGAGAAAAGATAAGATCCTGGCAACCTTAATTCTGTGCCAGGAAAAACCACACTCTTCACATCAGAATAAGTAGGTCCTCCACACCCTGTGGTAGATACGCTGAGTAACTGGTTTACGAGCTTGAATAAGAGTATCAATGACACTCTCAGAGAAACCTCTCTTGGCTAAGAATAAGCGTTCAATCTCCACGCAGTCAGCCTCAGAAAATCAAGATTTTGATGAACAAATGGACCTTGTATCAGCAGGTCTCTGCAACAAGGTAACTTCCACGGAGGAGATGAGGACATCCTCACTAGATCTGCGAACCACATCCTTCGCGGGCACGATGGAGCAATCAGGATTACTGATACCCGCTCCAGCTTGATGCGGACCACCACTCGAGAAAGAAGCGGTAATGGAGGAAAAAGATATATGTGTTTGAACCTCCAGGGCACTGCTAGTGCATCTATTAGATATGTTTGGGGATCCCTTGACCTCGACCAGTACCTGGGTATCTTGGTATTGAGACTGGACGCCATGAGATCTATCTCCGGTGTCCCCCACTTGCTGCATATCTCTGCAAACACCTCGGGATGGAGAGACCATTCCTCTGGATGGAAAGATTGCCTGCTGAAAAAATCCGCCTCCCAATTGTCCACACCCGGAATGTGGATCGCTGACAGCGAATAGCTGTGGGCCTTCGCCCACTCCAGAATCTGAGATACTTCCTTCATCGCCAAGAAACTTCTCGTTCCCCCGATGCTTGATGTAAGCCACCAAGGTTATATTGTCTGATTGGAATCTGATAAACTGGGACGAACCCAGAAGTGGCCAAGCCTTCAAGGCCTTGAAGATTGCCGGGAGGGAGGACTCCTCCTGAGTCCACAACCCCTGTGCCTTCCTGGCACCCCAAACAGCTCCCCATCCGGATAGGCTTGCGTCCGTAGTCACAATCTCCCAGGATGGACTTAAGAAGCATGTCCCTCGGGACAGATGATCTGGATAGAGCCACCAAGAGAGCGGCTGTCTAATACAATCTGTTGAGACAGATCTGAATGATCTCTGTTCCACTGCCTCAGCATGCACAGTTGTAAAGGTCTGAGATGGAACCTGGCAAAAGGAATAATGTCCATGCAGGACACCATGTATGACATTTATACTCTGGTATGTTAGTACTATACCTTTAAGAGGCTTTTGTTCACCTTCTTACAATAAAATAACCCTCCCCATTTCAATACCTTATCATTATTATTATTATCAGGTATTTGTAGAGCGCCAACAGATTCCGCAGCTCTGATATTGAAGTGCTGAATGCTTCTTTCTGGCCTTATATCCTTTTCGGATTTCAGCTCTTATATTTATCCAACGGATATACTTCCCTGGAACTTTCTGTCTAGCGCATCTGCCTCCTATCAATATCTGACCTCCATTTTCAGATTCCTACCTGATCTCACCGCCTCTCTTCATAGAAGCTGTGCGCAGTGTCCTGCATCAACTGGGCTTGCTTCAGTCTGACGTCATCGTTGGGAGCCGCTCAGCTGTTTACTGCGTCCTGACTCACAAGCTGCCTCCTCGCTCTGCTCACCACTCTCATGGCCACACAATCTGCCGACTGAGAATCCTCTCTCATCCTTGTGAACAAAAGGGGTAAGATTACTTTTATCCACTTACCTGAATTCGATTAAGAGATTTGTGTAATCTTCTTCTAGCATAGTCAAATTAAACTGCAGTTCTAGGACCTAATTTGCATGAACATTACTGGTGTATAAACAACTCTGTACCAGTCATACCGCTAGATTTAGAGTTTTGTCAACCAATCGTATTGAACTCGCATTCTATTGGCTGTTCGGAACAGCCAATGGAATGCAAGTTCAATACGATTGGCTGATTGGATCAGCCAATCGGATTGAACTTCAATCTGATTGGCTGATTGAATCAGCCAATCAGATTTTTCCTACCTTAATTCCGATTGGCTGATAGAATCCTATCAACCAATCGGAATTCGATGGACGCCATCTTGGATGACGTCATTTAAAGGACCAGGTATTCGTCGTTAGTCCGTCGGCCAGGAAGGATGCTTCGCGCCGGAGGTCTTGAAGATGGAGCTGCTCCTCGTTGGATGGATGAAGATAGAAGATGCTGCTTGGATTAAGATGTCTGCCGGTACGGATGTCCTCTTCTGCCCGGATAGGATGAAGACTTCTGCCGGTCTGGATGTCCTCTTCTGCCCCATCGGATGAAGACTTCGGCCCGGCTGGGTGAAGACGACTCAAAGTAGGGAGATCTTCAGGGGGGTAGTGTTAGGTTTATTTAAGGGGGGTTTGGGTGGGTTAGAGTAGGGGTATGTGGGTGGTGGGTTTTAATGTTGGGGGGTATTGTATTTTTTTTTACAGGTAAAAGAGCTGATTACTTTGGGGCAATGCCCCGCAAAAAGCCCTTTTAAGGGCTGGTAAAAGAGCTGGTTACTTGGCAATTTAGAATAGGGTAGGGCATTTTTTTTATTTTGGGGGGCTTTATTATTTTATTAGGGGGCTTAGATTAGGTGTAATTAGTTTAAACTTCTTGTAATTCTTTTTATTTTTTGTAATTTAGTGGGTTTTTTTTGTATTATAGATTAGTTTATTTTATTGTATTTTAATTTAGCTAATTGTAGGTAATTTATTTAATTAATTTAATGATAGTGTAGTGTTAGGTTTAATTGTAACTTAGGTTAGGATTTATTTTACAGGTAATTTTGTACTTATTTTAACTAGGTAGCTATTAAATAGTTCTTAACTATTTAATAGCTATTGTACCTAGTTAAAATAAATACAAAGTTGCCTGTAAAATAAATATAAATCCTAAAATAGCTACAATGTAACTATTAGTTATATTGTAGCTATATTAAGGTTTATTTTATAGGTAAGTATTTCGTTTTAAATAGGATTAATTTAGTTAATTTTATGAATATTATTTCGTTTAATTTAAATTATATTTATGTTAGGGGGGTGTTAGGGTTAGGTTTAGGGGTTAATACATTTATTATAGTAGCGGCGACGGTGCGGGCGGGAGATTAGGGGTTAATAATTGTAGGTAGGTGGCGGCGATGTTAGGGAGGGCAGATTAGGGGTTAATACTATTTATAATAGTGTTTGCGAGGCGGGAGTGCGGCGGTTTAGGCGTTAATACATTGAATATAGTGGCGGCGAGGTCCGGTCTGCAGATTAGGGGTTAATAAGTGTAGTTAGGTAGCGGCAACATTGGGGGGGCAGATTAGGGGTTAATAAATATAATATAGGGGTCGGCGATGTTAGGGGCAGCAGATTAGGGGTTTATAGGTATAATGTAGGTGGCGGCGGTGTCCGGTCGGCAGATTAGGGGTTAATTTTTTTTTATAGTGGTGGCGATGTGGGGGGGCCTCGGTTTAGGGGTACATAGGTAGTTTATGGGTGTTAGTGTACTTTAGAGCACAGTAGTTAAGAGCTTTATATTCCCGCGTTAGCCCATAAAGCTCTTAACTACTGACTTTTTTTGTCGGTAGGAGTCTTGTTGGTAGAGGCTCTACCGCTCACTTCTCCCAAGACTCCAAATTGAAAAGAATCCCATTGAAAAGATAGGATACGCAATTGGCGTAAGGGGATCTGCGGTAGCCTGGAATTGCGTTAGGGAAGTGAGCGTTAGACCCTTTCCTGGCTGACTCTAAATACCAGCGGGCGGTAAAAAGCAGCGTTAGGACCCCTTAACGCTGCTTTTGACGGCTAACGCAGAACTCTAAATCTAGGTTATAGTGTTCATGCTAACATTAAGTTTCAAATATCATCCCACTCATTCTTAGGAACTAGTTAGGTATTGTAGGTAAATGCCTAACTAGATTCTGTTTGTTGAAACATAACCATAAACTTTGTATCCTGTAAAGCTAATACTCTCCTAGCAATAATAAAAGGGAAACTCAGCTTACTAAATGTTATGTAAATATATTAACCTAGCTACCATTAAGCCTGTTCCTGTATGTTATGACACATATTTGTTATTTACTTTCCATCCATGATATATTCACTAGAACATTCATTACAGAATACCAAGCCTAGAACCTATTAAGATGGACCCTGCGGACCTCACAAACTATGTGATGGCTCTCTCACTAGGTGTAAAATCTCACTCTAAAAAATATTATTAAGGAGGGACTAATTGCTACAAACCCCCCTCAAAATACCATTCCTGACCCCCATGTTAATCCTCCAGACAAGTTCTCAGGGGATAGGAAAATGTTTAGACAGTTCTATAATTCATGCAACCTATTCATAACTCTAAAACCCAAGACATTCCCAAATGACCGTACAAAAGTTATCACAATTATTTATTTTATAAGAGGGGAGCCCTGTACTTGGGCAGACACTTTTTACGAATCCAATGATCCTATTCTAAATTCAGTAGATTAATTTTTCAAGGCGATGGCCGTATTATATGAAGATCCCCACAAGCAGCTAACAGAGTGGAACGAGGTATCCCTAAAAAATCAGTTTAGACTAATAAAAGATGAATTGGCTAGAATAGATCTCCCAGAATCCCTTGAGTCCCTTATGGCCTTAGTTATAAAAATAGACTGCAGAATTAGGGAGAGGAAACAAGAAAAATACAGCCCGAGCCATATGTAAAACATCCCTCACTTAGATCCTCAACTCAGAATATAAAATTAAGTGATGAGCCATAGGGTTTATTAAAGGACTCTTCTCAGCTGAGGAGAAACATTGTACAACGGAAAAGGGGCTCTGTATGTACTGCGCTTCAAAGGCTCATCCGGTTTCTGACTGTCCAAGCTTGAGAAGACAAAAATTGGGTAAGCCTAATTACACTGAGCACTGTATATGTAACCACTCACAAACCCACTTACTTTCTGATTAATGTTTAATTACAGTGGGGACACCATCAACTCAACCTTGAAGCTGTACTGGACTCCGGTGCTTTTGATAGTTATATTGATATTACTGTTGTAAAGCAAAATAAAATTCCTATCATTGAAAAGCAAAAAACAGTCTCAGTGCAGCTTATTGATGGCAAACACCTTAAAACCGGTCCAATAACCCACCAAACTATTCCACTACTTGTAATCACACAGAGTAATCACCAAGAATTTATATCCTTTGATATAATATCTTCCCCTATATTCTCAATGGTTTTAGGTTTGCACTGGTTGCGCCAGCACCAACCAAATATACATTGGAGATAATAAAGTTGATTTTCACTCACCATACTGTTTGTCCACCTGCTTACCATCACACCCTCTCCTTAACATTTCAGAATACTTACACACTATACTGATTTTGCCCAAGTGTTTGACAAAAAGGAAGCAGAAACACTTCCCCCCATAGGGACTATGACTGTCTAATTGATTAAATACCTGGTTCAGATGTGTCCTATGGTCATATATTCCCACTATCTCAATCGGAATTGGAGAATTTAAAAGAATACATCAAAAATATCCTACCAAAAGGCTTTATCATGCCTTCAACCTCACCAGCTGGTGCAGAGATATTTTTCTTACTAATAAAGATCTGACACTTTGTCCCATTGTGGATTATAGCGAATTGAACAAGAGAACTATCAAAGACAGATACCCATAACTCCTCATCCCTGAGCTTATAGAAAGATTGCAGGGCACCTCTATTTTTACTAAACTTGACTTAAGGAGTGCTTATAATCTTATTCATGTACGGTCAGGAGATGAGTGGCTGACAGCCTTTCGAACCTGTTACAGATTATTCGAGTACACGGTAATACCCTTTGGGCTTTGTAATGCCCTTGCAACCTTTCAAAGGTTTATCAATTATATATTCCATGATCTCCTAAATACATTTGTTGTGATATACCTATATGATATCTTAAAGGGACACTGAACCCAAATTGTTTCTTTTGTGATTCAGATAGAGCATGAAATTTTTAAGCAACTTTCTAATTTACTCCTATTATCAAATTTTCTTTATTCTCTTGGTATCTTTATTTGAAATCCAAGAATGTAAGTTTAGATGCCGGACCATTTTTGGTGAACAACCTAGGTTGTCCTTGCTGATTGGTGGATAAATTCATCCACCAATCAAAAACTGCTATCCAGCTTAGACACCTTCTTTTTCAAATAAAGATAGCAAGAGAATGAAGAAACATTGATAATAGGAGTAAATTAGAAAGTTGCTTAAAATTGCATGCTCTATCTGAATCAGGAAAGAAAAAATTTGTGTTCAGTGTCCCTTTAATGTTCTCTGCTAATTTAAATGACCATATCAAACATGTTAGAACAGTACTCTCAAGGCTTCAAGCACATCAGTTGTATATCAAACTCGAAAAATGTATTTTCCACAGCTCAGACATTACCTTTCTTGGTTACCACATTAGCCCAACAGGGATTCATATGGAAGATAACAAAGTTCAAGATTGGCCAATCCCAAAGAATAAAAAGCAAGTTCAAAATTTTTTGTTTTCCAAATTTTTACAGGAAGTTAATTAAAAATGTCTCCATTATTGCAAAACCATTAATCGATCTCACTAAATCAGACTCCCAATTCAATTGGACTAATATATCTAATGAAGCTTTTCTATTTCTTAAAAAATCTTTCACAACAGCACCCATAGGGGCCTATTTATTAAAATGCAAGTGGACATGATCCGATATTGCGGATCATGTCCGCCGCACATTGATAAATGCCGACAGCATACGCTGTTAGCATTTATCATTGCACCAGTAGTTCTTGTAAACTGCTGGTGCAACGCTGCCCCCTGGCAGATTCGCGACCAATGCGGCCGCCAGCAGGGGGTGTCAATCAACCCGATCGTATTGGATCGGGTTGATTTCCGGTGATGTCTACCCGCTGCCTCCGAGCAGGCGGACAGGTTATGGAGCAGCAGTCTTTAGACTGCTGCTTCATAACTTGTGTTTCTGGCGAGCCTGAAGGATCGCTAGAAACACGGGGCTTCAAGCTCCATACGGAGCTTGATAAATATGCCCCATACTCTCTTTCCCAAATCCCCAACTTCATTACACCCTAGAAGTGGATGCGTCAGATTACGCATTGGGAGCTGTATTATCCCAAAAGTCACCATCTACTACTCTCTTGGCTTTCTATTCTCGAGTGTTATCTCCATCTGAACTAAACTACCATGTAGGTGAAAAAGAATTATTGGCCATTAAAAGTGCATTGGAAAACTGAAGACATCTACTTGAAGGAACTACAGAAGCCATAATCATCTTCACAGACCATTGTAATCTACAAAACTAACCGTACTCTTGCTTCAAGACAAGTAAGATGGAGTCTATTTTTCTCTAGGTTCAATTATACAATAGCATATCGACCAGCCTCAAAAAACACCAAAGCTGACATCTTTTTCAGACTACCACCTAAGCCTAAATTACTACCATGTACTGGAACTTTAATACCTACCACTCACATACTCTGAACCATTACTGAGTCAACACAATTTCTTACGCAAGAACAGAAGTCTGACTTAACCAGAAAAAAGTATGATCTACAATACCATCAACATAGGCTATATTACTACTACTCTAAATTATATATCCCACCAAAACTAAGAGATTCAATACTTGGCAATGTTCATGAGTCCCAATTAGCAGGACATCCTGGTATTAACAGAACTCTCAAATTACTCAAGAGATCATATTGGTGGCCCAACATGATAAAAGATATAAAAAAAAAAGATCTTGTGAAATCTGCACAACCTGCAAAATTGATAGGAAACAACCAGCTGGATACCTTCTATCTCTCCCTATCCCAGAAAGACCTTGAAGGAGATAACAATAGATTTTATTGTTGACCTCCCAATTTCAGATAAGAACAATACAATCATGGTTATTGTTGACCTGTTTACAAAAATGGCACACTTCGTCCCTTATCACAAATTACCAACCAGCCTGGAGACAGTTCAATTACTGATAGCCAATGTTATAAAGCTACATGGAATCTCATCATCAATAACAACTGATAGGGGAACTCAATTTACTTCTAAAGTATGGAAACAACTCAGCCAGACCCTCAAGACTGATCAAAGACTGCATTTCATCCCCAAAGCAATGAGCAAACAGAGCACACCAATCAGTGGTTGGAAGAATACATACACTGCTATACAACCCAACACCATGATAATTGGACCTCACTTCTACCACTTGCTGAATTTGCACATAACTCCTCCATCAAATCAACACCCTTTTACTCTAACTTTGGTTATCACCCAACGTTCTAATTGCACCCTGATATCCAAAGTGATTGTCCAGTGGTGAATGACTTAACTAATACTATGATGGAAACATTCTCCCTCCTTTCTGAGAACATTAAACAAGCTCAGCAACAACATAAAAAATACTATGACTTAAGACATTGGCCATCAACCCAATATGCAGTAGGAGACCTAGTTTGGCTCTCAACTAAAAACCTCAGACTTACGGTCCCATGCAAGAAATTTAACAGGTTTTACATTGGTCCCTTTCCGGTAAAGAGATTGATTAATGAAAATGCGTTACCCTTAAGTTACCACCCCAGTACAAGGTACATCCAACATTCCATGTTGCTCTTCTGAAACCATATAAATCACTTTGTAACCAGCATCTTTTTCCATCTACTTCTTTACACATAACTCCTGACACGGAATTTGAGGTTGAAGAGATATTGGACTCCAGGAAAGTATCTGGTCGTCTCCGATACCTTATCTATTAGAAAGGTTTTCCCAGCGAAGAGGATTCGTGGGAACCATCGGCCAATCTCTCTGCTCCCAGATTGGTGTCAATTTTCCATAGATGGCATCCTGACCGTCCCCGGCCTTGAACCTCAGAGCGGTTCCTTAGGAGGGGAGCTCTGTGACATTTATACTCTGGTATGTTAGTCCTATACCTTTAAGAGGCGTATGTTCACCTTCTTCTTCCAATAAAAGAACCCTCCCCATTTTAATACTTTGGTTGGTATTGAAGTGCTGAATGCTTCTTTCTGGCCTTATATCCTTTTCAGATTTCAGCTCTTATATTTTTTCAACCGATATACTTCCCTGGGACTTTCTGTCCACCGCATCTGCCTCCTATCAATATCTGACCTCCGTTCTCAGATTCCTACCTGATCTCACCACCTCTCTTCATAGGAGCAGCGCAAAGTGTCCTGCATCAACTGGGCTTGCTTCAGTCTGATGTCATCGTTGGAAGCTGCTCAGCTGTTCACCGCGTCCTGACTCACAAGCTGCCTCCTCGCTCTGCTCACCACTCTCACGGCCACACAATCTGCCGAATGAGATTCCTCTCTCATCCCTGTGAACAAAAGGGGGTAAGATTACTTTTATCCACTTACCTAAATTCGCTTAAGAGATTTGTGTCCACTTCTTCTAGCATTGTCAAGTTAGTCTGCAGTTCTGGGACCTCATTTGCATGAACACTACTGGTGTATAAACAACTCTGTACCAGTCAAAGTGTTCATGCTAACATTAAGTTCCAAATATCAAATCCCACTCATTCTTAGGAACAAGTTAGGTATTGTAGGTAAATGCCTAACAAGATTCTATTTTTTGAGACATAACCATAAACTTTGTATCCTGTTAAGCTAATACTCTCCTAGCAATAATAAAATTAGACCATTCACCTCCATACACTGAGCCACAGAGGGACTCAAGGAGATCCGGAGGGCAAGACATGCCGAAGTTAGCTTGCAACGTCTCTGGTCTGTTAGAAATATCCTCACGGATATGGAGTCTATTATAGTACCCAGGAATTCTATCCTGGTAATTGGGATAAGAGAACTATTTTCCAAGTTTATCTTCCATCCATGTGATCGAAGAAGACTGAGAAGGGAATTCGAGAATTCTTCCGCAAGACGAAAGGATGGTGCTTGCACCAGAATATCATCCAAGTATGGGGCTACTGTAATACCCTGAGTTCTGGCAACGACTAGAAGAGCCCCCAGAACCTTTGTAAAGATTCTTGGAGCAGTAGCTAGGCCAAACGGAAGGTCAATGAACTGGAAGTGCTGGTCCAGGAATGCACTGAAAGTGTTCCCTGTGGATTGGAACATTAAGGTAAGCGTCCTTCAGATCTATATTTGTCATAAACTGGCCTTCCTGAATTAAAAGAAGGATGGACCTTATCGTCTCCATCTTGAATGAAGGGACACTGAGAAATTTGTTTAAGCACTTTAGGTCCAGAATTGGGCGGAAAGTTCCCTCCTTCTTTGGGACCACAAAAAGGTTTGAATAAAACCCCAAACCTCTTTCTTCGATAGGCACCGGGACAACAACTCTTAAGGAGAATAGATCACTAACACACCCTAGAAAGGCATCCCACTTTTCTTGTCTGGTAGACTGATTCAAGAGAAGGAATCTGCCCCTTGGTGGATGAGATTTGAAGCCTATCTTGTATCCCTGAGATACCACCTCCAGGACCCACGGATCCTGTATGTCCTTTAACCAAACTTCTGAAAAAAGAGACAGTCTGCCCCCTACACGATCTGATCCTGGATCGGGGGCTGCCCCTTCATCCCGATTTGTTGTCGGTGGGCTTCTTATTCTGCTTGGATTTATTCCAGGACTGAGCAGGCTTCCATGTACTCTTGGGTTGCTCGTGTTTGGAGGAGGATTGTTGTCATTGGGATTTGTCAGAACGAAAGGAACGAAAATTAGAAGATTGTCGTCCCTTAGACTTCTTATCTTGCGGTAGGAAGGCACTCTTGCTTCCGGTAACCATAGAAATAATGAAGTCCAGACCTGGACCAAATAAAATCTTTCCCTTGAAGGAAAGAGAAAGGAGTCTGTACTTAGAAGTCATATCCGCAGACCAAGACATCAACCAGAGCACCCGGCAGGCTAGGACTGCAAAGCTAGAGGCCTTTGCATTTAGGCGAATAATTTGAATGTTGCATCACAGATAAAAGAATTAGCAATTCTCAGAGCTTTAATTCTGTCTTGAATATCCTCCAGGGGAAACTGCACCTCAATGAGTTCCGACAAAGAGTCGCACCAGTAGGTAGCCGCTCCGGTAACCGCGGAAACTGCGAAGCCGGTTGAAACAAAAATCCTGTATGTTGAAAGGTCTTTCTCAGAAAGGTTTCCATTTTCTTATCCATTGGCTCTCTGAACAAAGAACTATCCTTAAGAGGTATAGTAGTACGTTTAGGAAGCGTAGAGATAGCACTATACACCTTAGGAATGGAGACCCACAAATCCAGTTGAGAGTCCGGGATTGGGAACAACTTTTTAAAAGTTTAAAAGGAAGAACTAATTCTTTCCCATTCGTTGTTAATAATTTCCCCATCTTAAACGGCACAGGAAAAGTCAAAGGAACTTTCCTGACTTCGTAAACTCTGTTTAATTTAGGTATCATAGGTTCTTCAGGCAGCGCGGACTCTGGAACCTCTAACGTAGACAGAACCTCTTTAACAAAAAACATGAGTGCTCAATTTTAAATCTAAAGGACAGTTCCTCCGCAGCAGGAGGCTTAGACACTAAGGACTCCAACCCAGAAAAATCACCCTCTGAAGCTACAGAGGTTAACTCATCATCGGATAACTGGGACATAATAGCAAAATCCGATAAATATTTAGATGACTCTGGGTCAGGAGAGCTATGTTTAACCTTTCTCTTGCATTTGTTAGAGCGAGGTAATGCACTGAGGGCCGCAGATACCGCTGTTTGTAACTGCACGGCAAAGTCCGTAGGAAGAAGTACCCCCTCCAGATGGAGGATTAGATGTGTTACGGGGAACTGCATGTGGAGTGGATAATGTAGCAAGGGTAGTAATCTCACAGGACGTGAGTCCTAAGAGGTAGACAGCTCAGAGGGACTAAGAGCCTTAGCAGGCTTGTCTCCCTTCTTAGACTTTATAACGGTGTTAAGGCATGTGGAACATAATTGAGTGGGCAGGAAAACCACGGCCTCCTCACAATATAAACAGGTATGATTTAGTACAGAAGAAGTACCTTCTAACATGTCAGAGTCCTCCATAGCTCAGGTTATACCAGCAGAAGGACACAAATAAAAATGTTTTTTATTATAGAAAATTGCACCTTTATACTCCCAATGGCTGGGGCACTCACCACCTCCTAGACCCAGACAGTTAACAGAGGAAACGCTCTCCTCAGGTTCAAGTCTCAGCCGGAATGGAGGATATGAACATAGACCTGTTATTACAAGTACAACAAGTAATGGGAGCTGTGCAACACTTTAAAAAATGAAATACACTGATTAATTAACCCCAACTGCTCAATAAACCCCCTTCAGAGGATATTAACCCCGGATCCTATCAAGGTATAAAGGAGTCACACTGTGACCCTGTTATAGTGTTTTATGTGTAAAAATTGAAACAATCTTACCTCCAGGATCCATGCTGTGGAACAGAACACAGCCTCTCAAGTGTGACAGTCTTATAGCAGTACTTCTGACATGGACTTAAATGAGAGAAAGCAGGCAGTGAAACTCGTCAACACTGATTGCTTAGGAGCTGTTAGCAGTAGTCTGGATGGTTTTGCCGAAAAACATTCCCTGCATCTCCAGACTCTAACTTTCATCAATACTCACTGAGAGGTTGACATGACTATTTAAAACTCCAGTCCTATCTTGAAGGGCAGATACCCTTTTTCAGGACTCTCCGAATCTTCCTACACTTCTCTGCCACCTCCTAACGTGATGAAAGGCAAAGAATGACTGGGGTAATGAGGAAGTGAGAGGGATGTTTAGGCCTTTGGCTGGGGTGTCTTTGCCTCCTCCTAGTGGCCTGGTGTTGTTGTGGACTCTCCCTATCTTAGGAAGGAAAAGAGCTATAAAATATATATGCATACTTAGGCATGTCTAAATATGTGTATGCATGTATATATATATATATATATATGTATATATATATATATATTATATATATATATATATATGTGTGTGTACATATGTATTTAAGTATTTGTGTTTTACTGTAGATGAACTGTACATCCAATGTTTTTCACCTATATCTACATCTATATATAACTATACCTGTATATCTATTCCTATAGCTATATAGGTATAGAATAGATATGTACATTACATTAACAGTATTATATATATATATATATATATATATATATATATATACACACACACACACACAGTATATATATATATATATATATATATATACACACCATAGAAAGAAGGGCTCATGTTAAAGACACAAAAAGCCAAAGGGGCATATTTATGAGTATGCGAGCGGAAATGATCGGCCGCTAGCAGGCTGTGTCAATCAACCCAATCGTATTTGATCGGGTTGATTTCTGTCCGCCGCCTCAGAGCAGGCAGACAGATTATGGAGCAGCAGTCTTTAGACCGCTGCTTCATAACTTCCATACGGAGCTTGATAAATATGCCTCAAAGAGTGACATAGGCTGCACAAAAACTGTTTATTTAAATTTAAAACAGCAGAAGACTAGTACAGTGGAGACATTCACCAACAAATAACTCACAATGTGTAGTATATGAATAATACAGGGTAAACCACAATCAACATTATCTGGTTCAACATCAAATAAAATAACTAATATTGCCTAGGTGTTCACCTCATGGGATATAAAGGAAAATGCAGCACAGAGTCTCTGTATAGGTAAGGGCACTTAGTGCTGTTGGACACCCTCTTGTTAATCCTTCCCAATGATCCACGCTAATTCAATAAAAGTTCTTGCGGCTATTAGAGCACATAGTGCAGACGCACGCTCAAAAGTATTAGCCGATGTAAAAGAGAGCCTGACAGTTCCAAAATAGTCATCACTTAATGATTCACGGATCCAGGAATGTGCTGTTAGTGTGAAGCCAGTCCACCTAGGTGTAAAGCCATGGTTACCGAATGTTACTACCAAACGCCAGCACCTGATCCAAACGGTGCTTAATAGTGCTGACCGCAATATACTGATGGGTCCTGGAGACAACGGCAATCCCTGAGCTGTGTTTAAGCTCACTTCCGACCTCATGTGTAGGCAGTTCCAGGCTGCCGACAACTTCCAAAAGGTACTGGGGAGCACGGTACACAGGAGACCAGGTAACACTAACACAGGAGAATTTTCCACTGTGGACTGATGACGCATTTCGCCACTCTCCTTGTGGGCTGGCACGGTGCTTCGTCAGATACCGCTTGCATTGACTCATAGTGCTTAAATAGCTCTTCAAATGGCCTGTTGTTACAAACTTGCTTAAAGGCAAAGTTACATTGTTACATCTTAGATATGACATCACACAATAAACGTTACATTTGCCTATTCTGAACATGGCATTCAAAGCAAGTACTACAATAATATTTACAAACTATTTACAGAAAGCCTAACAAATTAGACGAGTAAAAAACATTCACTTAATGGTTAAGCATAATTTTACTGAATTGTATCTCATAGGGGGAGGAAAATCAAGTTCTAAGTCAGGATGATACAGAAAACTTGCAAATTCAATCTTCTCATTTAATCCTGCAGGTACCAAAGTGTTTAGTACATACATCCACTTTGCTTCTTTCTGAAGCAGCAACCTGTCAACATTACCTCCTCTCCTCCTATTTTTAACATGTTCAATGCCAATAACTGACAGTTCATCATTGTTTGATCCATGTTTATCTGAAAAACGTCTTCCAATGGGGCTATCAGTATTTGCATTTTTAATGTCGTTTCTATGTTCCCTAATTCTCTCTTTTACTTCTCTGGTGGTTTTTCCCACATAAAAATGGGGGCACGAGAAGTAAAGAAGGTAAACCACCCCTGTGGTATTGCAAATAATCTATTGTTTGATGCTAGAAACCTGGGATAATGATGGCATTTGATTAGATTTATTAAACAAATTGGATTATACTGGGAATTTGTCACCCCTTCCTTCCAATGTTTCCTCCTGTTCAGGCAGAAGAGAAACTAATGTTGCGAGGGTTTCTTGGTCTGCTTTACTATCTAATGCAGATCCTTTACTCTTCTGTTTTTCACTCCATAGTTTTTTAAGGACTAATTTGCGGGCAAATAAATGTATGTCTTTAGTAACCTCAAATTTATCTATTATATATATAATAATAAAAAGTACATTATTTTCCATGTAAAGAACATAGGAATGTAAGATATGCGTAACACATATCAGGGTTTACAATTTAGGACTAACACGTTCAAATTTGCTCAGATGAAGGATTGCTATTTTCAATGTGAGTTATTGAAATATTAAATACAAACTATTCAAAAATATTAATAACAATTATTAAAAATGATTAAACCTGCTGTTAAATATTCTAAATAATCCATAGAATATATCTATATATTTTACAGTATGTTTAATCATTTTGAATATTTTTATATTTTATATGTAATATTTCAATAATGAGCCTTACACTAACCTAACACTGCTTTTTCCCTACCACTGCTATTATGAGTCTTGCAGGTTTAGGGGCACCGCACACTTCTTTGGCCTTACCGCAAAACGACTTACGTAAACTTCGTAAAGTCTTTTTTCTATGGGACTTCCATAGCGCTGGTATTACGAGTCTGTCCTGGGAGGCCAAAAAGTGAGCGGTACACCCTACCCCGTCAAGAGTCCTAACGCATTTAAAAGTCAGTAGTTAAGAGTTTTATAGTAAAACGCCGTAGCATATAACTCATAACTAAAGTGCTAAAAAGTACACTAACACCATAAACTACCTATTAACCCCTAAACCGAGGTCCTCTCGCATCGCAAACACTAAAATACATTTTTTTAACCCCTAATCTGCCGCTCCGGACACCGCCGCCACCTACATTATATTTATGAACCCACTAATCTGCTGCCCCCAACATCGCCGCCACCTACATTATATTTATTAACCCATAATCTGCCACCCCCAATGTCGCTGCAACCTACCTACACTTATTAACCCCTAATCTGCCACCCCCAATGTTGCCGCCACTATAATAAACATATTAACCCCTAAACCGCGCACTCCAGCCTCGCAAACATTAGTTAAATATTATTAAACCCTCCCCTTTGGTTAATGCACGCCACCCAGCCCAGGTGTGTTCCAGATAAATATACTTAATAAGCTAGAAAGCTTCACACTGTGTAGACATGACTTGCTGCAGTGTGGAAACTGGTTAGTGTAGGACCAGTCTTTGTGGGACACCTTGTATGAGGTGACTGGCTTAGCAGAATATGATCATATTGTGTGACTAAGATCCCATTTCATTTAAAGTCATTTTTTAAAGCAAATTTTTTTTGCAGCATAAATATAAGTCAATATTATTGCGAGATGTTAATCCCAATTTTATTTGAACTATGTAAGTATATTTAGCAGATAGAAGTATATTTGTTTTTGCAGCACAAATAGCTCATATTATTGTGAGATGTTTATCCCAATCTTATTAGAAGCTATGTAAGTATATTCAGCAGACAGAAGCATATACAAATATGCCATGAAAGAGTGGACTTAAGTGGTTGGATGTGCACCAATATTTTTTGTTGTTTTGTAATTATTTTGGTTACTTTGGTAGCACTCCCACACTATGTGTGTTAAGATTAAACAGTCCTTTTGTGGCATGCTTAACCAAAAAAAAACCTTTGTTGTATCTCTTAAATATTATTAACCCCTAATCTGCCGTCCCTAACATCGCCACCACCTACCTACATTTATTAACCCCTAATCTGCCGCCCCCAACGTCGCCGCCACTATACTAAATGTATTAACCCCTAAACCTAAGTCTAACCCTAACCCTAACACCCCCTAATTGAAATATAATTAAAATAAATCTAACTAAAAATTCCTATCATTACCTAAATCATTCCTATTTAAAACTAAATACTTACCTATAAAATAAACCCTAAGCTAGCTACAATATAACTAATAGTTACATTGTAGGTATCTTAGGGTTTATTTTACAGGCAAGTTTGTATTTATTTTAACTAGGTAGAATAGTTATTAAATAGTTATTAACTATTTAATATCTACCTAGCGAAAATAAAAACAAAAGTACCTGTAAAATAAAACCTAACCTAAGTTACAATAACACCTAACACTACACTATAATTAAATAAATTAACTAAATTAACAACAATTAAATAAATTAAATGAAATTAGCTAAAGTACAAAAACAAACACCAAATTACAGAAAATAATAAACAAATTACAAGATATTTAAACAAATTACACCTAATCTAATAGCCCTATCAAAATAAAAAAATCCCCCCCAAAATAAAAAAAAACCCTAGCCTAAACTAAACTATCAATAGCCCTTAAAAGGGCCTTTTGCGGGGCATTGCCCCAAAGTAATCAGCTCTTTTACCTGTAAAAAAAATACAAACAACTCCCCAAATAAAACAACAGTAAAACCCACCACCCACACAAACAACCCCCCAAATAAAATACTATCTAAAAACGTCTAAGCTCCCTATTGCCCTGAAAATGGCATTTGGATGGTCATTCCCCTTTAAAAGGGCAGTTAGCTCTTTTGTGGCCCAAACCCTAATCTAAAAAATAAAACACACCCAATACACCCTTAAAAAAACCTAATACTAACCCCCTGAAGATCAACTTACAGTTCTGAAAACCGGACATCCATCCTCAAGGAAGCGGCAGAAGTCTTCATCCAACCGGGCCGAAGTCCTCAACGAAGCCGGGAGAAGTCTTCATCACTGAATGACTGTTCCTTTAAGTGACGTCATCAGCCAATCGGAATTAAGGTAGAAAAAATCCTATTGGCTGATGCAATCAGCCAATAGGATTGAAGTTCAATCCTATTGGCTGATCCAATTAGCCAATAGGATTGAGCTTGCATTCTATTAACTGATTGGAACAGCCAATAGAATGCAAGCTCAATCCTATTGGCTGATTGCATCAGCCAATAGGATTTTTTCTACCTTAATTCCGATTGGCTGCATCAGCCAATCGGAATGTAAGGGACGCCATCTTGGATGACGTCACTTAAAGGAACAGTCATTCAGTAAGAAGACTTCGTTTGAAGAGGATGCTCCGCGTCGGATGTCTTGAAGATGGAGCCGCTCCGCGTCGGATGGATGAAGATAGAAGATGCCATCTAGATGAAGACTTCTGCCCGTCTGGAGGACCACTTCGCCCGGCTTGGATGAAGACTTCTCCCGGCTTCGTTGAGGACTTCGGCCCGGTTGAGGATGGGTGTTCGGTCTTCAGAACTGTAAGTCGATCTTCAGGGGGTTAGTGATAGGTTTTTTAAGGGTGTATTGGGTGGGTTTTATTTTTTAGATTAGGGTTTGGGCCGCAAAAGAGCTAACTGCCCTTTTAAGGGCAATGTCCATCCAAATGCCCTTTTCAGGGCAATGGGGAGCTTAGGTTTTTTTAGATAGTATTTTATTTGGGGGGTTGTTTGAGTGGGTGGTGGTTTTAATGTTGGGGGGGTTGTTTGTATTTTTTTTACAGGTAAAAGAGCTGATTACTTTGGGGCAATGCCCTGCAAAAGGCCCTTTTAAGGGTTATTGATAGTTTAGTTTAGGCTAGGGTTTTTTTTATTTTTTTTGGGGGGGGCTATTTTTATTTTGATAGGGCTATTAGATTAGGTGTAATTAGTTTAAATATCTTGTAATTTGTTTATTATTTTCTGTAATTTTGTGTTTTTTTTGTTGTTATTTAATAACTATTCTACCTAGTTAAAATAAATACAAACTTGCCTGTAAAATAAAAAATAAACCCTAAGCTAGCTATAATGTAACTATTAGTTATATTGTAGCTAGCTTAGGGTTTATTTTATAGGTAAATATTTAGTTTTAAATAGGAATTATTTAGTTAATGATAGGAATTTTTAGTTACATTTATTTTAATTATATTTAAGTTAGGGGGTGTTAGGGTTAGACTTAGGTTTAGGGGTTAATACATTTAGTATAGTGGCGGCGACGTTGGGGGCGGCATATTAGGGGTTAATAAATGTAGGTAGGGTGGCGGCGATGTTAGGGATGGCAGATTAGGGGTTAATAATATTTAACTAATGTTTGCGAGGCAGGAGTGTGGCGGTTTAGGGGTTAATATGTTTATTATAGTGGCGGCGCATTGAAGCAGCAGATTAGGGGTTACTAAGTGTAGGTAGGTTGCGGCGATATTGGGGGCGGCAGATTAGGGGTTAATAAATATAATGTAGGTGTTGGCGATGTTGGGGGCAGCAGATTAGGGGTTCATAAGTACAATGTAGGTGGCGGCGGTGTCCAGAGCGGCAGATTAGGGGTTAATAAGTATAATGTAGGTGGCGGCGATGTCGGAGGCGGCAGATTAGAGGTTAATAAGTGTAAGATTAGGGGTGTTTAGACTTGGGGTTCATGTTAGGGTGTTATGTGTAGACATAAATTTTATTTCCCCATAGGAATCAATGGGGCTGCGTTACTGAGTTTTACGCTGCTTTTTGGCAGGTGTTGATTCTTATGGGGAAATCGTGCACGAGGACATACAACCAGCTCACCGCTGACTTAACCAGCGCTGGTATTGGAGTGCGGTAAGGAGCAAAATTTTGCTCAACGCTCACTTCATGCCTTTTAATGCCGGGTTTGTAAAAACCTGTATTACCAGCGCTGCATGTAAGTGAGCAGTGAGAGAAAACTGCTCGTTAGCACTGCATAGCCTCTAACGCACAACTCGTAATCTAGCCGTATATGTTTAAATATTTGATACTGTTCATGTAAAATACATATCTATACCTATATATCGCTAGCAAAAAAGTTCACTGTCCTTTCAAAAATGTATTCCAAATAAGGCAATGCAAAGGAAATACATATCAATTGGTAGATAAAGTCTCAGTGACAGTGTATAGATGATAAACTCTCTATGAGAGACCTGGAGCAATATAACAATTCAACTTCCCCCTATACACGCCAGTTATGCAGTATAGAAATATATATACAGGTATAGTTATATATAGATATATAGAAATAAGTATTTACAAAAAAAAGGACATTATCCCGGCTGATTTTACTGACCACCCGACTAAATTTTTAGCAAATATTAAGCTTAAATTAACTAATATTAAAAATGTTCAATTTTTAAAGCACAAATTATCATTAAAGGGACACTGAACCCAAATTTTGTCTTTCATGATTCCGACAGAGCATGCAATTCTAAGCAACTTTCTAATTTACTATTATCAAATTTTCTTCGTTCTCTTGCTATCTTTATTTGAAAAAAAAGGCATCTAAGCTAAAGAGCCAGCCAATTTTTGGTTCAGTACACTGGACAGCACTTGTTTATTGGTGGGTAAATGTATCCATCAATCAACAAGAACAACCCAGGTTGTTCACCAAAAATGGTCCAGCATCTAAACTTACATTCTTGCTTTTCAAATAAAGATAGATGAAGAAAATTTGATAATAGGAATAAATTAGAAAGTTGCTTAAAATTGTATGAATCACAAAATATTCTTTTTTGGTTCAGTGTCCCTTTAAATAAATTTATGTTAAATGATGCAAATAATTTGTGCTTTGGATAGTAGAAAATGATTTAATATTAGAAAAAATGACACTGCCCCCTAATTCATAATGCCACCCGGCTACTTCATACTGCCACCCGGCTGGCAAAGTTTTCTGTGTTGAACACTGTGTGTATTTCAAAATGAAAAGACCAGTGAGTGATGCTTCCCTCTCAGGTACTACGGTTTGTGGGGTCGGGAGGACTAATGTAGTCTGTGTATTTAGGCTGAACACCGTGGCAAGATGTCTCTTCTAATGTGAATGCTGTATTTATCTTTTTGGAAATGTACATATATATATATATATATATATACTGTATAGATATATTTATTAAAAAAGGCGCAAGTTCCTGGGACTAGCCTAGAGTGATCACAACTCTGATCTTTGGTTTTAGAAGTTATAAAGTCTTTCTAAGTCAGAGGGCTCTAGTCCAAGTCAAGTCACAAGTTGTCATCAAAGTCTAAGTCGCGTTGCAAGTCTTCTTGGGTTATGTTGCAAGTCATCAAATGTGTCCAATTCATGTGACTAAAGTCCAAAACCCTGACACTTTTACCCACAATAGCTAGCAGATTCCTGACATTTTCAGCTCTTACTATACTTAACTCTATAATTTACTGGTTTAACATGAGAATAGGGCTTTCTATATACAAGAGGCAGAACTCACAAAGATACAGGTTCAAAATGATGACCTATTGGAGGAGTCTATCACTTTGCTGGAAATTTTAGCAGCAATTACAGAACTCTCAATGAGTAAGAGGACAGGCTTACTAACACATACTATAAAACATTCAGAGAAGTCTTAGCCCTGAACTTACTGAATTTATTCCACACCATAGACCACAACACAATATTTTCACTGACCATTTTAGAAGCACGTCACAGTACTTCCCAAACCTGGGAAATTGCCAAAGGAGCCTGGGAGATATCACCCCATTTCATTACTTATTTCAGGACAACGGGACAAAACTATTTGGATAGTATTTGCAAGGGATGCAGAAAAGGCATTCAACCGTATGGACTGGAGCTTCCTTGTCGCTATCCTGCAATTATTTGGTTTTGGTCCTTAAATGATATCTTGCATCACAAGTCTATACTTTGCTCCCTCAGTTAAAGCTAAGGAAGTGCTGTCAAAACCATTTGAGGTAAGGAATGAGACAAGATAGGGCTGTCCATTGTCCCTCATATTATTTATACTCACAATGGAGGTCCTAGCAGCACCCATTATACTTAGCAAGGATATTCAGGGAAGTAGCATGGGCTCAAATGAATATAAAATAGCACTTGCTGTCCTTCAAATAGCACAAGCTGTTCTTCATGTCTCCAGGGACATCAATCCCAGCACTAGTAACAGAATTCCATAAATGTGGTCAATTTTCCATTTATTTAATCAATAATCAAAAGTCTTGAATATTAACCTTTCATTGTCAGAGTTTGAAACCGTTAGCTGCATATGCACGTTTCAACTACAGAACACTGTATCTAAGTATCTGGGAACTTATATCTAGCCAAGCCCCTCCAAGCTTTTTGTGCACAATTTTGGGACATTGTTATGCAATATTCAACATGACTGCAGCTCCTGGCAGTGGAGGCCCATTTCTTGGTGGGGCCGGATGCAAGCCCTTAAGATGACAATCTTACCTTGGATTCTCTACATTTTTCAGACTCTTCATATCAGGGTACCCAAAGCGTTCTTATACCAATTAGAGGGCTAAAGCAATACTTTTTTGGGAGTAGCAAGAGGCCAAGAATTAGCAAGAGCTCATTAGCTCTGGTTTTTATTAATAAGGCTTTTGAGTAATCATTATAAGGTTCAGCTATCACTTGCAATGTAGGTTTCTGTATTAACAGTCTCACAATATGATAACAACAAACATGGCTGGCTAATGATGATATCACAAGCCCATTATAGACCTATAGGAATACACTCCAACAATCATATATAAGTACATGTATACTAGGAGACTTCAGACTGATTAAAAAGCAGTACTCCATGGAAAACAGTATTTTTACAATAGAAGTAAGGGGCTTAACGTCCCCAATAACATTAAAGGGACAGTCTACACCAAATTTTTTCTTATTTAAAAAGATAGATAATCCCTTTATTACCCATTCCCCGTTTTTTCATAACCAACACAGTTATATTAATATACTTTTTACCTCTGTGATTACCTTGTATCTAAGCCTTTGCAGACAGCCTCCTTATCTAAGTGCCTTTGATAGACATGCAGTGTAGTCAATCTGTGAAGACTCCTAAATAA
Source organism: Bombina bombina (assembly GCF_027579735.1). NCBI lineage: Eukaryota > Metazoa > Chordata > Amphibia > Anura > Bombinatoridae > Bombina > Bombina bombina. The sequence continues at coordinate 548,293,968 of NC_069499.1, forward strand.
CTTCACGGGAGTGAGCACAATGTTATCTATATGACACATGTGAACTAGCACAGTCTAACTGTGAAAAACTTTCAAAATGCTCTGAGCTAGGAGGCGGTTTTCAACTGTTTAGAAATCAGTTTGAGCTTAGCTAGGTTAACTTTTCAAAAATACCACCAAGGGAACAAAGCAAATTTGATGATAAAAGTAAATAGGAAAGTTGTTTAAAATTGCATGCCCTATCTGAATCATGAAAGTTTAGTTCTGACTAGACTGTCCCTTTAAGGTGTCTTTTTGCAACAAATTTCTGAGATCAACTATATAGAATCCCAAACTGGATAATTAACAGCAAATTACCACAGTTTAACAGTTCATACACAGAAGGCACTTACCAATGTAAAGTTTGCTGTTGGGGCACCACAGACCTCATCTGTTCCCAGCTCTGTATTGTAGTTCTCTGAATCAGACTTAATCGGTGATATATGGCATAACTCAAGAATGACAGGGACCTCAATCTTTGTACCAGTTCCCAGGAATCAAATTCTCAGACTGCCGTCTGGCCCTCTACTCCACAAGTGTGGATAACTACTGATGGCGTAACGTCGTCAGCAATACTGTTACTACCTGGTTCATGGGTGATGACATCTTTTGGGTGCAACTCAGGTCAAGGAGCCCCCGAGCTCCATAATAATGTATAACAAACAAAGTCCTTGCCTCCAATACTATTTAAAATAAGTCCTCTTTATTGAAGCATATTGAAATAAACAATGTATAGCATCATCAGTTAAAAGACACAATATTACGTGTTTCAGTAGTACCAGTCATAATAATAGATATGATCCCCCTTAATCCGGGGGCATGTTTTATAGGAGTATCTCCCCCTCCATGTTAAAACAATACAAAATAATTTTACTGTTAATATGCCAACTTACAGTTAGGATGGATATTAGTCACGATTCAACACACAATATACTCAGTTAATAGATCAAATTTAGAGATAAAAACTACTATCAAATAGATACACAATCCATACATGCTACCCTGATACACAGGAGAAACATTGCTCCCAATAATTTATAAAATCCAATTGTAAGTTAAACCCATATGGCACTATTGTTTTCAATCCAATATACCTATTGGAGTTCTAATATAGCAAGTCTATTGTCTCCTCTATGTAGTGTGGGTCTCTATAGCATTCCATCTGAATGATTCAACTTTTTTTTTATTATATATCCCTAGAGTGTTGTGATAGCACTGAACAAGCTTCATCATTTGAAATGTAACCCAGGTGTTCCCTAATGCGGGTATGTACGTCCCTAGTAGTTAACCCTACGTATTGTCTTGAACATTGGGAACATTCGGGACCAGATAACAAGTGGAGCGTTATTTAATGAAACAGCTCGAGCGTTAACTGCGCTAGAAGTAAGCTTTTGCACGTGTTGAGTTGCACTTGTATTATGAGTTGAAAGTAAACAATTTTTGCTCGCTTGCTAACCTGACCAGCGCAAAAAGTCGAACTTAGAATATCACATGCATGATAATGTATTCCCCGATAGAGGTCAATGGAGCAAAAAAGTGGAAAAAAAAACCTAACCACCTAACACCCAGCTCGCGTACAAACCCGATTGTATATTCTCAAGTGCACTAACCCGACATGAAAATATGAATATTTCACATTTCAATGTGCTTCACATAGAAAAATATGTTCTATTTATTCATAAATCCATATTTATATATATATATATATATATATATATATATATATATATATATATATATATATATATATATATATATGTGTGTGTGTTTTTTGGGGGTAAAATATATATATATATATATATACACACATGATTATATATAGGTATATATATAAATATCTATAAATTCTCAGAACATATTCTGCTATGTGCAGAACATATGAATGTGCAGAACCTATGAATATATAGTAAATACATACTTAAAACCTTTATTAAAAATTAATATTTCATAAATATGTTTTTACATGTTTTCATCTACTTAACTGCAAATTGCTATAATGCACTTCTATATACAGTATGTCTATATATGTGTACATATGTTTTTATGTGTTTATATGTGAATATATGTCTATAAATACATATATACACACAAGTGGATATAAAAAGTCTACACACCCCTGTTAAAATGTCAGGTTTCTGTGATGTAAAAAAATGAGACAAAGATAAATCATTTCAGAACTTTTTCCACCTTTAATGTGACCTATAAACTGTACAACTCAATTGAAAAACAAACTGAAATCTTTTAGGTAAAGGGAAATAAAAATAAAAAACTAAAATAATGTGGTTGCATAAGTGTGAACACCCTTTTATAACTGGGGATGTAGCTGTGTTCAGAATTAAGCAATCACATTCAAAATCATGTTAAATGGGAGTCAGTACACACCTGTCATCATTTAAAGTGCCTCTTATTAACCCCAAATAAAGTTCAGCTGTTCTAGTAGGTCTTTCCTGACATTTTGTCAGTCGCATCCTACAGCAAAAGCCATGGTCCGCAGAGAGCTTCTAAAGCATCAGAGGGATCTCATTGTTAAAAGGTATCAGTCAGGAGAAGGGTACAAAAGAATTTCCAAGGCATTAGATATACCATGGAACACAGTAAAGATAGTCATCATTAAGTGAAGAAAATATGGTGCAACAGTGACATTACCAAGAACTGGATGTCCCTCCAAAATTTATGAAAAGTCGAGAAGAAAACTGGTCTGGGAGGCTGCCAAGAGGCCTACAGCAACATTAAAGGAGCTGCAGGAATATCTAGCAAGTACTGGCTATGTGGTACATGTGACAACAATCACCCGTATTCTTCATATGTCAGGGCTATGGGGTAGAGTGGCAAGGCGGAAGCCTTTTCTTACAAAAAAAAACATCCAAGCCCGGGTAAATTTTGCACAAACACATCTGAAGTTTCACAAAAGCATGTTGCAAAAGGTGTTCTGGTCTGATGAAACCAAAGTTGAACTTTTTGGCCATAATTCCAAAAGAAATGTTTGGCGCAAAAACAACACTGCATATCACCAAAAGAACACCATACCCACAGTGAAGCATGGTGGTGTCAGCATCATGCTTTGGGGCTGTTTTTCTTCAGCTGGAACTGGGGCCTTAGTCAAGGTAGAGGGAATAATGAACAGTTCCAAATACCAGACAATATTGGCACAAAACCTTCAGGCGCTAGAGAGCTGAACATGAAGAGGAACTTCATCTTTCAGCATGACAACGACCCAAAGCATACATCCAAATCAACAAAGGAATGGCTTCACCAGAAGAAGATTAAAGTTTTGGGATGGCCCAGCCAGAGCCCAGACCTGAATCCAATTCAAAATATGTGCGGTGATCTGAAGAGGGCTGTGCACAGGAGATGCCCTCGCATTCTGACAGATTTAGAGTGTTTTTGCAAAGAAGAGTGGGCAAATCTTGCCAAGTCAAGATGTGCCATGCTGAAAAACTCATACCCCAAAAGACTGAGTGCTGTAATAAAATCAAAAGGTGCTTCAATAAAGTATTATTATAATTAGTATTAGTTTAACCCCTTAATGACCGGACCATTTTTCAATTTTCTTACCCTTAATGACAATGGCTATTTTTACATTTCTGCGGTGTTTGTGTTTAGCTGTAATTTTCCTCTTACTCATTTACTGTACCCACACATATTATATACCGTTTTTCTCGCCATTAAATGGACTTTCTAAAGATACCATTATTTTCATCATATCTTATAATTTACTATAAAAAATATATAAAATATGAGGAAAAAATGAAAAAAAAAACACTTTTTTTTTAACTTTTAGCCCCAAAATCTTTTACACATCTGCAACCACCAAAAAACACCCATGCTAAATAGTTTCTAAATTTTGTCCTGAGTTTAGAAATACCCAATGTTTACATGTTATTTACTTTTTTTGCAAGTTATAGGGCCATAAATACAAGTAACACTTTGCTATTTCCAAACTACTTTTTTTCAAAATTACTGCTAGTTACATTGGGACACTGATATCTTTCAGGAATCTCTGAATATCCCTTGACATGTATATATTTTTTTTTAGAAGACATCCCAAAGTATTGATCTAGGCCCATTTTGGTATATTTCATGCCACCATTTCACCGCCAAATGCGATCAAATACAAAAAATCGTTCACTTTTTCACAAACTTTCGGTTTCTCACTGAAATTGTTTACAAACAGCTTGTGCAATTATGGCAAAAATGGTTGTAAATGCTTCTCTGGCATCCCCTTTGTTCAGAAATAGCAGACATATATGGGTTTGGCGTTGATTTTTGGTAATTAGAAGGCCACTAAATTCTGCTGCGCATCACACTTGTATTATGGCTGGCAGTAAAGGGGTTAATTAGGTAGCTTGTGGGGAGCTTGCAGGGTTAATTTTAGCTTTAGTGTAGAGATCAGCCTCCCACCTGAAACATCAGACCCCCTGATCCCTCCCAAACAGCTATATTCCCTCCCCCACCCCACAATTGTTCCCGCCATCTTAAGTACTGGCAGAAAGTCTGCCAGTACTAAGATAAAAAGGTATATATTTTTTTTTATAGCATATTTACATATGCTGCTGTATAGAATCCCCCCTTAGCCCCCAAACTCACAGATCCCCCATCAAACACTTCTCTAACCCTCCCCCTCTAACTTAATGGGCACCATCTTGGGTACTGGCAGCTGTCTGCCAGTACCCAGTTTCTTAAAAAAAAATGTGCTTTTGTTTTTTTTTCCCCATTTTCTGTAGTGTAGCTTCCCCCCCCCAACCCACCCTAACCCCCCCCCCCCTTCCCCAACCCCCCCCCCCCCCGATCGTTTATTGAATTATAATCCAGTTTTCTGTAGTGTAGCAGTTCCCACCCGCTCCCGCCCCGTGCACGCGCCCGCCCGCCGCCCACGTGCACGCGCCCGCGCGTCCGTGCGCGCCCCCGGACACTGCCGCATCCGATCCGGCCTCCGATCCCGCCCCCCTCCAAATCACAGGCCCTTGGCAGGCCGCCCACCCACCTCCCTGCCTTGCTCCCACCCACCAACGACGCTCCGGTGCAGAGAGGGCCACAGAGTGGCTCTCTCTGCATCGGAGGCTTGCAAAGGGGTATTGCATATGGAGGCATCACTGCAATACCCTCAGAGCTGCTGGAAGCGATTGTGATCGCTTCCAGCACTCTGTTAGACAACTGACGTACCAGGTACGTCTATTGTCATTAACTGATTGTTAATGCATGACGTACCTGGTACGTCAGTTGTCATTAAGGGGTTAAGGGTGTTCACACTTATGCAACCATATTATTTTCGTTTTTTATTTTTATTTCCCTTTACCTAAAAGATTTCAGTTTGTTTTTCAATTGAGTTGTACAGTTTATAGGTCACATTAAAGGTGGAAAAAGTTCTGAAATTATTTATCTTTGTCTCATTTTTTTACATCACAGAAACCTGACATTTTGACAGGGGTGTGTATACTTTTTGTATCCACTGTATATATATATATATATACATACATATCCATCTTTAGACATGTATATGTATGTATCTCTATATTAAAGCTCTTTGCCTGCCTTTTTTTTCTAATGTCTGAGCCCTTATAACTTTTTTGTGCAATATTTTTTTTAAAATAATTTGTATTAGATGGTGTTATTATGAGTCTAACAGTACTTTGTAAGGCATTTTTTTATGTGTTTTGTGATACTTTTTTGTTTTGTAAAACAGTTATCCAGAGCTCTGAAGACGCGGGAATCATTCTAGCGTAAATCGCGATTGCACTCAAGTGATAGCGTTTACTTTCAATATGAGCAAAAAACGTTACATGTGTAAACACCCCTCTATACACCTTATTGCTTGTGGGTAACTGTTAGTGCTCCACTCGTAATCTGGCCCTTAATGAGGTAAATTACATAATGGGTGGAACAGTTAATACAACCTTGAGTGAGGAATTCCTCATCTGTTACATATGATGAAAAACTTGTTCCTTGTCTTAAATAATCACAAGCTTTACAGCGTGGATTGCCACATCTGTTAGTACCTGATACACTGAGCCATGAGCTCAGACCAGTGGGTTTAGGCAGCATGCTGGGTGAAAGTATATTGCCTAATGTCAGGTTTTAAGAATAAAAAAGTTACATCCTTGCCCTATTACTTGTGTTAAGATATCATCACTATATAAAATGGGTAAATACTTTTTAATTATTATGCAGATTTGGTGACAAACTTTAAACCTTTTGATTCAGGTCTATTCTTACTTGCTTTGAGAAGGTCCTTTCTATCCAATGAGATTATTTCCTTATAAATTCTATCAACACAAGATTTAGGGTAACCTCTATCCTTAAATTGCTTTTTCAAGTCAATTCTCTTTTCCATAAACACACGTACTTTTAAACAATTACTCTTGGCTCGCAAGAATTGTCGTTTTCCAATTTTCTTAAAAAAGGATGACTACTTTGTGCATGCAAAAGGTTATTACCTGAGATTGTCTTATGATACAGATGTGTGTTAACTTTTTCCTTATTGACATTTGAGGTTAGGAGGAGATTCAGAAATGTCTTCTCAGATTTACTCCAATTATGGGTGAATTCTATCCCCCTGACACTTGAATTTAAAAATTCCACAAATTGAACAGCCACATGTTCATATTTCTTCTCCAGATAAATAGAAGATCAACAAAAAAAATCCCCTATTAAAGCATATCCTATCTCTGAAGGGATTTCGATCCACATAGATGTAGGCCAGCTCCCACCAACCCATAAAATGATTGGTGTATGAGGGGGCAAACTTCGTCCCCATCACCATGCCTTGCCTCTGCAAATAGTAATTCCCCTCAAAGACAAAATAATTATGTTTCAGGTGGAACTCAACAGCCATAATCAGGTATGTTTTGACCTCAAGAGGAAAACCAGTCTCTGAATCTAGAAAAAAGAAAATTTATGCTTGCCTGATAAATGTATTTCTTTTCGGATATGCTGAGTCACGGCTTCATCAATTACTGCTGGGAATATCATTTATGGCCAGCAGGAGGAGGCAAAGAGCACCACAGCAAAGCTGTGAAGTATTACTTCCCTTCCCACAACCCCCAGTCATTCGACTGAAGGGAAATGGAGAAAAAAAAGGAGTAACACAAGGTGTAGAGGTGCCTGAGGTTTAGTAAAAAATAAAGGGCGGGGCTGTGGACTCACCATATCCGGAAAGAAATACATTTATCAGGTAAGCATAAATTTTCTTTTCTTTCCTAAGATATGGTGAGTCCACAGCTTCATCAATTACTGCTGGGAATCAATACCCAAGCTAGAGGACACAGATGAATAGGGAAGGACAAGACAGGCAGACCTAAACAGAAGGCACCACCGCTTGAAAAACCTTTCTCCCAAAAAAGCCTTGTCATTCTTAAAAACCCAAGAAAAGGAGACAGTCCTAGTGGAATGAGTTGTAATTCTCTCAGGAGGCTTCTGTCCAGCAGTCTCATAAGCAAAACAAATTATACTTCTTAACCAGAGAGAAAGAAAAGTAGCAGAAGCTTTCTGACATTTACGTTTTCCAGAGAAACTAACAAACAGGGCAGAAGACTGGTGAAAATCCTTAGTCGCCTGTAGATAAAAGTTTAAAGCATGCACGACATCCAAGTTGTGCAACAAACGTTCCTTGATAGAAGAAGGATTAGGACATAGAGAAGGAACAACAATTTCCTGATTAATATTTCTAGACTGGATTTGCTTACCACTAACTACAGTGGTATAAAACATAATTTATAAAACCCTACTTTTAGGATTAACCCCTTAATGACCGGACCATTTTTCAATTTTCTTACCCTTAATGACAATGGCTATTTTTACATTTCTGCAGTGTTTGTGTTTAGCTGTAATTTTCCTCTTACTCATTTACTGTACCCACACATATTATATACCGTTTTTCTCGTCATTAAATGGACTTTCTAAAGATACCATTATTTTCATCATATCTTATAATTTACTAAAAAAAAATGATAAAAATATGAGGAAAAAATGGAAAAAAACACACTTTTTCTAACTTTGGCCCCCAAAATCTGTTACACATCTACAACCACCAAAAAACACCCATGCTAAATAGCTTATAAATTTTGTCCTGAGTTTAGAAATACCCAATGTTTACAAGTTCTTTGCTTTTTTTTGCAATTTATGGGGCAATAAATACAAGTAGCACTTTGCTATTTCCAAACAACTTTTTTCAAAATAAGCGCTAGTTACTTTGGAACCCTGATATCTGTCAGGAATACCTGAATATCCCTTGACATGTATATATTTTGTTTTAGAAGACATCCCAAAGTATTGATCTAGGCCCATTTTGGTATATTTCATGCCACCATTTCACCGCCAAATGCGATAAAAAAAAAAAAGTTCACTTTTTCACAAATTTTGTCACAAACTTTAGGTTTCCCACTGAAATTATTTACAAACAGCTTCTGCAATTATGGCACAAATGGTTGTAAATGCTTCTCTGGGATCCCCTTTTTCAGAAATAACAGACTTATATGGCTTTGTGGTTGCTTTTTGGTAATTAGAAGGCCGCTAAATGCCGCTGCGCACCACACATGTTTTATGCCCAGGAGTGAAGGGGTTAATTAGGGAGCTTGTAGGGAGCTTGTAGGGTTAATTTTAGCTTTAGTGTAGTGTAGTAGACAACCCCAAGTATTGATCTAGGCCCATTTTGGTATATTTTATTCCACCATTTCACCGCCAAATGCGAGCAAATAAAAAAAAAAACTTTACATTTTTCACAATTTTAGGTTTCTCACTGAAATTATTTACAAACAGCTTATGCTATTATGGCAGAAATTGTTGTAAAAGCTTCTCTGGGATCCCCTTTGTTCAGAAATAGCAGATTTATATGGCTTTGGCGTTGCTTTTTGGTAATTAGAAGGCCGCTAAATGCTGCTGCGCACCACACGTGAATTATGCCCAGCAGTGAAGGGGTTAAATTAGGTAGCTTGTAGGGAGCTTGCAGGGTTAATTTTAGAGATCAGCCTCCCACCTGACACATCCCACCCCCTGATCCCTCCCAAACAGCTCTCTTCCCTCCCCCACCCCACAATTGTTACCGCCATCTTAAGTACTGGCAGAAAGTCTGCCAGTACTAAATAAAAGAGTTTTTTTTTTTTTTAAATAAAAATTATAAAATATTTTAGTTGTGATGGACCCCTGCCTTAGCACCAACCTCCCTGATCCCCCCTCCAGCTCTCTAACCCTCTCCCTACCTAATTACCGCCATCTTGGGTACTGGCAGCTGTCTGCCAGTACCCAGTTTGACCCCACAAACCAAACTATTTTAATTTTATTTTTAACTTTTATCTGTATGTTTAATTATTTCTGTAGTGTAGCAGCCCCCCCCCCCCCCACAATACCCCCCCCCCCCCCCCCTCCCAGATCCTTTTAAATGTAAAAAAAAAAAAAAAAAAAAATCTCCCCTTCATTTTTCATTGGTGTCAGTGTGGCTAATGTGTGCATGTGCACGTGCGCCCACGTGCACGTGCGCGTGCACGTGCGCGCGCCCACGCGCCCACGCTCCCTCCTCCCACCTCCCAAAGGCACCATCGGCACCATCACTATCGGTGCAGAGAGGGCCACAGAGTGGCTCTCTCTGCATCGGAGTCTTGTAAAGGGGTATTGCAGGATGCCTCCATATCGAGGCATCACTGCAATACCCTCAGAGCTGCTGGAAGTGATTGTGATCACTTCCAGCACTCTGTTAGACAACTGATGTACCAGGTACGTCCATTGTCATTAACTGCTTGTTAATGCATGACGTACCTGGTACGTCAGTTGTCATTAAGGGGTTAATGAAATATTCACTGTATTAGCATATAAGGCTTTTCAATAAAAGTATGCATATACACACAGAGAATATACAACAACGTTTCCCCCAGGAACACGTTAGCAACATGTAACACACTATGGGACCAATTTATCAAAGGTCTTGCGGACCTCGCTGAATGCGGACAGCAATACGCTCTCCGTATTCAGCATTGCTCACAAGAACTGCTGGTGCAACGCCGCCCCCTGCAGACTCGCGGCCAATGGGCCGCCAGCAGGGAGGTGTCAATCAACCCGATCGAGTACGAAAATTCCGACGATTCCAGTCCACCTGCTCAGAGCAGGCGGACAGGGTTATGGAGCAGCGGTCTTTGTGACCGCTGCTTCATAACTGCTGTTTCTGGCAAGTCTGAAGACTCACCAAAAACACGGGCCCACAAGCTCCGTTTGGAGCTTGATAAATGGGGCCCTATAAGTAATGTCTTTTTTTATAAACGTTGCCGCTTCAAATTTAATAACAAGGTTATTCTGAAAAGAATACATGTTACTTATTATAAACCATTGCAGCATTATGTGTGATTCATAAAGAACACTCCTGAGAAAACAGAAACACAACGCCACTCCGTTCTCAGCCAGAGAAAGAGGAAGGGTTACAAATACTGACTCAGTAAGAACCTAAAATGTCGCCGCTTCGCTTCTCTGAGAAGACGAAGATGGGAAAAAGAATCCGGCAAAGGAATGAAGCGTGCATCCATCGCGCTTCACTGTGCCGAAAAAACTAAGGCGAACAAAATAGTAAAATATGTTTTTACAGGGCGGATAATAAAGGCACCGCTCCACTTTAATGGAACATCTTACTAACCCCATAGGGATTAACTCATATGTTACTAAGAACACTTGCAGTCAATAAACAGAGTACTTGTTTCACAATTTCAAATTATAGTGAACAATAAAAAATTAGAGCCCCTAAAAGAGGGTTAACACCTTCCTTGCCTTGAAGGAGATTAACCCTTAAGTCTCCTTATACTCACATACAAATGTTGTGCCTGCCCACTGCCAGTAGCCATTTATTAAGGATATTGAGTCCCACATTAAGCGCAGTAAGTCCTTAACCACTTCAGTGCCAGCCTCCTAGCACCAGAAGACAAAAGGCACTTGGCAGGACAGCTCACACATTATGAGAGGATGCCACTCCTCACAGAGACCTGTGGAAACAAGAAAGAACAGAGTAAACCTACTCTGGCTTTCTATACAAGGGCATCAACCTGTTAGGAAAATGCAGTGAGGCCCACCTCACAAGTTCCTAACTGCTTAAAAGCCACCACTGAAGAGACTAATGTGGACTACGGCTAGACCCAATCTTGAGGGGAAAGATCAGAGCAAACCTACTCTGGCCTTTAAAATAACAAAATCTTGATTGAAGTGAAATAAATCCAATATTTTTCAGACACCAAAACTTCACCTCCTTCTTGCACTGAAGGCAAAGAGAATGACTGGGGGTTGTGGGAAGGGAAGTGATACTTAACAGCTTTGCTGTGGTGCTCTTTGCCTCCTCCTGCTGGCCAGGAGTGATATTCCCAACAGTAATTGATGAATCCGTGGACTCACCATATCTTAGGAAAGAAAAGCAAATACCTCTTAAACATAAATCATGGGGAATGAAGGAGTACAAGGAGACCACATCCACTGTGAGCCAACTATACTCCTCTCCAACTAAAGTCCTCAACCAGTGTCAAAATATAACTGAGTATATTGTGTGCTGAACTGTGACCAATATCCATCTTAACTGTAAGCTAGCATGTTAACAGTTACATTATGTTGTATTGTTGTAACAAGGAGGGGGAGATCCCCCTATAAAACATGCCCCTGGATTGAGTGGGATAAGATCTATGATTACGGCCATCACGGCCAAACGCGTAAGATTGTGGTTTTAAACTGATGCTATATGCTGTTTGTTCTAATATGCTTCAATACAGAGGAAGAATTATTTTAAATAATATTGGACTTTGTTTGTTATACATTATTATGGAGCTCAGGGGCTCCTTGACCTGAGCTGTACCCAAAATATGTCATCACCCTAAGACCAGGTAGTATCAGTGCTGTTGACGACATTACGCTATCAGGAGTTATCCACGTGTGACAGGGAACACCCCGCACTGATAAAGGTTTTTTAATGGACATACAAATCCAATTACATTGTTTTTCTGTTTACTTTGTATTTGCTTCTAGATTCAAATACTGTACATATATTTTTCTATTAGTGCAATATGTGCATTATGTATTTTTAGACAACTATGCCAGCTTAAATAGAGCACACTAATGGCCAAATGTTTATTAGCTCTGGAGCGACATGCCTCATATACTTGAGCTATAGCTTTCAGAGAGTTCAATTTGCAGTTTGGGTGCAGTTGACCTTACTCCTAGTGCTTTGGTGCATCACTGGAACCCAGATAAAGTGAGAGGTTTGGAGCAGGACAGAACTTGGTGACCATGTACACATGGGCAAATTCAACCCATGCAATTCAGGACTAAGCTCCCCTCAAAGACCAGATCTGACAGGTCACTAATACCATGCTAAACCTCACACAGCCAGTGGAATAGAAATGAGTGTGCTGCCATGTGCTTAAGACGGTGTGAACTTTGATAAAGAAGACCCGGTAAAGTCTGTTGCTTCTTCACATGTGGCACTTGATCCACCTACAGGGCAGAATTAAGGGGACCCAAGAGAATAATACCCCTGCATGAGTAGGCCTGTGCATCCTACAGACAGTGCTTGTGTTATAAAATCTGTCTCGCCATTAACCCTTTCTTTTAAGTTTCCAAATTGTAAAGCTCTAACTCCCCCCACACATTTCCCCCTATGGCTGTATCTATATCTATTGTTGCTTTGGTACAATACAAAGGTAAACAGTGATTATCTGCTGGAGCAAGTTTTGAACTCAGTTGAAATACAATGCCTGTGTCTAAACACTGATGGGGGGTGGAGTAGACTGCTCCACACAGCATGGTTATTTAAGTATTTTTGCTTATTTTTTAAAATTATTTTAAAATACTTGCCAGCAATGTTTAAACAATTTTTTTATGCAAACCATTTTTACTTAATTAGCCCTTTTAGGATATGCACAGATCTAAACATGTTTTATGGCACTTTAATGTTCTCCAGACTATCTTAAATCCAAGCAGATCTCAAATATTGATACCTTCTAAACTAATATATCTGATTTGCTGTCATAAGGCATTGATTTGCTATCTTAGCCCACATTAATCTTTAACTGCTCTTTTGAAATACCCACACATTCAAATATTCAGTGCTTTGTTCTGTCTTGAGCATGATCAGTGAGCCACAACTAAACTCTACACAACAGTATCACCAGAGTAATTGACCCTTAATCTACACTGCACAGATTTATGTTTATAGAAGTCACCTATACCTATACCTCAAGTAATACTGTGATAGCACCTTTGGTGGTAACCTGTTTTTTTGTTTGTTTTGTTTTTACCACAAAACCTGTTTATGCATAATACTGCAGGTAGAACATACCTACAGGACATTTGTTTAGTAAGCTGCTTATAAGCGTACCTGTTTCGACTAATATCAACCAGTGCATTATCTACTTTATCTTTATTCAAGCATGTCCCCCTAAAAGAGGAAAAAATCTCACTAAAACCCAGAAGAACTCACCTTTGGTTGACCATATTTTGCAGAAATGACTTAAGGATTACAGTCTACAGGCAGATCCTCAACTGCCAGCTCTGATGAAGACATAGAGGACTCTCAGGAGTTATGGCAAGCCCCCAAAACACTAAATGAATCACTACCGTGAAAGGAAGATTTTGCCAGCTTATTACCACAGGTATGCTCCTGCATCAAGGTAGAGATCTCTGAACTTAAAACAGAAGTGGCTGAAATTGGATCTAGAATTGACATTTTAGAGGTGGACTGTTAACAACCAGGTCAGTAATTTACAACAGCACTTGCACGACCATTATGAAATAATCTTGCATTTACAATTTACAAGATTAAATTGAGGACCTAGAAAACAAAAACAGGAGACTGTCTGACATAGAGAAATACCTGAAACAATTCTAGATCCAAATTTAGAACACCTATTATTTTGGAAAGAGCCTATAAGGCCTTGTGATCATGATGCCAGATCAAGCTCTGCCGAGATATGTCCTCCTTAAATTGAGAGACTACAAAGACAAAGGGGAAATCCTGCACCTGGCTAAGCAGAAGCAGCCTGTGACCTTTGAGAACCTCTCTCTGCAATTCTACACTGATCTAGAACCTTAGATGCTGTTAAAATGGAGAGCACTAGCTCCTCTTACCACATACCTACTCTTTGAGGGCACCTCATATCGCTGGGCTTCCCCTTCCAAATGTTGGCTGTATATAATAGTAAGAGAGCATCTTGCAGAACTCTTCAAGATACCATCACCTTCTGTAGCACCTCAAAAATTTAAACCTCTAACCTCACAGCAACACAACCATATGGGATAAGGAACATTCATTACCAAATACTCTCAGCCTTCTAAACCCAAGCATCATACTTGCACCACAGTTTCCTCCAAACAAGCTAAAACAAGAACTTCTATAGTGCAGGCGGAGATACACGCAAGACCCGCTGGGAAGACTTAAACACCTAGACAACTGACTCTGTTATCTTGGCCTGTCATGGGAACACTATATCTATCTGTTCATTTAATGACTAAATACAGTAGAATTGCATAATTAATAAGTGCATAACAAAAAGACAATGCATTAACACTTTCTCTAAATTTCACAAAAGCTATAGATTTTTTTTCTGGCAAATTAATTTTTTCTCCCATTTGCCAGCCCCCTGTACCATGTGACAGACATCAGCCAATCACAGACTAGTATACATATACCCTGTGAGCTTGTGCACATGCTCAGTAGGAGCTGGTGCCTCAAAAAATGTGCTTATAAAAAGATTGTGCAAAGTTTAATAGTGGAAATAAATTTGAAAAAAATCTTAAAATTGTGTGCTCTTTCTGAATCATGATTGATGAACCTCTTACGGTTTACAGCAGTTATTTGATGCTTATTGTTGTGATACTTTATTGGTTATTGTTTATAATGCTTTTCCAAGTCAATCTTTAAACCTAGTTTTTAGTACATATGACGTTGGGAAGTATTCCCCTTATTATAGTAGACGCAAAATGTTTGCATACTACTCCGTTGTTTATTTCATTTTTAGATGTAATATTATTTATAGCATGACAATATACAATTTCCAGTCTTTATTTAACTCATATTTACACGTACCATATTCATCTCACACATATGACAGCTTTGCTTTATTTCTATATGTATATAAACTGCTAGCCTTATGCTAATATGTGACCTTCCCAACTCCTCTGCCACAGGAGATGGCCACTACTATAATGATGCCAATTTAATATTAAAGGATTTAATAGCCCACATAAATGATGGATGGCCAATCTAGACCTGAAGCGAAGAATAGGTGATATCCTACTCCTCTCCAAAATGTAGTGAACTAAACATACTTCTCAAATATATTGTAAAATAATTTACAGACTTTCGACTTTCTGAATTTCCTTATTTTGGAGCATTCGCTTTCTCTCTAAGCTATTTTACAATTTTATTTTCTATTTTTTTTGGACCTTCCTTATATAAATGAAAATGATAATTAGTGTGTAAAATATTTTCTGGTATTGGTGAGCAACACGCTAGTAAAGTTTTTTTCTTCTCAAATATATACTCTATTCATCATCATAGTTCAAACCCTGGGTCTAAAAGATATGGGGTTAGTATACTTATTTGTAATAAGTTACCACTAACAATACAACATGTTGTCAAAGATAATGACAAATTTAAATTATGCTTACCTGATAAATTTCTTTCTTTCCGGACATGGAGAGTCCACAACGTCATTTCAATTACTAGTGGGATATTAACTCCTGGCCAGCAGGAGGAGGCAAAGAGCACCACAGCAAAGCTGTTAAGTGTCACTTCCCTTACCCATAACCCCCAGTCATTAAGCTGACGGGAAATGGAAAAATAATACAAAGGTGTAGAGGTGCCTGAGGTTTAGAAAAAAATACTGTCTAAATTACAGGGTGGGGTCGTGGACTCTCCATGTCTGGAAACAAACAAATTTATCAGGTAAGCATACATTTTATTTTATTTCCTAAGACATGGAGAATCCACAATGTCATTACAATTACTAGTGGGAACCAATACCCAAGCTAGAGGACACAGAATGAATATGGAGGGAGAGCAAGACAGGCAGGCCTAAACAGAAGGCATCACCGCTTGAAGAACTTTTCTCCAAAAGGAAGCCTCAGCCAAGGCAAAAGTATCAAATTTGTAGAATTTGGAAAAAGTATGCAGAGATGACCAAGTTGCAGCCTTGCAACTCTGTTCCACTGAAGCTTCAATTTTGAAAGCCCACAAAGATGAGACAGCCCTAGTGGAATGAGCTGTAATTCTCTCAGGAGGTTGTTGTCCAGCAGTCTCATAAGCAAAACTAATCATACTTCTCAACCAGAGGGAAAGATAAGAAGCAGTATCCTTCTGACCCTTACGCTTTCCAGAGAAAGAAACAAACAGGGCAGTGGACTGGCGAAAATCCTTAGTAGCCTGTAAATAGAATTTTAGAGCACGCACCACATCCAAGTTGTGCAACAGACGTTCCTTATGAGAAGATGGATTAGGACAGAGAGAAAGAGCAACAATTTCCTGATTAATATTTCTATCCGAAACCACCTTAGGGAGAAACTCCAATTTAGTACGAAGGACCGCCTTATCTGCAAGAAATATAAGGTAAGGCGAATCACACTGCAAAGCCGAGAGTTCAGAAACATTCCGAGCAGAAGAGATATCAATAAGAAACAAACCCTTCCAAGATAACAGCTTAATATCTATGGCATACATTGGCTCAAACGGAGCCTGCTGTAAAACTTTAAGAACAAGGTTAAGGTTCCAAGGAGGAGCAACAGGTTTAAACACAGGCCCGATTCTGACCAGGGCCTGACAAAAAGATTGAACATCTGGCACATCCGCCGAACGCTTATGTAAAAGAATAGATAGAGCAGAAATCTGACCTTTCAGAGAACTGAATGACAACCCTTTCTCAAAACCTTCCTGGAGAAAAAACAAAATTCTAGGAATCCTGACCCTACTCCAAGAGTAGCCCTTTGATTCACACCAATAAAGGTATTTACACCATATTTTATGGTAAATTTTACGAGTAACAGGCTTGCGAGCCTGGATCATGGTCTCAATGACCGACTCAGAAAACCCACGCTTAGACAGAACTAAGCGTTCAATCTCCAAGCAGTCAGCTTCAGAGAAACGAGATTTGGATGAAGGAAAGGATTTTTGATACAAGCAATGACTCGTGGAAGGAGCACAAACCAAGCTAAAGACAACTGAAGTGAAGCCATCAGAGCATTGTAGATCGCTCTCAACTCCAAGATGTTTATGGGGAGAGCAGATTCCTCCTGAGTCCATAGGCCCTGCGTCTTTAACGAGTCCTAGACTGCTCCCCAGCCTAGCAGGCTGACGTCCGTGGTCACAATCACTCAGGAGGGCCTCCGGAAGAGAGTCTCTTGTAAACTGTTCCAGATCTATTCTCTGAGACAGATCTAAATGGTCTCCATTCCATTGTCTGAGCATGCATAACTGTAGAGCTCTCAAATGGAATTGAGCAAAAGGAATGATGTCCATGGAAGCGACCATCAGACCAATTACCTCCATACACTGAGCCACTGATGGCCGAACAGTAGACTGAAGAGAGAGGCAAGAGGAGAGAAGTTTGGATTTTCTGAACTCAAAAAAATTGTTATAGATAGGGAATCTATGATGGTCCCTAAGAAGCAAACATTTGCAGCTGGAACAAGGGAACTCTTCTCCAGATTCAGTTTCCATCTGTGGGGACATAGAAAAGACAACAAGATCTCTGTATGAGAGTTTGCTTGTAGAAAAGATGGCTCCTGAACCCTTCATGCTGACTTAGACTCAGCTGAAGGTTTCTTTTCCCCTTGTTGCAAGACTGATTGGGTCTCCAAGAAGTTTTGTCCATGGGATCCTTAAAGGAGCAGTTCTTTTAGCCAGAGTAGAAATAGTCCCTTCTACTTTAGGCACCATGCGCCATGAATCCTTAATATAGTCAGCAACAGGAAACATCTTTTTAAAGATGGGAGATGGGGAGAAAGATATCTCATTCCTGAGTAATAATCTCTGTCACACGGCCTGGAACAGGAAACACTTCCACAGAAGAAGGAACATCATAGTATTTGTTAAGCTTACTAGATTTCTTAGGGTTGGCAACGACAGAAGGGTTGGAGTCCTCCAAAGTAGCCAGTACCTCCTTTAACAGTAAAGAAAGGTGTTCAAGCTTAAATCTGAAGTTTACTTTTTCAGCATCGGACAAAGGAATTATACTGTCCGAATCTAAGATTTCACCCTCAGAGGCTACCGAGGTATTCTCCTCATCAGACTTATGAGGGAGGGAAATCTGCGTAGCAGCAGACGGAGCAGTCACCTTACACTCTCAAAATGTCCTCTTGCGCTTCCCCATCATGGGAAAAGCAGATAAAGCCGCTAATACCGCAGAGGATATCTGTGCAGCAAAATATGATCGCAAATAAACTCCTACAGGAGGCTGAGAGGAACTGCAGGGCACTTTATGTGACGCCATTGAGGCTTACGACGTTAGAGGAGAAAGCTGTGGCATTGCCTGAACAGCATCATCCTGAGAGACATAAGGATCAGAAAAAAGAAATTTATCTTTACATTTTAATGCCTTATCAAGACATGAGGAACAAAATTGCATAGGTGACACAATTTGGGTCTCTAGACACAAACATTTGTCCATAAGGACAGGATCCTGCTCCATGTCCATGACTAAAACTAGAGATAGAGGAATGACAAAAAAAAGAAAACTTTCAAATTGACATCACTTTAAATTTAATCTGAGCAGTTTAGCACTCAAAAATGTACCCCTCAAATAGGACCTCTACACCTCAGCAGACTGAGGTGTCCTACCTACCCCACGGGAGTAAGAAAAACTTGTAAGGAGGAAAGGCAGCCGTTCTCACAGAAAAACATCTTACAGTCGACACCGCTCCAAATAGATCTGAGAGCGGAAGAGGAGTCATGTGACCGGCTGAACAGAAATTGCGCAATAAATTAGAAAAGCGTGTGCATCTGAAGCCTCAATAGACTGGAGCATAAACTGACTCAAACAGTTTTAAAAAATTACCGGTCTTCTTTTGACTAACCCTCTTGAGTTAAAATATATAAAACACAATGTCCATAGCTTATTACAGAAGCCCTAATAAGCACAACAGAGACAAAACATAAAATGAGCCACAAACATTTTAGGTTAACTCCTTCAATCCCATAAAGGAAAATTAACCCCTAAGTCTCCTGATATCACATGCATCTTTGTGTGCCTGCACACTGCCAGAATAAAACCCTTTGTTAAGGATTAAGCATGTCCCAGATAAATAATGCAGATAATCTTCTTAAGTACAAGTCTCCAAAACCTAGAAGACAAAAGCACTTACCTGCAATCCAGCCGTCCAGCAGAAAGACAGCTCACAAGGCGTGAAAGGACACATACTCCTTACAGAGACCTGTTGAAAAAGAAAGAACAGAGTAACCAACTCTGGTTTTCCACACCAAGGGCAGCAAATATGTTTGAAATCTGAGCAAGTTCCACCTCACTACTTTCTAATTGCTTAAAAGCCACCACTACTCTTACTCAAGAGATTGAAGTGGACACAGATAGACCCAAATCCTTGCTTGCAGGGAATAGTACCCAAATAAGGAATTAATATCTTCAGACACCAAACTTCACCTCCTCCATTGACAGAGGCAAAGAGAATGACTGGGGGTAATGGGTAAGGGAAGTGATACTTAACAGCTTTGCTGTGGTGCTCTTTGCCTCCTCCTGCTGGCCAGGAGTAAATATCCCACTAGTAATTGGAATGACGTTTTGGACTCTCCATGTCTTAGGAAAGAAAATGAATTAATGAAAATGGAATGCCTCATATTTGGTAAACTCCAGACAATTATTAACATTTATGCACCCAACACCAAACAAGCTAAATTCTTTGGAAATATTCAGTCCCAGATGTACAACATAGCCAAGGGAATACTAATCGTTTGAGGGGATTTTCACTTAACATTGGACCCATCCATAGACTGCTTTACATATAGATCCTGTACATTTAAACCAGTGCTCAAAACAGTTTGGCCGACAATAAAAACGATGGAGATTCATACTCTAGACTTGACTATATCATGTTAGATCACTTAATACTGAAACATATGCAATACACACAACACATTCCGAATTCTTGGACTAACTATTCAGCAATTGTCTACACCCTCATCCTCCCTCAATCTCCTTTTACACCTTTTACTTGGAGATTAGACAAAAGACTACTAACTCTGACACATAACATAACATCGGTGTTAGGAAAGTAATAATATGTTAATTTTCAGTTGTTCTCTCTACATATTGTGCACACAGACAGATAAAATATAATAATATAAAGTAGCATGTATGTGTACAGAAAGTAATTAAATTAGGAGATCTGATTTCCCTGCAAGCACAATCCATTTAAATGGGTTGTGGTTTCAAAGAACAAAAACAGCTGTTTTATATACAAACATAAACCCAGAAAATCATTTTCTCTAATTTTTTTACATTGGAAACTCATTACAGGATTTTTTTTTACAGTACATTGTCCCTTTAAAATGATATCTGAATAGCATTCCTTTTACAGCAGCATTTTTATGCATAGGACAATAAAGCGGGAAAACGCTTGCTAGAACCTTGCAAGTTAAAGGGACAGTAAACACATTTCTGTTGATTTGCTATAGAAATACACATCAGCCAAGTCTTAACAATTTTAAAACAAATTAATATTCCTTTTAATGCAATTAGTTTTCAATTGAGAAGCTCCACCTACCATTAGTCCTATTTAGAATAGCTTTACTCCAAAGACAACAAGGCTTGCCACTGTCATAAAGTTAGTATAAAGTGAATTGTTATCTGATTAAGCCAATCAGGGACATATATGTAGTAGAGTAAGGACTGAAGTCAGCAGGGTGGTTCACTTTTAAAGGTACCATTTTAATAGACATTTTATTTTCACTCAGCACCAAGGGAGACGTCCCTATATCGTTCTTATATATAAGCGCTTTTTATTTGAGTCTTGTTCATTAAAATATATGTATTTCTGAAGATTTTTTGTATATACTCGTATTTTTATACACTCTTATATATTATTTGTGTTCTTCCATATATTTATCCTTTGTACCCTAGTTGGAGCGCTAGTTAAATTTTGTTTTAGAGCTAAATTACCTGAAAAGGGGCCAAAATAAAAAATGAAAATATAATGCAAAGTTGTTTCATTACGCATAACTAAACATTATATATAACAATCTCAAGGTGTGTACTGTCCACTCCCTAAAGGGAAACTCAGGCACACATATTGAGGATACTCCAAATAAAGCCAAAGTATTCTGTAAATTGTATTGCCAAATATGGGCCAGATTACAAGTGGCATGCTAATTACATTTTCCCCTTGAACACTAACAACGCTCAAAGTAAAATATTAGCACGGCAGGGTTAGCGTGTGTATTGCAAGGGGAAAGTAAATAATTAGTGTGCAAACGAAAGTCAAATGCACGCTTACTTCAGGACTTTGGATATTACAGCTATGTTAACTTCTTCTCCCACAGACTTTAATGGAGCACACTGTTAAAAAAAAAAGAAAACTCGTCGCTTGCATGCTAACCCTATACCGCATTAGACCAATTGTGCTAAAGCCGAAGGTAGTTCTGAAATAAATGTTCTTTTCATATTTAAATATTTATTTTTATATATATCTTATATATCTGAGGATTTTTTAGTAAAATATATAGCTATACCTACATATCTATATGAATATATACAGGTATAGATATATACGTATATATATATATATACACACACACACACACACACAGTATATATATATATATATATATATATATATATATATATATATATATATATATATAAAATATATTTTTAAAAATACAAAAATCATTTTATTCTAAGTGAATAATATTTATATTAATACCACACATTATAACACATTAAAATTAAATAAAAACTTATTTTTCAAGTTTAAAGGAATTTGACTGGAAAGGGCTCAAACGTGTGTGTGAGTGTATATATATATATAAAAAAATATATATATATATATATATATATATATATACACACAGTGGGGCAAAAAAGTATTTAGTCAGCCACCAATTGTGCAAGTTCTCCCACTTAAGAAGATGAGAGAGGTCTGTAATTTTCATCATAGGTATACCTCAACTATGAGAGACAAAATGTGGAAACAAATCCAGACAATCACATTGTCTGATTTGGAAAGAATTTATTTGCATATTATGGTGGAAAATAAGTATTTGGTCAATATCAAAAGTTCATCTCAATACTTTGTTATATATCCTTTGTTGGCAATGACAGAGGTCAAACATTTTCTGTAAGTCTTCACAAGGTTGTCACACACTGTTGCTGGTATGTTGGCCCATTCCTGCATGCAGATCTCCTCTAGAGCAGTGATGTTTTGGGGCTGTCGCTGGGCAACACAGACTTTCAACTCCCTCCAAAGGTTTTCTATGGGGTTGAGATCTGGAGACTGGCTAGGTCACTCCAGGACCTTGAAATGCTTCTTACGAAGCCACTCCTTTGTTGCCCGGGCAGTGTGTTTGGGATCATTGTCATGCTGAAAGACCCAGCCACGTTTCATCTTCAATGCCCTTGCTGATGGAAGGAGGTTTGCACTCAAAATCTCACAATACATGGCCCCATTCATTCTTTCATGTACACGGATCAGTCGTCCTGTTCCCTTTGCAGAGAAACAGCCCCAAAGCATGATGTTGCCACCCCATGCTTCACAGTAGGTATGGTGTTCTTTAGTTGCAACTCGGCATTCTCTCTCCTCCAAACACGACGAGTTGTGTTTCTACCAAACAGTTCTACTTTGGTTTCATCTGACCATATGACATTCTCCCAATCTGCTTCTGGATCATCCAAATGCTCTCTAGCATACTTCAGATGGGCCCGGACATGTACTGGCTTAAGCAGGGGGACACGTCTGGCACTGCAGGATCTGAGTCCCTGGTGGCGTAGTGTGTTACTGATGGTAGCCTTTGTTACGTTGGTCCCAGCTCTCTGCAGGTCATTCACTAGGTCCCCCGTGTGGTTCTGGGATGTTTGCTCACAGTTCTTGTGATCATTTTTACCCCACGGGGTGAGATCTTGCGTGGAGCCCCAGATCGAGGGAGATTATCAGTGGTCTTGTAGGTCTTCCATTTTCTAATTATTGCTCCCACAGTTGATTTCTTCAAACCAAGCTGCTTGCCTATTGCAGATTCAGTCTTCCCAGCCTGGTGCAGGTCTACAATTTTGTTTGTGGTGTCCTTCGACAGCTCTTTGGTCTTCACCATAGTGGAGTTTGGAGTGTGACTGTTTGAGGTTGTGGACAGGTGTCTTTTATACTGATAACAAGTTCAAACAGGTGCCATTAATACAGGTAATGAGTGGAGGACAGAGGAGCCTCTTAAAGAAGAAGATACAGGTCTGTGAGAGCCAGAAATCTTGCTTGTTTGTAGGTGACCAAATACTTATTTTCCACCATAATATGCAAATAAATTCTTTCCAAATCAGACAATGTGATTTTCTGGATTTGTTTCCACATTTTGTCTCTCTCATAGTTGAGGTATACCTATGATGAAAATGACAGGCCTTTCTCATCTTCTTAAGTGGGAGAACTTGCAGATGTGTTTTGTGCAACTTTTTAACCCTTACGCTTTATGCTAGCCCTTTATGCGTGCTAATCCGTTAAGCGAAAATTTTGTTTGCGTTCAAGAGAAACCGTTTACTTTCAACTTGTAATATGTGCGCTAGTTAGGGCAGTCTTAATGTTGCTTCTAATCTAGCCCTATATCATTTACAAAGTGATATATATATATATATATATATATATATATATATATATATATACACTCTAGAGCATTAGAAAGCTTAAACACATAACGTGATCTGTCTGTCCCTACTTTCTCCAGAAACATGATCTCTCATCTGAAAGGGCCTATAACCACAGAGGAATCGACCAATGCTATTAAGTCCCTGAAATTAGGGAAAGTCTTGGCCCTGATGGCTATAGTAATAAATACTACAAACAGTTTCAACATATCTTAATTACAACACTTCTTTCTGCCTTTAATGCTATTGACAGGGGACAGACCTTTGGTTTATCCAAGTTTGAGGCACATATTTCATTAGTGCCTAACCTTGGAAACTTGGAGATTCTCCAGCTAACTTCAGGCCAATCTCACTACTTAATTTTGATTTGAAAACTAAACTCTAAAATCCCAGCTGAGCAGCTTAATCATTATTTACCACACCTTATACATTCAGACCAAGTCAGGTTCATACTGCTGAGAAGCTAAAGACAATACCACTGCAATTCTCCAGCTCATTAAATATTCCAGAATACACTTTTACCTACCATAATCCTATCTACAGATGTACAAAAGGTGTTTAATCGGGTGGAATGGCTTTTTTCTTCAAAATACTCTCTAACATTTTGTCCCTACAAAGATCCTGATCAGAAGAATCATCTATCTGTATTCAAGTCCATCAACAAAAGAGAAAATTAACTGCATACTATCTGGCTGATTTAACATCCCCACTTTATGATAATATCCTCATGACACTTTCATCACCTTTACAGTCTCTGACCATGGTAACACAAGAGCTAGCTTAATATGGCTTGGTATTTAAATTCTCTATAAATTTAACTAAATCTGAAATATTACCTCATCTACATTAAAATATCTTGGGATCACAATCACATCAGGTATGGAAATACTCTTCAAGACCAACTATGAAAAGCTACTAACATCTTTCAGACAACTAACTTAATTCTGGTCCACTAAAACATATCCTGGTTAGGTAGACTGTATGCCGCCAAAATAACACTTTTACCTAAAGCACTCTATCTGTTCCAAGCTCTACCATTACCCTTACAGAATATGTTCATTGACAAAATACAACCCTCTCTAAACAATTTTGTTTTGAAAGGCAAGATTGTTGTGAGGAGCATACCCTTCTAAAGATTCAGGAGTTCTTGGAATGCCAAACTTGTCTTTATACAAAAGGGCGGCTTTTCTTCAGCGAATCATATTGCTGTTTACAAAAGAAAATAAGCTTTGGACACAGCAAGAACAGAATAAAGCCAATGTCCCAAAGCTAGCTGTGGACTTTCCATAAACCACCGGTTTTCAAACCTGTCCTCAGCTCAGGCCTCTCCAACAGGTCAGATTTTAAGGATTGCTTTGAATGAGAGCAGGTAACATAACCATGTTAACTAATCAGCTGATTATTTCACCTGTGCTCTAGTTCAGATATCCTCAAAATGTGGCCTGTTAGGGAGGCCTGAGGACAGGTTTGAAAACCAGTGCTATAGACTCTTTTAAGTAGACATAAAACTCATCATTCAAGAAACACTATGTGTATGGAGGGCATTAAAGAGACATCCCACCTTATCCTCCATCCTCTCTCCATTAACCCATATATTGAATAACACTGATTTTGTAGCCAGATTACAATTAATTCCCCCACAGTTCCTTGATTTATATGTGCTAATTCAAGTTTATAATGTCATCAAGAACAATAAATAAAATCCAAGTCAACAATATATTTGTTTGGGGATGGCTTCTTCAAGCCATGGATTAGATGTCATCAACCTAATCATTTTATAAGCCTAAAGAAAAATCTAAGTTTGTATACCAGATTCCTGAACGGCTGTGTTACACTACACCTCCCACCAGACGTATACTCTCACTCACTTATACTATCCTTACCATGCCAGCAGCTACTTCCCTTCCTTTATACAAAAAGTTTTGGAACAAGGAGCTTTTCAAGCAATTATCCTAGAAAGATAGGACCCTAGAATTCCGTAAGAAAGCTAAATCTTCTGTTTCCACTAGCTTTCTGGAAACAAACTATAAACTCCTTTCTCAATGGTACTTAATGCTACAATGCCTTAAACACATATTCCCTGGTGGGACTGATCTTTGCTGGAGGGGCTACAAAAATGTAGCTACAATGTACCATGTTTGGTGGTCCTGCCCCATCTTGAAACCCCTCTGGCCAAAAATAGTACAACACACCATTACTATATTACACAGCAACATTACACTAGACCCTAGGTTTTTCTTATTTAGTTAACCCCAATGTACCCCAAAGGAGGTGAAATGTAAATTAAGGTTGAAATTATTCCAGATTTTAATTAATAGTGCTAAACAACTTATACCTCAACTCTGGTAACAAAAGAAAATTCCCACTATATGTGATTGGAGGCAATAAGTATCACAAAATCTCTTATTAGAGCGTTAACGATTTCTTTGTTTGGGTCTTTAAAAAAAGTTATGAATTAATCAAAGCCCCCTGGACACATTCTAACTTCTCTTAGGACATAGGGGACAAAGACAAACCATGTTGCCACTTATTACAGATTTATTCTTCATATTATATATAATAAGGGATACATACCTATGCTATTCATTGATATAATGCAAATTGTATTTCTCTTTTTTGTGTTTTTCATTAATGTATTTTAATTTCTTAATTTTCTTTTTTCTTTATAGTTTTTGTTTGTTTAATCCCTTGCATAGAGCTGATATAATTTATTGTTTTAAAACTTCACTATCCATTGTTATCTGTATGTTAATATCACATGGCAACCTACAAGTTGGACTTTTCAGCTGATCTAGTTCTGAAGTGGACTGTGAATTAAGAAACATTATCCAACATAATATTGTACTGTTACTTATGTCTATTCTGATTGCATGTTTACCACACATCTTCAATAAAATGTTTAATTTATAAAAAATAAAAAATAAAAAGGAAAACAAAGTAGGGCACAC
Organism: Bombina bombina; assembly: GCF_027579735.1. Taxonomy (NCBI): domain Eukaryota; kingdom Metazoa; phylum Chordata; class Amphibia; order Anura; family Bombinatoridae; genus Bombina; species Bombina bombina. The sequence goes on from NC_069499.1 coordinate 548,320,732, forward strand.
TTTGGCATTTTTGGTACTGTATATTGAATATGAAATATGATTTTTACATACTTTACATAAATGTAAATTTTAATCTATATTTTTAATATGATTTTTTTTTTCCATTATACTTTCTATCTGCTTTTTAAAGTGATTATTTTATTGACCACTATATTGTGATTAATATGTTTCTTTCGCATACAGAAATGTAGGTTACACCCTTATTGAGATACCCATCTCTCGATGTAAAATTTGCCTTTATAGAATTCTGAGAATAACATCTTAGCGATCTCAAATCTTTTTAGAGAATTTTGACGGAGAAGAAAGCTTTAGAAAACCGGGCCTCGGGTTTTAAGGACAGCGGTCTATGCTTTACCGGTGGAGAGGGACATGCATCTGGGAGTATGACAAGAAAACATGAGTTTTTTCAAAACATCAATAAACTGAAATATATTTTGAAATGTTGACCCTTTAAGTGAAAAAAATAAAAATTCTATTTCATCATATTAGGCTGTCATAATTGATATTCAATTAGCGCCTGCTTCCTGGGGGTCTGTGAAAAAACATAAGAAAATCCCACATATCACGCATAAAGTTATCATGTGTTAACTACATTTTCCTAAAGTGTTTTGTATACATAATTGGAGTGGTCTTAGTAAATAAAAAATCAGCGCTTCTTATGAACAGGAATGGCTTAGAAAATGAAGCCACCAGCATCTGAATCAGGAACTCCAGATCTTCTGAAAAATAATTGTTAATGTGCCAGCAGGGCTCTAATGGTATTTTAAATTGCACAGCAGAGTGTAATATCAGCTTGGAATAACAGGAAGATTGCAGTCTGTCTGAGTGCCTTATCAGTCTGGGCTCTGGTTGGGAGGTATATGTGCAAAATCAGTTAAAAGGGATATAAACTCTAAACTGAATTCCTCATAAATAGCTTAATTCTATGTACTAAAAAAGACCTTGCAAAGTGCTTAAAATTTTTAAAGGTGCGTTAAACTCAAAATTGAATCCCCCATAAAATGTTTAATTATGGGTAATAAAAAACAACAACTTTGTAATGTATTTTAACTATTTGTTTTAACTGATTCTCCTGCAATTTAACTAAAAATAACTGAGAGTCTGGAGTAAATCCTGCTGGATTCTAAACTGTTATCCTAAATATTCTAAACACTGATTGCTGGACCAGTGTGGGAGTTCATGTATATTGGTCCTTAATTGGCCACAGAGTAAAGATAAGACAAAAAAAATACTAACAATATGTCCCGGGCTGCAAAACAATGAAAATTTTCCTAACAAAAAGGACAGTTAAGAAAATAAGTAAAAAACAAAACATGTAATGATCTTTTGCAAAACAGTTCATAAATGCTGATGAATACTACACATAAATACTTGACTGTCCTTTTAACTCTGAATATTGTGTTTTTTTTCCACTTCCAAAGAGGCGAAAGAGCACAGACTTGACTTCAAAACCCTAACCATACAACATTTTACATAGTGATTACTTGGCCAATGCATAAACCAATGACTTGTAGGACTCTTTAAAATGTTTTACCCATAAAAGAGACACAACTTGCAAGATATTGCTATAATGTATTCTTAACCTGACAATCGTTTACAGAATTACATTAGTTGAAAGGTTTGGGTGTTTTTTTTCTTCAGGAAATTAATCAGTGTGCAGCGATGACCACATGAAGGGGACCTCTGCTAGAAGATAAGAAGAAAAGAAGGATCGGATGGAAGATGGAAGGAAAGGATGGAAGACAGAAGATGGAAGAAGAGGACCCCCGCCATGAATATGAAGAGGACTGCTCCCGGAGAACCCACGCCATGAAGAAAGAAGAGGAGCACTGCTGGAGTAAAGTTGGCGAGTACAAACTTTGGAGATAAGCGTAAGGATTTTTTTGGGGTGGGCTTTTTTTCTAAATTTTTTGTATAATCATTTTTTATTTTGAATAATACATAACAATATCATACATTTCAAGGTATACATTAGTAGTGATTTTAGAGTTTGGAGACGATCCAGGGAAGTACGAGTTTTACAATGTTCTTTGGGTCATTACTGTAGTATCATATATGTCCAGGCCTGATGGCCCATTTTGATAGAGTCCAAGAAACAGTAAAGTCTCTGCTTTGTTAGACAGATACTGATTTATCAGTTACAAGAAAAATCTCTCCAAAATTACAAAAACATATTTGTATTATAACAACATTATTATTTCTGGGAGGTGTTAATCTTTGTAGTGTTTATGGCCCATAACTTTGATATATCTTCTATATTGACTTTGAAGATTTGGCCATAACTGGGCAGTTGTAACTGCAACTTTATGATGTTGGTCTAGATTCCCAGAGGAATAGTATGTTGTGGTAAGCATCCAAGGTATTGGATATTAAATAATGATATCTCTCTAGCCTAATGGGGGTTGTATCTTTTATCCACAAACATGGTATTAATTGGTTTGCACCGTTTATCATGAGCTTGCATAATTCCTTGTGTGTTTTGGAGTGAAATTTTGGATAAATGTGGAAGAATAATATAAGTGGATCTAGGGGTATTAGAGTGTCTATTGTTTCTTGTGTGTATTGTGATACTGCCTTCCAAAAAGGTTGTAATTTGGACCACCAAATGTGATATAATGTTCCTTCTTGAGCACATGATCTCCAGCATCTGTTGGAAGAGTTCGGGAATACATATTTCAACCTTTGTGGTGTCAAATACCATCTGGTCATTAATTTGGTGTTGGTTTCTAAGAGTTTGGATGAATGGGCTGATTTGTGTATGTTAACAAAAATTGATTTCCAATCTTTTGTACAAATCAAGAAAGGTAAGTCTTTGTTCCAAGATTTTGTAAAAGTGGGGAGGTTGTCTGCTTTGGGCTTTTTTTTAAGAGTTTATAAGTTAATGAGATTATATGGTGAATTGGTGTAGAGGCGCTGCACAGCTTTTCAAATGGGGTTTGGGCTCTGGTGTTTTTTTTTCTTTTGGGAAGAGTGTATAAAGTGGTTGATGGTATCTAAACCATTTGGTAAGGAATTAGTCTCCTAGGTGTTCTATGGTCTGTTTAGGTAAAAGGCTGTTGGCTTCCACTAGCATATAAATTGGTAGAAGGAGGTGTATGTCCTTTGGGCCTGACGGGGTGGTGTGGATGCCAGATTGAAAATTTTGGTTATGTAGGATGGGAGTTAAGGGGGAGAGGATTGAGGAGATGTCTGGAATTTTCTTAATGATGTTTTTCCATACTTTGAAGGTTTCTGTAATAATGGGGTTTTGGTTTTGTGTGAATCTGTCTTAGGGGCCGTCCAACCAACATAGAGAACCGAGATGGGTAAAATCGCATAAGTCATGTTCTAGTTAAACCCATTGTTTATGGTGGCGTTCTTCGTGTGAACACCAGTCTACGATTCTAGAAAGGTATGTTGGATTTTTGTAATCTTGGAGGTTGGGTACTCCTAGTCCTCCTTGATCAGTCTGTAAAACGTTGTTTTCTGTATTTTCTGGGATTTTAGTTTCCATATATATGAATGAATTAGTGACTGTAGTTTTGGTATAATGGTGTTTGGTAATGGGATTGGATTGGAACAGTCTGTAAAATATAAATAATTTTTGGTAGTAATATCATTTTTACCGCCCCTTTTATTCCCATCCAGGATAAATATTGTGTAATGTTATCTGAAATGTTTGAAATAAGCGAGTCATAATTTAATGTCACTAGATCCGATAGATCTGGGGAGAGCTGGGTTCCTAGGTATTTTAGAGAACATGGGTTGATAGTAAATTGGGCTATTGTATTTATGGTGGTTAAATCTGTTTTGGATCCTTGCAAAGGGACTATTTACGATTTCCCAAAGTTAGATACTGTGCCATATTCTTTGAGAATGCAATGTGCCGCTGAGAGGGATCTAAGTGGGTCAGTAAGGGACATTAAAAGGTCATCAGCAAACATGGCGAACTTGTATGCTAAAATTTTAACCTTTTTTTCTTTTATGTTGGGGGAGTTACGAAGATTAGTGGCTAAAACATCCATTGATAAAACAAAAAAGAGGGGAGAAAGTGGGCACCCCTGTCTCATTTAATTTCTGATTTGGAAGCTGTCTGATAAAAGGCCATTCACTTTAACTTTTGCGGAAGAGGAGGTGTGTGGAAGAATTGGGTTTAATCTGTTAGCTTAAAACTTTGAATAAAGTCTAAGGTCCACGTTAAGCAACGAGATAGGGCGGAAGTTAGCTGGGTTGTTTGATGGTTTACCTGGTTTGAGCAAAACTGTTATGTACGCTTCTAGCATATTTTCTGAGAATGGGTGGTTGGAATCTATTTGGTTGTAAAGTTTTAATAGTGTTGGCATTAACAGGGATTTTAAGTTTTTATAATAGAAGTTGCTGAATCCATCTGGACCTGGGCTTTTCCCCTGCTTTATTTTTTTTTTTTGGCTTTGTCTAATTCTTTTGATGAGATTGGTTTACGAAAGGGATTGGAGATGATCAGGGTGGACCTGAGGAAGTGTCAAATAGTTAAGGTAATTTTTGTAGTTTTGTGTGTGAAATCTATTGGCGATTTAGGTATAGGTTATATAATTTGGAGTAATAGTCACAGAACATTTTTGCTATAATTTTAGAGTCTATAATTTTTTCTGATTTGTTGTTGGTTAGGGAATGTACATATGATGCTGTTGATTTGCGTTTAAGTGCCCTCACTAATAGTTTACCTGGCCTATTACCTTGAATGTGAAACTTTTGTTTTAATAGAAATGCTGTGTTTTGGGCCTTAATATTGAGATATTCATTAAGTTGGACTCTGGGTTGATCTAGTTTTGTTTGTGTTGCTGTATCTGATGGATGTCTCTTATGGATTTAATCTAGTTTGTTCATTTTCTGAGTTAAAGTTAGATATTTTTGTTTGTTTTTAGTGGCTTTATGCTTCATCAGAACACCTCTGATTACACATTTATGGGCTTCCCAAAGGGTTCCCGGGGAGACATCAGGGGTGTTATTTAGAGAAAAGTATTTCTCTATAGCTTTTTCTACATCTAATTTAATTAGGGGATCTGATAGCAGGACCTCATCTAGATACCTATTTATTAAAGGTCTGTCGGACCTGATCCGACAGTGCGGATGAGGTCTGACAGACCTCTCTGGATGCGGAGAGCAATACGCTCTCCGTATTCAGCATTGCACCAGCAGCTCTTGTGAGCTGCTTGTGCAACGCCGCCCCCTGCAGATTCCTGGCCAATCAGCCACCAGCAGGGGGATGTCAATCAACCTGATCGTGCTCAGAGCAGGCGGAGAGGGTTATGGAGCAGCAGTCTTTAGACCACTGCTTCATAACTGCTGTTTCTGGTGAGCCTGCAGGCTCGCCAGAAACAGGGTCCTCAAACTCCATTCGGAGCTTGATAAATGGACCTCCTAGTCTCCATTGAAAGGGTCTTGTAGGGAGTGGTCGGTAATCGTGCGGGAGTGGGTTCATCACTCAGGATTGTTAGGAAAATATTAAACATAAACAACATATTTAACAGAACATAATTTAAACTATAAATAACAAACAGTTCCCCCTTACAAGGGGAAAAATATATATATATATATATAACATTTTACCATGTGTTGGTATAACGTTTTCTGATTTGAGTACAAAAAACAAAATTTATGCTTACCTGATAAATTTATTTCGCTTGTGGTGTATCCAGTCCACGGATTCATCCATTACTTGTGGGATATTCTCCTTCCCAACAGGAAGTTGCAAGAGGATCACCCACAGCAGATCTGTCTATATAGCTCCTCCCCTAACTGCCACCTCCCAGTCATTCGACCAAAGACAAGCAAGAGAAAGGAGAAACTATAGGGTGCAGTGGTGACTGTAGTTTAAAAATTAAAAAACACCTGCCTTAAAATGACAGGGCGGGCCGTGGACTGGATACACCACAAGAGAAATAAATTTATCAGGTAAGCATACATTTTGTTTTCTCTTGTAAGGTGTATCCAGTCCACGGATTCATCCATTACTTGTGGGATACCAATACCAAAGCTATAGGACACGGATGAAGGGAGGGACAAGGCAGGCGCTTAAACGGAAGGCACCGCTGCCTGTAAGACCTTTCTCCAAAAAATAGCCTCCGAAGAAGCAAAAGTATCAAATTTGTAGAATTTAGAAAAAGTATGAAGCGAAGACCAAGTCGCCGCCTTACAAATCTGTTCAACAGAAGTCTAATTTTTAAAGGCCCATGTGGAAGCCACCGCTCTAGTGGAATGAGCTGTAATTCTTACAGGAGGCTGCTGGCCAGCAGTCTCATAAGCTAAGCGGATTATACTTCTTAACCAAAAAGAAAGAGAAGTTGCTGAAGCCTTTTGGCCTTTCCTCTGTCCAGAGTAGACAACAAACAATGCAGATGTTTGACAAAAATCTTTAGTAGCTTGTAAATAAAACTTTAAAGCACGAACCACGTCAAGATTGTGTAATAGACGTTCCTTCTTTGAAGAAGGATTAGGACACAGTGACGGAACAACAATCTCTTGATTGATATTCTTATTGGATACCACCTTAGGAAGAAACCCAGGTTTGGTACGCAAAACTACCTTATCTGCATGGAAGATCAGATAACGGGAATCACACTGCAAGGCAAATAACTCTGAAACTCTTTGAGCCGAAGAGATAGCTACCAAGAACAGAACTTTAAGAACTAAATTTAAACTCCATGGCGGAGCAACAGGTTTAAACACAGGCTTGATTCTAACTAAAGCCTGACAAAACGCCTGAACGTCTGGAACATCCGCCAGACGCTTGTGCAAAAGAATAGACAGAGCAGAAATCTGTCCCTTTAAGGAACTAGCTGACAATCCCTTCTCCAATCCTTCTTGGAGAAAAGACAATATCCTGGGAATCCTGACTTTACTCCATGAGTAACCCTTGGATTCACACCAATGAAGATATTTACACCATATCTTATGATAGATTTTCCTGGTGACAGGCTTTCGAGCCTGAATTAAGGTATCAATGACCGACTCGGAAAAACCAAGTTTTGACAAAATCAAGCGTTCAATCTCCAAGCAGTCAGACGCAGAGAAATTAGATTTGGATGTTTGAAGGGACCTTGAAGTAGAAGGTCCTGCCTCAGCGGCAGAGTCCAAGGTGAAAAGGATGACATGTCCACCAGATCTGCGTACCAAGTCCTGCGTGGCCACGCAGGAGCTATCAAAATCACTGAAGCTCTCTCCTGCTTGATCTTGGCAATCAGACGAGGGAGCAGAGGAAACGGTGGAAACACATAAGCCAGGTTGAAAGACCAAGGCGCTGCTAGAGCATCTATCAGCGCTGCCTTGGGATCCCTGGACCTGAACCCGTAACAAGGAAGCTTGGCGTTCTGACGAGACGCCATGAGATCCAGTTCTGGTTTGATCTAAAGTTGAATCAACTCTGCAAACACCTCCGGATGGAGTTCCCACTCCCCCGGATGAAAAGTCTGCCGACTTAGAAAATCCGCCTCCCAGTTCTCTACTCCTGGGATATGGATAGCTGATAGATGGCAAGAGTGAACCTCTGCCCATAGAATTATTTTTGAAACCTCCAACATTGCTAGGGAACTCCTTGTTCCCCCTTGATGGTTGATGTAAGCTACAGTCGTGAGGTTATCCGACTGAAATCTGATGAACCTGACCGCAGCTAGCTGAGGCCAAGCCTGAAGAGCATTGAATATCGCTCTTAGTACACAATGTAAGAATGCTTCTCTCTTTATCTGGTTTGCAGATAAAAGTGAGAGATGAAATCTCCCTTTTGGGGGAGAGGTTTTGAATTCCAGAAGATAACCCTTGGACACAATTTCCAATGCACAGGGATCCTGGAGAGTCTGCCCCCTACTAGATCCGTTTCCGGATCGGGGGCTGCTCCTTCATGCTGTCTTAGAGGCAGCAGCAGGCTTCTTGGCCTGTTTCCCCTTGTTCCAAGCCTAATTAGGTCTCCAGACCGGCTTAGACTGGGCAAAAGTTCCCTCTTGTTTTGTGTTAGAGGAAGTTGAAGCTGCGCCACTCTTGAAGTTTCAAAAGGGCCAAAAACTAGACTGTTTGGTCCTTAATTTGTTGGACCTATCTTGAGGAAGGGCGTGACCTTTTCCTCCAATGATGTCAGAAATGATCTCCTTCAGTCCAGGCCCGAATAGGATCTGTCCTTTGAAGGGAATGTTGAGAAGTTTAAACTTTGAAGTCACGTCAGCTGACCAGGATCTAAGCCATAGCGTCCTACGCGCCTAAATAGCAAAACATGAATTTTTAGCCGTTAGCTTGGTTAAATGAACAACGGCATCAGAAACAAATGAATTGGCTAGCTTAAGGGCCCTAAGCTTGTCAATAATATCTTCCAACGGGGTTTCAACCTGTAGAGCCTCCTCTAGGGACTCAAACCAGAAAGCCGCGGCAGCAGTGACTGGGGCAATGCATGCAAGAGGCTGGAGAATAAAACCTTGTTGAATAAAAAATTTCTTAAGGTAACCCTCTAATTTTTTATCCATTGGATCTAGAAAAGCACAACTGTCCTCGACAGGGATAGTGGTACGCTTAGCTAGAGTAGAAACTGCTCCCTCCACCTTAGGGACCGTCTGCCATAAGTCCCGTGTAGCGGCGTCTATAGGAAACATCTTTTTAAAAACAGGAGGGGGAGAGAACGGTACACCTGGTCTATCCCATTCCTTAGTAATAATTTCAGAAAACCTTTTAGGGATTGGAAAAACATCAATGTAAGTAGGTACTGCATAGTATTTATCCAATCTACATAATTTCTCTGGGACTACAATAGTGTCACAGTCGTCCAGAGTTGCTAAAACCTCCCTGAGCAATACGCGGAGGTGTTCAAGCTTAAATTTAAATGTAGACATATCAGAATCAGATTGAAGTATCTTCCCTGAATCAGAAAAATCACCCACAGATTGAAGCTCCCCTGCTTCAGCTTCATTATATTGTGAGGGTGTATCAGAGATAGCTACTAAAGCGTCAGAGAGCTCTGTATTTATTCTAGTCCCAGAGCTGTCTCGCTTTCCTTGCAATCCTGGCAGTTTAGATAATACCTCTGTAAGGGTATGATTCATAACTGCCGCCATGTCTTGCAAGGTATACGCAATGGGCGATCATCTCTCTAGAAAAATTTAAAACTGCACATACCTCAGAGCAGGAGACCCTGCACGCTATTCCCCCAGCTGAAGTTACCCATCTCTTCAGTTATGTGTGAGAACAGCAATGGATCTTAGTTACAACCTGCTAAGATCATCAAAGACCACAGGCAGACTCTTCTTCAACTTTCTGCCTGAGGCTAAAATAGTACAACTCCGGTACCATTTGAAAATAACAAACTTTTGATTGAAGATAAACTACATTAATGCACCACATCTTTCTAGCTGCTTCCCTTGTCGAGAGATGCAAGAGAATGACTGGGAGGTGGCAGTTAGGGGAGGAGCTATATAGATAGCTCTGCTGTGGGTGATCCTCTTGCAGCTTCCTGTTGGGAAGGAGAATATTCCACAAGTAATGGATGAATCCGTGGACTGGATACACCTTACAAGAGAAAAGACTATTTCTGTATATATTCATGAAAATAACAAATAAAAAAGTGAAATACTAAGGAAATACAATACAATTTAAGGGGAAGCTTAAGGATCCCTAAATTGAACTTTAGATAGAGTTTTGAAACTCTTCATAGAGGATGTTAGAAAATCTCATTAGAAACTAAATGTTAAGGCAATAGGCATTATTCTATAGACAAATTTATCTACACTAATGCATCGGTAGGATCTCACCCATTTTCTGTCTGGAGACCAAGATATTTCTTATGTCTTTTGACGGATGATGTCTGCCATCTGGATCTTTGTGGTCTTGGTGCCGGTGTGGGCTGGAAGTCACTCCGAGGCCTTGATATCGAAGATGCTTGAGAATGGTCTGGATTAGGAAGATTAATTTCTTTACAGAAGTCATCTATGTTGCTTGGGTCCATGCAGGTTTTCTTCTGACCTTCCCAGGTGAGCTGAATGTGGCATGGGAAGCCATATCTATAGGGGATGTTGTTTCTCCTCAGGATGTTTGTAAAGGGGGCAAATTCCCTGCGTCGCTGTAGGTTTCTTTGGGAGAGGTCAGCAAAGATCGATAAGGTGGATCCTTGGTAGCATAATGAGGTTGCATTTCTAGCTTGTTTCATTATATCTTCCTGTCCATAGCTATGGGAGCTGTGAATGATGGACCTTTGAGGTGTTGAAATAGCCCTTGTAGGTATGCATCCAGCACGTCTGGTGCAATAGATTCTGGAATCCCTCTAATTCTAAGATTCTGTCTCCTGCTCCTGTTCTCGATGTCTTCCAGCTTGTCTTGAAGTTGTAGTATAACATTGTTCTGGGCTTAAATACTTTTGCTGGAGGTTTGCTATTTCAGACTGATGTATTTCAGTATCCTCTTCTAGAACTTCTACCCTGTCCCCAATCTGGGACAGGGTATCCTCTTCTAGAACTTTTACCCTGTCCCCAATCTTGTGTATTTCCTTGCGGAGTTTAGATATTTCTTCTTTGATACAGGATTGGACTTAGGTGATCAGGTTTGTGAAAACTTGTTTAGGGAAATTAATTCTAAAAATAATTTAGATATTTGCATGGATTCTGCCATTTCAGGTTCTTGCGCCTCAGGAGTATGAGATAAAGGGGATATCTGCTTAGTAGTCTCACTACAGGGGTCTGTTGGTTCCAGAGGCTTAAACAAGTTGTGGCTGTGCTGTGGAGGCTCCTGTGAGACTTCTCTGATTTAGTTTTCTTAGGAGACATTGCTTGTTTGGAGACAAACCTTTATAAAAAAAATATGAGGCCCCGGCAGAATTGAGTGTTCTGTATAATGCTGCTCAGGAGAGGGGCTATAGATTTTCTTCTGGGTGTGTCTCTTATATTGAGGTGGTATTGGTTTGTAGGATGCAGAGGTATGTCTGCCAAAAAATAATTGCCTTGATGCTTTACATAGCCAGCGTATTAGTCACTGAAAGATTGCTTAGGTATTTGTATAGTATAAACTTTTAAGCTGGGTGATGTGGAAGTGTAGCAGTGTACATATCTACTTACTCCATTGCTGTGGTGTTGCTAAGCTTCACTCCATGCTCTTGCCCACAAGGAAGGCCTGGATTGCATTTTTAAAATAATCTGCAAGCAGCAGAGACCTGTATAAGATCTCCCATGTTCAATTTGCTCCAGAAGTGGAATCCGATTAGTGCAGATTGTAGTTTTATTGTGATTGCGAAATCACAATGTAGGCCGCACTTGAAGCCGGGGAATACATTTTTGGAAAAGTGTTCCAAAAGTGTGTTCAAGCTCCGGTTTCAGCTCATAGCTGTTGGATCCTCTGTGCTGATGATTTGTGCCTATTTAGGATCAGATCTGCTGCATTTCGGAGGCACAATCCTGATTTTGAAGGGAATTCTGCAGGAGCTAACTCAAAGTGCGGCCATTAGCTTCGATGGCCGGCTCCACCCCCAGTCTTTTTTATTTTTAAGTTTAGTTTTTTTAGTTTAGAATTATTTTAGAATAGGGCTTTTGATATTTTTCCTAAACTAGCTAAAATCACTTTATGGCTATGCCCTACCAAATGCCCTTTTCAGGGCAACCTTTTTTGTTAGATTAGGATTTTTAGTATAGTTTTTTTTTTTTTAGAATAGAGCTTTGATCCCCCCCTTTAAAGAGCTCAAATCACTCAAAAAAAAGCTTTGTGCCGCGGAGCTCTAATTTAATGAAACTGTGCAGAGTTACTTGAACAAATTTACTGAAAAAGCTATGAGGGCCTGGGATTATACAGTTGGGTATAATAAAACACCTTTATGGGAAGACATCGAGATAATTTCATGTGTTGACAATAAAACTGTACCATCAGATGGGTTGGCTGAAAATGAAATGTTTGATTAGTATGGCTACGTGAAGCAGATTATAACTGGGGGGGGGGGGAAACTTTCTGAATGGGCTGCTAATAAAACATTGCCAATTCAAAGATGGGTTGAAATTGTCTCTCACTTCAACAACAACCATGTTTCTTGCTCAAATATTCATACATTCTCAGAGTTCCATTTCTTCCTTCCTGGAAACAATGCTGCAACTAGTATTTCCCCTTCAGGAATAGCATATCGGCCAGTGACAAAACTCAGCTTGGTGTCCGCTGAAACTTATGTTAAGTTTTTTAAGATGCTTCATATGTAGAAAAATACATCAGCCCCTCTTCTTATTAATTGTAGAAAGTTGGTGTAGCAGCAGAGGTGTCTGAGGATAATCCAGAAGGGTATAACCATATTTCATAAGCAAAAGTTCATAAATCAGGGAATCAATCAGGATCAGGCATATAAACAAGGACTGACAAAAAAAGTCTATTAATCTGTCCAAAATCAAGCCAGGCAGAATTAACAGGGAACATGTTTTTTGTGTTTGTTTTTAATTAGAAAATTAAAATCAATATTTATAAGGTGTCCCAAATATGGGTCTGAGGAGTCCTGAATCTGGGAAATCTGGTCACATTAAAAGACCATTAAATACAGTAGAATTGCATTGCATAAATAAACAAATGCATAATAAAATATAATACAAAACCAGTTAGTTTGAATTTCAAATAACTAGTGCACATTTTTTTCCACAAATTCCAAAGTTAGTTCAATTTTCCTTTCCACTGCTGATGTGAAAACCATCAGCCAATCACAAAATGCACATGCTCAGTAGGAACTGGTGCCTTAGAAAGTGTGCATATATATAAAAGTATTTTTATATACATACATATATATATATATATATACACTTTTGACTCCTTCCCAGTCAAGCACCTTGACATATCCCTTTTAAAATGTGCTATCCATTGAAAGTATAGTGTACGTTGAAGGGATGTCGGCTCCGCTAAACATTCTCTGGTGTTTCAGTTTTACCATGGAGTTGTAATACCAGATTGCGCACTAATCTTAGCTCGGTCCTGTGATATAGTGCTTCACTTGTAATCTAGGCATATATAGAGCTTTAGTTAAAAGAGGGGCTTCTGGTCTTCAAAACAAGTGGTCCCCTCTCTCTAAGCATTTTTGATGGCCTCTTATAAGTGTATACGATCTTCAGGGCCGGATTAGGCCACCGGGATACCGGGAAAAATCCTGGTGGGTCGGCATCCTGGTGGGCCAGCACTGCACTGGCAGCTGTACAAAGAGAGCAGAAGCTCAAGCAGCTCAGCTGCAGATGCGGTCGTTCCGCTCCATTAAGCAAGCCTTTCCGGCATTTTTTACTTTACAACAAGTGTGAGCTGACTCAGCTGAGGATCGGAGGTGAGGGAGGGTGTCCTTAGCCATAGGGGGCGGGGCTGAGCCAGAGGGGGGCAGGGCTGAGTCGGAGCCAGTAAAGGAGGCTAGGAGCAGAGCGGCCGCCGACTTGCGTGAGGAGGTGAGGGTCGGTCTAAATAAGCCAGGGGGAGAGCACACGCTTGCTCTCACTGTTCAGATGCAGAGGGACTAGTATCCTGAGCGCTAGAGGGGGAGAGCTCTGCTCTAGTGAGAGAGAGGGAGGGCACAGAGAGGGTGTAAAGCATTATCTTGGAGAGATGAGAGCGGTGTGAATGAAGCTGCCTGTACACTCTCTTTAAATGTGGATGAAGGCAAGCTAGCATCAGCCAGGAGTGTGGGAGAGAAAAGCAACATAAACCTGCCCACTGCAGCAAGGGAGCCAGGACATGGTACCTAAACCTGTTAGTCACCCAGGACCCTATTGCCCTGCACAAAGAAATGCAAGGCATGCAAGAGAGACTCTTCATAACTCAATATTTTAGGGCTTTACACAGTTTGGGGCAGCAGCTCCCCTGGAGGGGGGGGGCGAGACTGACTGAGCCGGAGGGGGGCAGGGCTGGGCCATATAAATTTCCAGGGCCAGTCTGATTTCCCAGTCCGGCCCTGACGATCGGGTTGATTGACTCACCTTGCTATCAGCCGATTGGCTGTGAATCTGCAGGGGGCAGCATTGCACAAGCAGTTCACAAGCTTGTGCAATGATAAATGCAGACAGCGTATGCTGTCGACATTCATCGATGTCTGTCGGACATGATCCGCTGAGTGGATCATGTCAGACGGACCGATGATAAATCAGCCCCATTATATCATTTTTTTATGTACATGGTTCTCAAAATGTTTCTATTATTTATATGAAGGAGCAGCAGTTAAACAAAACATTTTGCATGGAAAGGTTAAGCAAAAGTGGTTTAAATTTAAAGCAAATATGGCTAATATAGACAAGTCCAACATAAACAGTATATATATATACACTATGTATTCTTACTGTGGTACTGTTTCTATGTAATAGCTGTGAATGCAGGATAAAAAGTAAAAAGAAATGTTAATAGCTTGTGCTACTTTCAATGAGATACCCATGGTGAAATGAATGAGCTGCAACACATAAGGAAGTACATCCATTTAAGCACAGGATCTAGCCCTTTGTGTTTGACCTCATGAAATATATATAACCCCTGTAAAATGCATAACTACACCAAAGCACAACATGGCCACTGAGCCAATCAGGAATGGCATACACACCAACCACCAATCACAGGCTGTGTCGTGTGTAGGACCAGCTCAGGAAAGATTCAGGAGTACAAATTTAATTTGGGGTTAACCCTTTTGTAGAGGTTAAACCCAGTCACCAGCAAAAAAAAAAATGCAGCAATAAAATGCTCTATGCATGTTATTATTACATTATTAGGTCCCTTTAAATATTTGTTATTTCATATTCATATTATTCTGTATATCAATTCAGAACATGTTAGCACTATATAAATCATATACACTAATCAGTGTCTTTTGTTTTCACATTATACAAATAAAACTGATCTGTTGACGATATACAGAGAAAACACACTAGTCTCTCCCTCTCTCTCTCTTTACTTTTGAATCCTTGTTTTCTTCTCTCACTTTTCATCCACCTGTCCACTCCCTTGCTCGTGTACACCATTTCCCTCTTTCTCCCACTCTCTACCTCTCCCTGTATTTATATCCTATCTCTCTCTCTGTTCCTGTCTGCTGTTGCAGGCACTTTCATCTGTTCCCTCGGGGACTGGAGATGTCACCGCGGGATTCGCTTGTCCGCCTCTCATACAGTGGCAGAGCCCCATGGCTTTGACAAACCTCATTTAATTGGGAGGAAGCCAGGAGGGTTTGAAAGAACTCACATGTCTACAGAGCTCCTTTTATCAGGCATAATTTAAACTCTGCATGGAAAAAAATAACTTATATGTAGAAAAGGAAGTCAAGTTCCCTCCTGCTGTGAAATCCCCCTCTTCCCTCCCCAGACAGACAGGTTCATATAAGATTCTATCTTTTTATTTTTATAAAAGTGTCAGTGTAGATTTATGTTCTACAGCCGTTTGGGAAGTGAAAGGGAATGCAGATATAGCGAGCTATACGTCTCTGTTTCCTTACTTGTTCTTATGCTGTTGCCATACCTATCCCACTTTATTAATTATACAAGAGATACTTCTAGAGTTCCCTCACTCCATCTCTTTCAAACTTGACTTTATACCTTTTTCTTAATTTCAACCCAGCTAGTCATAATCCATCTCATATTTATAGACCCCCCCCCCCCCCCTCTCTGTATCTTTCTCTCACACATGCATGATTATTAGGCTAGGTTTACTGAGAATTTATCCAGCAGTATTGATCTTTACCATTTTATACTGGAGATAATTCAGTACATTAGTATCATAACATATGACTTAGTTAAATTTGTCTTACTGAAGAGCTCTTTGAATTCTTAATGGATCTAAGTTGATTATCTGAAAATGTATTAATGAAGATCAGGGGTATCTAAGATTTTCACAAGAGGGGCAACACTGGAGGTTTGGGGAGCAGGAATTTAGAAATGTTATAAATATAGAAAAACACATACGGCTAGATTTAGAGTTCTGCGGCCAAAGGGATGCGTTAGCTACGCGTGCTTTTTTTCTCCCGCACCTTTTAAATACCGCTGGTATTTAGAGTTCACAGAAGGGCTGCGTTAGGCTCCAAAAAGGGAGCATATAGCATATTTACCGCCACTGCAACTCTCGATACCAGCGTTGCTTACGGACGCGGCCAGCTTCAAAAACGTGCTCGTGCACGATTCCCCCATAGGAAACAATGGGGCAGTTTGAGCTGAAAAAAAACTAACACCTGCAAAAAAGCAGCGTTCAGCTCCTAACGCAGCCCCATTGTTTCCTATGGGGAAACACTTCCTGAGTCTACACCTAACACTCTAACATGTACCCCGAGTCTAAACACCCCTAACCTTACACTTATTAACCCCTAATCTGCCGCCCCCGCTATCGCTGACCCCTGCATATTATTATTAACCCCTAATCTGCCACTCCGTACACCGCCGCAACCTACGTTATCCCTATGTACCCCTAATCTGCTGCCCCTAACACCGCCGACCCCTATATTATATTTATTAACCCCTAATCTGCCGCCCCCAACGTCGCCTCCACCTACCTACAATAATTAACCCCTAATCTGCCGACCGGACCGCACCGCTACTCTTATAAATGTATTAACCCCTAAAGCTAAGTCTAACCCTAACACTAACACCCCCCTAACTTAAATATAATTTTTATCTAACGAAATAAATTAACTCTTATTAAATAAATTATTCCTATTTAAAGCTAAATACTTACCTGTAAAATAAATCCTAATAAAGCTACAATATAAATTATAATTATATTGTAGCTATTTTAGGATTAATATTTATTTTACAGGCAACTTTGTATTTATTTTAACCAGGTACAATAGCTATTAAATAGTTAATAACTATTTAATAGCTACCTAGTTAAAATAATTACAAAATTACCTGTAAAATAAATCCTAACCTAAGTTACAATTAAACCTAACACTACACTATCAATAAATAAATTAAATACAATACCTACAATTATCTACAATTAAACCTAACACTACACTATCAATAAATTAATTAAATAAAATACCTACAAATAAATACAATGAAATAAACTAACTAAAGTACAAAAAATAAAAAAGAACTAAGTTACAAAAAATAAAAAAATATTTACAAACATTAGAAAAATATTACAACAATTTTAAACTAATTACACCTACTCTAAGCCCCCTAATAAAATAACAAAGACCCCCAAAATAAAAAAATGCCCTACCCTATTCTAAAATTAAAATAGAAAAGCTCTTTTACCTTACCAGCCCTGAAAAGGGCCCTTTGCGGGGCATGCCCCAAAGAATTCAGCTCTTTTGCCTGTAAAAAAAACCCATACAATACCCCCCCCAACATTACAACCCACCACCCACATACCCCTAATCTAACCCAAACCCCCCTTAAATAAACCTAACACTAAGCCCCTGAAGATCTCCCTACCTTGTCTTCACCACGCCGGGTTCACCGATCGAGCCAGAAGAGCCTCCGATGTCTTGATCCAAGCCCAAGCGGGGGGCTGAAGATGTCCATGATCCGGCTGAAGTCTTCATCCAAGTGGGAGCTGAAGAGGTCCATGATCCGACTGAAGTCTTCTATCAAGCGGCATCTTCAATCTTCTTTCTTCCGGATCCATGTAGTTCATCCCGCCGACGCAGAACATCCATCTTCACCGACGACTTCCCGACGAATGACGGTTCCTTTAAGGGACGTCATCCAAGCCAATCAGATTGAGCTCGCATTCTATTGGCTGTTCCGATCAGCCAATAGAATGCGAGCTCAATCTGATTGGCTGATCGGATCAGCCAATCGGATTGAACTTGATTCTGATTGGCTGATTCCATCAGCCAATCAGAATTTTCCTACCTTAATTCCGATTGGCTGATAGAATCCTATCAGCCAATCGGAATTCGAGGGACGCCATCTTGGATGACGTCATTTAAAGGAACCTTCATTAGGACTTAGGACGTCGCAAGAAGAGGATGGATCCGCGCCGGAGGTCTTCAAGATGGAGAAGGTCGTCATCGGATGGAAAAACATAGAAGATGCGGCTTGGATGAAGATGTTTGCCGGTCCGGATCGACTCTTCTGCCCGGATAGGATGAAGACTTCTGCCCGAAGATGGAATTCTTTAGCCGCCGCTTGGATCCAGACTTCAGCCGGAGGATGGACGTCACTCTTCAGCCCCCGCTTGGGCTTGGATGAAGATTTCGGAGGCTCTTCTGGACAGATCGGGACCCGGTGTGGTGAAGACAAGGTAGGGAGATCTTCAGGGGCTTAGTGTTAGGTTTATTTAAGGGGGGTTTGGGTTAAATTAGGGGTATGTGGGTGGTGGGTTGTAATGTTGGGGGGGGGGGTATTGTATGGCTTTTTTTTACAGGCAAAAGAGCTGAATTCTTTGGGGCATGCCCCGCAAAGGGCCCTTTTAAGGGCTGGTAAGGTAAAAGAGCTTTTCTATTTTTATTTTAGAATAGGGTAGGGCATTTTTTTTATTTTGGGGGTCTTTGTTATTTTATTAGGGGGCTTAGAGTAGGTGTAATTAGTTTAAAATTGTTGTAATATTTTTCTAATGTTTGTAAATATTTTTTTATTTTTTGTAACTTAGTTCTTTTTTATTTTTTGTACTTTAGTTAGTTTATTTAATTGTATTTATTTGTAGGTATTGTATTTAATTAATTTATTGATAGTGTAGTGTTAGGTTTAATTGTAGATAATTGTAGGTATTTTATTTAATTAATTTAATGATACTGTAGTATTAGGTTTAATTGTAACTTAGGTTAGGATGTATTTTACAGGTAATTTTGTAATTATTTTAACTAGTTAGCTATTAAATAGTTATTAACTATTTAATAGCTATTGTACCTGGTTAAAATAATTACAAAGTTGCCTGTAAAATAAATATTAATCCTAAAATAGCTACAATATAATTATAATTTATATTGTAGCTATATTAGGGTTTATTTTACAGGTAAGTATTTAGCTTTAAATAGGAATAATTTATTTAATAAGAGTTCATTTATTTCGTTAGATTTAAATTATATTTAAGTTAGGGGGGTGTTAGTGTTAGGGTTAAACTTAGCTTTAGGGGTTAATACATTTATTATAGTAGCGGTGTGGTCCGGTCGGCAGATTAGGGGTTAATAATTGTAGGTAGGTGGAGGCGACGTTGGGGGCGGCAGATTAGGGGTTAATTAATATAATATAGGGGTCGGCTGTGTTAGGGGCAGCAGATTAGGGGTACATAGGTATAATGTAGGTTGCGGCGGTGTACGGAGCGGCAGATTAGGGGTTAAAAAAAATATGCAGGTGTCAGCGATAGCGGGGGCGGCAGATTAGGGGTTAATAAATATTATGTAGGTGTCGGCGGTATTAGGGGCAGCAGATTAGGGGTACATAGGGATAAAGTAGGTGGCGGCGGTGTGCGGTCGGCAGAATAGGGGTTAAAAAAATTTAATAGAGTGGCGGCGATGTGGGGGGGCCTCGGTTTAGGGGTACATAGGTAGTTTATGGGTGTTAGTGTACTTTAGAGCACAGTAGTTAAGAGCTTTATAAACCGGCGTTAGCCCAGAAAGCTCTTAACTCCTGGTTTTTTTCTGCGGCTGGAGTTTTGTCGTTAGATTTCTAACGCTCACTTCAGCCACGACTCTAAATACCGGCGTTAGAAAGATCCCATTGAAAAGATAGGATACGCAATTGACGTAAGGGGATCTGCGGTATGGAAAAGTCGCGGCTGCAAAGTGAGCGTTAGACCCTTTCCTGACTGACTCTAAATACCAGCGGTAGCCCAAAACCAGAGTTAGGAGCCTCTAACGCTGGTTTTGACGGCTAACGCCAAACTCTAAATCTAGCCGATAGTTTTGACAAGTTTTGACAAGCCTGATGTAAGCTGAATTCTGACACACACACACACATATATATATATATATATATATATATATATATATATATATATATATATATATATATATATATATATATATATATATATATATATAAAACATGGAAGGGAACTGCACTCCAAGACCGGATCAGGTACACATCCTGTGACTCAGTAACATCCAGCCCTGGGTGCTAAATAGCACTCCAAAAAAGCTGTGATGTCACCAGAGCCACAGGCAGTTAACCCCAGTCCGGAATGGGTGCAAGAAACAAGGGAGATTACAAATAAAAAGTAATACAACACATAGAAACACCCAGCACTCACCAGCTAGCTCACAGCTAAGATAAAATCACAACTGGAAAGGTTAGTCACCGCATCTGGCCAAATGGGAAAGCTCAGGCACCACGTCAAGGTCCTTTCCACCGCCTGAGTCCCTAACACAGGCACACCATCATGCGAGCTCACAAAGCCAAACAAACTGAGAACAAAGAAGGGGTGCACAGGTGGCTGTAATCACCCATAGAAAATACAAAACATGGAAGGGAACTGCACTCCAAGACCGGATCAGGTACACATCCTGTGACTCAGTAACATCCAGCCCTGGGTGCTAAATAGCACTCCAAAAAAGCTGTGATGTCACCAGAGCCACAGGCAGTTAACCCCAGTCCGGAATGGGTGCAAGAAACAAGCTGGTGAGTGCTGGTGAGTGCTGGGTGTTAATTGCCTGTGGCTCTGGTGACATCACAGCTTTTTTGGAGTGCTATTTAGCACCCAGGGCTGGATGTTACTGGAGTGCAGTTCCCTTCCATGTTTTGTATTTTCTATGGGTGATTACAGCCACCTGTGCACCCCTTCTTTGTCGCATGATGGTGTGCCCGTGTTAGGGACTCAGGCGGTGGAAAGGACCTTGACGTGGTGCCTGAGCTCTCCCATTTGGCCAGATGCGGTGACTAACCTTTCCAGTTGTGATTTTATCTTAGCTGTGAGCTAGCTGGTGAGTGCTGGGTGTTTCTATGTGTTGTATTACTTTTTATTTGTAATCTCCCTTGTTTCTTGCACCCATTCCGGACTGGGGTTAACTGCCTGTGGCTCTGGTGACATAACAGCTTTTTTGGAGTGCTATTTAGCACCCAGGGCTGGATGTTACTGAGTCACAGGATGTGTACCTGATCCGGTCTTGGAGTGCAGTTCCCTTCCATGTTTTGTATTTTCTATGGGTGATTACAGCCACCTGTGCACCCCTGGTGAGTGCTGGGTGTTTCTATGTGTTATATATATATATATATATCAGTTTTGAATTTTATATAAACTATACGCTGAACAAACTGTAAAATATATTGCTTATTGATGTACGTTTTTGGATTTTCAATAAGTCAGTAGTGCCAGTAAGTAACATACAGGTGAATAATGCATCTACTCAGAGAATAACATTTTAAGCAACTATAATCTATAAAATGTACAGAGATAGGTACTACTCATTTGCCTGACAAAATAATAAGGAGCAATAAAGCGGCTAGGCAGGTAGAGGCCCAGTGCCCCTCCCCTTGTATAAAAATTACATAACCTTAACATGCTTAATACAAAGTAGATTATTTGTCATAATGCTGATTCAGATAGGACATGCAACTTTAAACAACCTTCCAATTTACTTTTATCATCAAGTTTGCTTTGTACTCTTGGTATTCTTTGTTGAAAAATAAACCTAGGTAGGCTCATATACTAATTTCTTAGCCCTTGATGGCCGCCTCCAATCTCAGTGCATTTTGACAGTTTTTCACAGCTAGGCAATGCTAGTTCATGTGTGCCATATAAATAATATTGTGCTCACTCCCGTGGAGTTACTTATGAGTCAGCACTAATTGGCTAAATTACAAGTCTATCAAAAGAACTGAAATAAGGAAGCACTCTGCATAGGCTTAGATAGAAAGTAATGACAGAGGTAAAAAGTATATTAATATAACCGTGTTGGTTATGCAAAACTGGGGAATGGGTAATAAAGGGATTATCTATCTTTTTAAACAATAACAATTCTGGAGCAGAATATCCCTTTAAATAGCATTATGCTGATGATAGTGTTTAGATGATGTCTCTATGATGTAAACGTTTAACCACCAATTCGTCATTGTGAGCTTGCTTGACTGACCAGCGAGTGTGAATAGAATCTGCAGAGCTCCCACCTGGTGCTTTTTGAGAGATGTCACCAGTTTGGAAGTTCTGTCTAGCTCTGCCTCCTTTGCTTATGTCACAACTGCACAAAATAAAACCAAGGACCAGCAACACCCACAGACTGACCTAGTCCCACAATCTTGCCCTCCACCAAGGGGTGTAACTACAGGGGTCTCAGTTGATACTGGGCCCACATCTCTAGGTATCCCTTCTGGCCCTGCAAGCAATAGTGACTGGTTGGGCCCAGACTAGACAGGCACAATGTCAGACCCCTATGTGTGACCCCTTGCAGATAAGGGTTTACAAATATGGTGGCAGGGTTTCCAAGATGGTCACCACAATGTTGTTGTACAGAAAAACCTGCCACCATATTGTATAGGAAGCATATCCTTCGGTTATAACTAACCAAGGTGGAATGATGACTCATTGTTACAAAGAAGCAGCTCTTTGTCCTATGTGGCCGCTGACTCAGCGCAAACAGCCAGAAAGGACGCTGTTGAAATGGGGGACCACACCACAGCCTTTACCCTATGGCCTATTTACATTTTTTCTTACGACCCTGCATACACTCATTATTTCATGCTTTATTAAGTGCCCCGTTATTTGATTAACTAGGTGTAGCTACTGCTACTAAAGTGGTGCTGCTGCTGAATTTGCAGTAATAAATGTTTGTCACACAGCAGTCAAAACACCATGTGCCATAGTTTCTAGAAAATTCTGCTCCGTTCAAAATATTTTTTTCTGAGCCATGCACCTATATGTATTTTCTCAAAAAGCCCTACCCCTCAAACACTACCTAATACTGCCTGCTGCATCACTAAGAGGTATATATAGCTTGAATGAAGGGGCCTACAGAGGTTATGTGTCTGGTTTGATATCTAATTTGGGCACTTGTCTGGTGGGGTTTGGTGGAAGAATTATATGCCTAATCTGGGGTCCAATTTATACATACTGTTAGCATGAAGGGTAGCAGAGGCCATGCATCTGACCTGTCTTATTTGATCATGTAGCTGGCAAAAGTTCATACATCATATTTGTGGGCTCACGTGAGTATATAGCTAGTACATATTGGGCAACATGGGGTATGTATGTACTCTGTGGTCTCACTTGAGTAAATAGCTGGCATTGGGCACCAGGTGTATGCATGTACTCTGTGGTCTCACTTGAGTATAAAGCTAGCATAAATTGGACAGCAGGGGAGCTCATGCACTCTGTGGTTTCACTTGAGTATATAGCTGGCATAAGTTGGACAACAGGGGAATATATGTACTAATTGGTCTCACTTGAGTTTAAAGCTGGCATAAATTGGGCAGCAGGGGTATTCATGCACTCTGTGGTCTCATTTGAGTTTTTACAGTAACTGGCATAAATTTGGCAGCAGGGGTTTGCATGCACTCTGTGGTCTGATTTGAGTACATAGAGTAGCTGGCATAAATTGGGCAGCAGGGGTATGCATGTATTCAGTGGTCTCACAAGAGTATATAGTGAGCAAAAATTGGGCAGCAGGCGTATGCATGTACTCTGAGGTCTGACATGAGTATGTAGCTGGCATACATTTGGCAGCAGGGGTTTACATGCACTCTGTGGTCTGATTTCAGTACATACAGTAGCTGGCATAAATTGGGCAGCAGGGGTATGCATGTACTCAGTGGTCTCACAA
This sequence comes from Bombina bombina, assembly GCF_027579735.1. NCBI lineage: Eukaryota > Metazoa > Chordata > Amphibia > Anura > Bombinatoridae > Bombina > Bombina bombina. Next base: position 548,344,325 of record NC_069499.1, read on the forward strand.
GAGTATATAGTGAGCAAAAATTGGGCAGCAGGCGTATGCATGTACTCTGAGGTCTGACATGAGTATGTAGTTGGCATAAATTGGGCAGCAGGGGTATTCATGCACTCTGTGGTTCCATTTGCGTATAAAGCTGGTGTAAATTGAGAAGCAGGGGTATGCATGTACTCTGAGGTCTCACCTCAGTATATCACTAGCATAAATTGGGCAGCAGGGGTATGCATGTACTCAATGGTCTCACATGAGTATATAGTTGGCATAAAATGGGCACCAGGTATATGGTGTATGCATGTACTCTGTGGTCTCACTTGAGTATAAAGCTAGCATAAATTGGACAGCAGGGGAGTTCATGCACTCGTGGTTTCACTTGAGTATATAGCTGGCATAAGTTGGACAACAGGGGTATATATGTACTAATTGATCTCACTTGAATTTAAAGCTGGCATAAATTGGGCAGCAGGGGTATTCATGCACTCTGTGGTCTCATTTGAGTATATACAGTAACTGGCATAAATTTGGCAACAGGGGTTTGCATGTACTCTGTGGTCTGATTTGAGTACATACAGTAGCTGGCATAAATTGGGGAGCAGGGGTATGCATGTACTCAGTGGTCTCACAAGAGTATATAGTAAACAAAAATTGGGCAGCAGGCGTATGCATGTACTCTGAGGTCTGACATGAGTATGTAGTTGGCATAAATTGGGCAGCAGGGGTATGCATGCACTCTGAGGTCTGACATGAGTATGTAGTTGGCATAAATTGGGCAGCAGGCGTATGCATGTACTCTGAGGTCTGACATGAGTATGTAGTTGGCATAAATTGGGCAGCAGGGGTATGCATGCACTCTGTGGTCCCATTTGAGTATATAGCTGGTGTAAATTGAGAAGCAGGGGTATGCATGTACTCTGAGGTCTCACCTCAGTATATCACTAGCATAAATTGGGCAGCAGGGGTATGCATGTACTCAATGGTCTCACTTGAGAATATACTGGCATACATTGAGCAGCAGGGGTATTCAGGCACTCAGTGGTCTCACTTGAGTATATAGCTGGCATAAATTGGGCAGCAGGTTTATGCATGTACTTTGTGGTTTCACTTCAGTATATAGCTAGTACAAATTGGGCAGCATGTGTATGCATGTACTCTGTGGTCTCACACTGTATAGTGTACTCTGTGATCTCACACTGGAATATAGTGAGCATAAATTGGGCAGCAGGTGTATGCATGTACTCTGTGCAGGGCCGTCTTTAATACTGACTGGACCCTGGGCAAACATTTTCTTGGGGCCCCCCCATGCAATTTCAATTTCGCTCTCCACCCCAACATCCCAAAAAACAACTAAATCAATTTATTTTATATATTTTTTTAAATTATTAGCCCAGCAGTGGATCATCCACTGCTGGGCTAATCATTAAAAAAAATTGCAATATGTGAAACTGGACCTAAGCAGTACTAAAAAGTAAATAAATATATAAATTCCTCCACTCTGGATTAATTTAATATGCTTTTGAATGTGATTCTGCTGTGAGGTTAGCTGGTTAAAGAGATTTAGGGCAGCCAACAGGAGCAAAGCAAGGTAAAGACTGAGGCGGAAGCATAGAGGTGCAGACAGATATAAGTTTACTGACTGAAACAGTAGAACTACTATGGGAAGCTGTAAAATCTGAAACAGAGAGAAATAAAAACTATAAAAATAAACCTTACCTTAATGTGTGAAGTATCAGCATGACACTATACATCAGCCACAGCAGCACATGTCACTACTTTGCTAGGAACAAGTTCCCTCTCATCCTGCACTAGACAATGCTGTATGGGGGAGGGGCATGTATACACTCACTTATTCTTCCCACTGACACCTTTCTACAAAGCACTGTTTTCCTAACAAACTTCAGTTAGTTGATCTTAGAGCCACAGCAGAAAGAGCAGGGCTAAGGGGACCAGCAGACTGGATGCTGTCTGCCCAAGGCTGCATGGATACAGATGAGTCACACAGCCTCAAGACTGAAGAGAGCGGTGTGTGCAGCTGCACAGATGCTCAAATCCTCACGTGCCTGCCACTCCAGCTTTCTGCTGCATGCGCTTATAGTAAGCCCTACCCAGAAACAATCCCCACCACCAGAGCAGTTACCTGGTAACAGTGGTAACCCCAGCAGGACCTTTTCTGATGCAGTTGGTTTGACTGGATGCCTAGTTAGGGCTTAGCATCCAATGCTGCACAGTGCACATCTAAAACAGCACATGGCACTAGCTTGGAATGTCACATGACATTGGCACGGTCTGGCACAGTTTCTCACAAATAAATATAAGCAGAGAACTTTTGACTGTGACAATATTAGCACTGACTGTGTGTGTGTCCCATGTCACATGACATCAGCAGTCTGGCATGAACTAAAAAAAATAAATTTTTTTTTTTTTTCTTTTTTAGGACTCTTGGGCCCCTCAACAAAGACTGGGCCCAGGGCAACTGCCCCTTTTGCCCTGTGTTAAAGACGGTCCTGACTCTGTGGTGTCAGTTGAGTATTTAGCTATTACAAATTGGGCATGTATGTACTCTGTGATCTCATTTGAGTATATGGCTTGCGTATATCGGGTGTCAGGGGTATGCATGTACTCTGAAATCTCACATGAGTATAAAGCTGGAATAAATTGGGCAGCAGGGGTATGCATGTACTCATTGGTCTCACTTGAGCATATAGCTGGCATAAATTGGACAGCAGGGGTATGCATGTACTCATTGGTCTCACTTGAGTATATAGCTGGCATAAATTGGGCAGCAGGGGTATGCATGTACTCATTGGTCTCACATGAGTATATAGCTGGCATAAATTGGGCAGCAGGGGTATGCATGTACTCATTGGTCTCACTTGAGTATACTATATAGCTGGTGTAATTTGGGCAGCAGGGGTATCTATGTTTACTTTACTTTAAGGTCTCACAGCTATATAACTGTCAAAAGTGCGGCTGCACAAACATTTGGGTGTATACTGACAAAATATTTTCACTATTTTTGGTGATTAAATAAATGTTATTTTGTTTATATGCTGATCAATGTTTCAATTTGAATTATTACCACTGAGTATTATGCGTGTGAGCAGGCACAAATATTTCTTCCACTGCTCACTTAGTAATGGATATATGTATAAATGAACCTTAGTTTTAGTTTGATTAATAGAATAACATAAGAAGTGGAGATACTGGATAGACTGTTCCAGTTTTTATGATTTAGCAAATGAGCCAATTCAAGTGTGGATTTACAAGAGCTCTAAATAATATGTGTCTCACTATATTTATATATCTATCAATTTTAAATTTCTCCATACTGGGAATGTGAGGGCTGTAGGAGGATCTGGGAAGGAGTTGGGTCAAAGGGCATGGTCAGGTTGTCTGGGGATAGGTCAGAAAGGTACAGGGTGTTAACATGTGATTCAAAGGCCAGATTTTGGTCATTCTCAGTTTCACAAAGGGAAAGAAAAGGCAGATTGTGGGAGGGACAGAATCCCTAAACAAATAATGAAAATGCAGGACAGTTTCGAGTTCTGTATTACCTAAATATTTAACTAGCATCTTTCTCAAACTGTATTTTCATAAATGGGTTAGTTAGTGAAATGTTAAGGCGGTTTTCTTCTGTAGTAGCTAGGTGCAAAGTCAATAATGCTAACCAATATATGTCAAATTACCCTGGGGTGGGGTTTAATATCTGAAATGTAATCATAAATAAAAGGAACCCACAAGAAGGTTTCACAGACCCCAGAACACATGGGTTCTACATGAGGGTGTGAGACCAAACAAACTAATGTAACCAGGATCTGAAGGACCAGGTTTCACCTGATACCAAGCAGGTATCATCCCACATATGAGCAGTTGACATCAAAAGGCTGCACAGTCATAAGAATCTATTTAAAGAGCTTGCTTATAGAAACAAGGTGCTTTCACAAATCCAGCAGGTAATATTTTCACTGACATATTTTTTCTGATTCCTATTAAAGTATATTTAATTTTTAATCCAATACTTAGTGTTCCAGTTGTTCCAGTGTAGCGTATCATGAGTATTACTGCACAACAGAACTTCACCCAGCTAACATTAGCCAATAACATTTTTGTTTATGTTAGGAATTACAAGCATAACTCTACCAGATGGATAAATGGACTGCTCCATTCTCAGAGGAAGCTGAAATATAACACATTTATAGGGCGACATTCAAACAGAACTAGCCTGTCTGGAATTTGGAAGATAACCCAAATAAAGAGGTGGCATGCCTGGAATTTATGGGGTAATCTTACAGACATATTATCAGGGGACTTTGGTCATGTGATCAGGGTATTACCATGTGTCTCAAGCAGACGTTATTCAACAATGGAAATGCAAACTCTAATATTAAATTGTATAGTATTCTAGTATCAAGTTCTTTACATTTGCTTAAAAACTAACATAACAAACATTACCATGATTATATCAATTTTAATGGAGAATTAGAAGACCTCCAAAATTAGCCAATTTTATTTCTATATTATAAGCTTAATTCTTTGCACATCTTTATGCATATAGAAGGCTTTCTTGAATTCCCTTTTAGTTGTTTTCCTTACCATCTCTATTAGAAGGATATGAATCAACCACCCTTTCTGTGAACTGCTTATGCAAATTACTCCTGAACCTGCTGTACTCTAACATGAGATCATGACCCCTTGTTCTTGTATTGCTCTTTTTGTGAAAAATGCTTTCAGCCTCACCTTTATTAAATTCCTTAAGCTTGAAGCTTTTTATCATATCACTTACTATGGTTCTGCTTAGTGCTAGTATGCAAAGTCACTTAAATCAAGGGTGACACATGTGTTTGAAACTTAGGAGCCATCCAGAAGTCAGTCAAACAATTTTCAGGAGCTCTGGAATTATTTTAAATAGGGATTTGTGCAGAGAAAAAAAATGTAATAAAGAGAATTTAAGTTTAAAGTCTAAATATATATTTTTTACATAAACTCAAATAATTGTAAGTAATTCATAAAAGCATTTAAAAACAAAAAAGAGAATATATACAATACATATACATACACACACACATATACATATATATTGCCACTTTTAAAAAAAATCAGTCAAGTGCAATCAAATGGCATGTTCAAAAAATATTTTACTTTGAGAATGTTCAAAAATAAACAGCCCATAAACAGTACTCTAGACCAGTGTTTCTCAACCACCGTCCTCAAGTACCCCAACAGGTCAGGTTTTCATTATTGCTGAAACAATGCAAAGGTGAAGTAATCAGCTGATCAGTAACACCATGATTACTAGACTGCTCTTACCCATCAGCTGATTATTTCACTTGTGCACTGGTTCAGCTATAATGAAAACCTGGCCTGTTGGGGGTATTTAAGGACTGCGGTTGAGAAACAATGCTCTAGACCAGAGCTTCTTAAACGTTTTTCACCAGGGACTCCTTTTTACATTGGACAAGTTAAAGGTACAATTTAACACACTCTATCTAGCAGGTAAAATTGATAATTGGGAACACATTAAAGAAAAACAATTAGTACACTGTCCCTTTAAAGGAACTTGAAACCCAAAATATTTATTTCATTATTCAGATAGAGAATGCAATTTTAAAAAAAGTTTCCAATTTGCTTCTATTAACAATTTTGCTTTGTTCTCTTGTTATTCTTTGTTGAATATATATTTAGATAGGTGCACATGTTTGAAGCACTAAATGACAGGATATAATGCTGCCATCTAGTGCCCTTGCTAATGCCATATAGTACTGCAGACACATGCAAACGCTGAACTTCCCTGCCTGCTTTTCAACAAAAGATAACAATAAAATGTAATAATAGGAGTAAATTGGAAAGTTGTTTAAAATTGTATGTTCCATCTGAATCACAAAAGAAAAAATTGGGGGCTTTACATCCCTTTAAGCAAAATACAGAAAAAAGTTACTCACTCATGCACAAATACACACACTTGCACACAAACACATTCACTCATAACACACACTCATACACACACATACAATCACATACAAACACATTCACTCATAACACACACTCATACACACACATACAATCACATACAAACACATTCACTCATAATACACACTCATACACACACATACAATCACATTCACTCATAACACACACTCATACACACACATACAATCACATACAATCACATTCACTCATAACACACACTCATACACACACATACAATCACATACAAACACATTTGCTCATAATACACACTCATACACACACATACAATCACATACAAACACATTCGCTCATAATACACACTCATACACACACATACAATCACATACAAACATATTCGCTCATAATACACACTCATACACACACATACAATCACATACAAACATATTCACTCATAATACACACTCATACACACACATACAATCACATACAAACATATTCGCTCATAATACACACTCATACACACACATACAATCACATACAAACATATTCGCTCATAATACACACTCATACACACACATACAAACACATTCACTCATAATACACACTAATACAAACACATACACACAAACACACAATTACATACAAACACATTCACTCACAACACACACTCATACACACACATACAATCACATACAAACACATTCGCAAATAATACACATTCATACAAACACACACACAAACACACAATTACATACAAACACATTCACTCATAACACACACTCATACACACACATACAATCACATACAAACACATTCGCTCATAATACACACTCATACACACACATACAATCACATACAAACACATTCACTCATAATACACACTAATACAAACACATACACACAAACACACAATTACATACAAACACATTCACTCACAACACACACTCATACACACACATACAATCACATACAAACACATTCGCAAATAATACACATTCATACAAACACATACACACAAACACATTCACTCACAACACACACTCATACACACACATACAATCACATACAAACACATTCGCTCATAATACACACTCATACACACACATACAATCACATACAAACACATTCACTCATAATACACACTAATACAAACACATACACACAAACACACAATTACATACAAACACATTCACTCACAACACACACTCATACACACACATACAATCACATACAAACACATTCGCAAATAATACACATTCATACAAACACATACACACAAACACATTCACTCACAACACACACTCATACACACACATACAATCACATACAAACACATTCGCAAATAATACACACTCATACAAACACATACACACAAACACACAATTACATACAAACACATTCACTCACAACACACACTCATACACACACATACAATCACATACAAACACATTCGCAAATAATACACACTCATACAAACACATACACACAAACACACAATTACATACAAACACATTCACTCACAACACACACTCATACACACACATACAATCACATACAAACACATTCGCAAATAATACACACTCATACAAACACAAACACACAATTACATACAAACACATTCACTCACAACACACACTCATACACACACATACAATCACATACAAACACATTCGCAAATAATACACACTCATACAAACACAAACACACAAATACAAACACATTCACTCACAACACACACTCATACACACACATACAATCACATACAAACACATTCGCAAATAATACACATCCATACACACACATACACACAAACACACAATTACATACAAACACATTCACTCACAACACACACTCATACACACACATACAATCACATACAAACACATTCGCAAATAATACACACCCATACACACACATACAAACACATTCACTCACAAAACACACTCATACAAACACATACACACAATTACATACAAACACATTCACTCACAACACACACACACAATTACATACAAACACATTCACTCACAACACACACTCATACTCACACATACAATAACATACAAACACATTCTCTCATAATACACACTCATACAAACACAAACACACAATTACATACAAAAAATTAACTCACAACACACACTCATACACACACATACAATCACATACAAACACATTCGCAAATAATACACACCCATACAGACACATACAAACACATTCACTCACAACACACACTCATACAAACACATACACACAAACACACACACACAATTACATACAAACACATTCACTTACAACACACACACACAATTACATACAAACACATTCACTCACAACACACACTCATACAAACACATTCACTCACAACACACACTCATACAAACACATACACACAATTACATACAAACACATTCACTCACAACACACACACACAATTACATACAAACACATTCACTCACAACACACACTCATACTCACACATACAATAACATACAAACACATTCGCTCATAATACACACTCATACAAACACAAACACACAATTACATACAAAAAATTAACTCACAACACACACTCATACACAAACATACAATCACATACAAACACATTAGCAAATAATACACACCCATACAAACACATACAAACACATTCACTCACAACACACACTCATACAAACACATACAAACACACACACAATTACATACAAACACATTCACTTACAACACACACACACACACAATTACATACAAACACATTCACTCACAACACACACTCATACATACACACACACAATCACATACAAACACATTCACTCACAACGCACACTCATACTCACACATACAATCACATACAAACACATTCGCTCATAATACACACTCACACATACACACAATCACATACAAACACATTCACTCACAACACACACACTCAGTACATTATGAAATCTTGTTGGGACCCCAAAACATTTTAAGGGACCCCCAGTTTAAGAAGCATTACTATAAACAACAATTATCCTGTATAATTCTCCCCCGCAGCATTCTTTAATCAGGTGAAAATAGACAAGCGTAACACACCAGCTAACCTCACTGGTCACCAGGCTTACAAATAATTCCTGAAATTCCCAATGAACAGTAAGATAAAGAAGACAATGATATGAATAGGCAGTTTCATTTTAAAAATGATTTCTCGCTTAGTTTGACTTTTTCTATATGTTGATTGTAACGATTACATTCTAGAGGTGGTTATTAAAAAAAAGTCACTACAGTGAAGTTGCTTGTCCCTCAAGAGACATCATTAACATGACTATTTTTGCTAACTGATATGTAAGTAAGAAATTCATGAAATCGATTTATAGTAAAGATGATAATCTCTGCAGACAGCATGTTAAATAAAATTCATCATAAACAGATGAGCTTTGTAAGAAAATTAACCTATAGGGGCCAATTTAACAAGGGCCGAATGGCCCTGAATGTAATTGTTCCTTAACTTGTACGCCTCCTCTGAGGCGGCGGAAAGCAATCCGCCCGATCACATACGATTGGGTTGATTGACACCCTCTGCTAGCTGGCCGTGAATCTGCAGGGGGCGGCATTGCACAAGCAGTTCACCAGAACTGCTTGTGCAATGATAAATGCTGACAGCGTATGCTGTCGGCATTTATCGATGTGTGGCAGATATGATCCATTACAGCGGATCATGTCCGCTCACACTTTGTTAAATCGGCCCCATAATGTGGGAAAGCATGGGCTTTAATATTGGGGGGGAAATATAAAATGCATCTGTCACAAAGGTAAAAAAAAATAAATAAATGTCACTTTATGCTGCATGACTAACCCAGATGATTCTGTGTCAGTTAACGTTTAAGCATTTGCTGTTTTGTAAAAACCATGAAATCTACCGTGATGATTAAATACAAGGTAACCAGAATACTTTCCTCTAAGAGCATTTCATCAATATGTTCCTGCACTGCATAATTCTGTGATACGGAACTTACTGTCAGGAAGCTGGAGCAGCTGGCCTGGCAGAGTACTGAAGAATTTATGCAGGAGAGCATCTTCGGCGGAGATTCGCTCCCGTGGGCAGCTTTTCAACATCTTAAAAGCAAAATCTTCTGCTCCCATTGTTGTCCCCAGCCTAGGAAGCACAGAGGACAAATCACATATGGTTTATTAGAAGAACCTGCATTTATCACATTATCTGAAATCTTAACCTAACAAAAGGTCAGCTGATTAAAAAAGAACCAGGGCATATCTGAAGAAGAAAGGTTATGTTTTTCTCTTTCTGCTTCTTCCGCCTTAAAGGGACAGTAAACAGCTTGAGATTTTAATATAAAATGTTTAGTTATGTTTAATAAAACCACTGCAAAATACAATAATTATTTATTTTGCCCCTTTTCATGTCATTTAGCTCTTACAATTGTGACTTGGAAATGAATGCTGCAGACTTTTGAAGGCTAACGCTACTACACATCTTTCCCTAATTGGCTTGAGCAGATAACATACAAGTAGAATCCACCTGTAAGCGCTCCGTACACCTCTCCGTCCCAACACTTCACATTCAACTCTCTGCCCTTCACGTTCTTCACGCTGGTGCGCTTTCGATACTGTTCCCCACACGAAACCATGAAGATATGGGAACCTCTATACCGCTTCAATGGTGCTCAGGAAGAACCGGAGACCTCATCGCCGTCTCCAGAAGAAATACAACACAGGATATAACGTCCTCGCACTCAATGAAGCAGGAAACGGACTTCAAAAAACTTTCTTTATTTCCCAATTTCCATAAAAACAAAGCTGGAAATAATACTTATAGCCATTGAGGAAGTTATGTTTTAACTAACGAAACGCGTTTGGCTCTAAGTATTATTTCCAGCTTTGTTTTTATGGAAATTGGGAAATAAAGAAAGTTTTTTGAAGTCCGTTTCCTGCTTCATTAAGTGCGAGGACGTTATATCCTGTGTTGAGCAGATAGACTGCAAAACAATGCATGTTATTCTAACATTAGGACTGTGACTATCCTTGTCTGCAGACTCAAACCTAGACTACAGCAAACAAGATGTTCATTTGTTTTCAATAAATGTTTAAACTTGACTGATATCTTATTCCACAGAAAGACAACAGAAATGTCTTGTAATTACAAGGTGTTTAGTGTCCCTTTAACCAGGTGATAAAGGCCCGGTAAACCAAAATAAAGATTATAAAATTATAAAATATAAATTTGTTGTTAAACCTTCTTAACGCAATAATAATAATACTACTATTAGTAATATTAACAACCACTTAAATTGCTTAGTAGACCAAATGCCTAGTTGTTTCCAAGTTCAAGAAAAGTAAATGAGGTCTTTCACATCTGTATAGGAATACTAGCCACTGAATGCCAACATTGTTGCAAAGGTTTTACAATTAAAGGGATATTGTACACTAGATTTTTCTTTGCATAAATGTTTTGTAGATGATCTATTTATATAGCCTATCTGGTAGTGTTTTTGTAACAATGTATAGTTTTGCATCTTTTTAAATAACATTGTGCTGATTTTCAGACGACTAAACAAGCCCCAAAGTTTTAGATGTATACTGATGTATACAGACTTCAGATTGCTTCTGTTTGTAAAATGGGTCCTTTCATATGCAGGGGAGGGGGGGGGTCTGCTCTCAGCCCCTTTTAGTTGGTGTCCCAGCCTAACCTCATCAACAGTGTTAAATTTTGAGCTTCTAATTAAGTTTTTAAAAGGTTCTAGACTGGGTTTTTATATCAGTATCTGTCCGTATTCTTCTTTATAGTAATGTCTATTATATGCAGTAACATGAAAATTGGTGTATACTGTTCCAACCAATTTAATACACTCTAGCAGGTAAAAAGGATCATTGAGAATAATTTAAAGGGGAGAAAGTTTTTGGGTGAACTGTCCCTTTAAGCCTAAGCAAAACACTAAGGGGTCAATTTACCAAATGTCGGGCAGACATGATTAATTATAGCGAACCATGTCCGCCCAACATCGCTAAAAGGTGGAGAAAAGTTAAGGAGCAGCGGTCTTAACTACTGTTTCCAGGGAACCGGAAACTACGGGCAGAGATAGCAGCATCCGCTGCTTATTAAATCTCCCCCTAGGGCTGCTTTCTTTTTAGATCTTAGGTTCGAATATATGTTGCTTTTTTTCTTAACTTTTAAAACATTTAAGAGAAGCATAAATGTTGGTTACTACAGCACCTCCAATCATTGCACAAGAACATTGAATCCTGAATATTCCCAGCAACCCTAAATTTGCCAAATCAATTAGGTAAATCTAGTGCTCTGACCAGCTCTCTGACTAACTTGTGTCGCCTTGTTCTCTTTATCACTTACTAATGTAACCAGAAACAGCAGCAACATGTATCCTCAGAGGAGCAGGTGACTAGAATGAGAGGTTCTAAATGGAGAGAGGTTCTACATTTTTACTTTAGGTTTTTTAAGATAGGCTTTTTATTTAGGAATTTTTGTGCCAAGCAAAAGAGCTTAAAGGGACAATAAAGTAAAAAAAAAAAACTTTCATGATTCAGATAAAGCATACAGTTTTAAATAACTTTCCAATTTACTTTTATCATCAAATTTGCTTCGTTCTCTTGGTACCGTTTATTAAAAAATAAAATTAGGTAGGTTTATAAGAGCTCAGGAGTGTGCATGTGTCTTTAGTATTCTATGGCAGCAGTGTTTTGCAACTAAATACTGAATACTAAAGACACATGCACACTCCTGAGCTCTTATGAGCCTACCTAGTTTTATTTTTTAATAAACGGTACCAAGAGAACGAAGTAAATTTGAAAACAGAAGTAAATTGGAAAGTTGTTTAAAATTGCATGTTCTACCCAAATTATAAAAGTTTCATTTTGACTTTACTGTCACTTTAATCACTTTAGAGGAAATGCCCTAAAAATGCAATTTTCAGGGCAATTTTTACAGTAGGTTTTAGTGTTAGTATGAGTTTTTATTTTTTTTTATTTTGAGGTGGGCTTTTTTTAGGGGAATTTAGTTTTAGGATATGTATAACTGTTTTTTGTTTGTTTATTTGTAATGTCTGTGTGGACTGATCATCACTAGGAGGGTGGAACCATCATAGAACCGAACGTACTGGTTGACACACGCTGTATAGTGGTTGTTTGTATATAACTTTGTAGCAGTTTCTGATACAAGGGGTCGAATTTTCAAAGTGCAAGCGGATCAAGTCCGCCGCACATCGATAAATGCAGACAGCATACGCTATCAGCATTTATCATTGCACAAGCATTTCTTGTGAAATACTTGTGCAATGCCGCCCCCCGCACATTTGTGGCCAATCTACCACTAGCAGTGGGTGTCAATCAACCAGATATCTTATCGGGCTGATTGCTGTCCGCCGCCTCAGAGGTGGCGGACGACTTAAGGAGCAGCGTTTTTAAGACCGCTGCTTCTTAACTCCTGTTTCTGGCGAGTCTGAAGGCTCGCGTGGAAACAGATGCATTGGGGCCGATTGAGGGCTTAATAAATCGGCCCCATGGTATTGCTCCCCTGAGTGACATGTCTGTGTTTTTAATAAATACGATTTTAACCTTCAACCGAATCTTGGTTTGCCTGTGAGCCTAACATGGAAAAGACAGTATTCATGCTTATATAATTTAGAGCTAAGTAATAAGCTCAGAAGAATGTGAGTATGAGTATTTAAATTACCAGGTGTATAACCATTATTACATAATTCACCATTTGCAGTTTCTTTTTTCCTTTTTGGAGGTCCAAAGAGAGGAACTTAACCAGAAAGTGGGACTATGGGACATATTTATCAAGCTCTGTATGGAAGGCTCGTCGGAAACAGAAGTTATGAAGCAGCGGTCTAAAGACCACCGTTTTATGACTTGTCCGCCTGCTCTGAGGCTGCGGACAGAAATCAACCCGATCGAATACGATTGGGTTGATTGACACCCCCTGCTAGCGGCAAATCTGCAGGGCTCCAGCAGTTCACAAAAACTGCTGGTGCAATGATAAATGCAGACAGCGTACTTTGTATCATGTCAGCTCGCACATTGATACATATGCCCCTATATCATTTAGTGCACAATAATACACATTTATGTATTATATGGAAAGTCGAACACATGCTTATCCTAATTATAACTTTTTTTTTAAAAAAGTGATCTCATGTGAAAACATAAAAGTTAAAATTGACTTCAAAAAGCATTTGTTGTGTTTTATTGTTTGTAAGTAAGCATAATGTTTAAAGGGCCACTAAACATGATTCAGATAGAGAATAGACATTTAAACAACATTACAATTTACTTCTATTATTTATTTAGCTTAATTTTTTTAGATATCCTTAGTTGAAGAAAAAGCAATGCACATGGTGAGCCAATCACACGAGGCTTCTATCTGCAGCAACCAATCAGCAGCTGCTGAGCATATCTAGATATGCTTTTCTGCAAAGCATATGTGTGTGTCATGTCCCTTTAAGATAAATAAATGTATCATTTTGAAAAAAAGTGATTTCACAAACATGTACAAGCAATTCTTCAATCAGAGCGAAGTATGTTGTTTATAACTATTAACTGCATTTGAGATATATACTTTATAAAATAATAAAAACAAATAAGATGCTTTTTGTATCGGTTATAAAAAAGAAGTAACATTTGTAGACAAGTGGAATAATAAACTAATTAAATGTCCTTGGAAGACTATCTGCTTTTTGGAATTTAATGTTATATATCTACCACTGAATGCTCAGATTGTTTTATTAAATAGTCTTGTAAGAGGCAAATTAACCGTATTTAGACTCTCTTTAGTTTCCTGTTTTCTTTTCTAGCATTCTGGGATTCATGGTGCCTTTAAACTTGATCTTTTAAACAATGTTTTTGGCTTTTTTTTTTTTTTGCATCACAGCACCTGATAAGAATATAAATCCCAGAAAAAAAGCCAAATCCTCTCTTTGAAGTTGCTGTCTTTAAAAAAGGTTTGGCCGCTGGAAGCCCCGGAGGGCATTTGTGTTTTTCCCCCCTTTCAGCTTTTTTTCCCCTTGAATGACTGAAGGTCTGGATCATTTTATGGGCAATGCAGCATACTGGAAAGTTGTCTGCAAAGGAACGAGTGACAACAAAACTAAAACAAGGGTCACTGCACCAATTGTACGCCTGGCCTCCGTGCTTTAGTTCATATACAATGCTGGCATTATTTGCAAGAACAATAGAGAGAAGCTTCAAATTAGCACTCATTCCATCACAAGGTCCAGCCTACTTTAAGATAGGCTGCTGCACTGAGCAGTGTCACAGCAATTGTAAACAACTACTTATGGCAAATATATTTTGCACATGAAGATTATATTTATATGTTCTCCAGGGAGTAAAAAAAGCAATATTTTAGCACATCTGTATATCATTAGATAGGTCAGCAGCCAGTATTGACATGCAGTTGAGGCTCATAATGTTTTACATTTTGTTTCTTTATATTTGCAATAAACAGGAATATATATATATATATATATATATATATATATATATATATATATATATATATATATATATACACAGGGAGTGCAGAATTATTAGGCAAATGAGTATTTTGACCACATCATCCTCTTTATGCATGTTGTCTTACTCCAAGCTGTATAGGCTCGAAAGCCTACTACCAATTAAGCATATTAGGTGATGTGCATCTCTATAATGAGAAGGGGTGTGGTCTAATGACATCAACACCCTATATCAGGTGTGCATAATTATTAGGCAACTTCCTTTCCTTTGGCAAAATGGGTCAAAAGAAGGACTTGACAGGCTCAGAAAAGTCAAAAATAGTGAGATATCTTGCAGAGGGATGCAGCACTCTTAAAATTGCAAAGCTTCTGAAGCGTGATCATCGAACAATCAAGCGTTTCATTCAAAATAGTCAACAGGGTCGCAAGAAGCGTGTGGAAAAACCAAGGCGCAAAATAACTGCCCATGAACTGAGAAAAGTCAAGCGTGCAGCTGCCAAGATGCCACTTGCCACCAGTTTGGCCATATTTCAGAGCTGCAACATCACTGGAGTGCCCAAAAGCACAAGGTGTGCAATACTCAGAGACATGGCCAAGGTAAGAAAGGCTGAAAGACGACCACCACTGAACAAGACACACAAGCTGAAACGTCAAGACTGGGCCAAGAAATATCTCAAAACTGATTTTGCTAAGGTTTTATGGACTGATGAAATGAGAGTGAGTCTTGATGGGCCAGATGGATGGGCCCGTGGCTGGATTGGTAAAGGGCAGAGAGCTCCAGTCCGACTCGGACGCCAGCAAGGTGGAGGTGGAGTACTGGTTTGGGCTGGTATCATCAAAGATAAGCTTGTGGGGCCTTTTCGGGTTGAGGATGGAGTCAAGCTCAACTCCCAGTCCTACTGCCAGTTTCTGGAAGACACCTTCTTCAAGCAGTGGTACAGGAAGAAGTCTGCATCCTTCAAGAAAAACATGATTTTCATGCAGGACAATGCTCCATCACACGCGTCCAAGTACTCCACAGCGTGGCTGGCAAGAAAGGGTATAAAAGAAGAAAATCTAATGACATGGCCTCCTTGTTCACCTGATCTGAACCCCATTGAGAACCTGTGGTCCATCATCAAATGTGAGATTTACAAGGAGGGAAAACAGTACACCTCTCTGAACAGTGTCTGGGAGGCTGTGGTTGCTGCTGCACACAATGTTGATGGTGAACAGATCAAAACACGGACAGAATCCATGGATGGCAGGCTTTTGAGTGTCCTTGCAAAGAAAGGTGGCTATATTGGTCACTGCTTTGTTTTTGTTTTGTTTTTGAATGTCAGAAATGTATATTTGTGAATGTTGAGATGTTATATTGGTTTCACTGGTAAAAATAAATAATTGAAATGGGTATATATTTGTTTTTTGTTAAGTTGCCTAATAATTATGCACAGTAATAGTCACCTGCACACACAGATATCCCCCTAAAATAGCTATAACTAAAAACAAACTAAAAACTACTTCCAAAACTATTCAGCTTTGATATTAATGAGTTTTTTGGGTTCATTGAGAACATAGTTGTTGTTCAATAATAAAATTAATCCTCAAAAATACAACTTGCCTAATAATTCTGCACTCCCTGTATATATATATATATATATATATATATATATATATATATATATATATATATATATATACACACACACACAAATATATATATATATATAGCTATACTATAATCGCGTTGGTAACGTGGCGTCGCTGTGGACAGTTGCACATGCATCCTCAAAGGAATGTTGGCTGTGCGAGGCAGCCAAAAGAATGTTGGCTGTGCGCGCAGCCAAAATAATCCACCTAGATGCAGCGTGGGCAAACTTGAAGCCTTAAAAAAAAAAAACACGCTACCACCTGCACGAAACAACGAAAAAAACACGTAACCGCCTGCAAGACGTAAAAAAAACCTAACCGCCCACACAAAGCGAAACCGCCAACATCGCAAAATAATATAGTAATTAACCCCTAATCCGCAAATAACATAATTAAAATATTAACCCCTTAACTGCCAACCTCCCACATCGAAATAAACCTAACTTACCTATTAACCCCTAAACCGACAAACCCCCTCATCTCAATAAACCTAATTAACCTATTAACCCCTAAACCAACAAACCCCCACATCGCAATAAACCTAAGTAACCTATTAATTCCTAAACCGCTAATCCCCAACATCGCAATAAACCAAATTAACCTATTAACCCCTAAACTGACAAACCCCCACATCGTAATAAACCTAATTTACCTATTAACTCCTAAACCGCCAACCCCCCACAACGCAAATAACTAATTTAATAACTAAGCCCCCTAACCTAACACCCCCTAAATTAACCCCAATACTAAGTTAAACTTAAATAAAACCTAACATTAAAGGGACATTAAAAACTTAATAAAGGCTAGATAGAATGATGCATTCAAAGAAATGATTAGTATGAGAATAACTGTAGATGTATTTTTTTAACGTTTCATTGGCTGTTTAAATATTGACAAAATAAGTGTAAAGTTTTAGTGTCTATAAAATAATGGGAGCTGCCATGTTGTAACTTAGGTTACCTTCCCTGCTGTGGTCAATTAGAGACAGTTGTAAATAGGCCATTAAAGTGTGCAGCCAATGGATGTGCGGAATATAACAGTGTTCTGCACTTTCATTTCTAAAAGGAAATTACAGGAAAAGGGGGCCAAATAAATAATGAAAGCATATTGCAATTTTTTTTACATATACAATTTATAATTTTATATTACCATCTCAAAGTGTTTAATGCTCCTTTAAATTACAAAAAAATAATCTAAAATTAAAAAAAATAAAAAAACTCTAAAATTACAGAAAAAAATAAACAAAATTATCAAAAATTAAAACAATTAAATCTAATCCCTATGAAAATAAAAACACCCCTAAACTAAACTACAAATAGCCCTTAAAAGCGCCTTTTGTATGGCATTGTCCTAAGCTAAACAGCTCTTTTACATTTAAAAATTACTAAATCCCCCTTAACAGTAAAAAAAAAAAAACACCCACCAAACCCCCCAAAATAAAAAAAAACTAACACTACAAAAACCTAAACTACCCAGGGGCATTTGTATGGGCATTGGCCTTAAAAGGGCATTCAGCTCTTTTACTGCTCTTAAAAGGGCAATCAGCTCTTTTACAGCCCATTAAATCCCTAATTTTAAAAATTCCCCCCCCCCCCCCAAAAAAAAATCTTAAAACTAAGCCCCAAATAAGTACTCACCATTCCTAAAGTCCGGCGGAGAAGGTCTTCTTCCAGGCGGCTCCATCATCTTCTATCTTCATCCGGAGTGAAAGTGGTGCGAAGCGGAGGTGCTTTTAGCTGCTTAAAATATTGTAAGATATACTAGGGGTGTCCAAACATTTAATATAATGCTTATAAATAATGTTGAAAAGAGCAATGTTCTATCTAGAGATTTTTGGCTTGAGCAAGTAACAATATCTGCTGATAACTTGTCACAGTGTTATATTGTATACACTCAGACACACACAAGATAGGCTCTTGTTCATAATCAAGCGACATTGCCAACTTGCAGCAAAATCCACTTGAGAAATGCAAGCACTTCAAGCAGCCATATTGGCTAAGAATGTCATTCAAAAAGCAAGTGAGAATACAAACACACTTTTATTCTTGCTGCAAAACGTTCCCATCATTGCTTACAAGCCCCTTTGTAAGCAATGAAGGATAAAGAACCAGACAGTGGGACACAAAAAAAAAAACAAGTTACAGAAAAACAGAATTTATGCTTACTTGATAAATTACTTTCTCTTGTGATGTATCGAGTCCACGGATTCATCCTTTACTTGTGGGATATTCTCCTTCCCAACAGGAAGTGGCAAAGAGAGCACAAAGCAGAGCTGTCCATATAGCTCCCCCTCTAGCTCCACCCCCCAGTCATTCGACCGAAGGTTAGGAAGAAAAAGGAGAAACCATAGGGTGCAGTGGTGACTGTAGTTTAAACAAAAACACTACCTGACTTAATAGCCAGGGCGGGCCGTGGACTCGATACATCACAAGAGAAAGTAATTTATCAGGTAAGCATAAATTCTGTTTTCTCTTGTAAGATGTATCGAGTCCACGGATTCATCCTTTACTTGTGGGATACCAATACCAAAGCTTTAGGACACGGATGAAGGGAGGGAACAAGACAGGTACCTTAAACGGAAGGCACCACTGCTTGTAAAACCTTTCTCCCAAAAATAGCCTCTGAAGAAGCAAAAGTATCGAATTTGTAAAATTTGGAAAAAGTATGCAGCGAAGACCAAGTCGCTGCCTTACAAATCTGTTCAACCGAAGCCTCATTTTTAAAAGCCCATGTGGAAGCCACTGCTCTGGTAGAATGAGCAGTAATTGTTTCTGGAGGCTGCTGGCCAGCAGTCTCATAGGCCAAACGGATGATGCTTTTCAGCCAAAAGGAAAGAGAGGTAGCAGTCGCCTTCTGACCTCTCCTCTTACCAGAATAGATAACAAACAATGAAGGTGTTTGTCTGAAATCCTTAGTTGCTTGTAAATAAAACTTTAAAGCACGAACCACATCAAGATTGTGTAACAGACGTTCCTTCTTCGAAGAAGGATTAGGACACAGAGAAGGAACAACAATTTCCTGGTTAATATTCTTATTAGACACAACCTTAGGAAGAAAACCGGGTTTGGTACGCAAAACTACCTTATCTGCATGGAAAACCAGGTAAGGTGAATCACACTGTAAAGCAGATAACTCTGAAACTCTTCGAGCAGAAGAGATAGCTACCAAAAACAAAACTTTCCAAGATAAAAGCTTAATATCTATGGAATGTAAAGGTTCAAACGGAACCCCTTGAAGAACTGAAAGAACTAAATTCAGACTCCATGGCGGAGCCACAGGTCTATAAACAGGCTTGATTCTGACTAAAGCCTGACTAAACGTTGAACGTCTGGTACCTCTGCCAGACGTTTGTGTAAAAGAATAGACAAAGCAGATATCTGTCCTTTTAAGGAACTAGCTGATAATCCTTTCTCCAATCCTTCTTGGAGAAAGGACAATATCCTGGGAATCCTAATCTTACTCCATGAGTAACCTTTGGATTCACACCAAAAAATATATTTTTGCCAAATCTTATGGTAGATTTTCCTGGTGACAGGCTTTATAGCCTGAATCAGGGTATCAATAACCAACTCAGAGAAACCACGCTTTGATAGAATTAGGCGTTCAATCTCCAAGCAGTCAGACGCAGAGAAATTAGATTTGGATCCTTGAAAGGACTTTGTATTAGAAGGTCCTGCCTCACTGGTAGTGTCCATGGTAGGACAGATGACATGTCCACTAGGTCTGCATACCAGGTCCTGCGTGGCCACGCAGGCGCTATCAGAACCACCAAAGCCCTCTCCTGCTTGATTCTGGCAACCAGACGAGGGAGGAGAGGAAACGGTGGAAAAACATAGGCCAGATTGAAGGACCAAGGTGCTACTAGAGCATCTATCAGCACCGCCTGGGGATCCCGGGACCTGGACCTGTAAAGAGGAAGTTTGGTGTTCTGACGGGACGCCATCAGATCCAATTCTGGAGTGCCCCATAGCTGAGTCAGCTGGGCAAATACCTCCGGGTGGAGTTCCCACTCCCCCGGGTGAAAAGTCTGACGACTTAGAAAATCCGCCTCCCAGTTGTCTACTCCTGGGATGTGAATTTCTGAGAGTTGGCAGGAGTGATGCTCCGCCCACCTGATTATTTTGGTTACCTCCGTCATTGCTAGGGAACTCCTTGTACCCCCTTGATGATTGACGTAAGCTACAGTCGTGATGTTGTCCGACTGAAATCTGATGAATTTGGCCGCAGCTAGCTGAGGCCATGCCTGAAGCGCGTTGAATATCACCCTCAGTTCCAGAATGTTTATCGGGAGAAGAGCTTCTTCCCGAGACCATAAGCCCTGAGCTTTCAGGGAGTCACAGACTGCACCCCAGCCCAACAGACTGGCGTCGGTCGTTACGATGATCCACTCTGGTCTGCGGAAACACATTCCCTGAGACAGGTGATCCTGAGACAACCACCAGAGAAGAGAATCTCTGGTCCTCTGGTCCAGCTGTATTTGAGGAGACAAATCTGCATAATCCCCATTCCACTGTTTGAGCATGCATCGTTGCAGTGGTCTGAGGTGTATCCGTGCAAAAGGGACTATGTCCATTGCCGCTACCATTAGTCCGATAGTCTCCATGCACTGAGCTACAGATGGCCGAGGAATGGAATGAAGGACTCGGCAAGTGGTCAAGAGTTTTATCTTTCTGACCTCCGTCAGAAATATTTTCATATCTACCGAGTCTATCAGAGTTCCTAGGAAGGGAACTCTTGTGAGGGGGGAGAGAGAACTCTTTTTGATGTTCACCTTCCACCCGTGAGACCTCAGAAAGGCCAATACGATTTCCGTGTGAGACTTGGCTCTTTGGAAAGTCGACGCCTGAATTAAGATGTCGTCTAGATAAGGTGCCACTGCTATGCCCCGCGGTCTTAGAACCGCCAGGAGAGACCCTAGCACCTTTGTGAAAATTCTGGGAGCAGTGGCCAACCCAAAAGGAAGAGCCACAAACTGGTAATGCTTGTCCAGAAAGGCGAACCTGAGAAACTGGTGATGATCTTTGTGGATAGGAATGTGCAGATACGCATCCTTTAAATTTCACGGTGGTCATATATTGACCCTCCTGGATCATTGGTAAGATTGTCCGAATGGTCTCCATCTTGAATGATGGGACTCTGAGGAATTTGTTTAGAATTTTGAGATCCAGGATTGGTCTGAAAGTTCCTTCTTTCTTTGGAACCACAAACAGGTTTGAGTAAAAACCCAGCCCTTGTTCCAATTGGAACTGGGTGGATCACTCCCATTGTATGTAGGCCTTCTACACAGCGTAAGAATGCCTCTTTCTTTGTCTGGTCTGTAGACAGACGAGAAATGTGGAACCTTCCCCTTGGAGGGGAGTCCTTGAATTCTAGAAGATATCCCTGGGATACAATTTCTAAGGCCCAGGGATCGTGTACATCTCTTGCCCAGGCCTGAGCGAAGAGAGAGAGTCTGCCCCCTACTAGATCCGGTCCCGGATCTGGGGCTACCCCATCATGCTGTCTTGGAGGCAGCTGCAGGCTTCTTGGCCTGTTTACCCTTGTTCCAGCCCTGGTAAGGTTTCCAGGCTGCCCTGGGTTGTGAAGCGTTACCCTCTTGCTTTGCAGCAGGGGAGGATGAAGCGAGACCGCTCCTGAAATTCCGAAAGGAACGAAAATTATTTTGTATGTTCTTTGTCTTGAAGGACTTGTCCTGGGGAGAGCATGGTCTTTTCCCCCAGTGATTTCTGAAATAATCTCTTTCAATTCAGGCCCAAAGAGGGTCTTTCCTTTGAAAGGGATGTTCAATAGATTGGATTTTGATGACACATCAGCCGACCAGGACTTTAGCCATAGCGTCCTGCGCGATAAAATTGCGAAACCTGAGTTCTTTGCCGCTAACAAAAATTTTCTTAAGTAAACCCTCTAATTTTTTATCCATAGGGTCTTTAAAAGCACAACTGTCTTCAATTGGTATAGTTGTGCGTTTAGCAAATGAAGAAACAGCCCCCTCCACCTTAGGGACCATCTGCCACGAGTCCCGCATGGGGTAAGATATGGGGAACATTTTCTTAAAAACAGGAGGGGGAACGAAGGGAATACCTGGTCTATCCCACTCCCTAGTAACGATATCCGCAATCCTCTTAGGGACCGGGAACACATCAGTGTAAACAGGAACTTCTAGGTACTTGTCCATTTTACACAATTTCTCTGGAACCACCATAGGGTCGCAGTCATCCAGAGTAACTAATACCTCCCTGAGCAGTACGCGGAGGTGTTCTAGTTTAAATTTAAAAGCCAACGTATCTGAATCTGTCTGAGGAGAAACCTTTCCTGAATCGGAAATTTCTCCCTCAGACAGCACATCCCTCACCCCCACTTCAGAGTGTTGTGAGGGTATATCGGATACGGCTACTAAAGCGTCAGAATGCTCAATATCTGTTCTTAAAACAGAGCTATCACGCTTTGCAGGTAATACGGGCAGTTTAGATAAGAACACTGATAGGGTATTATTCATAACTGCCGCCAAGTCTTGCAAGGTAAAAGAGTTAGACGCACTAGAGGTGCTAGGCGTCGCTTGAGCGGGCGTAACTGGTTGTGACACTTGGGGAGAGGTTGACGGGCTAACCTCGTTACCTTCGGTCTGAGAATCATCTTGGGCCACATTTTTAAGTGCAACAATATGTTCTTTAAAGTGTATAGACATATCACTACAAATGGGGCACATTCTGAGAGGGTGTTCCACCATGGCTTCTAAACACATTGAACAAGGATTTTCCTTGGTGTCAGACATGTTTAACAGACTAGTAGTAATACAAACAGGCTTGGAAATCACTTTAATCAAGTAAAAACACACTTTGAAAAAAACGTTACTGTGTCTTTAAGAGATAAAAAAGGCACACAATTTTGCAAAACAGTGAAAAAATGCAGCAGACTTTTCGAAATGTTTACAGTATGTACCTAAAGCATTAGTAAGATTGCACCACTAGCAATAAAAACGATTAACCCCTTAATGCCCAAACCGGATCGACAGTAAGCCAAAAAAACGGTTAAAAAAAATTCAGCACCTTGCCACAGCTCTGCTGTGGCCCTACCTGCCCTTAGGAACCAGATTTGTGGGGAAAAAGCTTCTTATAGGCCCTCAAACTGCAGCAGGACCCTCCATGTGAAAACAGCCTGAGCTTCTAGTCAATATAACTGCGCATCTGAGGCGCGAAATTAGGCCCCTCCCACCTCACTCCGGTGCTTGTGAGGCCTAAAGAAACACTCCCAAGTGTTTTAGTAATAGCAATGTGGATAACAACCCCTGAAAGAAACCCAAAGGAACCTTCAAAGTGTCTCAAAAAACGATACTTTCAATAAAAACCGTTTGCCCTGAGTAGTGTCAACCAGCATAAACTAGCCCTGTTATGTAAGCTTGAAATTCCATACTTAGTCTCTGAATACAGCTTACCCTTCCCTCATGGGGATATTAACAGTCTTTTCTAGCATTATCACAGTCTTGTCTAGAAATAAATGACTGAACATACCTTATTGCAGCCTAACCTGCAAACCGTTCCCCCCAACTGAAGTTCTCTTGTACTCCTCAGTCCTGTGTGGGAACAGCAGTGGATTTTAGTTACAACATGCTAAAATCATCTTCCTCCCTGCAGAAATCTTCACCTCCTTTCTGCTAGAGAGTAAATAGTACACACCGGTACCATTTAAAATAACAAACTCTTGCTTGTAGAAAATAAAAACTACAATTCTAACACCACATTCACTTTACCCTTCCGATTGCTTAGAGCCGGCAAAGAGAATGACTGGGGGGTGGAGCTAGAGGGGGAGCTATATGGACAGCTCTGCTGTGTGCTCTCTTTGCCACTTCCTGTTGGGAAGGAGAATATCCCACAATTAAAGGATGAATCCGTGGACTCGATACATCTTACAAGAGAAATTAAAACAAAAGGCTTAAAATTAAAAAAATGGGAAAGAAACCTCCAGAAAATAAAAATACACCAATGTCTCTGCTATGTTTAACTCAAGTGCAGCTTTACTATGGCACAAGACAAAAATCATTAGGACTTGCGAATGTGAGTACAAATGCTGTATGTTGCTGCAGCCCTTTTGTCTGGTTATCTTCTTAAGCATTACATTTAAAAGAACAATAAAGGAACTGATTTTATGTACATGCATCACTGAGGAACCTCTTCATTTGTTTCAAAGCTCGCTGCCATTCATGTGAATATGGGGCTAGGTATTTAACCCTGCGTTTCTTTTTTGATGCTTGCAACTATGCAGTGTGTGTTTTTGAATAAAGCTCTTAGATTCCCCTCAATTGCTTGACTCATATCTCTTTGCACATTTGTTCTTAAAAGGACATTCAGACTTTAAAAAAAGCCTGGCATTTGCTTTGTTAACTACCCAGCCACTAGTGCCCCTCAGAACTGCTTTTTGTCATCTATATTCAGCTGGGAGGTGCAGCTAATCATATGCTGTACTGGTCACCACGTAGACTAACACAGAAGGGAAATACACTCTTCATTGGCATCAATCCGCAGGGGCAATGATCAATTCAAATTAATATAGAGGTGCAGGAGAGCTAGATGTAAACTAAAATGTCATTTTAAAGAGGAATATTGCTATTATAAAATTAAACTGACAGAATTGTTACCTGCTTAATAGAACACTAAAGTCAAAAATAAACTTTTATTATTAAGATAGAGCACACAATTTTAAACAACTTTCTAATTCACATCCATTATCTAAATGTAAACAATCTTTTTATATGCACACTTTCTAAGGCACCAGCTCCTACTGAGCATGAGAGAGATTCACAGTATATACATATATGCATTTTGTGGTTGGCTGACAGCTGTCACATGATGCAGTGGGAAGGAAAATTGGAATAACTTTAAATTTCAAATGATTAGTAGAATTTTTTTTTTGTCAGATTTCTAACTAAATGCTTATCGCCTAGATTTAGAGTTCTGCTTTAGCCGTCAAAACCAGCGTTAGGGGGTCCTAACGCTGGTTTTGGCCGCCCGCTGGTATTTAGAGTCAGTCAGGAAAGGGTCTAACGCTCACTTTCCAGCCGCGACTTTTCCATACCGCAGATCCCCCTACGCCAATTGCGTATCCTATCTTTTCAATGGGATCTTTCTAACGCCGGTATTTAGAGTCTTGGCTGAAGTGAGCGTTAGAAATCTAACGACAAGACTCCAGCCGCAGAGAAAAGCCAGGAGTTAAGAGCTTTCTGGGCTAATGCTGGTTCATAAAGCTCTTAACTACTGTGCTCTAAAGTACACTAACACCCATAAACTACCTATGTACCCCTAAACCGAGGCCCCCCCACATCGCCGCCACTCTAATAAAAATGTTTAACCCCTAATCTGCCGACCGCACACCGCCGCAACCTACATTATCCCTATGTACTCCTAATTTGCTGCCCCTAACACCGCCGACCCCTACATAATATTTATTAACCCCTAATCTGCCGCCCCCAACGTCGCCGCTACCTTACCTACAATTATTAACCCCTAATCTGCCGACCGGACCTCGCCGCTACTCTAATAAATGTATTAACCCCTAAAGCTAAGTCTAACCCTAACCCTAACACCCCCTAAGTTAAATATAATTTTTATCTAATTAACTGCTTAGTCTTTTTTTGTTCGAGTCTCCATATTTTCATATCATCATCTGCTTGTGTGTGTCTATAATTTTTATAAACTATCTTTTTTGTCTTTACAGCATGTGCTACTTCTTTGGAAAACCAAATTGGTTTCCGCTTTCTTTTACTTTTACAGACATGTCTAATACAGTGTGCGGTTGCATCTAAAATGGCACCTTTCACAAATTCGCACTGTTCTTGAACCCCTGTAATAAGAGTTTTCCCTTTTAAATAGTTTTTTAGGTCTTCTCCCATTAATGAAAAATCTGCCTTCCTAAAGTCTAAAACTTTTGTTTTGGTCTGGGTGGACAGTTCCTGCACATGAATACTAAACCAAACAGATTGATGATCACTGGATCCTAAGTTCTCACCTACAGACACATCTGAAACTGTATCACTGTTTGTAAGTATTAGATCTAATATAGCTTCCTTACGAGTTGGTTCCTTGACTAATTGCTCAAGTGATTCCCCTAGCAGAGATTCAAGAATATACCTGCTTCTAGCCGATCTAGCAGAAGGAATCTTCCAGTCTATATCTGGCAAATTAAAGTCCCCCAGTACTATAACCTTACCCTTCATGGTCATTTTGGTTATTTCTTCTAATAACAGACTGTCCAGTTTTTCATCCTGCAATGGAGGCCTATAATCAACCCCTATTCTAAACACATTTTTATCTCCAATTTCCAAAGTCACCCAAATACTTTCCACCTCATCATTTGTTCCTACAATTTAATTAATCTTTATATTTTAATTCACATACAGAGCAACTCCTCGACCTTTCTTTCCTACTCTGTTCTTTTTAAATAACCTGTATCCAGGTACGACTATGTCCCAGTCATGCAAATCATTGTACCATGTTTCTGTTATAGCTACTAAATCCAAGTTGTCCCTAGTCATTATTGAAATGAGTTCAGGTAATTTATTTCCTAAGCTGTGAGCATTTGTGCTCATGGCACGAAGAATTTTTCTACTAGAATTTCTAGAATTGTTACTTGGACTAACAGTTTTGGCATGCTGTGGGGGGCAGGTGGATATATTAATGCTACCCTTTATTAGTTTAAAAGATTTCTAATAAAGCATTTAACTCCTCTCCCAGATACTCTGTTCCTTTAACATCCAAATGCAAGTCATCTCTCCTAAATAACCTAGTATCTTTCTAAACAGAGCTATTATGGCCAATAAAACTAAATCCTCGTTCCCTGCACCACTTATCTAACCAAGAATTAAATGTTGTTATCCGCTCCATCTTTCCTGCTTCCTCGCCATACACAGGTAAAATAGCAGAAAATGATAGAGTTGATCCCACATTCTCTAAATGATTACCTAGGTCACAAAACTCTTTCTGAAGAGCAGCAACATGATTACTAGCCAGATCATTTGTTCCTAAATGAACAATCACATCCAACTCACTTCCCTTCCTGCTGCCTTAACAATTCTCAAAATACGATTCTTATCCCTGTGAGCAGTAGCTCCTGGAAGACATCTAACCTCCCTTGCTTCTCCTTTACTTTCACCTAAATACACATTCATCAAAATAGAGTCACCCACTAACAGTCTTTTCCTCAAAAACACATCTGTGTTGTATTCATTTGTTTTGTAATTTTCCCTATGGGCCTTACATATAGTCAGAATTAATGTTTTGTAATTGAAACAATTAGACAATTAAAAAATTCACATCCGTTCCATGAGAGCATACTGAGGTAGGCTCAGGAGAGAGCATTATACACATACATACATTTTTTACAAAGATTGTTGCAATCACTGCTATATATTTCTCATGACAAGTGCATGCTCCAAAGCCTACCGGATTATGTCTCATGGCTAAGTTTTAACAAAGAAAAAAGTAATAATGTCATAATAGAAGAGCATTTGTTTTCCAATGCTCTAGCTAAATTATCAATATGTCATTTTAACCTCTATTTCCCTTTATGTCTGTATTTCTAGAAAAGATACACAGGACTGTCCTATCTCAGCAAGTCCCTAACCATGTGCAAGATGCATGATGATGCTTCAAGAACAGCCTGCCCTTATACCACCCAGCCCCACTTCCATTCTATATACTCCCTTTTATAAGGCTGTCTAGCTATTGCAATAACATTTTTGTGATTTTATTGTAACAGTATCGTTGGGTATGATAAATAATACGTGTAGGAATTTTCGCTTCGGTGATCAAATGGGAGGTGATTTGCATCTGTACTTTTATTTATATATATATGTGTGTGTGTGTGTGTGTGTTACAGAGATCAGTTCAGAAAACAATCCTGAAAGCTCAGTTATTCAGCAAATGGAGGACTGGAGTCTCACAAGTGGGAATCCACCCCATGGTACTGCAGCTTTCTGCTTTTCATTGTCAGACACAAGTTTTTAGTGTTGTTCCCTTTGACGGGCACAGTTGGGGCTTCCTTTAAAGCGGGTGGCCCCTCCCTTCTTGCCATCTGTTCATCTGTTTCATAGTCAGCCAAGCATATTGTGGTGCACAGAGAAGGGGCACATATTTTTACGGCTGGCTGACTAAGGGCGATCTGTTGTGTCAGGTGATAGGGTGAGAGAGCCAGAGAGGAACAGGTGTCAGGGTGAATGAAATGAGGTGAAGGGGAAAAAAATAAAATCAATAAATAAAACTATTATCTCCAAACACGTTGTATCAATTGTATGCTGTTTTACTAATCTCTAAATACTCTGATAAACACATGGAAGGAAGGCTCTAAAAGAACTTTGAAGTCTATAGCAACAAATCATTGCTTGTAGAGAGATCTCTTTAAAGCTCATACGGACAAATAATTTCTTGTAAAGTCAGTTCTCATGAAATTCTACAGGGGAAAACAATGTCTTTTAGAGGTGAAAACCCTTTGAAGTGGGTGACCATATCAACTCCTTTGTTAACAACTAATTATTTCAGTGTCAACTGGCAGATTGCAAGCTCTTTTGGACAGGGAATTATTTTGCATACGGCAACATTCTATTTACTAGACTAAAAATAATGCAAAATAAAAGTAAATGACTGAGTATCTTGTTCATTCCCCTAAACTTTATATCTACAATCTACTTCCAAAGAAGAAAGAACTAAACAAATTACAAAATGAGTTTGATATGTTTTTGTTTTAAGTCTGAGGTAGTAATATTTTCCATATTTTCAATAGAAACAGTCAACCATCAAAAGTGATTGTGTATTTATCAAAACATTCTCTGAAGCTGTGCAGTTACCATTCCCTATAAAATTTACCACATTAAATGAAAAACTGTAACATTGCAAAATTCAGTCATAGAGGCCTATTTAGCAAAGGTCTGTCGGACCTGATCCGACAGTGCGGATCAAGTCCGACAGACCTCGCTGAATGCGGAGAGCAATACGCTCTCCGTGTTCGGCATTGCACAAGCAGCTCTTGTGAGCTGCTGGTGCAACGCCGCCCCATGCAGATTCGCGGCCAATCGGCTGCCATCAGTGGGGTGTCAATCAACCCGATCGTACTCAATCTGGTTGAATTGTGGTGTTCTCTGTCCGCCTGCTCAGAGCAGACGGAAAGGGTGATAGAGCAGCGGTCTTTAGACCGCTGCTTCATAACTGCTGTTTCTGGCGAGTCTGAAGGCTCGCCAGAAACACGGGCCCTCAAGCTCCATTCGGAGCTTGATAAATGGGCCTTATAGAATCCTATCACAATGTTAACATTTAAATGTAGACATTGAAAATGTGAGTAAATGGTGCTATAATATCTAATGAGAACAGAATCTTTATAACTCTAAGGCACAAATTCTAATTAGATTTTTGGTTCCATTTTGGAAAACAAAGAAACGTGGTCTATATAACCATAAGGCCCACCTGTAGTGAGAAAGCATATTTTTGTACTTTTTCCAACTATTAGTTTTTTAGATAACATACTATGGTGCGCAATGGTCTGCTAGAGTATCCTTTGAATTAACTGCTGGCACACAATGCCATGATCAACTTTATTTATAGCAGACCATTTCATTACTGATTCATCCATACATCACTGATGAACATTGTTTTTAGTGTTACCCCTATAGTTACTGTTCTTTAAGGGCCAGATTACAAGTGGAGCGCTATTTAACGCATTTACTGCACCGGGTTGTGCTCATATTATGAGTTGAAAGTAAACTGTTTTTGCACAAGTGCTAACCCGATGCGTGTAAAAAGCGGAACATAGAATATCGCTATTCTCTCATAGAAGTAAAGGAAGCAAAAAAAGTGGAAAAAAACACCATACTCGCGAGCAAACACAATCCCATATTCTCAAGTGTGCTAACCCGACATGAATATTTTAAATTCCAATATAAAATGTGTTCTATTTACATATATCTGATGGTAGTTTTCTAAAATATATATTTATACCTATATATATATATATATATATATATATATATATATATATATATATATCCTCTCCAAGAACACAGGCACTCACTGGTCTTTATAAAAGGTAATCCTTTATTCAATCCATTAAAACGATAATAATACCATGACGTTTCGGCACATCATCGTGCCTTTATCAAATGTATCAAAATATTAAAAGCTTCATATCAAACTTACCCCAAGTCACCACTTAAATACTACTGGAGTACAACACATGTCGTCAAGTTCCCGTGTGTAAAATCGGCGTCTGACGTCATCAGGGAGCGCTAAGCTGTGCGCCCTGTGAGATTGTGGAGCCGACGTTGCCATGGCAACATGTAAACCATAAACGGTTTCTCTGCGGATGTGCAATAGACCAATAGATATATTTGCATATTGAGTGTGTTGCCGATTACACATATTGACTGAGATCCCCATACTTATTTATAATGGGGCAAAGTTCCGCAATTTCCAAACTAATGGACAAAAACGATGTCTATTTCAGCGCAACACTCCCAGCAAATGATACTAAAAACAAAGTGCGTAAAAAACATAGTGTATAAAATTAAAAATGTGTTAGAAAGGAGCATCTGTATAACATTGTATCCATATCATAATAAATGAAAAATATCAAAACAGCATTTGCTGTCATAGAGGCAGTAAACTACATCAATTTTCATATAAAATGAAATACTAGCTCACAGTCATGCCTACTAGTACTATGGTAGAAACATGGGAACAATATGTGAGAGATAATTGTATGTCTGCATGACTGTGAGCTAGTATTTTATTTTATATGAAAATTGATGTAGTTTACTGCCTCTATGACATCAAATGCTGTTTTGATATTTTTCATTTATTATGATATGGATACAATGTTATATAGTTGCTCCTTTCTAACACATTTTGAATTTTATACACTATGTTTTTTACGCACTTTGTTTTTAGTATCATTTGCTGGGAGTGTTGCGCTGAAATAGACTTCGTTTTTGTCCATTAGTTTGGAAATTGCGGAACTTTGCCCCATTATAAATAAGTATGGGGATCTCCGTCAATATGTGTAATCGGCGACACACTCGATATGCAAATATATCTATTGGTCTATTGCACATCCGCCGAGAAACCATGTATGGTTTACATGTTGCCATGGCAACGTCGGCTCCACGATCTCACAGGGCGCACAGCTTAGCGCTCCCTGATGACGTCAGACGCCGATTTTACACACGGGGAACTTGACAAGATGTGTTGTACTCCAGTAGTATTTAAGTGGTGACTTGGGGTAAGTTTGATATGAAGCTTTTAATATTTTGATATATTTGATAAAGGCACGATGATGTGCCGAAACGTCATGGTATTATTATCGTTTTAATGGATTGAATAAAGGATTACCTTTTATAAAGACCAGTGAGTGCCTGTGTTCTTGGAGAGGATACGAATTGGCTTGCAGTGCACCTTGGCAGTTGAATTGGTGTAAGATTGTGCTGTCCTTTATCTGGACTGTATATATATATATATATATATATATATATATATACACATACACATGATTACATATAGGTATAAGTATATACAAATATATATAGAAATATCTATTTAGACATACTTAGAACATATTCTGCTATGTGCAGAACATTGTAATGTGAAATATTTACAGTAAACACATAGTTAAAACCTTTATTGAATATGAATATTGCATAAATATGATTTTTCATGTTTTCATCTAATTAATTGCAAAGGGCTCCAATGCACTTATATATATATATATATGTCTATATATGTGCACATATGTATTTATGTGTTTATATGTGTATATATGTCTGTAAATAAATATTTACACGTATAAATACATATGGACATATATATATATATATATATATATATATATATATATATATATATATACACAGAAACACACATGCGTACATATCAGTCTTTAGACATGTATATGTATGTATCTCTATGTTAAAGCCCTTTGCCTACTTTTTTTTTCTTTGAGCCTTTATAACTTTTTATAATATATATGTTACGGGTAAAGTAAGATATCCGAGTAATCCTAGGATTACACGGGTAAAACAGACAATACCCAAGCAGCTGTGAGTAAAGGCCGATGTACTGTAATTCCCCCATCTACACATTTTTTTGCCTCCGTCTGAGAGGTTGAAGGGGAGCGCCCCACAGATCCTCTGACATCCACCCAAAATGAACCTTGGGGAATGAGGTTTACAAGGGGGCTTCGCTACCCTTGAACCCCCAGCGGAGGCAAAAAAACATAGTGATGATGGGGGAATTACAGTGCATCGTATATATGCTTGATGCAATGACTTGATGAAGCACATGTACTCTGAGGGGATTTATGATCTTACATCGGGCTTTACCCACAGCCGCTTGGGTAATGTCCGTTTTACCCGGGTAATCCTAGGATTACCCAATATCTGACTTTACCCATAATATACTGTATACATGGAAGGGAACTGCACTCTCATACTGGACCGGGTACACATCCCATGACCCTGTAACATGCTCAGCCCTGGGTGCCACTGGCACTCACAGGAAGCTGTGCTGCTCCCAGAGTCACAGGCAGTTAACCCCAGTCAAGTCTGGGTGCAAGAACCATAGGGAAAATTACAAAACAAATTAATACAACACACAGAGAAAACCCAGCACTCACTTACAAGCTCTCAGCTAAGATTTAAAAGCAAAAATGGAAAGGTTAGTTACCGCATCTGGCCAAATGGGACAAGCCCAGGTACCTCGTCAAGGTCCTTTCCAATACCTGGGACCCTAAAACAGCCACACAATGCAAGCTTTCAAATCCAAACAAACTGGGAACAAGGGAAGGGTGCACAGGAATATGTAATCACCCTAGACATATACAAAACACGGAAGGGAACTGCACTCTCATACTGGATCGGGTACACATCCTATAACCCTGTAACATGCTCAGCCCTGGGTGCCACTGGCACCCACAGGAAGCTGTGCTGCTCCCAGAGTCACAGGCAGTTAACCCCAGTCAGGTCTGGATGCAAGAACCATAGGGAAAATGACAAAACAAATTAATACAACACACAGAGAAAACCCAGCACTCACTTACAAGCTCTCAGCTGAGAGCTTGTAAGTGAGTGCTGGGTTTTCTCTGTGTGTTGTATTAATTTGTTTTGTCATTTTCCCTATGGTTCTTGCACTGACTGGGGTTAACTGCCTGTGACTCTGGGAGCAGCACAGCTTCCCGTGAGTGCCAGTTGCACCCAGGGCTGAGCATGTTGCAGGGTCATGAGATGTGTACCCGGTCCAGTATGAGAGTGCAGTTCCCTTCCGTGTTTTGTATATGTCTAGGGTGATTACATATTCCTGTGCACCCTTCCCTTGTTCTCAGTTTGTTTGGATTTGAAAGCTTGCATTGTGTGGCTGTTTTAGGGTCACAGGTATTGGAAAGGACCTTGACGAGGTACCTGGGCTTGTCCCATTTGGCCAGATGCGGTAACTAACCTTTCCATTTTTGCTTTTAAATCTTAGCTCAGAGCTTGTAAGTGAGTGCTGGGTTTTCTCTGTGTGTTGTATTAATTTGTTTTGTAATTTTCCCTATGGTTCTTGCACCCAGACCTGACTGGGGTTAACTGCCTGTGACTCTGGTAGGAACACAGCTTCATGTGAGTGCCAGTGGCACCCAGGGCTGAGCATGTTGCAGGGTCATGGGATGTGTACCCGGTCCAGTATGAGAGTGCAGTTCCCTTCCATGTTTTGTATATGTCTAGAGTGATTACATATTCCTGTGCACCCTTCCCTTGTTCCCAGTTTGTTTGGATTTGAAAGCTTGCATTGTGTGGCTGTTTTAGGGTCCCAGGTATTGGAAAGGACCTTGACGAGGTACCTGGGCTTGTCCCATTTGGCCAGATGCGGTAACTAACCTTTCCATTTTTGCTTTTAAATCTTAGCTCAGAGCTTGTAAGTGAGTGCTGGGTTTTCTCTGTGTGTTGTATTAATTTGTTTTATAATTTTCCCTATGGTTCTTGCACCCAGACCTGACTGGGGTTAACTGCCTGTGACTCGGGGAGCAGCACAGCTTCCTGTGAGTGCCAGTGGCACCCAGGGCTGAGCATGTTGCAGGGTCATGGGATGTGTACCCGGTCCAGTATGAGAGTGCAGTTCCCTTCCGTGTTTTGTATATGTCTAGGGTGATTACATATTCCTGTGCACCCTTCTCTTGTTCCCAGTTTGTTTGGATTTGAAAGCTTGCATTGTGTGGCTGTTTTAGCGTCCCAGGTATTGGAAAGGACCTTGACGAGGTACCTGGGCTTGTCCCATTTGGCCAGATGCGGTAACTAACCTTTCCATTTTTGCTTTTAAATCTTAGCTGAGAGCTTGTAAGTGAGTGCTGGGTTTTCTCTGTGTGTTATATATATATATATATATATGTAATTTTTATTAGATGGTGTTATTATGAGTGTAACTGTACTTTGCTATATAATTTTGATGTGTTTTGTGACACTTTTTTGTTTTGCAAAACAGTTAACCAGAGCTCTTATGTTGCGCTAACCTGACGCACATTAACTTTAATTGCGCTTGTAATACAAGCAAAAATCTGACACGCACAGTCACAATAAACCCCTTTTCGCTCACGCGCAACTGTGAGCGTGCTTCTCTAGCCCTAAATGTATTATTTTCAGATGACTATAGGTTACTGTCCAGAGGGCATGTACACAAGCAGTTACATTGCAGCATTTAGTCAGCACAAGAGGATGTAAGCATGATACAGACTTAGGTCCAGATTCTTAAAAGGTCTCTGGTCTGGAGAGATTCTCTATGACGTCTCATCAGTGCTGGGAAGTCATTTAAAGAAATTGAGACATTCCAAATTTTAGCTGTGTATCTTGCTATGCAGGTTCTGGATGTTAAGTAGGAACACATACATTACAATATAATGCTAAAAAATAATAACCCCAAAGTTTTTGCATGACCTCTCTCCATTTCATTAGATTTTAATAATCCCCCCTAAAGTCCTGAAACAGGAAAGCAAAGCCATATGATAGCATTAAAGGGACAGTCTAGGCCAAAATAAACTTTCATGATTCAGATAGAGTATGCAATTTTAAACAATTTTCCAATTTACTTTTATCACCAATTTTGCTTTGTTCTCTTGGTATTCTTAGTTGAAAGCTTAACCTAGGAGGTTCATATGCTAATTTCTTAGACCTTGAGGCCCACCTCTTTCAGATTGCATTTTAACAGTTTTTCACCACTAGAGGGTGTTAGTTCACGTATTTCATATAGATAACACTGTGCTCATGCACGCAAAGTTATCTGGGAGCAGGCACTGATTGGCTAGACTGCAAGCCTGTCAAAAGAACTGAAAAAAGGGGCAGTTTGCAGAGGCTTAGATACAAGATAATCACAGAGGCTAAAAGTATATTATTATAACTGTGTTAGTTATGCAAAACTGGGAAATCGGTAATAAAGGGATTATCTATCTTTTAAAACAACAAAAATTCTGGTGTAGACTGTCCCTTTAACTTCTACTGTCATATAACAGATGCTTAGGCACAGCCAACAGCTGCCCACATTGCTTTCAAAGTTTTAATCCTTGTGTGTGTGTCGGACATCTGGACTTTAGCATATTGATATTTCAACAGCAGCATTTTATTGTTGCTTGTTTCAGCATTTCAACACTAAAGCAATTCAGGTCTCTCCTATAGCAGGTGAAATATGAGTAGTCCTAAAAAGTATACTATTTATGGCTAAAAATATTGGGATATTATACAACAACAAATATTACAACAGATAACAATAAGACATGTGTACGTATTCCCGCTTGCCTTTATCCAGAAGTACTGTGTATACGCTGTTATCAATGCACAAGAGGATTCTGGGTAAGATATGCAATCTCTCAGGCTTTTTGCTTCTGGTACCATGTTAAAACACAGCAATCTGTCCAGAAGTGGTTTTGTTTCTGCTGCACTTATCCCAATAGGGGATTGCTGTGTTTTATTACGGTGCCAGAAGCAGATATTTGTCTGTATGGTGCAGTAACCTGGAGGGCAGTGGATGGCAGTTTATTGTAGCATAGATATGTACTCACCAGTCAGGATTGAGACAAATGTTTTTGTGTCTTGATAAGTTCTGAAGATTATAATACATTTTGTACATTTAGGGATAGATAGTGAAGCGCAAATGAACTCTCCTGCTTGAGCATTAATTGCGCTAGAAGTAAGATGTTTGCGCTAGTCAGGTTGCACTCGTATTATGAGTTTAGAGTAAACTGTTTTCACTCAAGCGGTAACCCGACTAGAGCAAAAATCCAAAGTAAGAATATCGCGTGCACAATCACGTATTGAACATTATAAGTCTGGAGGAAAAAAAGTGGAAAAACCACTCCACTTTCGTGCAAACACTGTATTTTCTCATTTGCGCTAAACCAACATGAAAATATGAATATTTCATATTCCAATGTTCTTTACCTAGCAGAATATGTTCTATTTATTCATAAATAAACTCAAAGTGACATTTACCAAAATAGTAGTGCATAGTAGAAGCTGTAGACCACAATAGACATACACAGTGTATATTTATCTTGTGTTACCTAATAAACAACGGACAGAATAAAATATCTTGAAGACCGCATATAACCCCTGGGCCGGTACTTTGAGACAACTGCTTTAAAGGGATATAATACCAATACACTAAATTACTTGAAAGTGATGCAGCATAACTGTAAAAAGCTACCAAGAAAATATCGCCTGAACATCTCTATTTATAAAAAGGAATATATTTCACCTAAAAATTTCTTAAAATAGTAAGTACACGGTGAACAGTTGCCCTTTAGCTACTTTCAGCTGCATGTTGGGAGGGGGGGGGGGGCGAGAGCAGCCTATCAGCTTCAAGTGCTGATGTCACACTTTGCTTTACTGTGATCTCATGAGATTTCACTGGAACCTCTTGAGATTTCATAGTAAACTTCCTTTAACTGAGGAGGGAAATAACATGACTGTGCCTGCACATGCCAGATGAATGCTCCCTTCCAAATCCTGGGACTAGCATCCTGATTGGCTGCATAAAATCCCTTTACAATGTGATGTGGCTAGTGAGGAAATGTTGAGGTAAAATATCTTCATTTTTTACATAGAGATGTTAAGGTGATATTTTCTAGTCAGATTTTTACAGCTATGCTTCACTTTCAAGTGCTTCAACATTTGGGTATCATGTCCCTTTAACTGAGGAGGGAAATAAAGTGACTGTGCCTGCACATGCCAGATGCACGCCCCCTTTCAAGATGTTCATGTTATATTTTCCAGTCAGTTTTTTTTTACAGATATGCTGCTGCATTTTCAAGTGATTCAGCATTTGGATAAAGTTCCTTTAATGGGATTTATCTGTCTCAACACTGACTGCCTGAACAGGCTTCAAAGAGTTTATGATGAGGATTAATCAGGCAAGATAAACATTATGCATGATTTTGCATGAGATAGCATTCGGACCAATGTTATTTCATTGTACTTGCCCAAAGAAAAGTTGTGTAATTAGTGCCTTCATGAAACAGAACAAAGAGTAGTTTTATTCAAACCAATCTCATGTTTAGTTCTGTTAGGTGAACTTTTCTCATAAATATCAAGTAGGTATTTATTTATTTGTTTTACTTTCTATAAATACATAATATTATATACATACCATTCTCATATCATTATAAATGACAGTTATCAGCAACCCCCGTTAAAAATAGCAGTATGGACCGGTTAATTCATAGAATGGCAGCCAAATGTGGCGTAGGTGCTATAATAATATTGTTCCTCTAATAGGGGTCTCAACAGAGCAAAAGGTATTCAGTGATATTAGGTCTATCCGAATAATTCAGCAGACCATTGATTAAATATTCCATTTCCATCACCATATTCCTCCAGACCTACTTTTGGTGTCATCACGTATCTGCTTAGAGCTTTTATAAAAGGGTAAGGCAAAATGTTTTTATCATGCTTAAAGGAATATTAAACAGTGCTCCTATAGTAAAAAAACAACATGTCAAATAAAAGTAAACATAAAAACATATTGTTTTAAAAAAACAGCAAAAAACTTACTTGTTTTCTAACAAAACCAGCACTCAGAAATTCTCAGTATAGCCACTTCCTATAGTGACATAAGGAAGCTGACATGCTAAGAACTTAAAGGGACAGTCCCTTTATTACCCATTCCCCAGTTTTGCACAGCCAACATGTTTTTTTAACCTCTTTTAACCTCTGTGATTACTTTGTATCTAAGCCTCTTTTGACAGCCCCCTGATCACATGGCTATTTATTTATTATGTATTGATGTGCATTTTAGCCAATTAGTGCAGTGTCATCCACAACCCACGGGTGTGAGCACAATGTTATCTATATGGCCCGAATGAACTAGCAGTTTCCTGTTGTGAAAAGCTAATCAAAAAGCATGTGATAAGGGTCAGTTTGTAGCGGCTTACAAACAGGCATGAATTTAGAGGTTTACATGTTATAAAGAATATTAATATAAAAATGTTGGTTGTGCAAAGCTGGGGAATGGGTGGTAAAGGCATTATCTATCTTTTAAACAATGACCATTTTGGTGTTGAATGTCCCTTGTGTTCTGTATCACCTAAGTAACTTACTCTGGTTCTAAGAAACACGCTCTAATGCTTTTAAGAAGGTGACACACATGCTCCATCTGGTTGCTTTCCCAGATAAAATAAATATATTAAAAAATGTATTTATCAAATTTAAAATAGAAAATTATGAAAAGGAATGGGCAAAAATGATGTGTGAACTCAGTGCTGCCATAGTAATTTGAACAGCCAATAGGATTTCAGAAGCTCTCATCCTATTGGCTGATTTGAACAGCCAATAGGATTTCAGAAGCTCTCATCCTATTGGCTAATTTGAATTTGAAGAATCAAATCAGCCAATAGGAATGCAAGGTATGCCATTTTGTAACGGGTACCTTGCATTCAACTTCAGTGTACGTCGGTGATCGTATGAAGAATTATTTATTGTGACCCACTGCTTAATGCTTTTTTTATTACAATGTTTGTTCATATGCATGATACATATGTTTAGTTTTCTTTTCCTTTAACAGAATCTTGTTGTCTAAAGTATAAATGTTTAAACACTTTAGTGCTCCTTTTTTATATAAATATATATAGATCAGTATTGAGGAAAATATTGTCTAATGTGGGGACATTTTACTTTTTCTCTAGCTTAGCCACAAGAATCAATCAATCCCATATGGCTCACTAGTAATCTCTTACCTTGACTAACTCTCAGGAAGCAGATAAAAAAATAATCTATGCCAGGAAATGAACATACTTTTAAAGGGACATGAAAGTCAAAAGTAAAATTTCATCTTTCAAATAGATTTTGTTAAAAAAAAAAAAAACAACTTCCAATGTTTTTATATTATAAAAATATGTCTTTCTATTTGTTCCTTTCCATGAGAGCATACTGAAGTAGGTTTAGGAGAGTGCATGTGACTTGAGTTCTTTCCACATATAGAATATTATTACAAACAATGCTACATACACTGCACTGCCATGTTGTGCTCAAGATATGTAACCACTCCTTAGCCTACCTAAGTATGCTCTTCACCAAAGAGACCAAAAGAGCAAATTACAATTAATAGAGGAAGTACATTGAAATTATATTTATTTTTAATTGCAATCTTTATCTGAATCATACAAACTATCTAATAGCTACGGTGTCAATGCATTAAAGGGACAGTAAAGTCAAAATTAAGTTTAAATTGACTGGACAGAGTATGACATTTTAAACAACTTTCATATATATTTCTATTATTTCTACTTAGATCTTTTGGTATCCTTTGTAAAAGGGTAATCCTATGGTGAGATCAGGAGGCCTACTTATCAAGCCGACAACTTACTTGCATTCAACAGCATCAATACGCTCGCCTGACATCGCCTAACATCACGGCCGCTCTCCATATTTAACAAAAAAGCTGCCAACGCGCACCAAGTACAGGGCGATGAGCAGCGGACTGTTGTTAACTAACAGTCATCGATCTCGCTGCTATTCGGCTTTTTCACAGCTTTATTTATACCCTGTTACCTAATCTGCCGCCCCATACACCGCCGCCACCTACATTATGTTATTAACCCCTATCCCGCCACTCCCGGAGCCCACCGCAACTAAATAAAGTTATTAAACCCTAAACCCCTGGCCTCCACATCGCCATAAACTAAATTAACCTATTAACCCCTAAACCTAACAACCCGCTAACTTTATATTACATATTAACTCATCCCTATCGTATAATAAATTTAAACTTACCTTTAGATTTAAATTAAACTATATTAAACTAATAATTAATCTACCCTAACTGTTTGACTAAAATTACATTAAACTATATTAAACTAATAATTAATCTACCCTAACTGTTAGACTAAAATTACATTAAACTACATTAAACTAATAATTAATCTACCCTAACTGTTAGACTAAATTACATTAAACTACAAATTAAATTAAATATATTATATAGTTAAAAACCTAACCCTACTCAAATAATTTAAACCTACTATTACAAATTACAAAGTTACAAAAAACTAACAACTAAGTTACAAAAAACCCCCACTAAGTTACACAAAATAAAAAATAAATTATCAAAGATTTAAACTAATTACACCTAATCTAAGAGCCCTATGAAAATAAAAAAGCCCCCCCAAATTAAAAAAAACCTAGCCTACAAGAAACTACCAATGGCCCTTAAAAGGGCCTTTTGCGGGGCATTGCCCCAAAGAAATCAGCTCTTTTACCTGTAAAAAAAAATACAAACATGCCCCCAACAGTAAAACCCACCACCCACACAACCAACCCCCCCCCAAAAAAAAACAAATCTAAAAAACCTAAGCTCCCCATTGCCCTGAAAAGGCCAAAGCCTAATCTAAAATTAAAACCCACCCAATAAACCCTTAAAAAAGCCTAACACTAACCCCCGAATATCCACTTACAGTTTCTGAAGAGCCGACATCCATCCTCAACGAAGCGACAGAAGTCCTCATCGAATCCAGCAGAAGTCTTCATCCAAGCGAGCCGACTTCTTCATCCAACCGGGCAGAAGTCTTCATCCAGACGGCATCTTCTATCTTCATCCATCCAGCGCGGAGCGGCTCCTTCTTCAAGACATCCGACGTGGAGCATCCTCTTCGTTCGAGGTCTTCTTTACAATGAATATTCCTTTAAATTACGTCATACAAGATGTTGTCCCTTAGATTCTGATTGGCTGATAGAATTCTATCAGCCAATCGGAATTAAGGTTGAAAAAATCCTATTGGCTGTTGCAATCAGCCAATAGGATTGAGCTTGCATTCTATTGGCTGATTGGAATAGCCAATTATTTTTATTTTCATAGGGCTCTTAGATTAGGTGTAATTAGTTTAAATCTTTGATAATTTATTTTTTATTTTGTGTAACTTATTTTTTTTTTTTTAACTTAGTGTTTGTTATTTTGTGTAACTTAGTTGTTAGTTTTTTGTAACTTTGTAATTTGTAATAGTAGGTTTAAATTATTTGAGTAGGGTTAGGTTTTCAACTATATAATATATTTAATTTGTAGTTTAATGTAATTTAGTATAACAGTTAGGGTAGATTAATGAATAGTTTAATGTAGTTTAATGTAATTTTAGTCTAACAGTTAGGGTAGATTTATTATTAGTTTAATATAGTTTAATGTAATTTTAGTATAACAGTTAGGGTAGATTAATTATTAGTTTAATATAGTTTAATGTAATTTAGTCTAACAGTTAGGGTAGCTTAATTATTAGTTTAATATAGTTTAATGTAATTTTAGCATAACAGTTAGGGTATATTAATTATTAGTTTAATGTAATTTTAGTATAACAGTTAGGGTAGATTAATGAATAGTTTAATGTAGTTTAATGTAATTTTAGTCTAACAGTTAGGGTAGATTAATTATTAGTTTAATATAGTTTAATGTAATTTAGTCTAACAGTTAGGGTAGATTAATTATTAGTTTCATATAGTTTAATTTAAATCTAAAGGTAAGTTTAAATTTATTATAAGATAGGGATGAGTTAATATTTAATATAAAGTTAGCGAATTGTTAGGTTTAGGGGTTAATAGGTTAATTTAGTTTATGGCAATGTGGGGGGCTGGCGGTTTAGGGGTTAATAGGTTTAGTAAGTGGTAGTGATGTGGGAGG
Organism: Bombina bombina; assembly: GCF_027579735.1. Lineage (NCBI taxonomy): Eukaryota > Metazoa > Chordata > Amphibia > Anura > Bombinatoridae > Bombina > Bombina bombina. Next base: position 548,387,478 of record NC_069499.1, read on the forward strand.
CCAGAGGTTTAGGGGTTAATAACTTTATTTAGTTGCGGTGGGATAGGGGTTAATACTTTTATGTAGGTGGCGGCAGTGTAGGGGCAGCAGATTAGGGGTTAATAAGTATAATGTAGGGGGCAGCAGATTAGGGGTTAATAACATAATGTAGGTGGCGACGGTGTAGGGGCGGCAGATTAGGGGTTAATAAGTATAATGTAGGTGGCGGCGGTGTAGTGGGCGGCAGATTAGGGGTGTTTAGACTCGGGGTACATGTTAGGGTGTTAGGCGTAAACGTAACTTTTATTCTCCCATAGGAATCAATGGGATATTGGGCAGCAGCGAACATAAGCTTTCGCTGCTTTCAGACTCCCATTGATTCCTAGGGTGGCGAATTGAAGAGCAGGTACGTTGGGCTGGAATAGTGGCGAGCGTACCTGGTAGACATTTGTTGACTAGCAAAAGTAGTCAGATAGTGCCGAATATGCATTCAGAACATCTGTACTGACGTAAGCATCAATCTGTGTCGGACTGAGACTGGCGGATCGTATGTTATGTCACAAAATTTCAACTTTGGCCGGTCTGTAGACTTTGATAAATAAGAGGAATCAAGCTCCCACAATTACGCTGCGGTTAACGGCTTGATAAATATCCCTCCAGGAGTGTGCATGTGTCTTTAGCCATCTGGCAGCTTTTGTTTACCGCATTATTTGTTGTGTCATACAAAGCTGCAAACACTACACCTATACACTACTAAAGACACAGGCATGCACCTGAGCTCCTATAAGCCTACCTAGGTTTGCTCTTCAATAAAGGATGCCAAAAGAATAAAGCTACCGAAGTGTCCGATAGCTAAAAAGTAGTTTACGGCTCCATTTTAGTACTATTGAAATATGTTGCGCTTTGCGTGCAGTCGCTCTTTTTGCATAGGTGAAAGTTAGCGTTGTGTTAACGCTTCCATCCGACGTTGGATTTCTTGAAAATCAAGTTAGTTGCTATGGTAACCCGACCTTACACTAAAAAACATACTAAATAAATGGAATGCATAATAGCAAAAACAGAATTTATGTTTACCTGATAAATTACTTTCTCCAACGGTGTGTCCGGTCCACGGCGTCATCCTTACTTGTGGGATATTCTCTTCCCCAACAGGAAATGGCAAAGAGCCCAGCAAAGCTGGTCACATGATCCCTCCTAGGCTCCGCCTACCCCAGTCATTCGACCGACGTTAAGGAGGAATATTTGCATAGGAGAAACCATATGATACCGTGGTGACTGTAGTTAAAGAAAATAAATTATCAGACCTGATTAAAAAACCAGGGCGGGCCGTGGACCGGACACACCGTTGGAGAAAGTAATTTATCAGGTAAACATAAATTCTGTTTTCTCCAACATAGGTGTGTCCGGTCCACGGCGTCATCCTTACTTGTGGGAACCAATACCAAAGCTTTAGGACACGGATGATGGGAGGGAGCAAATCAGGTCACCTAGATGGAAGGCACCACGGCTTGCAAAACCTTTCTCCCAAAAATAGCCTCAGAAGAAGCAAAAGTATCAAACTTGTAAAATTTGGTAAAAGTGTGCAGTGAAGACCAAGTCGCTGCCCTACATATCTGATCAACAGAAGCCTCGTTCTTGAAGGCCCATGTGGAAGCCACAGCCCTAGTGGAATGAGCTGTGATTCTTTCGGGAGGCTGCCGTCCGGCAGTCTCGTAAGCCAATCTGATGATGCTTTTAATCCAAAAAGAGAGAGAGGTAGAAGTTGCTTTTTGACCTCTCCTTTTACCGGAATAAACAACAAACAAGGAAGATGTTTGTCTAAAATCCTTTGTAGCGTCTAAATAGAATTTTAGAGCGCGAACAACATCCAAATTGTGCAACAAACGTTCCTTCTTTGAAACTGGTTTCGGGCACAGAGAAGGTACAATAATCTCCTGGTTAATGTTTTTGTTAGAAACAACTTTTGGAAGAAAACCAGGTTTAGTACGTAAAACCACCTTATCTGCATGGAACACCAGATAAGGAGGAGAACACTGCAGAGCAGATAATTCTGAAACTCTTCTAGCAGAAGAAATTGCAACCAAAAACAAAACTTTCCAAGATAATAACTTAATATCAACGGAATGTAAGGGTTCAAACGGAACCCCCTGAAGAACTGAAAGAACTAAGTTGAGACTCCAAGGAGGAGTCAAAGGTTTGTAAACAGGCTTGATTCTAACCAGAGCCTGAACAAAGGCTTGAACATCTGGCACAGCTGCCAGCTTTTTGTGAAGTAACACAGACAAGGCAGAAATCTGTCCCTTCAGGGAACTTGCAGATAATCCTTTTTCCAATCCTTCTTGAAGGAAGGATAGAATCTTAGGAATCTTAACCTTGTCCCAAGGGAATCCTTTAGATTCACACCAACAGATATATTTTTTCCAAATTTTGTGGTAAATCTTTCTAGTTACAGGCTTTCTGGCCTGAACAAGAGTATCGATAACAGAATCTGAGAACCCTCGCTTCGATAAGATCAAGCGTTCAATCTCCAAGCAGTCAGCTGGAGTGAGACCAGATTCGGATGTTCGAACGGACCTTGAACAAGAAGGTCTCGTCTCAAAGGTAGCTTCCATGGTGGAGCCGATGACATATTCACCAGATCTGCATACCAAGTCCTGCGTGGCCACGCAGGAGCTATCAAGATCACCGACGCCCTCTCCTGATTGATCCTGGCTACCAGCCTGGGGATGAGAGGAAACGGCGGGAATACATAAGCTAGTTTGAAGGTCCAAGGTGCTACTAGTGCATCCACTAGAGCCGCCTTGGGATCCCTGGATCTGGACCCGTAGCAAGGAACTTTGAAGTTCTGACGAGAGGCCATCAGATCCATGTCTGGAATGCCCCACAGTTGAGTGATTTGGACAAAGATTTCCGGATGGAGTTCCCACTCCCCCGGATGCAATGTCTGACGACTCAGAAAATCCGCTTCCCAATTTTCCACTCCTGGGATGTGGATTGCAGACAGGTGGCAGGAGTGAGACTCCGCCCATTGAATGATTTTGGTCACTTCTTCCATCGCCAGGGAACTCCTTGTTCCCCCCTGATGGTTGATGTACGCAACAGTTGTCATGTTGTCTGATTGAAACCGTATGAACTTGGCCCTCGCTAGCTGAGGCCAAGCCTTGAGAGCATTGAATATCGCTCTCAGTTCCAGAATATTTATCGGTAGAAGAGATTCTTCCCGAGACCAAAGACCCTGAGCTTTCAGGGATCCCCAGACCGCGCCCCAGCCCATCAGACTGGCGTCGGTCGTGACAATGACCCACTCTGGTCTGCGGAAGGTCATCCCTTGTGACAGGTTGTCCAGGGACAGCCACCAACGGAGTGAGTCTCTGGTCCTCTGATTTACTTGTATCCTCGGAGACAAGTCTGTATAGTCCCCATTCCACTGACTGAGCATGCACAGTTGTAATGGTCTTAGATGAATGCGCGCAAAAGGAACTATGTCCATTGCCGCTACCATCAAACCTATCACTTCCATGCACTGCGCTATGGAAGGAAGAGGAACGGAATGAAGTATCCGACAAGAGTCTAGAAGTCTTGTTTTTCTGGCCTCTGTCAGAAAAATCCTCATTTCTAAGGAGTCTATTATTGTTCCCAAGAAGGGAACTCTTGTCGACGGAGATAGAGAACTCTTTTCCACGTTCACTTTCCATCCGTGAGATCTGAGAAAGGCCAGGACGATGTCCGTGTGAGCCTTTGCTTGAGGAAGGGACGACGCTTGAATCAGAATGTCGTCCAAGTAAGGTACTACAGCAATGCCCCTTGGTCTTAGCACAGCTAGAAGGGACCCTAGTACCTTTGTGAAAATCCTTGGAGCAGTGGCTAATCCGAAAGGAAGCGCCACGAACTGGTAATGCTTGTCCAGGAATGCGAACCTTAGGAACCGATGATGTTCCTTGTGGATAGGAATATGTAGATACGCATCCTTTAAATCCACCGTGGTCATGAATTGACCTTCCTGGATGGAAGGAAGAATTGTTCGAATGGTTTCCATCTTGAACGATGGAACCTTGAGAAACTTGTTTAAGATCTTGAGATCTAAGATTGGTCTGAACGTTCCCTCTTTTTTGGGAACTATGAACAGATTGGAGTAGAACCCCATCCCTTGTTCTCCTAATGGAACAGGATGAATCACTCCCATCGTTAACAGGTCTTCTACACAATGTAAGAATGCCTGTCTTTTTATGTGGTCTGAAGACAACTGAGACCTGTGGAACCTCCCCCTTGGGGGAAGCCCCTTGAATTCCAGAAGATAACCTTGGGAGACTATTTCTAGTGTCCAAGGATCCAGAACATCTCTTGCCCAAGCCTGAGCGAAGAGAGAGAGTCTGCCCCCCACCAGATCCGGTCCCGGATCGGGGGCCAACATTTCACGCTGTCTTGGTAGCAGTGGCAGGTTTCTTGGCCTGCTTTCCCTTGTTCCAGCCTTGCATTGGTCTCCAAGCTTGCTTGGCTTGAGAAGTATTACCCTCTTGCTTAGAGGACGTAGCACTTTGGGCTGGTCCGTTTCTACGAAAGGGACGAAAATTAGGTTTATTTTTGGCCTTGAAAGGCCGATCCTGAGGAAGGGCATGGCCCTTACCCCCAGTGATATCAGAGATAATCTCTTTCAAGTCAGGGCCAAACAGCGTTTTCCCCTTGAAAGGAATGTTAAGTAGCTTGTTCTTGGAAGACGCATCAGCTGACCAAGATTTCAACCAAAGCGCTCTGCGCGCCACAATAGCAAACCCAGAATTCTTAGCCGCTAACCTAGCCACTTGCAAAGTGGCGTCTAGGGTGAAAGAATTAGCCAATTTGAGAGCATTGATTCTGTCCATAATCTCCTCATAAGGAGGAGAATCACTATCGACCGCCTTTACCAGCTCATCGAACCAGAAACATGCGGCTGTAGCGACAGGGACAATGCATGAAATTGGTTGTAGAAGGTAACCCTGCTGAACAAACATCTTTTTAAGTAAACCTTCTAATTTTTTATCCATAGGATCTTTGAAAGCACAACTATCTTCTATAGGTATAGTGGTGCGTTTGTTTAAAGTGGAAACCGCTCCCTCGACCTTGGGGACTGTCTGCCATAAGTCCTTTCTGGGGTCGACCATAGGAAACAATTTTTTAAATATGGGGGGAGGGACGAAAGGAATACCGGGCCTTTCCCATTCTTTATTTACAATGTCCGCCACCCGCTTGGGTATAGGAAAAGCTTCTGGGAGCCCCGGGACCTCTAGGAACTTGTCCATTTTACATAGCTTCTCTGGGATGACCAAATTGTCACAATCATCCAGAGTGGATAATACCTCCTTAAGTAGAGCGCGGAGATGTTCCAACTTAAATTTAAACGTAATCACATCAGGTTCAGCTTGTTGAGAAATGTTCCCTGAATCTGTAATTTCTCCCTCAGACAAAACCTCCCTGGCCCCATCAGACTGGTTTAGGGGCCCTTCAGAACCATTATTATCAGCGTCGTCATGCTCTTCAGTATCTAAAACAGAGCAGTCGCGCTTACGCTGATAAGTGTGCATTTTGGCTAAAATGTTTTTGACAGAATTATCCATTACAGCCGTTAATTGTTGCATAGTAAGGAGTATTGGCGCGCTAGATGTACTAGGGGCCTCCTGAGTGGGCAAGACTCGTGTAGACGAAGGAGGGAATGATGCAGTACCATGCTTACTCCCCTCACTTGAGGAATCATCTTGGGCATCATTGTCATTGTCACATAAATCACATTTATTTAAATGAGAAGGAACTCTGGCTTCCCCACATTCAGAACACAGTCTATCTGGTAGTTCAGACATGTTAAACAGGCATAAACTTGATAACAAAGTACAAAAAACGTTTTAAAATAAAACCGTTACTGTCACTTTAAATTTTAAACTGAACACACTTTATTACTGCAATTGCGAAAAAATATGAAGGAATTGTTCAAAATTCACCAAACTTTCACCACAGTGTCTTAAAGCCTTAAAAGTATTGCACACCAAATTTGGAAGCTTTAACCCTTAAAATAACGGAACCGGAGCCGTTTTTAACTTTAACCCCTTTACAGTCCCTGGTATCTGCTTTGCTGAGACCCAACCAAGCCCAAAGGGGAATACGATACCAAATGACGCCTTCAGAAAGTCTTTTCTATGTATCAGAGCTCCTCACACATGCGACTGCATGTCATGCCTCTCAAAAACAAGTGCGCAACACCGGCGCGAAAATGAGGCTCTGCCTATGATTTGGGAAAGCCCCTAAAGAATAAGGTGTCTAAAAAAGTGCCTGCCGATATAATCTTATCAAAATACCCAGATAAAATGATTCCTCAAGGCTAAATATGTGTTAATAATGAATCGATTTAGCCCAGAAAAAGTCTACAGTCTTAATAAGCCCTTGTGAAGCCCTTATTTACTATCTTAATAAACATGGCTTACCGGATCCCATAGGGAAAATGACAGCTTCCAGCATTACATCGTCTTGTTAGAATGTGTCATACCTCAAGCAGCAAGAGACTGCTCACTGTTCCCCCAACTGAAGTTAATTCCTCTCAACAGTCCTGTGTGGAACAGCCATGGATTTTAGTAACGGTTGCTAAAATCATTTTCCTCATACAAACAGAAATCTTCATCTCTTTTCTGTTTCTGAGTAAATAGTACATACCAGCACTATTTTAAAATAACAAACTCTTGATTGAATAATAAAAACTACAGTTAAACACTAAAAAACTCTAAGCCATCTCCGTGGAGATGTTGCCTGTACAACGGCAAAGAGAATGACTGGGGTAGGCGGAGCCTAGGAGGGATCATGTGACCAGCTTTGCTGGGCTCTTTGCCATTTCCTGTTGGGGAAGAGAATATCCCACAAGTAAGGATGACGCCGTGGACCGGACACACCTATGTTGGAGAAAGTGGAAGTTAATTTTTTAGACGTTGTATCAAACTTGTGTCCCTGGTGTTTCATGTAAGGCCTCAATGTTTTACATTTGGCCACTATTACCATAAGACACCAGTTATACAATGCATTTATAGTAGATCCATTTCATAGCAGCGTCTCCCAGCTCTCATTGTTTATTCTTAATGTATTAAAAAATGATTTGTGTGAACTGGAAAAAAAATGTGTCACTCTTTACCGAATAGTAATTTTTTTCAATATCATTTTTTATAGTTTCTTTTTTTAACAGTAAGCAGTAACTACCAAAGGTATAACACACATAAATCTACAACAAATATACTAGACTTGTGCAGCAGCAAAAAAAACAGAATTTATGTTTACCTGATAAATTTCTTTCTCCAACGGTGTGTCCGGTCCACGGCGTCATCCTTACTTGTGGGATATTCTCTTCCCCAACAGGAAATGGCAAAGAGCCCAGCAAAGCTGGTCACATGATCCCTCCTAGGCTCCGCCTACCCCAGTCATTCGACCGACGTTAAGGAGGAATAATAGCATAGGAGAAACCATATGGTACCGTGGTGACTGTAGTTAAAGAAAATAAATTATCAGACCTGATTAAAAAACCAGGGCGGGCCGTGGACCGGACACACCGTTGGAGAAAGAAATTTATCAGGTAAACATAAATTCTGTTTTCTCCAACATAGGTGTGTCCGGTCCACGGCGTCATCCTTACTTGTGGGAACCAATACCAAAGCTTTAGGACACGGATGAAGGGAGGGAGCAAATCAGGTCACCTAAATGGAAGGCACCACGGCTTGCAAAACCTTTCTCCCAAAAATAGCCTCAGAAGAAGCAAAAGTATCAAACTTGTAAAATTTGGTAAAAGTGTGCAGTGAAGACCAAGTCGCTGCCCTACATATCTGATCAACAGAAGCCTCGTTCTTGAAGGCCCATGTGGAAGCCACAGCCCTAGTGGAATGAGCTGTGATTCTTTCGGGAGGCTGCCGTCCGGCAGTCTCGTAAGCCAATCTGATGATGCTTTTAATCCAAAAAGAGAGAGAGGTAGAAGTTGCTTTTTGACCTCTCCTTTTACCTGAATAAACAACAAACAAGGAAGATGTTTGTCTAAAATCCTTTGTAGCATCTAAATAGAATTTTAGAGCGCGAACAACATCCAAATTGTGCAACAAGCGTTCCTTCTTTGAAACTGGTTTCGGACACAGAGAAGGTACGATAATGTCCTGGTTAATGTTTTTGTTAGAAACAACTTTTGGAAGAAAACCAGGTTTAGTACGTAAAACCACCTTATCTGCATGGAACACCAGATAAGGAGGAGAACACTGCAGAGCAGATAATTCTGAAACTCTTCTAGCAGAAGAAATTGCAACTAAAAACAAAACTTTCCAAGATAATAACTTAATATCAACGGAATGTAAGGGTTCAAACGGAACCCCCTGAAGAACTGAAAGAACTAAATTTAGACTCCAAGGAGGAGTCAAAGGTTTGTAAACAGGCTTGATTCTAACCAGAGCCTGAACAAAGGCTTGAACATCTGGCACAGCTGCCAGTTTTTTGTGAAGTAACACCGACAAGGCAGAAATCTGTCCCTTCAGGGAACTTGCCGATAATCCTTTTTCCAATCCTTCTTGAAGAAAGGATAGAATCCTAGGAATCTTAACCTTGTCCCAAGGGAATCCTTTAGATTCACACCAACAGATATATTTTTTAAAGCCTTAAAAATATTGCACACCAAATTTGGAAGCTTTAACCCTTAAAATAACGGAACCGGAGCCGTTATAAGCTTTAACCCCTTTACAGTCCCTGGTATCTGCTTTGCTGAGACCCAACCAAGCCCAAAGGGGAATACGATACCAAATGACGCCTTCAGAAAGTCTTTTCTAAGTATCAGAGCTCCTCTCACATGCGACTGCATGCCATGCCTCTCAAAAACAAGTGCGCCACACCGGCGCGAAAATGAGACTCTGCTTATGCTTTGGGAAAGCCCCTAAGAAATAAGGTGTCTAATACAGTGCCTGCCGATATTATTATATCAAAATACCCAGATAAATTGATTCCTCAAGGCTAAATATGTGCTAATAATGAATCGATTTAGCCCAGAAAAGTCTACAGTCTAAATAAGCCCTTGTAAAGCCCTTATTTACGATCGTAATAAATATGGCTTACCGGATCCCATAGGGAAAATGACAGCTTCCAGCATTACATCGTCTTGTTAGAATGTGTCATACCTCAAGCAGCAAGAGACTGCACACTGTTCCCCCAACTGAAGTTAATTGCTCTCAACAGTCCTGTGTGGAACAGCCATGGATTTTAGTTACGGTTGCTAAAATCATTTTCCTCATACAAACAGAAATCTTCATCTCTTTTCTGTTTCTGAGTAAATAGTACATACCAGCACTATTTCAAAATAACAAACTCTTGATTGAATAATAAAAAACTACAGTTAAACACTAAAAAACTCTAAGCCATCTCCGTGGAGATGTTGCCTGTACAACGGCAAAGAGAATGACTGGGGTAGGCGGAGCCTAGGAGGGATCATGTGACCAGCTTTGCTGGGCTCTTTGCCATTTCCTGTTGGGGAAGAGAATATCCCACAAGTAAGGATGACGCCGTGGACCGGACACACCTATGTTGGAGAAATTTGATTTGTCTAAATCTATCGGAGCAAATATTCTAATAGATAATTTATTCGGAATATTCATCTGCCCCACTATTCTGTATTTGTTTAATTTTAAACTAAAAGAATACTGAATATTCGGGGAACATTTACATTCGGTTTTGTTAAATGGATGTAATTATCCCTTTGCCACAGGTGAAAAAGTTCCCCTTTAGCATTATAGCTGACAGCTGATATAGCGCACTGGAGAGCTAATGCTGATCCTTCTTTACAGAGCCCCAGGACGCACTAATAGGAGGCTTAGCGCAACGGATCCCAGGGTTTGCACTAAAGGATTTTCTCTAGGACCCACTGCGCTAAGCCTTCTACTAGAGCATCCCGGGCTCTGTGCAGAACTGTCGGGATTAGTGTGGCTCTCCAGCTTGCTAGAGGTAATTATTTAAACCCTAAATGTAATTTAAAGGGACACTCAAGCCAAAATGAACTTTTATGATTCAGATAAAGCAGCAGTTTTAAGGCACTTTCCAATTTACTTCCATTATCAATTTTTGAACAGTCTTTTTGTATTCATACTTTCTGGGGAACAAGATCATACTGAGCATGTGCACAAGCTCACAGGGTACAGGTATACTAGTCTTTGATTGGCTGATGTCTGCCACATGATAGAGGGGGCAGGAAAATAGGAGAAAAAATACATTTGTCAGAAAAAAAAATCTACTGCTTATTTGAAATTCAAAGTAGGTGTTAAATCATTGTCTTTTTATTATGCACTTCTACTGCACTGAATGGTCCTTTAAAAAACCCTTGAGTGCTAATGACGGCTCAGAGCCGTCATTAGCACTCAACTACCTTTTTTGCAATCTGGGGGCCCCCACCCGCTCTTACCCCGGCGATCGGGCCTGCATAGTGACAGGCATCGCCGGGGCTTCCTGTTACGTGCGGTGATGTCACGCGCAATGACATGATGATGTCACCACGCAACTTTATTTAAAATTGTCAATGCAAAGTATAGGGAAAGGGGGCATGCTGCTTATAAACCTGTATCTCAGGGATCTAAGCAGCTACAGACCCCCAAGACCCACCATTGGAAAGGTAATCGCCTAGTGGTGTGTGGCATCTGGGGATAAAAAAGTTTAAAAAAAAATATTTTTTGAAAATAGTAAAAACAGAAAAATATTAAATTCAGCTTAGCACTCAAAGGGTTAAAGGAATGAATGTACAAGCATAAAATATATAAATATATTTTATTGTATAATAATAATAATTATAACATTCAAAATAATTATAAAAACTGTTTAAAATAATATACTAATGGTAAAGTAAAACAGTCAGATATTTATAAAGTTAATATTTCACAGACTAATACTATTTAACATTATAAGGCTTCTGCCATTAGCTAAGATTATTTTAAAGGGACAGTAAACGGCTTGAGATTGTTATGTACATTGCAATATAATTGCATTATTTGTTTTCCCCTTTTCATGTAATTTAGCTGTGAACATTGAGGACTTTTGTAATTCTCAGAACTTGAAATGCACCCTGCTGACTTATTAAAGGGACAGTCTAGTCCAAAAAAAACTTTCATGATTCAGATAGGGCATGTATTTTTAAACAATTTTCTAATTTACTTCTATCACCAATTTTTCTTTGTTCTCTTGGTATTCTTAGTTGAAAGCTTAACCTAGGAGGTTCATATGCTAATTTCTTAGACCTTGAAGGCCGCCTCTTAAGAATGCATTTTAACAGGTTTTTCACCACTAGAGGGTGTTAGTTCATGTTTTTCATTTAGATAACACTGTGCTTGTGCACGTGAAGTTACCTGGGAGCCATCACTGATTGGCTAAACTGCAAGTCTGTCAAAAGAACTGAAATAAAGGGGCAGTCTGCAGAGGCTTAAATACAAGATAATCACAGAGGTAAAAAATATATAAATATAACTGTGTTGGTTATGCAAAACTAGGGAATGGGTAAACAAGGGATTATCTATCTTTTAAAACAATAACAATTCTGGTGTAGACTGTCCCTTTAAGGTTAACACTGCGACATATGACCCTAATTGGCTTTAAAGGATAACAACTGCAATGTACTTTATACTTACACTATGGGCTAGATTTATGAAGCCCCTACGGCAGCCCTACGGCAGCAAGTTCTCACAAGAACTTGCTCGCCGTGATTTATCAAGCAGCGGTCACCAGACCGCTGCTTGATAACGCTCTTCGCCACCTCTAAACTGGTGAAATTCAATCTCCTCGGTCGAGTCCGACCGAGGAGATTGACAGCTCCTGCCCGCGCGTGATTGGCTGTGCGCGGGTAGGGGGCGGGATTGCACGCGAGCGCAAAATTGCGCTAGTGTGTAATGCCAAATACCTGCGGGTAATTTCGCCAAGCCACAGGCGAGCTGAGGTGTACTGGGGCGCGTTTATGCGCCCCTGTACGCCTCAGCTATAATAAATTTAGCCCTATGACCACTATGAGTAACATAGTTGTCTAAAGATTGTATCCTCCAAATAATTTTGGCTATTGAAAAACAATTGCAGTAATTTGTTTTAAAAATATTTTAGACTTATATGATGATATGATATCTTACACTCTTAAAAATAAAAACCTGGGGGGGCGGAGCTAACCGCTTAAGTGGATGGTCGCATCGTTGCAGAGCTCCCGGCTCCAGCTATATAGAATGGGACTTATCTAACAGTTTTTGCTACTTACATTCTCTTTATTGATTACCCAAATCACGCCTGATACCCTGAAGAGGAGTCCGGGAGCCCACAAAAGCCCTACTATACCCGATCTGCCACATTATCAGCCTATACCCTAATCTGGCTTATTGGGGCCTCTCTGCGACGCTTCCAACACTTCTCCTCAGAGCATTGAGTTTAAAAGTTGTTTTTTATTTACTTCCTAACTGAAATATACCCGCATTGGACATGGAGGAGGCACACGAGATGTTGCAGGCTACGCTATTGGCCTTTGATCGCCAGTTAGACCGGTGTTTTTTTTAACTTGCTTGACACCCTGAAAATGGCGGTTCAGGGAGTCGCAGATATGAGAAGCGATGGCGTCATACAAACCGACAAGCTAACTGAGCAATACCCAGAACAACTATGTGAGGAGTCGCGGAGTAGCTTCACTCATACTGGCTCTAACCTAGATACTGAGCCCAAGTGGATAGATGCGGTGAATCTGCGCCCACCTGACCGCACCACAGGAGGACCTCTAAAAGCAGCAGTTAACAGGAGCAGCATAACCAGATCGGAGAGTTATATACAGGTATCGATCCAGATGGACATAAAAGACCAGAATGACTCCCTTCAGCCCCTCTCTGCTCCTTCAGAGCCAGCACCGGGGAATGTAACATGTCGGGAGGTGTTACCACCCTGCACAGCTAAGCTCACACAGGCCCCTTACAACACTGACTTGCAGTCATCCACGCAGCCACATTTTATTATCTCCAGTATTCTGCCAGCCAGCTGAGGACAGCCAACGGGAGATTTGAGACGCACAACTGTTGCCTTGACAGGTAGTAAGCCCGATCGGAGCTTTGTCACTTCTAACCATATACATAACTTCCAGCTATTATCTGCACACCCCTACCTACTCTGGTTCGTGCAGGTCGCTGTAATAACCCTTGGCCTGCAATTTTCAGTCTACATAGGGCCCTGGATCAGTTTGCTGGTGGGTCTTTGTTGTAGGCAGACTAGCAAAGTTGGGATCGGCTAGCTGCTCTGAGACGGTTTGGCGTATGGGTCTGATACTTCACGGCACATTAGTATGGCTTGTTTTGGAACTCTACCCTCTACTTTGACTCATTTACACAATCTGTAAAAATGACGATCCTTAGGTCTGATGAGAGTTCATTGAGTCACCCTGCTTCAGCTAGATCGATATATTAAATTCATGGACACTCCTCATGGCAAAAGCAGACTTTCTCCTATTACCTTGTTTTGATGTTTACTATTTTGCAGGGTCATTATATTTAGGCCTCAGTGTAAGGGGATAAGCTAGGACCAAGATTGCATAAAGACTTTTTGAGACTTGACCTAGCTTAAATTGGGCTGTAAGTTCCTAGTACATTGTTCATTATGTTTAGGTTATATTGTTATACATATATGATTATGCTTGACTTTCGTAGTACCTGATAATTTCTATAGGTATACAGTTGAAACCTGTTTAGCACTAGTTAAAGCCAAAAGCCTAAGTAAACCCATGTCTATGATTGGTATGCACACTTTAGAATGCTATAGCTGTGCAGGGTGAATGACATGGCTGTTGCGCATTTTCCCTTCCCCTATGTCTCGTCACTCTACATCTTTTGAGTTTTAACTTATTTAAGTATCATCTGCTGTGTCTTTTATATATGTACTAGACTCAAGAATATCAGGCAAAGTGTCATAGTCCCACAATATCTTGCCGTGGTCAACTAGAAATAATACAATATATTCTCTCTTATATCTAAATCCCTAGCATAACAGTGTGTTCTCTGTAATGTCTTTATATTGTCTGTGGCCTGCTTACATATAGATATATACATATATACACTCACCTGCAGAGAGAACAGTCTCTGTAATTTTTTACATCTAATTCCTATAGTGACACATTAGCAGTTCAATGGCCAAGCCCCTAGAGCATAATCTCCTAACCCATGTGGAAGTATACTAGATAGCCTTAACAGAGAAAGAACCTGACTGCCTTATATCATAGGGAACATTATCTATAAATCTTAAATAGAACCTAATATACTGATATATAAACGGGATTCTATGGAAATGCTGTGCCCTATAGATACACCTTGTGTTGTTTATCACTATATTCTAAGTGAACCCTGTCCCTGCCTCTCGACTGAATATACAACAAATCGTTTCTTTGATGTATGCCCCACTGTTTATAGAAAATGACCTTTGTTTACTCCCTCTACTTTCCGAACTTGACATTTTACAGAACTCCGCCCCTCATTCCCCCCCCCTTATTTCACTGTGAGCAGCTCTCGCCCGCTGAACTTCCTTTCCCTCTCCCCGCTAACTTGGCCCAAAAGTGGCCGAATAAAATCTAACCCCCAATTGCCTCAAACGTTGTCCATTTTCCAGATTAAAATAACTATATAAACAGCAATTTGGGGACCATTTCCATCATATATAAAAAAGAGGTTCCATTTCCATTACCATCTATCTCCACTCAGGTTATATTTGTCTAATAATTGTACTTTTGTTTGCTGGATACAGGTTGTTAATTTCGTTGTTTATAATGCCAGTGAAATGAATACCTGACACTGTTCTTTATCATATAGATATGGTTCTGATTTTCTTCCAGAGATGTACAAATTTCATGCCCAGAATGGTTTTGTCTTTATCTCTCTGATATGTTTTGGGGTATATAATTACTGATATATCCTTATTGTCAATGGTTGAATATTTACTGTAATGTGCTTTATAACCTCAATAAAAATATATTTCAAAAAAATAAAAACCTAACCTTACCTTAAAACTAACAAACCTAACATTACTGGGGGGGAAAAAAACATTTAAAAAAAAAAGGCCTTTTGTAGGGCATTGCCCTAAAGTCTACAAACCTCTACAATTAACCCACCACCCCCAAAAATGGCTAGCTTAAAAAAAACCACTCTAAGGGGCCGAATTATCAAGCTCCATGCCCCTGTTTCCGCACAAGCATTTAGAACGATTTTTATTTAATATCTCATGCAAAAATAAACTGTGTGTCTGGCTTTTTCCCAAAAACGTCTTCTAACAGAAAACATATATTTTCAAAAGTTCCGTTTTGATGGTAAGCTAATCATACCCACTTTCATATATGCTGGCCGTGCGGTCACTAGAGCACAGTCCCCTCTCTGATCCAGCCCCTATGATGACGTCACCGGTAGTGTGAACACGGACGTGCTTTCTCAATGAAAAGCTTGTCCGTGTTCAGCTGTAAGTTAATGATGTATTCTACTTAATGTAAACTCATTCTCTCTATGTTATGATCTAACAAATATTTGAAAACATAATTCCACCCAACCACTACATTTTCAAACATACATTTTTGCAACTGTAAAAAAAACGTAAGATATATTTTGTAGCACTTTTGCTGTGCATCATTTTGAAATTAGACAAGCAAGTGTAATCGTTTTGTTGATATTATAAATAGTGATATTTTTCTCTTGTATTTTTTTATTATTTTAATGAACCACATATTTTTATTCAAACAAGAGAAAGACAGGTTTAGTTTAGTTTAAAACTCTTCTTTTATTTCAGATCATGTTTGTTTTGAAAAATCTTGTTGAGGTTGATAGTCAATTTTGGGCATATTACTCATAAAACCATCCAATTTCAGTAATGGGGGTCAATGTATCAAGCTCCGTACGGCTCGTCGTAAACAGAAGTTATGAAGCAGCAGTCTAAAGACCTATTCCAAAACTGTATTGCTATTGCTATGCATTGTCAATAGTCTATCTCTTTTAGCTCCAACAAATAATTGCTTTTCTGACAAAGGTCTCGTTTCCATTGAGATGGTAAAGTTTGGAAACTGGTGATAAAAACATTTATCTCCATTAAAGTCTATGGAGAATTTTTGGGTTACCACCAGTTTCCAAACTTTACCACCTCAATGGAAAATAGGCCAAAGGGAGTAATCTGAAAATTTTAATTCAGAGTAGTTGATAAATCATTATATTTTTATTATGCACTTGTTAATTGTGGAATTCTACTGCATCGAGTGGTCCTTTAGCATATATATATATATATATATATTTTTTTTTTACTAAATAAGCACTGCTTCATATCCCTTTAACAAATTGTAGTGATTCCCCTCCCCTCAAAAAGAACGGAGTGCATAAAACTGATGGCAGAATCCTGACACCCCTACATGCCGCACAGTGATTAGCTGATAAGTACAGGAGCTCTTTTATATATGCCCCTAATAGGCCACAGTTAAAGGGATACTTTCATGATTCTGAATTTTCTAATTTATTCCTATTATCAATTTTTCTTCGTTCTCATGCTATCTTTATTTGAAAAGGCAGGAATGAAAGCTTTGGAGCTGGCCTATTTTTTTGTTCAGTACCCTGGATAGGGCTTGTTAATTGGTGCCTGCATTTAGCCATCCAATCAGGAAGTGCAGCCCAGGTTCTCAACCTAAAATGGGCCGGCTCCAAAGCTTTTATTCCTGCTTTTTTGAATAAAGATAGCAAGAGAAGGAAGAAAAATTGATAATAGAAGTAAATTAGAAAGCTGCTTAAAATTGCATAGTCTATCCGAATCATGAAGAAAATATTTTGGGTTTAGTGTCCTTTTAAGGAAATAAGAGAACATCCAAAAGGCTTTGAAATGGTTGTAAATAAAATAAGTTTCAAATGGTATTAAACCATTAAGTTTGTATGCAAGTCTGTTGTAGTGAATTTATAATGCACATATAAAGAAAAACTTACTTTAATGTCTCTTTAATTCAGGGCCTTCAACATTTGATTCTTGAAGTAAGGCCTAGCAGCCAACACTTCATGGGACATCCAGTTTGATTATTTAAATTTGACAATGCACATCTGATCTTAGAGATGAGACCAATAGCTTTTAAATAAACCCCAATGTGCATTGTTAATGGAAATCAGGATTTTTTTCAACAGGAATATAATCACTTTAAATTGATATTCAGCAGAATTACCCAAATTGGTATTTTTCTGAATGGAAGAGGTTTCAGCAACCAAGTCATTTAGCTGAATGCATCATCAATGTGTTGTAACTAGCAAGTTCGAGTTTTGTAATACCATGATAATAGTTTTACATTGTAAATACAGTTTTGTATACAAAGCCCTATGTGTAATATTTTAGCCTACAGCAGCACATAAATGGTTAAAGTTAATTTATGTTGGTGATTTTTAAAAGGTCGAGCACAAAGCTAAGCATCAAGGCTGCATCTATAGAGTACTATAGAGAGTTTTAATGCCCTTCTTCCCCTGTCTTCTTGTTCTGCACAAATCACTTTATATCTAATATAATTGTTCTGTTTTTGCAAATTCAGAGCAGTTAAGCCCTTTGAGGTCTGTGGTGTTGCAGTAATAAATGACGGTACACCACATCCCCTAGGAAAAACAAACACTGACAGCTTTAAACAAATAACTAATGCTATCAAATTTGCTTCATTTTCTTGACATCCTTTGTTGAAGAGTAGACTCAAGAGCAGAAATGCACTATGGGACCTAGTTGAACAAATCTGTTGAGACAGTGACAGGATATATGTGCAGCCACCAATCAGCATCAAGCTCCCAGCAGTCCATGGATGATCCTGAGCCTACCTAGGCATGCTGTTCATTGAAGGATACCAAGGGAACAAAGTAAATTAGATAAACATAAATTGTATTATTTTTTTTTCTTCAATCGTATGCTTTACCTAAATCATGAAAGAAAACATGTTGGTTTCATGTCCCTTCAAAGTAAAAATGGAACCTTCAAATACTCAATAATTTTAAGTGGTATTTAGACCTACCTGTCCCAGACATGTCCAAATCGTTGACTGTCACACATCACAAGCCACTCTGAAAAACATACAACGAATTGCATTACCTGAGTAAGTAAAAGTACCTGATTAATATAGCAACATCACAAGC
Source organism: Bombina bombina (assembly GCF_027579735.1). Classification (NCBI taxonomy): domain Eukaryota; kingdom Metazoa; phylum Chordata; class Amphibia; order Anura; family Bombinatoridae; genus Bombina; species Bombina bombina. Next base: position 548,405,591 of record NC_069499.1, read on the forward strand.
TAGGTCCACTCTTATGCTTAAAAACAGATTTATATATATATATATATATATATATATATATATATATACACATATATACACACACATATATATATATATATATCTGGCTGTGTTTTGTAGGTAGTTGCGCCTAAAATGGTAGAGAGAGGTGAAGAAGCACTCGGAGTCAGTCTGATGATTGCTGCTGATATCTCACTTCCTCCGGAGCGAGATGAAGTGTTAGTAGTTTGTAGAGATGTTGTTTCTATCAGCGCTTCCAGGAGACGTTCCACATGTGCATATATAGGTGCAACAGAAATAAATATATCTCCAAAAAGTTAAATAGTTTGGTCAGCAAAAAATAAAGCGTAGATAGCTCACCTGTTAGATCACAGGGACCGGTGATCAGCGTCGAGTACCTTTCTAGGTTTGGTTTTACAGGAATGACTTATGTGCCCATAAGTAAATAAAATGTTAGACTGCCCAGAGGGTCTGATAACTGGACTAAAAAAGGAATTGTAGGAGTACCCCTCTGATTCCACTCTGTATGATTGGACAGAGGGTGGATAGAAGGGGTATTCCACTATATTCTGAGCTGTATATCCGTGGGGATAAAAATATATACAAACAAAAAATATTAAAAAACTTTATTATGAAATAGTTAATATTTTGAAATAGTAAAAATATTTGACATAAAATGTATGTTTGTAAGTAAGTAGTTGATGTCAAATAAATATGTGAAATGAAATCATTAATATAAGAGAAATATGTATAAAAAACAGGGATGATATACAAATGAGGATCTAAAAATGAAAATAGCGAGATAGTAAAATCTAATGGTGTAAAAAATACAAGACTGGGAACAGCGTATAAAAACTGACTAACAAAAATGTTGGATGGTACAAATAAATAAGCTGATAGTTTAAATACATATAAACCAGTGGGGTATTGCGAGGTCTATTAATAAGTGGGGATATTAAACAATGTGATAAAATCTAATACAAATAAGAGTTGGCGAAAATGGTAGTCAAAAACTGAGAAATATAAATGCGGATATGAAAAGGATAAAGTGATTTGGTGCAGTCAATCTGGGCATCTATTTGGATAAAAACTTATTGCTGTGTATGATAAATGCGGTGCGTGGATTGCTAGAAGCATTAACTTCTGCAGTGTGAGACTGTCGGGCGTGTGGCTCAAACAGCGTGTATCGGATATCCGGAAGTGACGTCACGAACGTACGTCACGTGCCTTACGCGTCTCGTGAGCGTATCAGCTCACTTCATCAGAGGCATGACCAAACTAACTTATTGGAGATATATTTATTTCCGATGCACCTATATATGCATATGTGGAACGTCTCCTGGAAGCGCTGATAGAAACAACATCTCTACAAACATATATATATATATATATATATATATATATATATATAACACATACATACAGTACATACATACATATATATACATACATACATATATACATATATTTTTCACTCCCATTTTATAAAATACTTCGGTTGCATGTGTTTTGTGTTAATTATGTAGATTCTGTCAACAGAATTACTTCATATATTCCTTGTTGTAATTTTATCTGTCCTCCACTTCTAATATACTTCAGATAAATGTCTATTGGAAATAATTACTTTATTTATTTATGCTTACTTTGAAGATACATAGTAATTTTCAGATGTCTTTTTACACAAAAATCAACTAACATTTTTTTCATTTAAAAAAATAGTAATATTCAAATGCTTTTTTTAGTTATTAATATGGCGTCAGACTCATGTAAGATAATTTAGGAAACAATGATATTTATTTCTTGTATTCCTTTCAAATTTAAATTCCATGTGCTGAGTAAACTTACATGCTGGCCTGCCTATCTCTGCTGTAAAGCAATCTACATATATTGTTTAATGGCACTACAAATTTTAGGTTGAAAAATTTCTGAAGCTTCTGAAAAAGCATTTGTGTTCCTGAAACTACCATGTAAACATTTTTAATAACATTTGTAATACTCATTTGTTTGACGATACAGATAGCTCTTTCCCCATGAGTGGATTCATTTAGACGTGGATATACTTATATTGGAAGATTCATGACAACAGCTAAATTCAGGATGATTAGAGCAATGAAACTTGGAACCTGTGAGTAGAAACCTAACCATTACTTTTTATTGTTCTAAAATACTATAACATTTGAATTAGTTAGTGTTATTATTAGTGTAACTGTACTTTGTGTTTTGCAACATTTTTTTGTTTCGAGACAGTTAACCAGGGTTCTGAAGTAGCGGTAATCATTCTTGCATTAATTGCAATTGCGCTCAAGTGATCGCGTTTACTTTCAACTCGTAATACTTGTGATAAGCCCGACGAGCACAAACCCCCGTGATAAACCCCTTACGTTTGCACTCCACTCATAATCTGGCCCTAGGTTAGGGACATACTGATTGCCATTCAAACCAAATTCTGCTTGAGCAAGCACCCTGAACTGGCAGGTGGACTACATGGCAGTCTTGCATTACATTTACAAAGAAATTTTATAATGGAAAAATGTATTAGTACCCAAGTAGAATTAACCTGTGTCTTAAATGGTAGGGGCTAGAGTTCATGTGGCAGAATGATCACAGTGTCACTCCTTTATAATTGAGGAAGAGCTATACGTTTTCTGTCCTTTTACAGGAATATATCAAAGCTATGGACCACAGATTCTTGGTCACCCTGTGGATTCAGGCTCTTTGGATACTGTAGTGGCAGCCTTAAAAACTAGACCAACCATATAACCTGTTGATGAATAGGAAAGACACAAGCATTTAATATTCCTAACTACAGGAAAAATTTGGAAACTTGATTCTTGAAGAGATATCTGGACAGACTTAGCTCTGAAATTTCTCCCAGGAAACAGACTTTATTTGCTAGAACATTCAGATGGTTTGATTTTTTAATCAAAAGGCAAAAAAAGTCTAATTTACCACTGATGTGTAAAAAGCCAGTATGTCTATAGACACTGATTTCACAAGAATATTGTACAGATAAATAGTTTATGTAATTTTTAAACCATAGAGTAATTTTAGTAGTGGAAGAGGATGAATTAAAATGAATCTCCACTTGTGGCTCAAACTCAACATCCCTGGATTAGGTGTTTCTTGTTAAGGGGTAATCCAAAATTAAATGGCCAGGTTCTGGCTATGCTTTTAAAACTAATCCTTTACAAGTTCTGTGAAGGTATTATTGCTTAGAGATACAGTTACCGCTGCCCATAGTACATAGTTGGCACATAGCAGTTGGCTTGATGAGTAAACAGGAAACCTGGACAGAAATAACAGTGTTTCATAAGGGGAGTTTTTAGTTTGCTTAAATTTGTTATATAATTTATATCCATTTTATAAAATTTTACAGAACTTGATAAATAAACACTCAGAACATATATTTGCAATGTTTTTACTAATGTTATTCGAATGCACTTAACATACTGTAAGGTATGATTTAACAAAATTGATAATACATGTTTAATAATTTTATTAATCCAGAAGAGCTTGTCGTTGTTAGCTGACACAAATACACTATCCGAGGAACAGGAAATGCATACAAAGAAAAAATGGATGTGTTTGTATTAAGTAGAATTGTATATTTATGAAAACAACATCTTAAATAAAATAAGAGTGTGACTAGCCACAATCGAGCAAAGTTGTCTAATTGAACCGGTGCAAACAATTGGAGTCACTGCCTGCCTAACCACCTCCAGGCCTAGCAACATTCCCAAAGCACCTAGTCATGGTCTAGACTGCCCAACTCTACCCATATTACATCTAGCTTTGCGTGCCATACTCCATTACTCTACCGTCACCCACCCTGACTCTGCCTACCCAAAATTCTTAACATGATCACCAGGCTTCTAGCACCACCCATGGAAAGAACCAATATGCTTTACTGGACCTTTAGTATAACTTAGATTGATTACTCTAGCTTTCTCTCTGAGCATGTTTACATTGTATTGCACAAACCTCATATAATTATAATAAGTATTACTAAAAAATCATCATTCCAGGCAAATAATAATGTTGGATATTGTCTTTTTACGTAAACATTAGAGATGTGTGTAAATTAAAATAAAAAATAAAACAGCAGAGGATCAACGGCACAGCAGCTAGCGCTACTGTTACAAACAACAGCAAGGGGTTGCCCAAAAGTGAAGCTTACATCCTTATTGGCTGAAACAGGAATCAATTAACTGACAAGAACATTGCTAAATTATTATTAAATAGCGGAAATTTGAACCTTTGAAGCCTTTCTTGCCTGCAGGGGCCTTTAGAGTATGCCGTTTGCATTTGTTTGTGTGCTTGTTTCTTAAAGGGAGTGCGCGATTCTTGTTTTCAGACAAATGTAACACATAACACAAATTTTGTTTTTTGTTTTCTTTTCATTCATCCAAAGCTGAATGCACATATATATGAACATCATCTTCAAAATACTTGGCTTCAGTTTGAAGTTGTCCTGGTTAGTGGTTTGCAACTGCATCTCTCCCCTCCCCCACCCCACCCCACCCCAAATAAATCCAATTTTCCAACAGAATAAACACAGGGATCGTTTATCAAGTCTAGATAGAAGCATCTCATCCAGGGGATATTTTTTGTAGTTTCTGCCCACGCCAAATACCTTTGGGAGTGATGAAATTATTGCGTGAGTCACAAACAACTAAGGTTTCAAAGTAAAAAATATTTTTGAAGTGTCACTCTTCTTTATAGATCATTTAATATGAGAAATGTGTATGCAGTAAGCAGTGTAAGCTATGTCAAGCAATCTGTTATTTGTAGAAACTTTACAAAGGTTTGGGAGATGCTGGTCATTTTATAATAATGTTCTCATTTTAGGGCATATTCCAAACATTCATAAACATAAACTGAATTTAGTATCTGAAAAATAGAAATGCAAGTTGCAAGTCACGTAGGAGAAGAGCTCATTTAAAATCCTCCCCTTCCTGGTGAATGTTTTTGTAGTTTTTACATGTCTAGTAAACTCTTCTGCAGTTTTACACAGTGGGCTGTTTTCTATTAGTCTGGCTGCTCCAGGAAGTCTCCTGAAGGATTTCATTAGCTGCTTTTCAGCTAGAACCTTTGTTTTTATTGAGATTGTTTACCTATTTTAAATAAGAAAATAAGCTGCATCTGTTTGCGGAGAAGAAATCTTTAAAAAAAAAAAAACACCCACCAAACATATTGATTTGATTTGCCAGAGTAACCTAGGCAAATACTGGTTATTTTAACACATATAAATTGTATTTTATTATTATTAATAATTATTATTTGGTGAATTTGATTGTTAAATCACTTGAAATAGCTGCAGCGTATATAAAAATGTTTACTATGAAATATCACATCTCTATGTAAAATGGGAAGAAATTGTAACTCAAATTTTCCACAGTAGCCACATACCATTGTAAAGGGACTTTAAGCAGCCAATCAGGATGTTTGTCCCCAGACTTGCAAGTAAGTGTGCATCTGGCATGTGCAGCACAGTCACATTATTTACTTCCTTCATTTAAGAAAGTTTACTATGAAATTCCATGAGATTGCATTACTTCTTTTTGAATGAAATAGAAAAAAAAGAGTTTATGAATCTTTAAAGGGACAGTCTACTCTAGAGTTGTTATTGTTTAACCCTTTGGCTGTTAAGCCATTTCCCACCTGGGTGCTAATATTTTATTTACAGACCCCCATGACTTACACTGTTGGAAAGGTTAGGCGATTACCTTTCCAACAATGGGTCTTGGGGGTCTGTAGCTGCTTAGATGCCTGAGATACAGGCTTCTAAGCAGCATGCCCCCTCCTCCTATACTTAACATTGTTAAGTATAAATAAAGTTGCGCGGTGACGTCATCACGTAATTGCGCGTGACGTCACCGTGCATCACGTGAAGCCCCGGCGATGCCTGTCACTCTACAGGCACAATCGCCGGGGTAGGAGCAGCAAGAAGCCCCCAGATCTCCCTCAAGGTGGGAGAGTGCAGTGACGGCTCTGAGCCGTCATTAGCACCAGAGTGAGAAACTCTGTGACGGCTCAGAGCCGTCATTAGCACTCAAAGGGTTAAAATAGAAATCCTCTTGTTACCCATTCCCCAGTTTTGAATAACCAACACGGTTATATTAAATACTTTTTTTACCTCTGTGATTACCTTGTATCTAAGCCTCTGCAGACTGCCCCTTTATTTCAGTGCTTTTGACAGACTTGCAATTTTAGCCAATCAGTGCTGACTCCTTGGTAACTCCATGGGAGTGAGCACAATGTAATCTATATGGCACACAACTGATAAAATGCAATGAGATAAGAGGCGGCAGTCAATGGCTTAGAAATTAGCATATCAGCCTACCTAGGTTTAGCTTTCATCAAAGAATACAAAGGGAACAAAGTAAATTTGATGATAAACGTAAATTGGAAAGTTGCTTAAAATTGCATGCCCTATCTGAATCATGAAATTGTGTACACATTATTACAGAAACAAAAACTACCTTTGCATGAACATGAAGAAAAAAAAAACTCACAGAGACCCATCTTTTGTCCAGGGACGCAGCCCTTCAAGGGTCAATTATACATAGAAATCCAAATACATCTTATACCACAAATTTTTATCGTTCTTCCACATATTATCAACTAATCAGTTATTAGCTTATGATCAAAAACTGATCCAGCAAGAACATCCATAGCCCATGTATCTCTGGGTGGTAGACAAGACATTAATTATTTTCATTGCTGTCTTATCTATAAAAAAACCCTATTGGGAAAAAAATTTTTTTTTAAAAAAATGAAATTTTATCTAGATTGTCCCTTTGATTTCCTCAACAGGCACTTAATCATAGGATACTACACACTGCGCAGACTCCCTATTTAAAGGGAAAACAGCAGCCTGCAATCAAACAATAATTAAAAACAGTCTAGGTAATATATACATAAACAGTATATATTAAACGCTCATCTGATTTTTACCCCATTCAGTTTAGGGGTTCAGCTTTTTGTATCAACAGCGTATTGAAAAGGAAATATTTCTGTTGGAGGAAAAAAACTTCAGAAACACACTTACAAGTTAAAGGGACATTATACACTCATTTTTTCTTTGCATAAATGTTTTGTAAATGATCTATTTATATAGCCCATGAAGTTTTTTTTTTTTTTTTAAATGTATAGTTTTGCTTATTTTTAAATAACATTGCTCTGATTTTCAGACTCCTAACCAAGCCCCAAAGTTTTATGTGAATACGCTCGACTACCTACTCCAGCTTGCTCCTGTTTGTGTAAAGGGTCTTTTCATATGCAAAAAAGGGGGAGGGGGGAGTGTCTTATTTGCCACTTGCAGTGGGCTTTCCAACTACCTTTTCAACAGAGCTAAACTCTGTGCATCTTATTCTTTATAGTAGTGTCTTTTGCATGCAGTTATATGAAAATGAGTGTATACTGTCCCTTTAAGATGTAGGGAAAGAGCAGCATTAAAAACGATGGAGAACAACAAAGAGATTGTGATTAGATCTTCAGACAAGGGTGAAAATGTGGTTGAAGTGAATAAAGTTGATTATATCAATGAAAGCTTGAGACAACTTGTTGATACGAGTACGTATAGAAAGTTAAATACTAATCCCACCCTTGCATTCAGATCTAAACTATTTAGGATTTTGGAGCAGGCAATTTCCTTGGGTTTATTGGACAGGGCACAAGTTGAGTCATTGGTTCCTGACAACCCTCGTATACCTATTTTTCATTATTTACCCAAAACCCACAAAAATTTTAAAAACCCTCCAGGACGTCCCATAATCTCAGGGGTTGGGTCTTTATTCGAGCCCAACTCTGAGTGGATTGACTCAATCCTTCAACCCCTTGTACAAAACCTTAAATTTAAGAGATTCCAGTCATGTACTAAAGGTGGTTTCTAATATCAAATGGGAAGGCAGCTTCAAATGGATTGTTGTGGATGCAGTTTCTCTTTATTCCTGAATACCACACTTTCTTGGTATCAAGCCTGCCAAGTATTTCTTAGATGCCCATGCTAGGTTCGTAAGTGAGAGTAAGATCTTTCTGTGTGAAATAGTTGACTTTTTGTTGAAGCACAACTTTTTTATGTTTGATAGGGAATTCTACATACAGATTTGCGGAACTGCTATGGGAGCGAAATTCGCTTCCTCTTTCGCAAATCTGTATGTAGGATGGTGGGAAAATCTTAATTTATACACCAATGATAATCCATTCAGAGACAGCATGGTAATGTATATGCGTTTTATAGATGACCTAATTTTTATTGTTAAAGAACCCTTTGATTTTGTGAGCTTTCAAAACTACTTGAATAGCAATAACCTCAATCTGAGATTTGTTGGTGATCCACCCAGTACTTCTGTTAACTTTTTGGACTTAAACCTTTATGGTAAAGTCAAGAGTGGTACTATCATTGGTGACACATTTCGTAAACCCACTGCTGGAAATACAATTTTACACGCCAAGTCGGGTCATCCACCACATTTGGTGTTTGACAAGCCAGGGCCCTAATCGAACGGCTTAGAGAGAGAGGGTATGAAAAAAGGCAATTAGAAAATACCTTTGATGAGGTTAAAAGACAAAGCCAAAGTGATTTTATTTCAACTTATAAAAAAGTGAATACAATCACACAAGACAGGGTTGTTTTTTCAACAGAGTATTCTAGTCAGTTTCATGAGGTGTGTTCCATATTGAGGAAGAACTTTAACATGCTGAAAGATGATCGTACTTTGGCCAATGTTATTGATAAGTGCAAGTTTGTTCCCAGGAAACCCATGACTTTATCCACCAAATTAGCCCTTAGTTTGGTATGCACAGGGGTTACTGACAATAGTGAGTGGATTAAAAGGAAAGGGACATACAGATGTGGGAATGGCACTTGCATTACATGTGGGGTTCTACAAGTTGGTAATGGTTTTAAAAGCACAGTTACCAATGAGGAGTTTGCTAGTAAGTTTTAAATTGTAGAACCTCATTTGTAGTTTATCTTTTAGAATGTAAATTTTGTTCCCTTTAATACGTAGGTAAGACCTCCAGAGAGTTGAGGTCTCAAGTAAGAGAACACATTAGTGATACCAAGGAATTTGTTAAAGAGTCAGCAGTGGCCAAGCACCATAATTTATTTCACATGACCAATATTTTTAATATAAAGGTAAAGGTAATTGACAGAGTCATGCTTCCATCAAGAGGTGGTGACAGATATAGACTATTACACTGAGTGGGATATGAGTTACTTTATAGAATAGTTTTCTGTATTTACATGTATATGCGTTTAGCTGTGTAGATAATGAACATGCACTACTTCTTTGTTTTTTCAACATCAAGGTAACTAATTCACTATTTATCTCCGTGTATGGGCACACTCAAATGTTGAAGAAGGCTTATTGTTTTGTCTTAACTAGCTCTGCACTTGGAGTTGCATCATTGTATGTGTGCATACACGATAAATATTGTTTCACACAATTTCCAGTATAGTTGATTTAGCATTTGTGCATCAGTCTAATGGTATATCCCTTTAACTTGGCGCTATCAGCAGTGTCAATACTATCATTATCATTATTATTATTATTGAATGAATTTTATCATGTAATTCGTGCATTAGTCTAACTGTATATCACTTTAACTTGGTACCATCAGTACTGTCATCATTATCATTATCTTTATTTATTTTTTAATGAATTGATCATGTAATGTCATATATTTATCCAACTTTCTGTATTCTTGTGTTTTCAATTTTCTATAGTATTTTGAAATTTATACTGTTTGTGTATATATTACCTAGAATGTTTTTAATTAGTGCTTGATTGCAGGCTGCTGTTTTCTCTTTAAATAGGGACTGGAGTCTGCGCAGTGTGTAGTATCATATGATTAAGTGCCTGTTGAGGCACAAAACTAGTCATGATGGCTATGACTATGTACTTTTTAACATTGTTTAATAAAGCAATTTTTTTTTTTTTGGTGCCTCTTTACTGTGCGGCTGTATTCCCCCTTTTTTTGTGTGCTCTGTCTGGCCATTTGGCCGTTTCAGTGTGCACCCCTTCTAGCCTTTGCCCAGTGTTTTTTCCCACTTTTGATTCACCGTATACACGGAGCGTTCCAGGGACTGCAGCGGCAAGGATCGAATGTGTGTTTGGGTGTCCCTTTAAGTTCTTTTCTTCTAGGCCAGGCCGGAGTAATTTTCAAAAATCTTAATCTCAGTGCAGTTTATCACAATGAAACTTTGGCCCCATATTTGTTAAGCTAAATAAAAATTAGTATTAAATGGTAAAAAAAAAAAAAATCTATATTGTATATTAATGTATTCTTTGAATTCACAAAATGTGCAAAATATTCAAGTTTATTAGGAGTTAATGAATGTTTTCTATGGTTCACGAGAATCTTGTAGAATATCACCAAAATACAATTCTATTTATTTGAGCCAGAGTTTTCTATTCAGCCTATTCCTTGTTCAAATGAAACTTCATTACATTATTATATGCTGTATGATATCATTTCTCTTGTGCTGCAAGCTGAATCTAACATGTAAATATAGCTACACATGCAGGACCTGTGGCTGCGTATTTGAGAAATCTCAGAGGGAGTGAAGTGAATGTGCTGGGGGCATTGCATGTGTAGAAATGCTACAATATTTTTCCTACACTAAGACAGGAGTTTTTCAGTGCACACAAGGGAGCAAAGCAGCAGGATCCCCAGGAAGAAGATTAAATGTTATGGTAAGAGACCAGCTCAGAGACGCATCCTGCTGACAAAGCGGCCCTGAAGCGTGGCTGTCACATGTCATGCTGTCTCAAAATACACTAACTGTTCTTTCAACATTCTGCTTTCTAAATTCCATGTTGTACTGTATTCTGTACATTGCAAACAGTTCATGCATTTAGAATATATACTGTGATAAAGATAAGAATGAAATAATGATCCCTCAGTCTGTCTTGTTTCTGAATAAATTGTATATCATTCATCACTTGTGATTATGTTTTCCATTCCTCTTATCGCAACGAGCAAAGTTTAAAAGAAAAAGCATCTGTTGAAAACCTATATAAAAAAGAAGATTCTCAGTGGTAGCCCAGCTAGAAAATATTATTGCATTGCTAACAAAATTGAGCAACAATAATACCTTCTTTTGGACCAGCTATACAAACATACATTCCCTGCAAACTTCCAATGTTACTTGGCCTCTTAGTCACCATGGCTAACAGGAGACTTAGCAGTCTTGAAAGCTTGCATTATATTTATATCTAATTGACCAAATTTAGCTGATATTAGTAACAAACTTTTGTTAAAGGGACATGAAAAACATTGTTACAAACTTTGTTGCAGACACAAAACTACTACATATACTGAAATACACACACTCCTGGGCCTACGTAGGTATGCCCTCATGGAAAATAGCTACATTTCAACATAGGATACTCATAAAAAGAAGTACATTTGAATATAAAAGTAAACTGATTTTTTTTTTTTTCTTTACCAGATGTTTTCAGCAAGTTGCAAGGTGGTGCTTAGTTAACAGATTACCTTAGGGCTATTTTAGTGGTTTGTGGCAGGAGCATGATCAATCATGTCCACACCAGTAATTTTGTATCCCTTGACTTTTGCATATGGCACTGCTAGCAGGGAGCTGGACCTTACTGGGTATGGAGATATCTATGTGCATCCTAACAAGCTTGTTGTAAGAATATATTCCAGAAGGAGCAAGGGCCAAGCTAATGGGAGGGGCCAGAGCATGAAGTGCCTCTTCCCATGAGACTGCTGACCTGAAGCTCCTGAGGGTGTCTGACCTTGTTGATGGGAGGAGCCTGGCAGGGTTTTCCCAAATAAGTGGGAAAGCCTTTCCTCTGGATGAAACCTTTAGTATCCTTTACATGCCTGATTATTTGCTTTTGTTAAATTAATAAATGCGACCGTTGCGTCTTCTTCCTAATTCATATGTCATGTTGTTATTTTTTTGGTTTATGTACAGGCAATTGTCTGTAATGGGTTATCTTATTATCCCTTATGTATTTACTTGTGATAAATGGGAGGTTTGAATGATTTCATTGTCTCTAAACGTGAACCTCTTGATCCCCTATAGTGGAATGGAATGTGTAGGGGTATGAGTATTTTCCTTTAATTGTACTTGTTTACCATACAAAGCCTGTGCATGGTATCAGCTAGTAATGATTCACTGCTAACACTATAATATGCTTAACATACAGCATTCACAGGTGTTTAAAGAATATGCTGCGTAATAAAAAAATACTATTGGCTAGATTACGAGTTGTGCGTTAGGCTTAAAAAACAGCGTTCGCCGGTCCCAACGCTGCTTTTTAACGCCCGCTGGTATTACGAGTCTTGAAGGTACAGGTGTACCGCTCACTTTTTTGGCCAAACTTGGAAATAACGCAAATCCACTTACGTAAATTGCATATCCGATTTTTTTCAATGGGACTTACATAGCGCCGGTATTACGAGTCTGCCAAAAAGTGAGCGGTACACCCTCTCCTGTCAAGACTGGTATTTTAAAGTCAGTAGTTAAGAGTTTTACACTACAACGCCGTAGCATAAAACTCTTAACTAAATTGCTAAAAAGTACACTAACACCCATAAACTACCTATTAACCCATAAATCGAGGCCCTCCCACATCGCAAACACTAAAATAAATTTTTTAACCCCTAATCTGCCGAACCGGACATCGCCACCACTATAAATATATTAACCCCTAAACCGCCGCACTCCCACCTCGCAAACATTAGTTAAATATTATTAACCCCTAATCTGCCGTCCCTAACATCGCCGACACCTACCTACATTTATTAACCCCTAATCTGCCGCCCCCAACGTCGCCGCCACTATACTAAAGTTATTAACCCCTAAATCTAAGTCTAACCCTAACCCCCCTAACTTAAATATAATTTAAATAAATCTAAATAAAATTACTATAATTAACTAAATTATTCCTATTTAAAACTAAATACTTACCTGTAAAAAGAAACCCTAAGATAGCTACAATATAACTAATAGTTACATTGTAGCTAGTTTAGGATTTATTTTTATTTTACAGGCAAGTTTGTATTTATTTTAACTAGGTAGAATAGTTACTAAATAGTTATTAACTATTTAATAACTACCTAGATAAAATAAAGACAATTGACCTGTAAAATAAAACCTAACCTAAGTTACAATTACACCTAACACTACACTATAATTAAATTAATTCCCTAAACTAAATACAATTAAATACAATTAAATAAAATTAGCTAAAGTACAAAACCCCCCACTAAATTACAGAAAATAATAAACAAATTACAAGATTTTTAAACTAATTACACCTAATCCCCCTAACAAAATAAAAAAGCTCCCACCCAAAATAAAAAAGCCCTACCCTACACTAAATTACAAATAGCCCGTAAAAGGGCCTTTTGCGGGGCATTGCCCCAATTAATCAGCTCTTTTACATGAAAAAAAATTACAAATCCCCCCAACATTAAAACCCACCACCCACACAACCAACCCTACTCTAAAACCCACGCAATACCCCCTTAAAAAAAAATAACACTAACCCCTTGAAGATCACCTTACTGGGAGAAGTCTTCACCCAACCGGGCCGAAGTCCTCAACAAATCCGGCAGAAGAGGTCCTCCAGACAGGCAGAAGTGGTCCTCTAGACGGGCAGAAGTCTTCATCCAGACGGCATCTTCTATCTTCATCCATTCGGTGCGGAGCGGGTCCATCTTCAAGACATCCTCTTCTTTCCACGGCGACTGAAGAATGAAGGTTCCTTTAAGTGACGTCATCCAAGATGGCGTCCCTTAGATTCCGATTGGCTGATTGAACTTCAATCCTATTGGCTGATCCAATCAGCCAATAGGATTGAGCTGGCATTCTATTGGCTGTTCCAATCAGCCAATAGAATGCCAGCTCAATCCTATTGGCTGATTGCATCAGCCAATATGATTTTTTCTACCTGAATTCCAATTGGCTGATAGAATTCTATCAGCCAATCGGAATTGAAGGGACGCCATCTTGGATGACGTCACTTAAAGGTAACTTCATTCTTCAGTCGCCGTGGAAAGAAGAGGATGCTCCGCATCGGATGTCTTGAAGATGGACCTGCTCCGTGCCAGATGGATGAAGATAGAAGATGCCGTCTGGAGGTCCACTTCTGCCCGTCTGGAGGACCACTTCTGCCGGATTCGTTGAGGACTTCGGCCCAGTTGGGTGAAGACTTCTCCCGGTAAGGTGATCTTCAAGGGGTTAGTGTTAGGTTTTCTTAAGGGGGTATTGGGTGGGTTTTAGAGTAGGGTTGGTTGTGTGGATGGTGGGTTTTAATGTTGGGGAGATTTTTCATTTTGTTTACAGGTAAAAGAGCTGATTACTTTGAGGCAATGCCCTGCAAAAGGCCCTTTTAAGGGCTATTTGTAATTTAGTGTAGGGTAGGGCTTTTTTATTTTGGGGGGGCTTTTTTATTTTGTTAGGTGGATTAGATTAGATGTAATTAGTTTAAAAATCTTGTAATTTCTTTATTATTTTCTGTAATTTAGTGTTTGTTTTTTGTACTTTAGCTAATTTTATTTAATTGTATTTAATTGTATTTAGTTTATGGAATTAATTTAATTATAGTGTAGTGTTAGGTGTAATTGAAACTTAGGTTAGGTTTTATTTTACAGGTCAATTTGTCTTTATTTTATCTAGGTAGTTCTATATCTAGTTAAAATAAATACAAACTTGCCTGTAAAATAAAAATAAATCCTAAACTAGCTACAATGTAACTATTAGTTATATTGTAGCTAGCTTAGGGTTTATTTTACAGGTAAGTATTTAGTTTTAAATAGGAATAATTTAATTAATTATAGTAATTTTATTTAAATTTATTTAAATTATATTTAAGTTAGGGGGTGTTAGGGTTAGGGTTAGACTTAGGTTTAGGGGTTAATAAATTTAGAATAGTGGCGATGACGTTGGGGGCGGTAGATTAGGGGTTAATAAATGTAGATAGGTTGCTGCGATGTTAGGGACGGCAGATTAGGGGTTAATAATCTTTAACTAATGTTTGCGATGCGGGAGTGCGGCGGTTTAGGGGTTAATATGTTTATTATAGTGGCGGCGACGTTGGGGGCGGCAGATTAGGGGTTGAGAAGTGTAGGTAGGTTGCGGCGACATTGGGGAAGGCAAATTAGGGGTTAATAAATATTATGTAGGTGTCAGCGATGTTGGGGGCATCAGATTAGGGGTTCATAAGTATAATGTAGATGGCAGCAGTGTCTGGAGCGGCAGATTAGGGGTTAATGTTAATAATATAATGTAGGTGTCGGCGATGTCGGGGGCGCCAAATTAAGGGTTAATAAGTGTAAGATTAGGGGTGTTTAGACTCGGGGTTCATGTTAGGGTGCTAGGTGTATACATACATTTTATTTCCCCATAGGAATCAATGGGGCTGCGTTAAGAAGCTTTACGCTGCTTTTTTGAAGGTGTTAGACTTTTTTTCAGCCGGCTCTTCCCGTTGATTCCTATGGCGAAATCGTGCACAAGCATGTTACACCAGCTCACCGCTAACGTAAGCAGCGCTGGTACTGGAGTGCGGTAATGAGCTAAATTTTGCTCAACGCTCACTGCTTGTCTGGGTTGTAAAAACCCGTAATACCAGCGCTGTCTGTAAGTGAGCGGTGAGCATAAACTGGCCATTAGCACCGCATAGCCTCTAACGCAAAACTCGTAATCTAGGTGTATGTGATTATAAGAGCATTAAAGGAACATGAAAGTTAAAATGTAATGTTCTTGATTCAGATAGAGCATTTAATTTTAAGACACTTAAAGGGACACTAAACCCCAATTTTTTCTTTTAGGATTCAGGTAGATAATACGATTTTTAACAACATTCCAATTTACTTCCATTATCTAAGTTGCTTCATTCTTTAGATATCCATTGCTGAAGAAATAGCAATGCACATGGGTGAGCCAATCACACAAGGCATCACATGGGCAGCCTCCAATCAGCAACTACTGAGCCTATCTAAATATTCTTTTCAGCAAAGTATATCAAGAGAATGAAGCAAATTAGATAATAGAAGCAAATTATAAAGTTGTTCAAAATTTCATGCTCTTTCTAAATCGTGAAAGAAAACTTTTGGGTTGCATGTCCCTTTTTAAATTCTTGAGTATCAGTCTTTTTCTTTAGCTGTACTGTTTACCATACAGAGCTTGTGATGTATGTAGAAACTCTCACTACACACATTCAATGTACAGACATTTCTCCCAAGAGACTAGAATGTTGGTGGTGAGTCTAGGTTATTGTCTCCCTCTACAGGTTATCAAAGGAACATATCCGCAGAGACACTACGCAATGCAAGCTGTTTTTTTATTGTTAGTCTTGCAATGGTGGCAATGCATTATGTTATGTATTTCAAATATTTAAACACATGTAAGAGGTTTGATAAATTAAATAGAAATCTACTGAGAAAAGCATGCCTTCATGTGAAGAGCTAACAATCTACTTTTAAACAGGAATACTAGCAAACACTGCTGGATATATATTTAAAAGGTATATAAACTTATATTTCAGTATTGAATATAGCAATTTTACATTTCACATGTAATAGCAAAAGTGCCTGAAGTAAAAGTGATTCAAGCATATGTACATATGTCCCTTGTGAACTTGCATTCAAACACCATACCTACTCATAGATAATATATCATGAGCTAGATTAAAAGTGGCGCACTATTTAGCGCTCCCGCTTTGCAATAAGTTAACTTTTTGCGCGCGTATTACAAGTTGAAAGTAAAAAGTTTGTGCGTGAGCTTCAGATATCATGATCACGTTAACATATTCTCCCCCAAGACTTCAATGGAGCGTGTAAACGCGTTAGAACTACATCGCTAAACCTGATTTGCAATTAGCATATTTTACATTCCAATATTCTTCACAAAGAAAAACATTTTCTATTTTTTTTTAAATATATATTTCTATTATTTTGTAAAATATATATTTATACCTGTATATATATATATATATATATATATATATATATATATATATATATATATATATATATATATATATATATATAGATAGATAGATAGATAGATAGATAGATAGATAGATAGATAGAGAAAAGTGAAGAGAATTAGAATGTATTTACATTATGTACATTATGTAGACAGTTAAACACATTATTAAATATTAAAGATGAATAATTATGTAATTATGATTTTTGACTACAAAGGGCTCCAATAAGTATATATATATATATATATATATATATATTATGTGTTTATATATATATATATATATATATATATATATATACATATGTATATATCTGTTTATATGTGTATATATTTATGTAAAATATTTATCTATTCCTGTATATATATATATATATATATATATATATATATATATATATATATATGTATCCAAATACCAGATCTTGCCCTCAGTAAGGAGACCGTCTGGGTGCAGCTTTGTAGTAATATATCAGCCAAAAAGAAGTGCACTCTCAGGACTTTCACAACAAACGGAGTTACTTTATTTGTAACGTTTTCGGAGGTCTCGCCTCCTTCATCAGCATATATACACAGATAAAGGTATAAACTTATTTAAAAATACATAGAACATATTCCCCTAGGTGAAGAACATTGGAATGTAAAACATTTACAGTTACATTAAATATTATTATAAATAGAACATAATTTATGCTTACCAGATAAATTCCTTTCCTTCCGGATAGGGAGAGTCCACGGCTTCATTCCTTACTGTTGGGAAATACAACACCTGGCAAAGATACCCCAGCAGAAAGGCCTAAATATCCTTCCCTCTTCCTCATCACCCCAGTCATTCTGCCAAGGGAAAAAGGAAAAGTAGGAGAAACATTAGGGTATAAATGGTGCCAGAAGAATAAAATAAATTATAGGGGACCGCCCATAGACAAGAAAAAACGGGCCAGGGTCGTGGACTCTCCCTATCCGGAAGGAAAGGAATTTATCTGGTAAGCATAAATTATGTTTTCCTTCCTAAGATAGGAAGAGTCCATGACTTCATTCCTTACTGTTGGGAAAACTATACCCAAGCTCCAGAGGACTCTGAATGAATAACGGGAGGGAACAAAAAGGAAGAGGCGGACCCTATTCTGAGGCACCACAACCTGCAAAACTTTTCTCCCGAAAGCTGCTTCAGCCGAAGCAAAAACATCAAACTTGTAAAATTTTGAAAAAGTATGTAAGGAGGACCAGGTAGCCGCCTTACAAATCTGATCAATAGAGGCCTCATTCTTAAAGGCCCAAGAGGAAGCCACTGCTCTAGTAGAATGAGCCGTTATCCTCTAAGGAGGGCGATGTCAAGCTGCCTCGTAAGCTAGCCAAAAAGATAGAAAATTCGAAGTAGCCTTCTGCCCCTTACGCTTCCTTGAATAAAAATCAGATAAGGGGGCTCACATTGCAAAGCAGAGATCTCAGAAACTCCGCGCGCAGAGGCAATAGCCAATAAAAAGAGAACCTTCCAAGATAAAAATTTAATGTCAACGGAATGCAGAGGCTCAAACGGAACCTGTTGCAAACCCAAAGAACAAGATTTAGGCTCCAAGGAGGAGCCCCAGATCTAAACACGGGTCTGATCCTAATCAGAGCCTTAACAAAGGACTGAATGTCTGGAAGCTCAGCCAGTCT
Source organism: Bombina bombina (assembly GCF_027579735.1). Lineage (NCBI taxonomy): Eukaryota > Metazoa > Chordata > Amphibia > Anura > Bombinatoridae > Bombina > Bombina bombina. Next base: position 548,424,222 of record NC_069499.1, read on the forward strand.
CTTGTGCAATAAAACTGACAGGGCCGATCACCCCCCCTCCTTTTTTTTTTTTTCTTTTTTTTTTCTCTTCCCTCCTTTCACACCTACCACGCTCGCCTCTCATAAATCTCTACGGCCTATACCCTAACAAAATTAGAGCACCGATACCATCATAAACCACAGACACAGCACCAAAATTCATACCCACAACACATCACTTCCAGAAAAGAGACCATTCTCATGCCTGTATTTGTTCTCATCCTTGTCTTTATTTATCATTGCTTACTTTAACGTAAAAGTGTTTGACTTATCATATTCAAATCTGTATTCCAACAATATGTCTATGCAACCTCAAATTTGTATCTGCAGGCAATGTTGTTGTACATTATGTTGTCTCAATAAAAAAAAATTATTTGTAAAAAAAAAAAAAACTGACAGGGCCGAAATCTGTCCCCTCAGGGAACTAGCAGAAAGGCCATTCTCCAGCCCATCCTAGAGAAAAGATCTGGCAACCTTAACTCTGTGCCAGGATAAACCACGCTCTTCACACCAGAATAAGTAGGTCCTCCACACCTTGTGGTAGATACGGCGAGTAACTGGTTTACGAGCTTGAATAAGAGTATCAATGACACTCTCAGAGAAACCCTTCCTGGTTAAGACTAAGCGTTCAATCTTCACACAGTCAGACTAAGAGAATATAGATTTTGATGAACAAATGGACCTTGTACCAGCAGGTCTCTGCGACAAGGTAACTTTGAGGAAGAAGCGGTAATGGAGGAAAAAGATATACGAGTTTGGACCTCCAGGGCACTGATAGTGCATCTATTAGATCCGCTTGGTCCTAACATGATGAAATGCAACGAATGACTGAGGTGATGAGGAAGTGGGAGGGATATTTAAGCCTTTGGCTGGGGTGTCTTTGCCTCCTCCTGGTGGCCAGGTGTTGTATTTCCCAACAGTAAGGAATGAAGCCGTGGACTCTCCCTATCTTAGGAAGAAAATATAGTGTTTATATGAGTGTAACTGTACTTTTAAATGTATTTGTGTTGTGTTAAATGCAACTTTTTACAACTCACTACCCTTTATGCAGATTTTTCAGTCCTGCTAAACCAATGAGCGCAAATTGCGACTGCATTTGAGCGAAAACTTTTACTTTCAAGTTGTAATATGAGCTCTATTTCTGATGCAAGCAAAAAGCCAGAAAAAAAGCTATATAGTGATATATTATACAGTAAATAAATGGTAGATATAATAATGTTTTCAGAGCAAAGATTAGCCTGAGAATAATATGTACATGCATATTATATATATATATATATATATATATATATATATATATATATATATATATACACACTCACCCGCCACTTTCTTAGGTACACCTGTTCCATTGCTTGGTAACACAAATTGCCACTCACATGGCAGCAACTCAATGCATTTAGGCATCTAGACGTGGTGAAGACGACTTGCTGAAGTTCAAATCGAGCATCAGAATGAGGAAGAAAGGTGATTTAAGTGACTTTGAATGTAACATGCTGATCTACTGGGATTTTCACGCACAACCATCTCTAGGGTTTACAGAGAATGGTCAGAAAAAGAGAAAATATCCAGTGAGCGGCAGTTGTTGATGTCAGAGGTGAGAAGAGACTGGGCAGACTGGTTTGAGATGATAGAAAGGCAACAGTAACTCAAATAACCACTCATTACAGCTAAGGTATTCAGAATACTATCTCTGAACGTACAACTTGTCGAACCTTAAAGCAGATAGGCTACATCAGCAGAAGACCACACTGGGTGCCACTCCTGTCAGCTAAGAACAGGAAACTGAGGCTACAATTCGCACAGGCTCACCAAAATTAGACAATAGAAGATTGGAAAAACATTGCTTAATATGATGAGTCTCGATTTCAGCTGCAACATTCAGATGTTAGGGTCCGAATCTGGTGTAAACAACATGAAAGCATGGATCCATCCTGCCTTGTATCAAGGGTTGAGGCTGGTGGTGGTGGTGTAATGGTGTGTGAAATATTTTCTTGGCACACTTAGTACCAATTGAGCATCATTTGAATGCCATGGCCTAAGTGAGTATTGTTGCTGACCATGTCCATCCCTTTATGACTACAGTGTACCCATCTTTTGATGGCTACTTCCAGCAGGATAATGCACCATGTCACAAAGCTAAAATCATCTCAAACTGGTATCTTGAACATGACAATGAGTTCACTGTACTCCAATGACCTCCACAGTCACCAGATCTCAATCCCATAGAGCACCTTTGGGATGTGGTGGAACGGGAGATTTGCATCATGGATGTGCAGCCGACAAATCTGCAGCAACTGCGTGATGCTTTCATGTCAATATGGACCAAAATAGCTAAAGAATATTTCCAACACCTTGGTGAATCTATTACATAAAGAATTAAGGTAGTTCTGAAGGCAAAAGGGGGTTCAACCCGGTACTAGCAAGGTGTCCCTAATAAAGTGGTCGGTGAGGGTATATAATAGATATAGATAGATAGATAGATATAAATATATAATTGTATTCTATTTTTAATTATTGAGAAAAAGTGTAACGGTTTAGTTTTTGTGAGATACTTTAGCTTCTAAAATGTAATGGGTGCAGCCATGTTGAAACCTAGGTTCTCTATCTCCTTTGCTGAGGACAGAGAAAGATGTAAAACAGACAGTGTGAATACAAGGCTGACTGGAATAGAGGGCTGTTAAAGTAACTACCTAACAGAGTTGCCACACAGCCTTGTTTGCATACTTGCACCTCTTAATATTGCCTGAAAAGACTGAAAACCTAAGATACAACATGATGGTACCTATTAATAAAAAAAAACAGAAAAAAATAGAAAAACAATATTTTTCAGAGTTAAATTTCCAGAAAAGGGTATACAATTAATAATTAAAATACCTACCTAGAATAAAATAATTTATATTCCAACATCAAACTGTTTCATGTCCCTTTAATTAAATTAGGTTGCAATGCAGAAGGTTGAGATTAGCAAAGAGAATTACAAAAAAGAGGCAAATCCAAAAATTAATGTTGTAGGGAAAATAGTGCCAGGAATGGAATATAGCCTGGTTATAAATTATTTACAACTCACAGCAATAATTGTCTAGAATAAGTCTTTTGTATATTTTATTATAATGAAGCAGCAGGGTGCCCAACAATGGTTCCCAATGGCTGCAGATTAGCTGGAATTTAAGTAATATTTGCAAATTGTACTAAACTGACTTTCTTCTGCTAATAGATTCCTCAGTTCTAGCACATTTGTAGCCTTTGAGAATAGACATTGTGCGCCCCAGTTATAAAAGGCTTTGCTATTAGGCCTGCTGATTAGAAACACAGGATGTGTCTTATGTTGATGTCTATCAGGAGTTCCCGCTGGACTGTGCTTGTCTGAGTCTGGTATCATGGGACCAGAGTAACTGCAATAAACTTGTAGCTTGTCTGGGCAGCTATTATTGTCGATAATTTTGTCCCCAAGCACAGCAGATGCTTATTTACATTGTACACAAACACTTCTAAAGTAAACATACAAAAGGCGCAGGCTCTTTATCTTATTGGTTTATGAAAACTCATTGGTACTAGTAAAGATTGTTCCACAATGGTAAGTAATGGTAAATAAAGGAGTTACATACAAATATATATATATGCATAACTCATAACATTATATATATATATATATATATATACACAGTATATATATATATACACTGTATATATATATATATATATATATATATATATATATATATATATACACTGTATATATATATATATATATATATACGTTGATTGGAGTAGCCGTGTTAGTCCAGTATTGCTTTAGACTTGATAAAGGAAGGAACTCTTCCAAAAGCTTGACAACTTATAAATGTATAGTTAGTCCAATAAAAAAGTATCATTGCTCAATGCAATACTCTTGTTATTTTGAGATATATATATATATATATATATATATATATCATATATAATAAAAGGCCAAGTGTGTTTGTCCAAAGCTGTCATGCACAGTAGAGACTGTGCGCAAGGACAAACACACCTGGCCTTAGAGTCCCTACCTGAACAGCCGGTGCGAGCGAAAGTGGACGCGGCCGGATGTGAACGGTGTGGCGTGGGCGTGGCCGGGCGCGTTCGCGCGTGAGAGGGATAGAGGTGAGAGAGATAGAAAGAGAAGGGGAGAGAGATAGAAAGAGAGGAGAACACAATAGATGGGAAAGAGCAAGAGAGTGGGGAGAGAGAGCAAAATAGAGGGGAAAGAGCAAAAGAGATGGGAATGAGTAAAATAGAGGGAATAGAGAGAGAGCAAAAGAGAGGGGGAGAGAGAAAATAAGAGGAGGAAAGAGAGAGAGCAAAAGGAGAGCAAAAGAGAGGGATGGAGAGAGAGCAAAAGAGAGGGGGGGGAGAGAGCGCAAAAGAGAGGGGGAGAGAGAGCGCAAAAGAGGGGGGGAGCGCAAAAGAGAGGGAGGGGGGAGCGCAAAAGAGAGGGAGGGGGGAGCGCAAAAGAGAGGGGGAGAGAGGAGAGCAAAAGAGAGGGGGAGAGAGCGCAAAAGAGAGGGGAAGAGAGAGATCGCACAAAACAGAGGGGGGAGAGAGAGGCAAAAGAGAGGGGGAGAGAGAGAGCACAAAAGAGAGGGGGAGAAAGAGCAAAATAGAGGGATGGGGAGAGAGACAGAGCAAAAGAGAGGGGGAAGAGAGACAGAGCAAAAGAGAGGGGAGAGAGAGAGCACAAAAGAGAGGGGGAAGAGAGAGAGCGCAAAAGAGAGGGGGGAGAGAGAGAGCACAAAAGAGAGTGGGGAGAGTTCGCTAAAGAGAGGGGGAGAGAGAGAGCGCAAAAGAGAGGGAGAGAGAGCGCAAAAGAGGGGGGAGAGAGCGCAAAAGAGAGAGGGGAGAGAGCGCAAAAGAGAGGGGGAGAGAGAGTGCAAAAGAGAGGGGAGAGAGAGCGCAAAAGAGAGGGGGAGAGAGAGCAAAAGAAAGGGGGAGAGAGAGCGCAAAAGAGAGGGGGGAGAGAGCAAAAGAGAGAGGGGAGAGAAAGCAAAAGAGAGGGGGGAGAGAGGGAGCAAAAAAGAGAGGGGAAAGAGCAAAAGAGAGGGGGGGATAGAGAGAGCCAAAAAAGAGGGGTAGAGAGAGCAAAAGAGAGGTGGAGCGAGAGAGAGCGCAAAAGAGAGGGGGCGAGAGCACAAAACAGGGGGGGGGGGAGAGAGAGCAAAAGAGAGGGGGGAGAGAGAGAGCAAAAGAGAGGGGGAGGGAGAGAGCGCAAGGGGTGGGACCGCTGTACTGCAAAAAATGGCCTGTGTGAACGTGCTTTAGGACTAGTATATATATATATAAATAAAATGGAAAACATATCACTATAATTTACTAGACGGGAGGAAGTGAGAAAGTTACTGGTCCAGAGGAGAAACGTTATTTGAAGGGAAATTAAATACTTTGAGATGGTAATATAAAATGTCAAATCGTACATATAAAAAAAAAAAAAGAACCTCTACAATATATTTTCATTATTATTATTTTTTACCCCTTTTAAAATTGTGAACATTTCAGTTCCTGTTAGAAATGGAAGTGCACAACACTGTTATATTCCACACAGCCATTGGCTGCACACTCTAGTGACCTACTTATACCTGTCCCTAATTGGCCACAGCAGAGAAAATAACCTAAATTACAACATGGCAGCTCCCCTGTTTTATAGACATTAAAACTTTACACTTATTTTGTCAATATTTAAACAACTAATGAAACTTATTCTTAGGCTAATCTTTTCTTTGAATGCATCATTCTGTTTAGAATTTAATGTCCATTTAATGTTAAAGATAGGGAAAAAGTCAAATTGTTTTACTTAACCACTGTATTTTCTTACTCGTCCAGGACTAGCAGAGTAGTGGATATTTCCATCCATATCTGTCAATGGCCTCTAGTTATCAAGCCGTCAAACGCAAATACGCTGGAATTCTGCAGCGTATTTGTGGCGAGGCTGATTCGCCTTAGTTATCAAGCCCTACTGCCCGGCAAATGTAGAATCTAGTGACGTAAGCTTCGATCCGCCGGACTCAGTCCGACACAGATCGATGCTTACGTCACTACAGATGTTCCGAACGCAAGTTCGGCACAATCTGACTACTTTTGGTAGTTATTAAACTACTACCAGGTACGCTCGCCACTATTCCAGGCCAGCATACCTGGATTTCAATCCCTGGAGGCGGCGGATCCCATAGGAATCAATGGGAGTCTGACCATAGCGAAAGCTCATGTTCACTGCTGCCCGATCTGCACCTAACACCCTAGCATGTAGCCAGAGTCTAAACACGCCTAATCTGCCCCCCTATACTGCCGCAACTAAATCAAGTTATTACCCCTTAAACCGCCGCTCCCGGACCCCGCCGCAACCTACATTATACATATTAACCCCTAATCTGATGCCCCCTATACCACCGCCACCTACATAAACTAATTAACCCCTATCCTGCGGATCCTGGACCCCGCCGCAACTAAATAAATTGTTTAACTCCTAAACCGCCACTCCCAGACCCCGTCGCCACCTATATTAAACTTATTAACCCCTATCCTGCTCCCCCCTATACCGCCGCCATCTATATTAAACTTATTAACCCCTATCCTGCTCCCCCCTATACCGCCGCCACCTATATTAAACTTATTAACCCCTATCCTGCCCCCCCTATACCGCCGCCATAATAATAAAATTATTAACCCCTAAACCTAAGTCTAACACTAACCCTAACACCCCCAACTTAAATATTATTGTAATAAATCTAAATAAAAATTACTATTATTAACTAAATTATTCCTATTTAAAACTAAATACTTACCTATAAAATAAACCCTAATATAGCTCCAATATAACTAATAATTATATTGTAGCTATTTTAGGATTTATTTTTATTTTACAGGTAACTTTGTATTTATTTTAACTAGGTACAATAGTTATTAAATAGTTATTAACTATTTAATAACTACCTAGCTAAAAGAAATACAAAATTACGTGTAAAATAAATCCTAACCTAAGTTACAATTAAACCTAACACTACACTATCATTAAATTAATTAAATAAATTACCTACAAATACCTACAATTAAATACAATTAAATAAACTAAACCAAATTACAACCCCCCCCCCACTAAATTACAGAAAATAAAAAATATTAAAAGAAGTTTAAACTAATTACACCTAATCTTAGCCCCCTAATAAGATAAAAAAAATAAAAAAATAATAAAAGTCCCTACCCTATTCTACATTACAAAGTAATCAGCTCTTTTACCAGCCCTTAAAAGGGCTTTTTGCTGGAATTCTGCAGCGTATTTGTGGCGAGGCTGATTCGCCTTAGTTATCAAGCCCTACTGCCCGGCAAAAGTAGAATCTAGTGACGTAAGCTTCTATCCGCCGGACTCAGTCTGACACAGATCGATGCTTACATCACTACAGATGTTCTGAACGCAAGTTCGGCACAATCTGACTACTTTTGCTAGTTATTTAACTACTACCAGGTACGCTCGCCACTATTCCAGGCCAGCGTACCTGGATTTGAAGTCATCCAAGATGGCGTCCCTCGGATTCCAATTGGCTGATAGGATTCTATCAGCCAATCGGAATTAAGGTAGGAAAAATCTGATTGGCTGATTCAATCAGCCAATCAGATTGAAGTTCAATCCGATTGGCTGATCCAATCAGCCAATCGGATTAAGCTCGCATTCTATTGGCCATCTTGGATAACGTCTTTTAAAGGAACCGTCATTCGCCGTTAGTCCGTCGGCCAGGAAGGATGCTCCGCGGGAGGTCTTGAAGATGGAGCCGCTCCTTGTCGGATGGATGAAGATAGACGAAGCCGCTTGGATGAAGATGTCTGCCGGTCCGGATGTCCTCTTCTGCCCGGATAGGATGAAGACTTCTTCCGGTCTGGATGTCCTCTTCTGCCCGGATAGGATGAAGACTTTTGCCGTTCTGAATGTCCTCTTCTGCCCCATCGGATGAAGACTTCGGCCCGGCTGGGTGAAGACAACTCAAGGTAGGGAGATCTTCAGGGGGTTAGTGTTAGGTTTTTTTAAGAGGGGTTTGGGTGTGTTAGAGTAGGGGTGTGTGGGTGGTGGGTTTTAATGTTGGGGGGGTTGTATTTTTTTTACAGGTAAAAGAGCTGATTACTTTGGGGCCATGCCCCGCAAAAAGCCTTTTTAAGGGTTGGTAAAAGAGCTGATTACTTTGTAATGTTAAATAGGGTAGGGACTTTTATTATTTATTTATTTTTTATTTTATTAGGGGGCTTAGATTAGGTGTAATTAGTTTAAACTTCTTGTAATATTTTTTTATTTTCTGTAATTTAGTGTTTTTTTTTTTTTCTAATTTAGTTTAGTTTATTTAATTGTATTTAATTGTAGGTATTTGTAGGTAATTTATTTAATTAATTTAATGATAGTCTAGTGTTAGGTTTAATTGTAACTTTGGTTAGGATTTATTTTACACGTAATTTTGTATTTCTTTTAGCTAGGTAGTTATTAAATAGTTAATAACTATTTAATAACTATTGTACCTAGTTAAAATAAATACAAAGTTACCTGTAAAATAAAAATATATCCTAAAATAGCTACAATGTAATTATTAATTACATTGTAGCTATCGTAGGGTTTATTTTACAGGTAAGTATTTAGTTTTAAATAGGAATAATTTATTAAATTATAGTGTAGTGTTAGGTGTAATTGTAACTTATGTTAGTTTTTATTTTACAGGTAAATTTGTCTTTATTTTAACTAGGTAGCTATTAAATAGTTAATAACTATTTAATAGCTATTGTACCTAGTTAAAATAAATACAAACTTGCCTGTAAAATAAATATAAATCCTAAAAGAGCTACAATGTAATTATTATTTATATTGTAGCTATATTAGGGTTTATTTTATAGGTAAGTATTTAGTTTTAACTATGATTAATTTACGGCTAGATTTAGAGTTTTGTCGGTAAAGACCTGCGTAGCTAATGCTGCTTTTTTTCCCAACGCACCTTTCCAACAACGCTGGTATTTAGAGTTGTCTGAGAGGCTGTGTTAGGCTCAAAAAAGGGAGCGTTGAGCCTAACTTAGCTCCACTTCAACTCTCAATACCAGCGTTGCTTATGGTAGCGGTAAGCTGGGAAAACATGCTCATGCACGATATCCCCATAGGAAACAATTGGGCTGAGCTGGCTGGAAAAAAAACTAACACCTGCAAAAAAGCAGCGTTCAGCTCCTAACGCAGCCCCATTGTTTCCTATCGGGAAACACTCTCTAAGTCTGCACCTAACACCCTAACATGAACCCTGAGTCTAAACACCCCTAACCTTACACTTATTAGCCCCTAATCTGCCGCCCCCGCTATCACTGACCCTTGCATATTATTATTAACCCCTAATCTTCCGCTCCGGACACCGCCGCAACCTACATTATCCTTATGAACCCCTAATCTGCTGCCCCTAACACCGCCGACCCCTATATTATATTTATTAACCCCTAATCTGCCCCCCCCCAATGTCGCCGCTACCTTACCTACAATTATTAACCCCTAATCTCCCACCCGCACCGTCGCCGCTTGGACCAGCAGACATCTTCATCCAAGCGGCATATTCTATCTTCATCCATCTGACGAGGAGCGGCTCCATCTTCAAGACCTCCGGCGCGGAGCATCCTTCGTGGCCGACGGACTAACGACGAATGATGGTTCCTTTAAATGACGTCATCCAAGATGGCCAATAGAATGTGAGCTCAATCCGATTGGCTGATTGGATCAGCCAATCGGACTGAACTTCAATCGGAATCAGCCAATCGGAATTCGAGGGACGCCATCTTGGATGACTTCATTTAAAGGAACCGTCATTCGTCATTAGTCCGTCGGCCAGGAAGGATGCTCTTCGCCGGAGGTCTTGAAGATGGAGCCGCTCCTCGTCGGATGGATGAAGATAGAAGATGCCGCTTGGATGAAGATGTTTGCCGGTCCGGATGTCCTCTTCTGCCCGGATAGGATGAAGACTTCTGCCGGTCTGGATGTCCTCTTCTTCCCGGATAGGATGAAGACTTCTGCCGGTCTGGATGTCCTCTTCGTCCCCATCAGATGAAGACTTTGGCCCGGCTGGGTGAAGACGACTCAAGGTAGGGAGATCTTCAGGGGGTTAGTGTTAGGTTTTTTTAAGGGGGGATTGGGTGGGTTAGAGTAGGGGTATGTGGTTGGTGGGTGTTAATGTTGGGGGGGTTGTATTTTTTTTACAGGTAAAAGAACTGATTACTTTGGGGCAATGCCCCGCAAAAAGCCCTTTTAAGGGCTGGTAAAAGAGCTGATTACTTTGTAATGTAGAATAGGGTAGGGACTTTTATTATTTATTTATTTTTTTATTTTATTAGGGGGCTAAGATTAGGTGTAATTAGTTTAAACTTCTTTTAATATTTTTTTATTTTCTGTAATTTAGTGGGGGGGTTTTGTAATTTAGTTTAGTTTATTTAATTGTATTTAATTGTAGGTATTTGTAGGTAATTTATTAAATTAATTTAATGATAGTGTAGTGTTAGGTTTAATTGTAACTTAGGTTAGGATTTATTTTACAGGTCATTTTGTATTTCTTTTAGCTAGGTTGTATTGTACCTAGTTAAAATAAATACAAAATTACCTGTAAAATAAATCCTAACCTAAGTTACAATTAAACCTAACACTACACTATCAAATTAATTAAATAAATTACCTACAATTAAATAAACTAAACTAAATTACAAAAAAAAACCCCCACTAAATTACAAAAAATAAAAAAAGATCACAAGAATATTAGGCTAATTACACCTACTCTAAGCCCCTAATAAAATAAAAAAGCCCCCCAAAATAATAAAGGTCCCTACCCTATTCTAAATTAAAAAGTAACCAGCTCTTTTACCAGCCCTTAAAAGGGCTTTTTGGGGGGCATGCCCCTAAGTAATCAGCTCTTTTGCCCCCCCAACATTAAAACCCACCACCCACATACCCCTACTCTAACCCAAACCCCTCTTAAATAAACTTAACACTACCCCCTGAAGATCTCCCTACCTTGAGTCGTGTTCACCCAGCCGGGCACCGATGGACCAAAAGAGGACATCCGGAGCGGCAGAAGTCTTCATCCTATCCGGGCAGAAGAGGACATCCGGACCGGCAGACATCTTCATCCAAGCGGCATCTTCTATCTTCATCCATCCGGAGCGGAGCCATCTTCTTCCAGCCGACGCGGATCCATCCTCTTCAACCGACACCTACTCGCCAAATGACGGTTCCTTTAAATGACGTCATCCAATATGGCGTCCCTCGAATTCCGATTGGCTGATAGGATTCTATCAGCCAATCGAAATTAAGGTAGGAAAAATCTGATCAGATTCAAGTTCAATCCGATTGGCTGATCCAATCAGCCAATCAGATTGAACTTGCATTCTATTGGCTGTTCCGATCAGCCAATAGATTGCGAGCTCAATCTGATTGGCTGATTGGATCAGCCAATCGGATTTTTCCTACCTTAATTCCGATTGGCTGATAGAATCCTATCAGCCAATCAGAATTCGAGGGACGTCATCTTGGATGACGTCATTTAAAGGAACCTTCATTCGGCGAGTAGGCGTCGGTTAAAGAGGATGGATCCGCGTCGGATGGAAGAAGATGGCTCTGCTCCCCTCTAGATGGATGAAGATAGAAGATGCCGCTTGGATGAAGATGTCTGCCGGTCTGGATGTCCTCTTCTGCCCGGATAGGATGAAGACTTCTGCCACTCCGGATGTCCTATTTTGGTCCATCGGTGCCCGGCTGGGTGAACACGACTCAAGGCAGGGAGATCTTCAGGGGGGTAATGTTAGGTTTATTTAAGGGGGGTTTGAGTTAGAGTAGGGATATGTGGGTGGTGGGTTTTAATGTTGGGGGGGTTGTATTTTTTTTCAGGCAAAAGAGCTGATTACTTAGGGGCATGCCCCGCAAAAAGCCCTTTTAAGGGCTGGTAAAAGAGCTGGTTACTTTTTAATTTAGTAGAGACCTTTATTATTTTGGGGGGCTTTTTTATTTTATTAGGGGGCATAGAGTAGGTGTAATTAGCCTAATATTCTTGTAATCTTTTTTTTTTTGTATTTTTTTTTTTTTTGTAATTTAGTTAAGTTTATTTAATTGTATGTAATTGTAGGTAATTTATTTAATTAATTGATTGATAGTGTAGTGTTAGGTTTAATTGTAACTTAGGTTAGGATTTATTTTACAGGTAATTTTGTAATTATTTTAACTAGGTAGCTATTAAATAGTTAATAACTATTTAATAGCTATTGTACCTAGTTAAAATAAATACAAAGTTGCCTGTAAAATAAATATAAATCCTAAAATAGCTACAATATAATTATTTGTTATATCAGTGTTTTTCAACCAGTGTGCCGTGAGAGATCCTCAGGTGTGCCACGGCAGACTGACAACAGTGTGACATATTTTTTAAATTTTGCTTGTTTTTTATTCTGGGCCGTTTTTTTATTTTGAGTGAGATGATGACTGAGGGTAACAGCGCAGCGCATTATGATTGCTTATGAATGAATGTCAATATGTCATGTATAGTTTGTAGGAGGCATGGTATGACAACACAGTACAGTGTGTGTATATATATACATACTGTATTAGGCTACAATGTGTGCTTTTGTAAAATTTTGGGATAGTGGTGTGCCGCAGGATTTTTAAATGTAAAAAAGTGTGCCACGGCAAAAAAAAGGTTGAAAATCACTGCGTTATATTGTAGCTATATTAGGGTTTATTTTACAGGTAAGTATTTAGTTTTAAAAAGGAATACTTTAGTTAATAAGATTTAATTTATTTAGTTAGATTAAAATTATATTTAACTTATGGGGGTGTTAGGGTTAGACTTAGCTTTAGGGGTTAATACATTTATTAGAGAAGCAGCGAGGTCCGGTCGGCAGATTAGGGGTTAATACTTGACGTTAGGCGGCGGCGATGTTAGGGAGGGCAGATTAGGGGTTAAAACTATTTATTATAGTTCAGAAAAGAGTGGAGTCAGAAATATTAGTCTCTGGCTCCAAGAGCAGATTGCATGTATTAGCACTTACTGTCCCCTACATTACGTATCAGAAAACCTTGAAAAGGAAGAAAATGTGGGTGGAGCAGCGTATGACTGTAATTAAAATCTAACTTTTATTTCAACACTTAAAAAAGGAAATAATAACATACATTTAAAAACACAAATTCGCGTAGAACTTAGAAATTGGGGTTGAATTGTACCCTTAATTTAGTATTGGGGTGAAGTAACGGAATGAAGGAGGGGTATCAATATTCAGATATTAAGATACTGAGATACGTTTATCTGCAGGGCTGATATATGTGTGGATTCTCTTATCTCTAACAACTACGTTACTGTATCAAATTATTGATGTGCATACGTATGGTATTGCTCTGGGTATTATATCTCTCTAATAGAACTAAATGGTGTACACCTTCTTTAATGAGCTTGTGTTTCTGATTGAGAAAAAATATGGTATCTTATTTGATTGAATTGATAAGAGAATCAACTTGTGTGATTTATGATTTGAGTGTTGTGTACACGTGCAGATGTGATTCTGCTGAATAAGCTGGATTTCGAGTATAGAGAAAGAATATATATGTATATCTGGCTACAACATGCTATAAGGGAAAAAGCCTTTAGATAGTGTTTAAACAGCAAATATTATCTTAGTCCATTATAAGCGCAATAGGAGCATATATATATATCTCTGGTTATGAAGCGCTGTAGGGATAAATGCCTTTAAATAGTGTTTAAACAACAAATTTAATCTTAGTCTTTATAAAAACAATAGGAACATTCCCCTTATTTCTGGGGCATTGAGGTCTGTACGCAAGCTGTTATATCTTATCTCTTACTCTTATTTAAGTGAATATATCTGCAGAATTAGATCGTGCATATAAGCACATACATACATATGCAGTTTGTTATTTTATCTCGTTAAAGCGGATACTTTGTATCAATAGTTGGAGATTATATAAGTTGATACTTGTGAAATATATTCTAAAGTAGCAAAGTCGCTTAATTGTTATTGTGCTTCTTTTTTAACCTCTTTTTTCTATTGCATATAAGTACTTGTAAAGTGTTGGGATTACAAACTTAGAACAGAGTAGTTATTGGTTGTTTTGTTAATGTAAAATCAAGTTGATGTGGGGCTAATTGTACTTTCCCCTTAGTATATAAATATATATATTGACTTTGAATTAATTATAGCTTGGTGTGATTCAGTGTATTATATATCTTTGTGTATTTTTTCAGAAATTTTTTTCCCCTTGAAAGTCACTCCACTTGGCCTTATGTATTATTGCTGGATTTACTGAAATTATTGTGTATATTTGGTATATTCAGTAATATATCCTGCCTGCTGGTGCAACATTTGTTCACATTAGCGTTTGTACATTCTTGGAGTTCGCTTGTATTATTCGGTAATACTGCTAACTGTATAATACTGTAATAGTTTTGTATATCTCTAGACCCTGATCGCTTACTTAGATAATTTCACTCATTTTTTTGAGCTCTTAAAACTTATATTGTTGGGTGGGCTGTACCAATATGGGTCTTAGTTTGTTAACCGTAATATCTAAGCTATGTTTGCAATTGTCCTTCAAGAATTTACATCTAAAGAGCACAAACGTTAAGGTCTCTTCTGTAAAATAATAAAATTTATTCAGCAAAAACTATTATTCAAAATCCAACAATCAGAATATAATTCATGTAAACACTCACACAGTTGGTATCACTAATCGTATTGTATCAACAAATTACTACATGTTGTGTTTTTCACCTCTCCTCCACAGTCACAACACTCATCCTTTATTTTGCAATCAGTCCCCCCCTTTCACTTGACCCCCCAATGTGTCTTTACTCCCCATTTTCTATTCACAATTATCCCCTCATTCCCCACATCTCCTTTTTCACTACCCATTGAGCACATTACACTTCACCCACAATAACAAGCTAACCTCACTAATCACTCACTTGTTAAAGATGACACATGCTTACAATATCAAATGTAACCACACATACATGAGTGTTAACAGCACTGCACTATAGTAGGTCAAACAAACCCCCCCCCCAATTTAAAACGTCTTACACAGCCACACTAGAAGATCATAGCAATATTGTCACAAGAAATTCAAATCACTAATTCTATTCACCAAAAGAATACTAATCTCCTGAACATTGTTCTCGTTTACGCTCATCACCTAAACACAACAAATTCACACCATATAAGTTAATTTAAACATTTATTACAGAAGAGTGCTCACAACTGAAATAGAATAAAAATCTATCAGCAGGACTTGCATCTGCGCAATGAAGATAGATAGGGAAATACCTAGGTTCAATGTAGAAGAGCTTGAGTGATTTACTCAACCGAAGTACATGTAATACATACATGATACTTTCCAAAATAAATTCTCTTCATCCTCTTATTCAGTGCTATATTTACAATCAATTCATATAATAAATAATATGAGAGACAGCAATAAAAAGTCAATATCAACCTTTAAATTATATGAGGAATAGCAAGTCAAAGTACCCGACTTTATTTAGCCCATCTATATACAACACACATATTATGTACATTATATAAAGTATATGAGGAATAGCAAGTTAAAGTACTTGACTGTATTAAGTCTATTTATATACAGCACACAATCTATTCATAGTATAAATATATATCATGATTTAATGTAGCATAGCAAACATTTACGTACATATGCAAATGTATCACGGTAGATATCAATCTAATTAACATAAGCTTCAAGAACTTTAATCACTTTAACAATATACTTCAATAACCTTATAAAACTCATTATCAGTATTATACCAAAGTTTAAAAACCAATCCTTATAAATTTAAAGAATAAGGCATCCATTCAAAACATTGACGTAATTCAAACAGCCGTCAATCAAAACACATAGGGACTCCGATTGGCGACCAACTGACGACAGGGTGGAGCAAAGCCAATAAATCACTGAAGATTGTTGCGCGCGTCACCCTTTGAAAAAGCCGGAATCACAAACGGCGAAACATGTTAGGGAGAGGTTGACATCTCGGTTTCAACCTATTTGTAGTTTTTTTTTTAAGTTGCAAAAGAACGTAGAACTTAGCTAATAATATGAATGTATGAATAAGTATTGGGTAATAATTTAAAACAAGCTGGGGAAGGTGGATGTGGACTCTTTTATAGTCAGCAACACAAACAAACGATGTGAATGCAGGATAACGAAACAAACAATACAGTGTGAATGAGAAAAAAAGTGTGATTCAGAACTTTATTAAGTAACCGCTGGCCTATAAGTTACAGCATTATACAATTTATCAGACGTTAGTCAATATTTTGAAGACCTTAAAACCGTTATATTTAAAACATACCGGCTCCCAAGCAGCAGTGCTGGAAATCGGGTGACAATTGCAAACATAGCTTAGATATTACGGTTAACAAACTAAGACCCATATTGGTACAGCCCACCCAACAATATAAGTTTTAAGAGCTCAAAAAAATGAGTGAAATTATCTAAGTAAGCGATCAGGGTCTAGAGATATACAAAACTATTACAGTATTATACAGTTAGCAGTATTACCGAATAATACAAGCGAACTCCAAGAATGTACAAACGCTAATGTGAACAAATGTTGCACCAGCAGGCAGGATATATTACTGAATATACCAAATATACACAATAATTTCAGTAAATCCAGCAATAATACATAAGGCCAAGTGGAGTGACTTTCAAGGGGAAAAAAATTTCTGAAAAAATACACAAAGATATATAATACACTGAATCACACCAAGCTATAATTAATTCAAAGTCAATATATATATTTATATACTAAGGGGAAAGTACAATTAGCCCCACATCAACTTGATTTTACATTAACAAAACAACCAATAACTACTCTGTTCTAAGTTTGTAATCCCAACACTTTACAAGTACTTATATGCAATAGAAAAAAGAGGTTAAAAAAGAAGCACAATAACAATTAAGCGACTTTGCTACTTTAGAATATATTTCACAAGTATCAATTTATATAATCTCCAACTATTGATACAAAGTATCCGCTTTAACGAGATAAAATAACAAACTGCATATGTATGTATGTGCTTATATGCACGATCTAATTCTGCAGATATATTCACTTAAATAAGAGTAAGAGATAAGATATAACAGCTTGCGTACAGACCTCAATGCCCCAGAAATAAGGGGAATGTTCCTATTGTTTTTATAAAGACTAAGATTAAATTTGTTGTTTAAACACTATTTAAAGGCATTTATCCCTACAGCGCTTCATAACCAGAGATATATATATATGCTCCTATTGCGCTTATAATGGACTAAGATAATATTTGCTGTTTAAACACTATCTAAAGGCTTTTTCCCTTATAGCATGTTGTAGCCAGATATACATATATATTCTTTCTCTATACTCGAAATCCAGCTTATTCAGCAGAATCACATCTGCACGTGTACACAACACTCAAATCATAAATCACACAAGTTGATTCTCTTATCAATTCAATCAAATAAGATACCATATTTTTTCTCAATCAGAAACACAAGCTCATTAAAGAAGGTGTACACCATTTAGTTCTATTAGAGAGATATAATACCCAGAGCAATACCATACGTATGCACATCAATAATTTGATACAGTAACGTAGTTGTTAGAGATAAGAGAATCCACACATATATCAGCCCTGCAGATAAACGTATCTCAGTATCTTAATATCTGAATATTGATACCCCTCCTTCATTCCGTTACTTCACCCCAATACTAAATTAAGGGTACAATTCAACCCCAATTTCTAAGTTCTACGCGAATTTGTGTTTTTAAATGTATGCTATTATTTCCTTTTTTAAGTGTTGAAATAAAAGTTAGATTTTAATTACAGTCACACGCTGCTCCACCCACATTTTCTTCCTTTTCAAGGTTTTCTGATACGTAATGTAGGGGACAGTAAGTGCTAATACATGCAATCTGCTCTTGGAGCCAGAGACTAATATTTCTGACTCCACTCTTTTCTGAATCATTGATTCTTGCATAAGCACTCCAGCTAGTACCCACTGTAAAATTGAATGTAGGTACAAACTAGCAGTCCCTATCCACGAGTGTAGTGCGGTTGCAATTTTTTGCGTTTTCTAGTAGTTCACATTATCCTATTCTTTATATAGGATTTCCGCAACCAGAATAGCACACACATCAAAATATCTATAGAAAGTATGGCAAACAAATATGATAAAGATAAGCAAACCAGGGAGCAAAAAAGACAAAGTGATCTTAATGAAGTGTTCCAAGATTCGTCAAGTGGAAACTCAGATATAACACCAAATAATCTTGACACACTGCTAAGAGAATTACATAAAAACCTGTTTAAACAGGATAAATTATGGTGGGATGAGCAGTTCTGTGAGCAATACATTCAGAGAAATCTTATCCCAAGGGGGCTGCGAATTCAGCTTTTCCCAGCCTTTGAATTCAGGAAAAAAGAACTAAGTGTTGAATGGGAAGAAGCTTTGAGTGAATGTTCAGCCAAACTAATGAAAATCTTGATTAAACATAATTCATCCGAATATGAAAGATTGGAAGATTTAATTAAAGTACAGAATGAACAACTAAAACATTTTGAAAATCTTAAAGAATTTGAGAACGCATACAAGAAATACCAAAAAGAACTCGACAAGTATGAGAATGAAATTAAATCAACCAAGAGAGGCAAACTACAAAGAGATATTCTGGATTTCCAAAACAACAAAGTCTATAAATGGAAAAATAAAAATTTCACTTCCAATTACAAAACACAAAGGAGAGTGAACATTGTGGAGACTGATGTTTCTGACACTGATAATGAGGAACAGGAAAATGATGGCAAAGATCAACAGGAAGAACCTTCCACATCAAAAAAATCATCTACTATTGAAAATAGAAAAAGAAAGTCTTTTTTAGAAGATGATCTAAGTTCAGATTCAGAACCACCAGAAGAGGTGGGAGGTTCCAACAAAAGAAACACAAGGAACAACAACAAGAAGAACATCAAAGACAGGTTTCAAAAACCTCAAAGACGGAATCTGAGCCCCTTCTCACAAATAAGAATGAAGAACTAAGAATTATAAATCTCTCAGAAAGAAGACTTTCTAAACACCACAAAAGTGTTCTATCCAAAGGATTATCCTTCTGCCCTAATTCCCAACTGGACAAATTCGAAACAATAAAGGACATCCAACTTTACCTACGCAAACTTCTCCTCAAAAAATATTTTGCAAATAAGGATACGCAAGAAAATATATCCAACCTATCAGAAGAAGAACTAGAGTCCCTAAGAAATTTAGAAGATCTACTAACAGAACAAGAAATCCCTGAGGAATCAAACTGGAGAAAAGAATTGAAAAACAAATCCAAATTTGTACCAGCCTCGAACATCAGTTCTAACATAGATGTATTCAATCAAATAGTATGTAATTCGATCAATGAACTAAACATTCATACGAAAGCCAAAAACTTAACCAAAAAAGAAAGAGAAGCATTGAAGGAAATGGAAGAATGGGACGATGTGATCATCCGAAACGCAGATAAGGGTGGAAATATTGTTATATGGCCTGAGAATATGTATCTAAAAGAAGCATCCATCCAATTGAAAAATTCTGTATGCTACAGAGAACTTTGGAGCAACCCCACAGAACAATTCCATCAGCAGTACAACAAATTAATCGATGATGCAAAAAGAAGAGGCCTCATTACAACCAAAGAAACAAAATTTCTAAATGTATCTCACCCAAAAACAGCCACGTTTTATTTGATCCCTAAGATTCACAAAAACAATAAGCAACCTCCTGGCCGCCCAATAGTATCAGGAAACGACAACTTAACCGAGAAAGCAAGCCAGTACATAGATCTCAGACTCAGACAATTCCTAACTCAACTCCCATCATATGTGAGAGATACCATGGAAGTATTGCAAATCATTCAAGATATCCATATTTCCAAAACAACATGGTTAGTAACTTCGGATGTCGAGTCTTTGTACACCAGCATAAATCATCAACTCGGACTCAATGCTGTAAAACACTTTCTGAATATGTCATCAGAAGAAAGTCAAGATTATAATGAATTCATGATAAATCTACTTAAGTTTGTGTTAACCAAAAATTATTTTCTTTTCAATAACAAATACTACCTTCAAACCCAAGGAACAGCGATGGGCACTGCATGTGCACCCACGTATGCCAACCTGTTCCTAGGTTGGTGGGAACAAAAACATGTTTTTTCAGATACAAATGACCAATACACTAAGTATATCCCAATGTGGGTTAGATATATCGACGACATCCTGTTCCTATGGGAAGGACCTGAATCTGAATTGGATAATTTTCTGGAACACCTCAACAACAACAAATTAAATATAAAATTAACCTACGAAAAAAGCTTAACCAATATATCCTTTCTAGACTTACTCATTCAGAAGAACCCTGATGGTACACTCTCAACAGATCTATACAGAAAAAGAACAGCCACCAACAACGTACTACATTCAACCAGTGCACACGCACCTAATACCACTAAGTCGTTACCTATTGGCGAATTTCTCAGGATCAAACGTAATTGCTCAGATGAGCAAACCTTTAGAAAAAGAGCCACAGAACTGGAAAGTAGGTTAAAAGTAAGAGGCTACAGCAAAAGGTCTATTCAAAAAGCTAAAAAAAGAGCTTATAATACACCCAGATCTGACCTATTGAAGGTCCGACCAAAAAAACAGGACAACAAAACAAGATTAGTCTTGACCTACAATGACCAATCACAAGAAGTCATCAGAATCATTCAAAACAACTGGCATATACTTCAAGCGGATCCAATTTTAAAAAGTTTAATTGGTCAAAAAGCAGAAATCAGCTATAGAAGATCAAGAAATCTAAAAGAAAGACTAAGTTCCAGCCATTATACCAAGAAAACTAAATCAATAAGAACCCCAGAGAAAGGCTCTTTCCCCTGTGGAAGCTGTTCAACTTGCTCACACATGATGAAAAAGAAAAAAACGATCACAGACAGATTTGGCAAACCACACCAAATCCAAACATATATAAGTTGTAACACTGTGGGACTTATATATGCCCTCCAATGCAAGTGTCCTTATACTTATATAGGAATGACCACTAGAAAGTTACACACAAGAATCATGGAACACCTAAGAAATATTCGTAATGCTCCCAAAGATTTACAAAAAGACAAAAAATTAACATCTGTAGCATCTCACTTTCTAAAATACCATCAGTGCAAAACCTCTGAACTGGAATGCTACGGCGTCCAAAAGCTGTCCCTAGGACTAAGAGGAGGAGACCTAGAGAAGGCCCTCCAAAAGATAGAAACAAAATGGATATACCTTATGGATTGCGTTCATCCAAAAGGTTTAAATGAACAAAACAACTATTCAATGTTCTTGTAATGCAGAAAAAGAAAATATGTCAGTAAAATCATGCACGAAAAATCATACATTGATAGTAACAAACCTAGGTGCTCCTTCAAGAATTTACATCTAAAGAGCACAAACGTTAAGGTCTCTTCTGTAAAATAATAAAATTTATTCAGCAAAAACTATTATTCAAAATCCAACAATCAGAATATAATTCATGTAAACACTCACACAGTTGGTATCACTAATCGTATTGTATCAACAAATTACTACATGTTGTGTTTTTCACCTCTCCTCCACAGTCACAACACTCATCCTTTATTTTGCAATCAGTCCCCCCCTTTCACTTGACCCCCCAATGTGTCTTTACTCCCCATTTTCTATTCACAATTATCCCCTCATTCCCCACATCTCCTTTTTCACTACCCATTGAGCACATTACACTTCACCCACAATAACAAGCTAACCTCACTAATCACTCACTTGTTAAAGATGACACATGCTTACAATATCAAATGTAACCACACATACATGAGTGTTAACAGCACTGCACTATAGTAGGTCAAACAAACCCCCCCCCAATTTAAAACGTCTTACACAGCCACACTAGAAGATCATAGCAATATTGTCACAAGAAATTCAAATCACTAATTCTATTCACCAAAAGAATACTAATCTCCTGAACATTGTTCTCGTTTACGCTCATCACCTAAACACAACAAATTCACACCATATAAGTTAATTTAAACATTTATTACAGAAGAGTGCTCACAACTGAAATAGAATAAAAATCTATCAGCAGGACTTGCATCTGCGCAATGAAGATAGATAGGGAAATACCTAGGTTCAATGTAGAAGAGCTTGAGTGATTTACTCAACCGAAGTACATGTAATACATACATGATACTTTCCAAAATAAATTCTCTTCATCCTCTTATTCAGTGCTATATTTACAATCAATTCATATAATAAATAATATGAGAGACAGCAATAAAAAGTCAATATCAACCTTTAAATTATATGAGGAATAGCAAGTCAAAGTACCCGACTTTATTTAGCCCATCTATATACAACACACATATTATGTACATTATATAAAGTATATGAGGAATAGCAAGTTAAAGTACTTGACTGTATTAAGTCTATTTATATACAGCACACAATCTATTCATAGTATAAATATATATCATGATTTAATGTAGCATAGCAAACATTTACGTACATATGCAAATGTATCACGGTAGATATCAATCTAATTAACATAAGCTTCAAGAACTTTAATCACTTTAACAATATACTTCAATAACCTTATAAAACTCATTATCAGTATTATACCAAAGTTTAAAAACCAATCCTTATAAATTTAAAGAATAAGGCATCCATTCAAAACATTGACGTAATTCAAACAGCCGTCAATCAAAACACATAGGGACTCCGATTGGCGACCAACTGACGACAGGGTGGAGCAAAGCCAATAAATCACTGAAGATTGTTGCGCGCGTCACCCTTTGAAAAAGCCGGAATCACAAACGGCGAAACATGTTAGGGAGAGGTTGACATCTCGGTTTCAACCTATTTGTAGTTTTTTTTTTAAGTTGCAAAAGAACGTAGAACTTAGCTAATAATATGAATGTATGAATAAGTATTGGGTAATAATTTAAAACAAGCTGGGGAAGGTGGATGTGGACTCTTTTATAGTCAGCAACACAAACAAACGATGTGAATGCAGGATAACGAAACAAACAATACAGTGTGAATGAGAAAAAAAGTGTGATTCAGAACTTTATTAAGTAACCGCTGGCCTATAAGTTACAGCATTATACAATTTATCAGACGTTAGTCAATATTTTGAAGACCTTAAAACCGTTATATTTAAAACATACCGGCTCCCAAGCAGCAGTGCTGGAAATCGGGTGACAATTGCAAACATAGCTTAGATATTACGGTTAACAAACTAAGACCCATATTGGTACAGCCCACCCAACAATATAAGTTTTAAGAGCTCAAAAAAATGAGTGAAATTATCTAAGTAAGCGATCAGGGTCTAGAGATATACAAAACTATTACAGTATTATACAGTTAGCAGTATTACCGAATAATACAAGCGAACTCCAAGAATGTACAAACGCTAATGTGAACAAATGTTGCACCAGCAGGCAGGATATATTACTGAATATACCAAATATACACAATAATTTCAGTAAATCCAGCAATAATACATAAGGCCAAGTGGAGTGACTTTCAAGGGGAAAAAAATTTCTGAAAAAATACACAAAGATATATAATACACTGAATCACACCAAGCTATAATTAATTCAAAGTCAATATATATATTTATATACTAAGGGGAAAGTACAATTAGCCCCACATCAACTTGATTTTACATTAACAAAACAACCAATAACTACTCTGTTCTAAGTTTGTAATCCCAACACTTTACAAGTACTTATATGCAATAGAAAAAAGAGGTTAAAAAAGAAGCACAATAACAATTAAGCGACTTTGCTACTTTAGAATATATTTCACAAGTATCAACTTATATAATCTCCAACTATTGATACAAAGTATCCGCTTTAACGAGATAAAATAACAAACTGCATATGTATGTATGTGCTTATATGCACGATCTAATTCTGCAGATATATTCACTTAAATAAGAGTAAGAGATAAGATATAACAGCTTGCGTACAGACCTCAATGCCCCAGAAATAAGGGGAATGTTCCTATTGTTTTTATAAAGACTAAGATTAAATTTGTTGTTTAAACACTATTTAAAGGCATTTATCCCTACAGCGCTTCATAACCAGAGATATATATATATGCTCCTATTGCGCTTATAATGGACTAAGATAATATTTGCTGTTTAAACACTATCTAAAGGCTTTTTCCCTTATAGCATGTTGTAGCCAGATATACATATATATTCTTTCTCTATACTCGAAATCCAGCTTATTCAGCAGAATCACATCTGCACGTGTACACAACACTCAAATCATAAATCACACAAGTTGATTCTCTTATCAATTCAATCAAATAAGATACCATATTTTTTCTCAATCAGAAACACAAGCTCATTAAAGAAGGTGTACACCATTTAGTTCTATTAGAGAGATATAATACCCAGAGCAATACCATACGTATGCACATCAATAATTTGATACAGTAACGTAGTTGTTAGAGATAAGAGAATCCACACATATATCAGCCCTGCAGATAAACGTATCTCAGTATCTTAATATCTGAATATTGATACCCCTCCTTCATTCCGTTACTTCACCCCAATACTAAATTAAGGGTACAATTCAAC
This sequence comes from Bombina bombina, assembly GCF_027579735.1. Classification (NCBI taxonomy): domain Eukaryota; kingdom Metazoa; phylum Chordata; class Amphibia; order Anura; family Bombinatoridae; genus Bombina; species Bombina bombina. Next base: position 548,448,949 of record NC_069499.1, read on the forward strand.
CCCAATTTCTAAGTTCTACGCGAATTTGTGTTTTTAAATGTATGTTATTATTTCCTTTTTTAAGTGTTGAAATAAAAGTTAGATTTTAATTACAGTCACACGCTGCTCCACCCACATTTTCTTCCTTTTCAAGGTTTTCTGATACGTAATGTAGGGGACAGTAAGTGCTAATACATGCAATCTGCTCTTGGAGCCAGAGACTAATATTTCTGACTCCACTCTTTTCTGAATCATTGATTCTTGCATAAGCACTCCAGCTAGTACCCACTGTAAAATTGAATGTAGGTACAAACTAGCAGTCCCTATCCACGAGTGTAGTGCGGTTGCAATTTTTTGCGTTTTCTATTTATTATAGTGTTTGCAAGGCGGGAGTGCGGCGGTTTAGGGGTTAATACATTTATTATAGTGGTGGCGAGGTCCGGTCGGCAGATTAGGGGTTAATTAGTGTAGTTAGGTAGCGGCGACGTTGAGGGGAGCAGATTAGGGATTAATAAATATTATGTAGGTGTCTGCGATGTTAGGGGCAGCAGATTAGGGGTTCATAGGGATAATGTAGGTGGCGGCGGTCTGCGGTCGGCAGATTAGGGGTTAAAAATATTTATTATAGTGGCGGCGATGTGGGGGGACTTCGGTTTAGGGGTACATAGGTAGTTTATGGGTGTTAGTGTACTTTAAAGCACTGTAGTTAAGAGCATTATAAACCGGCATTAGCCCATAAAGCTCTTAACTACTGACTTTTTTTTGCGGCTGGAGTCTTGTCGGTAGAGGCTCTACTGCTCACTTCAGCCAAGACTCTAAATACCGGCGTTAGGAAGATCCCATTGAAAAGATAGGATACGCAATTGGCATAAGGGGATCTGCGCTATGGAAAAGTTGCGGCTTGAAAGTAAGCGTTAGACCCTTTCCTGCCTGACTCTAAATACCAGCGGCCGGCCAAAACCAGCGTTAGGACACCTTAACGCTGCTTTTGACGGCTAACGCATAACTCTAAATCTAGCCGTTAGTTAATAAGAGTAATATTATTTAGATTTAATTAATATTTAAGTTAGGGGGGTGTTAGGGTTAGTGTTAGACTTAGGTTTAGGGGTTAATAATTTTATTATAGTGGCGGCGGTGTAGGGGAGGGCAGGATAGGGGTTAATAAATTTATTATAGGTGGCGGCGGTATAGGGGGGGCAGGATAGGGGTTAATAGGTATTATGTAGGTGGCGGCGGGGTCCGGGAGCGGCGGTTTAGGGGTTAACATATTTATTACAGATGCGGCAGGGTCCGGGAGCGGCGGTTTAGGGGTTAAACAATTTATTTAGTTGCGGCGGGGTCCAGGATCGTCAGGATAGGGGTTAATAAGTTTATGTAGGTGGCGGCGGTATAGGGGGCTTCAGATTAGGGGTTAATAGGTATAATGTAGGTGGTGGCGGGGTCCGGGAGCGGGGTTTAGGGGTTAATATATTTATTAGAGTTGTGGCGGGGTCTAGGATTGGCGGTTTAGGGGTTAATAACTTTATTTAGTTGCGGGGGGCTCCGGGGGCGCCTGTATAGGGGGTAGAACAGTATAGTATAGTGTGAGTGTTTAGTGACAGGGTTATCAATAAAGCTGTAAAAAAGCCGAAGAGCAGCGAGATTGATGAGTGATAACTATCACAGTCCGCTGCTCATCACCCCGTACTTGGTGCGCAGCTTTTTGACACATTTATTGATAACTTTGGCGAGCGTATTCAGGTCCGCGGCGGCGATATGAGGCGAGCGTATTGGGCCGGCGAATGCAGGTAAGTAGAAGGCTTCATAACTAGAGGCCAATATCTTTATCTATCTATCAGTCTGCCTGTCTGTCTATGGGCCAGATTACAAGTTACTTTTTTGCTCGTTCGGTAAAAGTGCTCAAAGTCAAATTTTAATGCATCTAGGTTAGCTCACCTATTACAAGTTTCAAAGTAAAAAGTTAGCGGGAGAGCAAAAGTCTGATGAGCGCTAACCTCAGGACTTTGGATATTACGACCACGCTAATTTCTTCTCCCCATAGACTTCTATGGGCCACACTTTAAAATACAAAAACCTAACAGTTATCGCTAGCGGGCTAACCGTTACTATGTTAGACCAACTGCGCTAAACCTGAAGTGAGTTATAAATGCCTTACATTCCAATGTTCTTCACATACAAAAAAAAAAACAGAATTTATGTTTACCTGATAAATTTCTTTCTCCAACGGTGTGTCCGGTCCACGGCGTCATCCTTACTTGTGGGATATTCTCTTCCCCAACAGGAAATGGCAAAGAGCCCAGCAAAGCTGGTCACATGATCCCTCCTAGGCTCCGCCTACCCCAGTCATTCGACCGACGTTAAGGAGGAATAATAGCATAGGAGAAACCATATGGTACCGTGGTGACTGTAGTTAAAGAAAATAAATTATCAGACCTGATTAAAAAACCAGGGCGGGCCGTGGACCGGACACACCGTTGGAGAAAGAAATTTATCAGGTAAACATAAATTCTGTTTTCTCCAACATAGGTGTGTCCGGTCCACGGCGTCATCCTTACTTGTGGGAACCAATACCAAAGCTTTAGGACACGGATGAAGGGAGGGAGCAAATCAGGTCACCTAAATGGAAGGCACCACGGCTTGCAAAACCTTTCTCCCAAAAATAGCCTCAGAAGAAGCAAAAGTATCAAACTTGTAAAATTTGGTAAAAGTGTGCAGTGAAGACCAAGTCGCTGCCCTACATATCTGATCAACAGAAGCCTCGTTCTTGAAGGCCCATGTGGAAGCCACAGCCCTAGTGGAATGAGCCGTGATTCTTTCGGGAGGCTGCCGTCCGGCAGTCTCGTAAGCCAATCTGATGATGCTTTTAATCCAAAAAGAGAGAGAGGTAGAAGTTGCTTTTTGACCTCTCCTTTTACCTGAATAAACAACAAACAGGGAAGATGTTTGTCTAAAATCCTTTGTAGCATCTAAATAGAATTTTAGAGCGCGAACAACATCCAAATTGTGCAACAAGCGTTCCTTCTTTGAAACTGGTTTCGGACACAGAGAAGGTACGATAATCTCCTGGTTAATGTTTTTGTTAGAAACAACTTTTGGAAGAAAACCAGGTTTAGTACGTAAAACCACCTTATCTGCATGGAACACCAGATAAGGAGGAGAACACTGCAGAGCAGATAATTCTGAAACTCTTCGAGCAGAAGAAATTGCAACTAAAAACAAAACTTTCCAAGATAATAACTTAATATCAACGGAATGTAAGGGTTCAAACGGAACCCCCTGAAGAACTGAAAGAACTAAATTGAGACTCCAAGGAGGAGTCAAAGGTTTGTAAACAGGCTTGATTCTAACCAGAGCCTGAACAAAGGCTTGAACATCTGGCACAGCTGCCAGTTTTTTGTGAAGTAACACCGACAAGGCAGAAATCTGTCCCTTCAGGGAACTTGCCGATAATCCTTTTTCCAATCCTTCTTGAAGGAAGGATAGAATCCTAGGAATCTTAACCTTGTCCCAAGGGAATCCTTTAGATTCACACCAACAGATATATTTTTTCCAAATTTTGTGGTAAATCTTTCTAGTTACAGGCTTTCTGGCCTGAACAAGAGTATCGATAACAGAATCTGAGAAACCTCGCTTCGATAAAATCAAGCGTTCAATCTCCAAGCAGTCAGCTGGAGTGAAACCAGATTCGGATGTTCGAACGGACCCTGAACAAGAAGGTCTCGTCTCAAAGGTAGCTTCCAAGGTGGAGCCGATGACATATTCACCAGATCTGCATACCAAGTCCTGCGTGGCCACGCAGGAGCTATCAAAATCACCGACGCCCTCTCCTGATTGATCCTGGCTACCAGCCTGGGGATGAGAGGAAACGGCGGGAACACATAAGCTAGTTTGAAGGTCCAAGGTGCTACTAGTGCATCCACTAGAGCCGCCTTGGGATCCCTGGATCTGGACCCGTAGCAAGGAACTTTGAAGTTCTGACGAGAGGCCATCAGATCCATGTCTGGAATGCCCCAAAGTTGAGTGACTTGGGCAAAGATTTCCGGATGGAGTTCCCACTCCCCCGGATGCAATGTCTGACGACTCAGAAAATCCGCTTCCCAATTTTCCACTCCCGGGATGTGGATAGCAGACAGGTGGCAGGAGTGAGACTCCGCCCATAGAATGATCTTGGTCACTTCTTCCATCGCTAGGGAACTCCTTGTTCCCCCCTGATGGTTGATGTACGCAACAGTCGTCATGTTGTCTGATTGAAACCGTATGAACTTGGTCCTCGCTAGCTGAGGCCAAGCCTTGAGAGCATTGAATATCGCTCTCAGTTCCAGAATATTTATCGGTAGAAGAGATTCTTCCCGAGACCAAAGACCCTGAGCTTTCAGGGATCCCCAGACCGCGCCCCAGCCCATCAGACTGGCGTCGGTCGTGACAATGACCCACTCTGGTCTGTGGAATGTCATCCCTCGTGACAGGTTGTCCAGGGACAGCCACCAACGGAGTGAGTCTCTGGTCCTCTGATTTACTTGTATCTTTGGAGACAAGTCTGTATAGTCCCCATTCCACTGACTGAGCATGCACAGTTGTAACGGTCTTAGATGAATGCGCGCAAAAGGAACTATGTCCATTGCCGCTACCATCAACCCGATCACTTCCATGCACTGAGCTACGGAAGGAAGAGGAACGGAATGAAGTATTCGACAAGAGTCCAGGAGCTTTGTCTTTCTGGCCTCTGTTAGAAAAATCCTCATTTCTGAGGAGTCTATAATTGTTCCCAAGAAGGGAACCCTTGTTGACGGGGATAGAGAACTCTTTTCCACGTTCACTTTCCAGCCGTGCGATCTGAGAAAGGCCAGGACGATGTCCGTGTGAGCCTTTGCTCGAGGGAGGGACGACGCTTGAATCAGAATGTCGTCCAGGTAAGGTACTACTGCAATGCCCCTTGGTCTTAGCACAGCTAGAAGGGACCCTAGTACCTTTGTGAAAATCCTTGGAGCAGTGGCTAATCCGAAAGGAAGCGCCACGAACTGGTAATGTTTGTCCAGGAATGCAAACCTTAGGAACCGATGATGTTCCTTGTGGATAGGAATATGTAGATACGCATCCTTTAAATCCACCGTGGTCATGAATTGACCTTCCTGGATGGAAGGAAGGATAGTTCGAATGGTTTCCATCTTGAAAGATGGGACCTTGAGAAATTTGTTTAAGATCTTGAGATCTAGGATTGGTCTGAATGTTCCCTCTTTTTTGGGAACTATGAACAGATTGGAGTAGAACCCCATCCCTTGTTCTCTCAATGGAACAGGATGAATCACTCCCATTTTTAACAGGTCTTCTACGCAAAGTAAGAACGCCTGTCTTTTTATGTGGTCTGAAGACAACTGAGACCTGTGGAACCTTCCCCTTGGGGGAAGTCCCTTGAATTCCAGAAGATAACCCTGGGAGACTATTTCTAGCGCCCAAGGATCCAGAACATCTCTTGCCCAAGCCTGAGCGAAGAGAGAGAGTCTGCCCCCCACCAGATCCGGTCCCGGATCGGGGGCCGATATTTCATGCTGTCTTGGTAGCAGTGGCAGGTTTCTTTGCCTGCTTTCCCTTGTTCCAGCCTTGCATTGGTCTCCAAGCTGGCTTGGCCTGAGAAGTATTACCTTCTTGCTTAGAGGACGTAGCACCTTGGGCTGGTCCGTTTTTACGAAAGGGACGAAAATTAGGTCTATTTTTTGCCTTGAAAGGCCGATCCTGAGGAAGGGCATGGCCCTTACCCCCAGTGATATCAGAGATAATCTCTTTCAAGTCAGGACCAAACAGCGTTTTCCCCTTGAAAGGAATGTTTAGTAGCTTGTTCTTGGAAGACGCATCAGCCGACCAAGATTTCAACCAAAGCGCTCTGCGCGCCACAATAGCAAACCCAGAATTCTTAGCCGCTAACTTAGCCAATTGCAAAGAGGCGTCTAGAGTGAAAGAATTAGCCAATTTGAGAGCATTGACTCTGTCCATAATCTCCTCATAAGGAGGCGAGTCACTATCGAGCACCTTAATCAGTTCATCAAACCAGAAATATGCGGCTGTAGTGACAGGGACAATGCATGAAATGGGTTGTAGAAGGTAACCCTGCTGAACAAACATCTTTTTAAGCAAACCTTCTAATTTTTTATCCATAGGATCTTTGAAAGCACAACTATCCTCTATGGGAATAGTGGTGCGTTTGTTTAAAGTAGAAACCGCTCCCTCGACCTTGGGGACTGACTGCCATAAGTCCTTTCTGGGGTCGACCATAGGAAACAATTTTTTAAATATGGGGGGAGGGACGAAAGGAATACCGGGCCTTTCCCATTCTTTATTAACAATGTCCGCCACCCGCTTGGGTATAGGAAAAGCTTCTGGGAGCCCCGGCACCTCTAGGAACTTGTCCATTTTACATAGTTTCTCTGGGATGACCAAATTTTCACAATCATCCAGAGTGGATAATACCTCCTTAAGCAAAATGCGGAGATGTTCCAATTTAAATTTAAAAGTAATCACATCAGATTCAGCCTGCTGAGAAATATTCCCTGAATCAGTAATTTCTCCCTCAGACAAAACCTCCCTGGCCCCCTCAGATTGGGTTAGGGGCCCTTCAGAGATATTAATATCAGCGTCGTCATGCTCTTCAGTAACTAAAACAGAGCATCCACGCTTACGCTGACAAGGGTTCATTTTGGCTAAAATGTTTTTGACAGAATTATCCATTACAGCCGTTAATTGTTGCATAGTAAGGAGTATTGGCGCGCTAGATGTACTAGGGGCCTCCTGAGTGGGCAAGACTCGTGTAGACGAAGGAGGGAATGATGCAGTACCATGCTTACTCCCCTCACTTGAGGAATCATCTTGGGCATCATTGTCATTATCACATAAATCACATTTATTTAAATGAATAGGAATTCTGGCTTCCCCACATTCAGAACACAGTCTATCTGGTAGTTCAGACATGTTAAACAGGCATAAACTTGATAAGAAAGTACAAAAAACGTTTTGAAATAAAACCGTTACTGTCACTTTAAATTTTAAACTGAACACACTTTATTACTGCAATTGCGAAAAAACATGAAGGAATTGTTCAAAATTCACCAAACTTTCACCACAGTGTCTTAAAGCCTTGAAAATATTGCACACCAAATTTGGAAGCTTTAACCCTTAAAATAACGGAACCGGAGCCGTTTTAAGCTTTAACCCCTTTACAGTCCCTGGTATCTGCTTTGCTGAGACCCAACCAAACCCAAGGGGAATACGATACCAAATGATGCCTTCAGAAGTCTTTTATAAGTATCAGAGCTCCTCTCACATGCGACTGCATGCCATGCCTCTCAAAAACAAGTGCGCAACACCGGCGCGAAAATGAGACTCTGCCTATGCTTTGGGAAAGCCCCTAAAGAATAAGGTGTCTAAAACAGTGCCTGCCGATATTATTATATCAAAATACCCAGAATAAATGATTCCTCAAGGCTAAATAAGTGTTAATATCAATCGATTTAGCCCAAAAAATGTCTACAGTCTAAATAAGCCCTTGTGAAGCCCTTATTTACAATCGTAATAAACATGGCTTACCGGATCCCATAGGGAAAATGACAGCTTCCAGCATTACATCGTCTTGTTAGAATGTGTCATACCTCAAGCAGCAAGGACTGCAAACTGTTCCCCCAACTGAAGTTAATGCTCTCAACAGTCCTGTGTGGAACAGCCATGGATTTTAGTTACGGTTGCTAAAATCATTTTCCTCATACAAACAGAATTCTTCATCTCTTTTCTGTTTCTGAGTAAATAGTACGTACCAGCACTATTTGAAAATAACAAACTCTTGATTGAATAATGAAAAACTACAGTTAAACACTAAAAAACTCTAAGCCATCTCCGTGGAGATGTTGCCTGTACAACGGCAAAGAGAATGACTGGGGTAGGCGGAGCCTAGGAGGGATCATGTGACCAGCTTTGCTGGGCTCTTTGCCATTTCCTGTTGGGGAAGAGAATATCCCACAAGTAAGGATGACGCCGTGGACCGGACACACCTATGTTGGAGAAATATTTTTATAAAAAAAAAAAAATAATAATAATAATAATATATATATATATATACATATACATATACAGTACTAGTCCTAAAGCCCGTATACACGGGCCATTTTTTGCAGTACAGCGGTCCCACCCCTTGCTCTCTCTCCCCTCTCTTTTACTCTCTCTCTCCCACCTCTCTTTTACTCTCTCTCTCTCCCCCCTCTCTTTTGCTCTCTCTCCCCCCCTCTTTTTTGCTCTCTTCCTCCTCTCTTTTGCTCTCTCTCTCCCCCTTTTTTGCTGTCTCTCTCTCTCTTTTGCTCTCTCTCTTCCCCCCTCTCGTTTGCTCTCTCTCCTCTCGTTTGCTCTCTCCTCTTGTTTGCTCTCTCTCTCCTCTCTTTTGCTGTCTCTCTCCCTCTCTTTTGCTTTCTCTCCCCCTCTCTTTGCGCTCTCTCCCCCTCTCTTTTGCGCTCTCTACCCCTCTCTTTTGTACTCTATCCCCCTCTCTTTTGTGCTCTCTCTCTCCCTCTCTTTTGCGCTCTCTCCCCCCTCTCTTTTGCTGTCTCTCTCCCTCCTCTCTTTTGCTGTCTCTCTCCCCCCTCTCTTTTGCTGTCTCTCTCCCCCCTCTCTTTTGCTGTCTCTCTCCCCCTCTCTATTGTTGTCTCTCTCCCCCCTCTATTTTGCTGTCTCTCTCCCTTCTCTTTTGTTGTCTCTCTCCCCCTCTCTTTTGCTGTCTCTCTCACCCCTCTCTTTTGCTGTCTCTCTCACCCCTCTCTTTTGCTGTCTCTCTCCCCCCTCTCTTTTGCTGTCTCTCTCCCCCCTCTCTTTTGCTGTCTCTCTTCCCCCTCTCTCTTTTGCTGTCTCTCTCCCCCTCTCTCTTTTGCTGTCTCTCTCCCCCCTCTCTTTTGCTGTCTCTCTCTCCCCTCTCTTTTGCTGTCTCTCTCCCCTCTCTTTTGCTGTCTCTCCCCCGTCTCTTTTGCTGTCTCTCCCCCTCTCTTTTGCTGTCTCTCTCCCCCCTCTCTTTTGCTGTCTCTCTCCCCCCTCTCTTTTGCTGTCTGTCTCCCCCTCTCTCTTTTGCTGTCTCTCTCCCCCTCTCTTTTGCTGTCTCTCTCCCCCCTCTCTTTTGCTGTCTCTCTCACCCCTCTCTTTTGCTGTCTCTCTCCCCCTCTCTCTTTTGCTGTCTCTCTCCCCCCTCTCTTTTGCTGTCTCTCTCCCCCCTCTCTTTTGCTGTCTCTCTCCCCCTCTCTATTTTGCTGTCTCTCTCCCCCCCTCTCTTTTGCTGTCTCTCTCCCCCTCTCTTTTGCTGTCTCTCTCCCCCTCTCTCTTTTGCTGTCTCTCTCCCCCTCTCTTTTGCTGTATCTCTCCCCCCTCTCTTTTGCTGTCTCTCTCCCCCCTCTCTTTTGCTGTCTCCCCCCTTTCTTTTGCCGTCTCTCTCCCCCCTCTCTTTTGCTGTCTCTCTCCCATCTCTCTTTTGCTGTCTCTCTCCCCCCTCTCTTTTGCTGTCTCTCTCCCCATCTCTCTTTTGCTGTCTCTCTCTTCCTCTCTCTATCCCCCTCTTCTGCTCTCTCTATTCACCCTCTTCTGTTCTCGCTATCCCCACTCTCTTTTGCTGTCTCTCTCCCCCCTCTCTTTTGCTGTCTCTCTCCCCCCTCTCTTTTGCTGTCTCTCTCCCCCTCTCTTTTGTGCTCTCTCCCTCTCTCTTTTGTTGTCTCTCTCCCCCATCTCTTTTGCTGTCTCTCTCCCTCCTCTCTTTTGCTGTCTCTCTCCCTCCTCTCTTTTGCTGTCTCTCTCCCTCCTCTCTTTTGCTGTCTCTCTCCCCCCTCTCTTTTGCTGTCTCTCTCCCCCTCTCTTTTGCTGTCTCTCTCCCTCCTCTCTTTTGCTGTCTCTCTCCCATCTCTCTTTTGCTGAGTCTCTCCCCCTCTCTCTTTTGCTGTCTCTCTCCCCCTCTCTCTTTTGCTGTCTCTCTCCCCCTCTCTCTTTTGCCGTCTCTCTCCCCCTCCCTTTTGCTGTCTCTCTACCACCTCTCTTTTGCTGTCTCTCTCCCATCTCTCTTTTGCTGTCTCTCTCCCCCCTCTCTTTTGCTGTCTCTCTCCCCCTCTCTTTTGCTGTCTCTCTCCCCCATCTCTTTTGCTGTCTCTCTTCCCCCCTCTCTTTTGCTGTCTCTCTCCCCCATCTCTTTTGCTGTCTCTCTCCCCCCTCTCTTTTGCTGTCTCTCTCCCTCCTCTCTTTTTCTGTCTCTCTCCCCCCTCTCTTTTGCTGTCTCTCTCCCCCTCTCTCTTTTGCTGTCTCTCTCCCCCCTCTCTTTTGCTGTCTCTCTCCCCCTCTCTTTTGCTGTCTCTCTCCCCCTTTCTCTTTTGCTGTCCCTCTCTTCCTTTCTCTATCCCCCCTCTTCTGCTCTCTCTATTCACCCTCTTCTGTTCTCGCTATCCCACCTCTTTAGAGCTCTCTGTCTCTCGGCAGCCCCGGCATCTGGCCCCGCCCAGCCCGCATCACACCAGGCCACGAACAAGTCACACCCGCTTGACCACGCCCATGTCGCCTCCGCCTGGTCACGCCCACTCCACCACACGACGCCAGGTCAGTTAGAAGGCCAGGTGTGTTTGTCCTCGTGCGCAGTCTCTACTGCGCATGACAGCTTCGGACAAACACACTTGGCGTTTTATTATATAGTATATATATATATATATATATATATATAAAGTCCCCAGAGCTCTGCACTCACTTTACTTTATTGCCATCAACCAACCAAGGAAGGAAGCACTCGTCGGAACATATAATCCAATTATGCGTTTATTGAAAAACCACAGTGACGTTTTGGGGTATTATCCCTGTCCTCAGACTATTAGTTGCATTTAATATTCTAGTGCAGTTTCGGATTTTGTTTGAGTGTAAACGATAACATTCAGCCTGTATTACCAGTGCAAATTAGTGAGGTGCAAACAAAGACCAAATAGTTACATAAAACAAGCAGTGTGGCACACATCCAGTTGCAAATAAACAAAACATTTTTAAATGCTGCTAAACTGCCTGCAAATATTAGATATACTTTTATGTTAAATTGGTATCTTAGTCATACAATACGGCCATATTCTGCTTAGCCAGTCACAAACTTATAAGGTTACAAGGTGTCCCAAGGATGACTGTTCCTAACACTACAATACTTTGCCTTTATGGGCTCAATCATTCCTGCTTCTCTCTTTATAATAGAATAAGACCCCCTGGCTTTATATATAACACTGTTATGGGCTCACCTGGTCTTGGGTGGGGTGCTTTAACCAATGGAAGATGGACAGGCTTCCTTTTTTTAAAAAATATAAATCCACAAAGTTTGGTTTTGCACACCTTACAAAAATAAGGCTTAGATAAACTTTTGGGGATGCAGCCAACAATGTCAAATAGTTACACGAAACAGGGGGTATTGGCGCACAACCAATTGCAAATAAAACATTTATAAATGCTGCAAAACTTACCTGCAAATATACCCTATGCTTTTATATTAAAATTGGAATCTTAGTGTCACAATATGTTGGTAACTGGCTAAGTATAACAAGGTCATATTGTGGGTTTCATAAATGAGCTTAGGTAATATATATATATATATATATATATATATATATATATATATATATATATATATATATATATATTATATGTCTAAGGGTGATTACATAAGCCTGTGCACCCTTCACTTGTTCCCAGTTTGTTGGATTGAGAGCTTGCATTGTGTGGCTGTTTTAGGGTCCCAGGTTTTTGGAAGGGACCTTGATGTGGTACCTGGGCTTGTACCGTTTGGCCAAATGCGGTAACTAACCCTTCCATTTTTGCTTTTAATCTTAGCTGAGAGCTTGTAAGTGAGTGCTGGACTTTCTCTGTGTGTTATATATATATATATATATATATATACACACACACAGTATCTCACAAAAGTGAGTACACCCCTCACATTTTTGTAAATATTTTATTCTATCTTTTCATGTGACAACACTGAAGAAATTACACTTTGCTACAATAAAAAGTAGTGAGTGTACAGCCTGTATAACAGTGTAAATTTGCTGTCCCCTCCAAATAACTCAACACACAGCCATTAATGTCTAAACCTTTGGCAACAAAAGTGAGTACACCCCTAAGTGGAAATGTCCAAATTGTCCAACGTGTCCAACGTGTCAATATTTTGTGTGGTCACCATTATTTTCCAGCACTGCCTTAACCCTCTTGGGTATGGAGTTCACCAGAGTTTTACAGGTTGCCACTGGAGTCCTCTTCCACTCCTCCATGACAACATCACGGAGCTTGTGGATGTTAGCGACCTTGCGCTCCCCCACCTTCCAATTGAGGATGCCCCACAGATGCTTAATAAGGTTTAGGTCTGTAGACATCACCTTTACCCTCAGCTTCTTTAGCAAGGCAGTGGTCGTCTTGGAGGTGTGTTTGCGGTCGTTATGTTGGAATACTGCCCTGCGGCCCAGTCTCCCAAGGGAGGGGATCATGCTCTGCTTCAGTATGTCACAGTAAATGTTGGCATTAATGGTTCCCTCAACGAACTGTAGCTCGCCAGTGCCGTCAGCACTCATGCAGGCCCAGGCCATGACACTCCCACCACCATGCTTGACTGTAGGCAAGACACACTTGTCTTTGTACTCCTCGCCTGGTTGCTGCCACATGCTTGACACCATCTGAACCAAATAAGTTTATCTTGGTCTAATTGGACCACAGGACATGGTTCCTGTTATCCATGATCTTAGTCTGCTTGTCTTCAGCAAACTGTTTGCAGGCTTTCTTGTGCATCCTCTTTAGAAGAGGCTTCCTTCTGGGACCACAGCCATGAAGACCAATTTGATGCAGTGTGCGGCGTATGGTCTAAGCACTGACAGGCTGACTTACCCCATCAACCTCTGCAGCAATGCTGGCAGCACTCATACATGTATTTCCCAAAGACAACCTCTGGATATGACACTGAGCACGTGCACTTAACTTCTTTGGTCGACCATGGTGAGACCGGTTCTGAGTGGAACCTGTCCTGTGAAACCGCTGTATGGTCTTGCCCACCGTGCTGCAGCTCAGTTTCAGGGTCTTGGCAATCTTCTTATAGCCTAGGCCATCTTTATTTAGAGCAACAATTCTTTTTTTCAGATCCTCAGTGTTCTTTGCCATGAGGTGCCATGTTGAACTTCCAGTGACCAGTATGAGAGAGTGTGAGAGCGATAACACCAAATTTAACACACCTGCGACCTGGTAACACTAATGAGTCACATGACACCGGGGAGGGAAAATGTCTAATTGGGCCCAATTTGGACATTTCCACTTAGGGGTGTACTCACTTCTGTTGCCAATGCTTTAGACATGAATGGCCGTGTGTTGCATTATTTTGAGGGGACAGCAAATTTACACTGTTATATAGGCTGTACACTCACTACTTTACATAGTAGCAAAGTGTCATTTCTTCAGTGTTGTCATATGAAAAGATATAATAAAATATTTACAAAAATGTGAGGGGTGTATTCACTTGTGTGAGATACTGTATATATATATATATATATATATATATATATATATATATATATATAGATATTTACACTGTAATTTAAAGTCAGGCAACTAGACCAAATATTACATTGGAAAGAACTACAGTTTCGCCACAGAAGGGATTGATTCTCAGGGTCTTATGTTGTGAGTGACAATAGCACCGGGTACATAAATAAAACGAACAAATGTTTGCTAATTCATCAATTATCCTTAAATATGTAGCTTGTCTGCAGTGTCCCTTGAAGAGTAGATCAAGGAATACAGACATAAATACTTCTCAAATACTCCTAAATGAGGAAAGCTGGGATGTTGTCTCGGTCCAGCCCCTCCTTTCAGGGACAGTGCTTTGCCTGACAATTCCCAGCTCAGGCCTCACTGATTAATGTGTCTGTGCTAATGGCTGTAAAGCGGCAGCTTTCAGTCAGTGTACTCCAGCTATTGTGCTGTGGCTGGCAGTGCATGTGAAAGGAGGGAAAGGGGAGTGTGACAGAAATGCTGTGAAAGAAGAGAGCCCTTCTGGAGGGTCACAAGTAACACCCACTTCTTTCAGGTAAAGTTACCATGCTCTGATAAATCCCAAAGCTTTTTCTCAATGTGATCCTTCTTCTCCTGTCCCTGCTTTCTTCAACAAGTCCCTTATTTTTTTCCCATGGCTGTTAAACTCTGTAGTTCTGTAAGTTAGCCAAGTACTGCCCCCACCTAACAGCAACTGTAGTGCAGTTTTGCCAAATACCTATTTCATAAAGGGCCATACACAGCAACTAGGACAAACAACAAGTGTCTTATAAATGCACCTACCTCACATGTGAGACAAACTTCCCCTAAATATCCAAGCCTGGCACACAGGCTCCTCCTAAACGACTGGAAGCCACATGTACCTGTTAAACACACTCTCTGACAGTGAATCAAGCTTCCACTCCCAAAGGGACAGACAAACCTGTGACTTTACTATCACTCTGAAAGACGTCTACTTTGTAGGCAAAACTCAGACTCCTACCTTATGTGTGAGCCAAAGGAACAGTCTTACAGACACCAACAAATAAACCTCCCATTTCTAAACACACATATTTTGTTAGTGACCCAAAAAGTTTTATGGGGATGATGAGGCCACCACAGCTTCATTCATTACAGTTTGATAAAATGAATACCAATAACTTGAGAAATAACAAGCATTACTTCTCAGCCCAGTTAATCAGTTAAGTCACTGGCTGTGCACAAAATCGCTTTGATTTGGAATTCATCTACTGCAGCATGCAGGCTCTTTGCTTGTCACAAAAGACTCACCTCTGTTTTTCCTGTTATTTATAATTTGACTCTAAAGCCTTCTGCCCTTTCCTCAAAACATTGTAAAGATACAGTACATCTTCACCTTTGCCATTTCACTTAATTACATTCGGCCAGATTACGAGTTTTGCGTTAGAGGCTATGCGGTGCTAACGAGCAGTTTTCTCTCACCGCTCACTTACCTGCAGTGCTGGTATTACGGGTTTTTACAAACCCGGCGTTAAAAGGCAAGAAGTGAGCGTTGAGCAAAATTGTGCTCCTTACCGCACTTCAATACCAGCGCTGCTTAAGTCAGCGGTGAGCTGGTCGTACGTGCTCGTGCACTATTTCCCCATTGGGATCAACGGGGAGAGCCGGCTGAGAAAAAGTCTTACACCTGCAAAAAAGCAGCGTAAATCTCTTTAACGCAGCCCCATTGATTCCTATAGGGAAATAAAATGTATGTTTACACCTAACACCCTAACATGAACCCCGAGTCTAAACACCCCTAATCTTACACTTATTAACCCATAATCTGCCCCAACATCGCCGTCACCTTCATTATATTTATTAACCTCTAATCTCCCTCTCCCAATGTCGCCGCAACCTACCTACATTTATTAACCCCTAGTCTGCCGCCCCCAACTTCGCCGGCACTATAATAAACATATTAACCCCTAAACCGCCGCACTCCCGCCTCTCAAACATTAGTTAAATATTATTAACCCCTAATCTGCAGTCCCTAACATCGCCGCAACCTACCTACATTTATTAACCCCTAATCTGCTGCCCCCAACGTCGCCACCACTATACTAAATGTATTAACCCCTAAACCTAACTCTAACCCTAACACCCCCTAACTTAAATATAATTTAAATAAATCTAAATAAAAATGTATATTATTAGCTAAATAATTCCTATTTAAAACTAAATACTTACCTATAAAATAAACCCTAAGCTAGCTAAACTATAACTAATAGTTACATTGTATCTAGCTAAGGGTTTATTTTCATTTTACAGGCAAGTTTGTATTTATTTTAACTAGGTAGAATAGTTATTAAATAGTTATTAACTATTTAATAATTACCTAGCTAAAATAAATACAAAAGTACCTGTAAAATAAAACCTAACCTAAGTTACACTAACACCTAACACTACACTACAATTAAATAACTTACCTAAATTAAAAACAATTAAATAAATTACATACAATTAGCTAAAGTACAACCCCCCCCCCCCACTAAATTACAGAAAATAATAAACAAATTACAAGATATTTAAACTAATTACACCTAATCTAATAGCCCTATCAAAATAAATTAAAAAAAACAAAATAAAAAAAAAACCCTAGCCTAAACTAAACTATCAATAGCCCTTAAAAGGGCCTTTTGCGGGGCATTGCCCAAAAGTAATCAGCTCTTTTACCTGTAAAAAAAAAATACAAACAACCCCCCCAACAGTAAAACACACCACCCACACAACCAACCCCCCAAATAAAATACTAACTAAAAAAACCTAAGCTCCCCATTGCCCTGAAAAGGGCATTTGGATGGGCATTGCCCTTAAAAGGGCAGTTAGCTCTATTGAAGTCGCAAACCCTAACCTAAAATAAAACCCACCCAATACACCCTTAAAAAAACCTAACACTAACCCCCTGAAGATCGACTTACAGTTCTGAAGACCGGACATCCATCCTCAAGGAAGCGGCAGAAGTCTTCATCCAACCGGGCCGAAGTCCTCAACGAAGCCGGGAGAAGCCTTCATCCAAGCCGGGCGAAGTGGTCCTCCAGACAGCAGAAGTCTTCATCCAGACGGCATCTTCTATCTTCATCCAGCCGACGCGGAGCGGGTCCATCTTCAAGACATCCGACGCGGAGCATCCTCTTCATCCGGAATCTTCTTACTGAATGACGGTACCTTTAAGTGACGTCATCCAAGATGGCGTCCCTTAGATTCTGATTGGCTGATAGAATTCTATCAGCCAATCGGATTTAAGGTAGAAAAAATCATATTGGCTGATGCAATCAGCCAATAGGATTGAAGTTCAATCCTATTGGCTGATCCAATCAGCCAATAGGATTGAGCTTGCATTCTATTGGCTGATTGGAATAGCCAATAGAATGCAAGCTCAATCCTATTGGCAAATTGGATCAGCCAATAGGACAAACAAAGAGCCTGCATGCTGCAGTAGATGAATTCCAAATCAAAGCAATTTTGTGCACAGCCAGTGACTTAATTGATTAACTGGGCTGAGAAGTAATACTTGTTATTTCTCAAGTTATTGGTATTCATTTTATCAAACTGTAATGAATGAAGCTGTGGTGGCCTCATCATCCCCATAAAACTTTTTGGGTCACTAACAAAATATGTGTCTTTAGAAATGGGAGGTTTATTTGTTGGTGTCTGTAAGACCGTCATTCAGTAAGAAGACTCCGGATGAAGAGGATGCTCCGCGTCGGATGTCTTGAAGATGGATCTGCTCCGCATCGGATGGATGAAGATAGAAGATGACGTCTGGATGAAGACTTCTGTCCGTCTGTAGGACCACTTCGCCCGGCTTGGACGAAGACTTCTCCCGGCTTCGTTGAGGACTTCGGCCCGGTTGGATGAAGACTTCTGCCGTTACTTGAGGATGGATGTCCGGTCTTCAGAACTGTAAGTCGATCTTCAGGGGGTGGGTGGTGGGTTTTACTGTTGGGGGGTTTGTTATATTGTAGCTATCTTAGGGTTTATTTTACAGGTAAGTATTTAGTTTTAAATAGGAATTATTTAGGTAATAATATTAATATTTACTTAGATTTATTGTAATTCTATTTAAGTTAGGGGGTGTTAGGGTTAGACTTAGGTTTAGGGGTTAATACATTTAGTATAGTGGCAGCGACGTTGGGGGCGGCAGATTAGGGGTTAATAAATGTAGGTAGGTGGCGGCGATGTTAGGGACGGCAGATTAGGGGTTAATAATATTTAAATAGTGTTTGCGAGGCGGGAGTGAGGCAGTTTAGGGGTTAATATGTTTATTATAGTGGTGGCGACATTGGGGGCGGCAGATTAGGGGTTAATAAATGTAGGTAGGTGGCGGCGACATTGGGGGAGGGAGATTAGGGGTTAATAAATATAATGTAGGTGTTGGCGATGTTGGGGGCAGCAGATTAGGGTTTAATAAGTATAATGTAGGTGGCAGCGGTGTCCGGAGCGGCAGATTAGGGGTTAATAAGAATAATGTAGGTGGCGGCGATGTTAGGGATAGCAGATTAGGGGTTAATATTATTATATAACTAGTGTTTGCGAGGCGGGAGTGCGGCGGTTTAGGGGTTAATATGTTTATTCTAGTGGCGGTGATGTCCGGAGCGGCAGATTAGGAGTTAAAAATTTTATTATAGTGTTTGCGATGCAGGAGGGCTTCGGTTTAGGGGTTAATAGGTAGTTTATGGGCGTTAGTGTACTTTTTAGCACTTTAGTTATGAGTTTTATGCTACGGCGTTGTACCATAAAACTCTTAACTACTGACTTTAAAATGCGTTAGGGATCTTGGAGGTAGAGGATGTACCGCTCACTTTTTGGCCTCCCAGGACAGACTCGTAATACCGGCGCTATGGAAGTCACATAGAAAAAAGACTTTAAGAAGTTTACGTAAGTCCTTTTGCGGTAAGGCCAAAGAAGTGTGCGGTGCCCCTAAACCTGCAAGACTCGTAATAGCAGCGGTAGTGAAAAAGCAGGGTTAGGACCTGTTAACGCTGCTTTTTCAGCCTAACGCACAACTTGTAATCTAGCCAATTGTTATTATTTTTATATCGGTCCTTAAAGAGACATCATACTCTACAACGTTCTCCGTTATCTATTTTACATTTGCTAGAGATTATATAATTGTTTGGCCTTATTTCAGCTTTTACAAGAGCTGCTTTTTCCAATACAAGTGTTGGCCATAAAAAAGTTATTTTTACAACTGTGGGGTGTGATGGAGAGAGCCAAGCCCATTTGAAAGGGTGTTGAACATAATGAACAATGAAGGTTGTTTGCCTGAGTACATTGTCCCTTTAACCTCTCGTGACTACTGGAGCTCCCCACCACTCTCCCCTACAGGGTAGTGTAAACACAACTACTTGCTTCACCCTCCTCAAAACAAAATTCCTTCATATCTCTCCCCTGAATTGGATATCTGATCTGTCTTCACATAAAATCATGCATAAACTACTAAATAATTATTTCCTCTTTCAAACCCTAACTTCAGAATTTTGCTTCTCTTTACAAATAAACAATAATAATGTATAAATCTGCTGCACTTTATTTCAATTATAATATCTCACTAAACTCCTCATCATCCTTCTATTCAAAAATATCACAGCTCCACATTCACATAGCCTAAAATATAACCATCCCATGCCTCTGGAATTGTTGCCTTTGAGTATCACCAAGTTACTTCTTTAACATTTAGATCTCATCTGAAAATTCACCTTCTCACATACCTCCCATGTTAAAGTTGTATCAGTGGTAAGAAACACCTTGCAAATGCACTTACCAAATCTCCACTGCATGCCAGTAAGTCCTTCACTTTGTATTTGTTTGTTCTTCTAATGTTAAACTGTTCTTTTGTCCTTTATATTAGTCCTGTAAAAACTCTAAATTACTGAGAACATCGATTCTATAGCTCTATACAAGTAAAGCTATAAACATAGATGTAAGTGAACTTCCACTACTAAAGGACCTTGTAAGGCGTCTACACTTTCACCTCTAAAGGGGCAAACATGGCTGTCCTCCATTAAGGGAAATACTTTGCAAAAGTGCCAAACTCACACTAAAAGAAGTGCTGGCTCAAGATATTGTTCTGCCTGGGTCTGAGAATGCAATGACGCCCTCCCAGTAGTAACATTACATATCAACATACCAGCCTGGCCGCTGACCTTACTAAGCCTTCCTACCTGCATGCAACCAATGCTTATGCACAGTTGAACAATACGTGGGAAGGAAGTTAGGGAAGAGATCCAGTTGTCCCACTTGGAATGTAGTCCCTGACCGGTTCTGTGTCCAAGTGCATGATGAGGTTATGCTGCTGAGAACAGAAAACAAACAATAGTCCTAAAAAAAGGGGGCTGTCTCCTGACTGGCCTTATTAAACTGTATTTAAAGATGTTCGCAATCAGAAGTGTGCCTTGAGCATTTACTAATTAATGTACTCAGAAAGGAACCCTATATAAGGTTTAGGGAAAACACAAGGGATGTTCTTTTAGCACTTAAATCAATCAACAATGGTTAAAATATAACTTTTACTAATGTTTCAATAAAAACAGAATTTATGTTTACCTGATAAATTACTTTCTCCAACGGTGTGTCCGGTCCACGGCGTCATCCTTACTTGTGGGATATTCTCTTCCCCAACAGGTCTTCCCCAACAGGAAATGGCAAAGAGCCCAGCAAAGCTGGTCACATGATCCCTCCTAGGCTCCGCCTACCCCAGTCATTCGACCGACGTTAAGGAGGAATATTTGCATAGGAGAAACCATATGTTACCGTGGTGACTGTAGTTAAAGAAAATAAATTATCAGACCTGATTAAAAAAACCAGGGCGGGCCGTGGACCGGACACACCGTTGGAGAAAGTAATTTATCAGGTAAACATAAATTCTGTTTTCTCCAACATAGGTGTGTCCGGTCCACGGCGTCATCCTTACTTGTGGGAACCAATACCAAAGCTTTAGGACACGGATGAAGGGAGGGAGCAAATCAGGTCACCTAAATGGAAGGCACCACGGCTTGCAAAACCTTTCTCCCAAAAATAGCCTCAGAAGAAGCAAAAGTATCAAATTTGTAAAATTTAGAAAAAGTGTGCAGTGAAGACCAAGTCGCTGCCTTACATATCTGATCAACAGAAGCCTCGTTCTTGAAGGCCCATGTGGAAGCCACAGCCCTAGTGGAGTGAGCTGTGATTCTTTCAGGAGGCTGCCGTCCGGCAGTCTCATAAGCCAATCGGATAATGCTTTTAATCCAGAAGGAGAGAGAGGTAGAAGTTGCTTTTTGACCTCTCCGTTTACCAGAATAAACAACAAACAAAGACAAAGTTTGTCTGAAATCCTTAGTAGCTGCTAAGTAAAATTTGAGAGCACGAACTACATCCAAGTTGTGCAACAAACGTTCCTTCTTTGAAACTGGATTAGGACACAAAGAAGGCACAACTATCTCCTGGTTAATGTTTTTGTTAGAAACAACTTTTGGAAGAAAACCAGGTTTAGTACGCAAAACCACCTTATCTGCATGGAACACCAGATAAGGAGAAGAACACTGCAGAGCAGATAATTCTGAAACTCTTCTAGCAGAAGAAATTGCAACCAAAAACAAAACTTTCCAAGATAATAACTTAATATCAACGGAATGTAAGGGTTCAAACGGAACCCCCTGAAGAACTGAAAGAACTAGGATGAGACTCCAAGGAGGAGTCCAAATTTTGTAAACAGGCTTGATTCTAACCAGAGCCTGAACAAAGGCTAGAACATCTGGCACAGCTGCCAGCTTTTTGTGAAGTAACACAGACAAGGCAGAAATCTGTCCCATCAAGGAACTTGCAGATAATCCTTTTTCCAATCCTTCTCGAAGGAAGGATAGACTCTTAGGAATCTTAACCTGTGTCCCAAGGGAATCCTGCAGATTCACACCAACAGATATACCAAATTATGTGGTAATTTTTCTGGTTACAGGCTTTCAGGCCTGAACAAGAGTATTAATAACAGAATCTGAGAACCCTCGCTTTGATAAGATCAAGCGTTCAATCTCCAAGCAGTCAGCTGGAGTGGGTCGAACGGACCTAGAACAAGAAGGTCTCGTCTCAAAGGTAGCTTCCATAGTGGAGCCGATGACATATTCACCAGATCTGCATACCAAGTCCTGCGTGGCCACGCAGGAGCTATCAAAATCACCGACGCCCTCTCCTGATTGATCCTGGCTACCAGCCTGGGGATGAGAGGAAACGGCGGGAACACATAAGCTAGTTTGAAGGTCCAAGGTGCTACTAGTGCATCCACTAGAGCCGCCTTGGGATCCCTGGATCTGTACCCGTAGTAAGGAACTCTGAAGTTCTGACGAGAGGCCATCAGATCCATGTCTGGAATGCCCCACGGTTGAGTGACTTGGGCAAAGATTTCCGGATGGAGTTCCCACTCCCCCGGATGCAATGTCTGACGACTCAGAAAATCCGCTTCCCAATTTTCCACTCCTGGGATGTGGATAGCAGACAGGTGGCAGGAGTGAGACTCCGCCCATAGAATGATTTTGGTCACTTCTTCCATCGCTAGGGAACTCCTTGTTCCCCCCTGATGGTTGATGTATGAACTTGGCCCTCGCTAGCTGAGGCCAAGCTTTGAGAGCATTGAATATCGCTCTCAGTTCCAGAATATTTATCGGTAGAAGAGATTCTACCCGAGACCAAAGACCCTGAGCTTTCAGGGATCCCCAGACCGCGCCCCAGCCCATCAGACTGGCGTCGGTCGTGACAATGACCCACTCTGGTCTGCGGAAGGTCATCCCTTGTGACAGGTTGTCCAGGGACAGCCACCAACGGAATGAGTCTCTGGTCCTCTGATCTTCTTGTATCTTCGGAGACAAGTCTGAATAGTCCCCATTCCACTGACTGAGCATGAACAGTTGTAATGGTCTTAGATGAATGCGCACAAAAGGAACTATGTCCATTGCCGCTACCATCAAACCTATCACTTCCATGCACTGCGCTATGGAAGGAAGAGGAACGGAATGAAGTATCCGACAAGAGTCTAGAAGTTTTGTTTTTCTGGCTTCTGTCAGAAAAATCCTCATTTCTAAGGAGTCTATTATAGTTCCCAAGAAGGGAACCCTCGTTGACGGAGATAGAGAACTCTTTTCCACGTTCACTTTCCATCCGTGAGATCTGAGAAAGGCCAGGACAATGTCCGTGTGAGCCTTTACTTGAGGAAGGGACGACGCTCGAATCAGAATGTCGTCCAAGTAAGGTACTACAGCAATGCCCCTTGGTCTTAGCACCGCCAGAAGGGACCCTAGTACCTATGAGAAAATCCTAGGAGCAGTGGCTAATCCGAAAGAAAACGCCACGAACTGGAAATGCTTGTCCAGGAATGCAAACCTTAGGAACCGATGATGTTCCTTGTGGATAGGAATATGTAGATACGCATCCTTGAAATCCACCTTGGTCATGAATTGACCTTCCTGGATGGAAGGAAGAAGTGTTCGAATGGTTTCCATCTTGAACGATGGAACCTTGAGAAACTTGTTCAAGATCTTGAGATCTAAGATTGGTCTGAACGTTCCCTCTTTTTTGGGAACTATGAACAGATTGGAGTAGAACCCCATCCCTTGTTCTCCTAATGGAACAGGATGAATCACTCCCATTTTTAGCAGGTCTTCTACCCAATGTAAGAATGCCTGTCTTCTTATGTGGTCTGAAGACAACTGAGACCTGTGGAACCTCCCCCTTGGAGGAAGCCCCTTGAACTCCAGAGAATAACCTTGGGAGACTATTTCTAGCGCCCAAGGATCCAGAACATCTCTTGCCCAAGCCTGAGCGAAGAGAGAGAGTCTGCCCCCCACCAGATCCTGCGAAAGGGACGAAACTTAGGTTTATTTTTGGTCTTGAAAAGACCTATCCTGAGGAAGGGCGTGGCCCTTGCCCCCAGTGATATCAGAGATAATCTCTTTCAAGTCAGGGCCAAAGAGTGTTTTCCCCTTGAAAGGAATGTCAAGCAATTTGTTCTTGGAAGACGCATCCGCTGCCCAAGATTTTAACCAAAGCGCTCTGCGCCACAATAGCAAACCCAGAATTTTTTCGCCGCTAACCTAGCCAATTGCAAGGTGGCGTCTAGGGTGAAAGAATTAGCCAATTTAAGAGCACGAATTCTGTCCATAATCTCCTCATAAGAAGAAGAATTACTAATAATCGCCTTTCCTAGCTCATCAAACTAGAAACACGCGGCTGCAGTGACAGGGACAATGCATGCAATTGGTTGTAGAAGGGAACCTTGCTGAACAAACATCTTCAGCAGACCTTCTAATTTTTTATCCATAGGATCTTGGAAAGCACAACTATCTTCTATGGGTATAGTGGCGCGCTTGTGTAGAGTAGAAACCGCCCCCTCGACCTTGGGGACTGTCTGCCATCAGTCCTTTCTGGGGTCGACTATAAGAAAACAATTTTATAAATATGGGGGGAGGTACTAAAGGTATACCGGGCCTGTCCCATTCTTTACTAACAATGTACGCCACCCGCTTGGATATAGGAAAAGCTTCGGGGGGCCCCGGGGCCTCTAAGAACTTTTCCATTTTACATAGTGGTTCTGGAATGACCAGATAATCACAATCATCCAAATTGGATAACACCTCCTTAAGCAGAGCGCGGAGATGTTCCAACTTAAATTTAAAAGTAATCACATCAGGTTCAGCTTGTTGAGAAATGTTTCCTGAATCTGAAATTTCTCCCTCAGACAAAACCTCCCTGGCCCCCTCAGACTGGTGTAGGGGCCCTTCAGAAACCATATCATCAGCGTTCTCATGCTCTACAGAATTTTCTAAAACAGAGCAGTCGCGCTTTCGCTGATAAGTGGGCATATTGGCTAAAATGTTTTTGATAGAATTATCCATTACAGCCGTTAAATGTTGCATAGTAAGGAGTATTGGCGCACTAGATGTACTAGGGGCCTCCTGTATGGGCAAGACTGGTGTAGACGAAGGAGGGGATGATGCACTACCATGCTTACTCCCCTCACTTGAGGAATCATCTTGGGCATCATTTTTACTAAATTTTTTTATGACATAAAATACATATAGTTAAATGAGAAGGAACCTTGGTTTCCCCACAGTCAGAACACAATCTATCTGGTAGTTCAGACATGTTAAACAGGCATAAACTTGATAACAAAGCACAAAAAACGTTTTAAAATAAAACCGTTACTGTCACTTTAAATTTTAAACTAAACACACTTTATTACTGCAATTGCGAAAAAGTATGAAGGAATTGTTCAAAATTCACCAAAATTTCACCACAGTGTCTTAAAGCCTTAAAAGTATTGCACACCAAATTTGGAAGCTTTAACCCTTAAAATAACGGAACCGGAGCCGTTTTTATATTTAACCCCTTTACAGTCCCTGGAATCTGCTTTGCTGAGACCCAACCAAGCCCAAAGGGGAATACGATACCAAATGATGCCTTCAGAAAGACTTTTCTATGTATCAGAGCTCCACACACATGCAGCTGCATGCCATGCTGTCCTCAAAAACAAGTGCGCCATACCGGCGCGAAAATGAGGCTCTGACTATGATTAGGGAAAGCCCCTAAAGAATAAGGTGTCTAAAACAGTGCCTGCCGATATAATCATATCAAAATACCCAGAATAAATGATTCCTCAAGGCTAAATATGTGTTAATAATGAATCGATTTAGCCCAGAAAAAGTCTACAGTCTTAATAAGCCCTTGTGAAGCCCTTATTTACTATCTTAATAAACATGGCTTACCGGATCCCATAGGGAAAATGACAGCTTCCAGCATTACATCGTCTTGTTAGAATGTGTCATACCTCAAGCAGTAAGAGACTGCACACTGTTCCCCCAACTGAAGTTAATTGCTCTCAACAGTCCTGTGTGGAACAGCCATGGATTTTAGTTACGGTGCTAAAATCATTTTCCTCATACAAACAGAAATCTTCATCTCTTTTCTGTTTCTGAGTAAATAGTACATACCAGCACTATTTTAAAATAACAAACTCTTGATTGAATAATAAAAACTACAGTTAAACACTAAAAAACTCTAAGCCATCTCCGTGGAGATGTTGCCTGTACAACGGCAAAGAGAATGACTGGGGTAGGCGGAGCCTAGGAGGGATCATGTGACCAGCTTTGCTGGGCTCTTTGCCATTTCCTGTTGGGGAAGACCTGTTGGGGAAGAGAATATCCCACAAGTAAGGATGACGCCGTGGACCGGACACACCTATGTTGGAGAAATGACAGCTTCAATAATAATGTAAAAATGAATTATTTAGGCGTGCCAGAAAGAAAACATTTAAAAACACAGCTCAGTTGAAGAAGACTTGTTACCGTAAGTGTGAGCAGGAAATTACAATGTTGTTAAGCCCTGCATAGGTACAATGGGATATTGTATTTAGTTTGGGAGAGATGAGGTTTTAAAGTTTTATAATGGAAAAAGCCTCTAGTTGGGATCAATGCCCTGTATCCCCTATATTGGGGTAGAGTAACTATTTGGTTTGGGTTGTAGTCCCCTTCCCATCCTTCCCCCCATATCTTGAGCAACCATATTATTAAAGCTAAATTAGTGTTATAATAATGGTCTTCAACAACGGAGTGCAATTAAAAAAGTAGAATGGATGCCCCTCACATTATTATTGAAGCTGTCATTTTATTGAAACTTTAGTAAAAGTTATATTTTAATCATTGTTGATTAATTTAAGTGGTCTGTCTTACAGTTATTGACTCCAGGCCTAATGATCTAAAGTCTCTTGGCTGGCGATATTACTTAAGAATGCTCACTGGTACTTCTATTTCTCTGGTGGAATGAGCTATAGCCACGTTTTACCCTGAAAACAGGGTGTCTCGCTAAGTCTGTACTGCATTTTCATATGGAGAGGAGATGCATACAAATGGGCACAATTAAATTAGTAATTTAAAAATCATGCAAAACAAATAATTGAACCATTCTCATAAAAATACTCAGGAAAAAAATGTATTGTTAAAGTGCATCAAAAATCAGACCAGAAGGGTGGGAGACACGTTCGGGCAGATCATGCAACAGCTCTAGTATATGCTACGCAGCAAGCAATTCCTTGGGGCCATATACTATTTGGCGGCCGCTGGATCCTTATGCTCCTGGCTAGAGCAGCTTGCAAGCAGCGCTTCATAGCCATTTTGGGAACAGCTGCAGCTCCGGTCTTGGTGTAGGAGAACGAAGGCCCTTGGCCCGGACCTATCTGGTTGGCATCTGCCTCACTTGACCCCACATCACATCAAGGGTGGTTTTTTTGTACACGGGAGCTAACCTGAGCTGTACACGCTCTGCACCAGGGGTGGTGACAACAAAAAACTATACCTGCAGTTAGAAGGTGGCCAGAGTGGCAATAACGAGCCATAACAGAACGCTGTGCAATTGTGTGGGCCTCAGGAATAGAGTGCCTAGGAAGGCCTGGGAATACTTAGAGGCATACTTGGCCCGTCTATACAGCAATCAAGCTGTGGAGGTCGACTCTTCAATCTTAGACTATGGGAAGTAGTGTCATAGTCCTGAGTCTGGTCAGAGGTATCAGATCCTAAGCACCCGGGGGATGAACGGAGTGGCATGAGCAGACACAGGAACAGATTATCCAGGGGCGGCTGACAACTAATACTTACAGGTAAGAGCCGGCATCCGGCGAACAGGAACGCCATGTATACGCGCAGGTGTAAGCGACCACAGACACAGACCAGCTAGTAGGAATTCATCAGTGCCTTGGTGCTGTGCAATTTTGATGGTATACCCGGCTAATATGCTATGAAGGCAATTCCTTAACCGCAGATCTGAGCTTGCTTCCGAGGTTGTGGCTTCTTAAATGACCGGTGGCTGTTATTTGATTGATCGCACACGGTGAGACAACAGAATCTGCAGCTGCAGAAGTTAATCTCTGGTCTCTAAGAGGGAAAGGAGAAGTTGTTCCTGATAAACTGCACTACTACGTTCATCACTTAGACGCACAAAATTGCATGATTGCATGCTAAGTTAACATACCTGTGCGGCTTTTGCAGTGAGGTTTAAGGAAATTGGCCTGCTTGAAGGGGTGTGCATCTTGCTGATTCAAGGTACATTTAAGTGATTTTTTTTTTTTTTTGCAAGCATCCGGAGCCTGGTATACAAAACATGTTGTCTGAAAAAAAGCTTTAACCTGATTGCAATATACCCTAATAGCAGGGGAGTCTATGAATGCACAAGAGGCCGTAGTCCACAAACAGGCTGACTGTTGGGCCCATGGAACAATTTATTAATTTTTTTTGTTGTTGCAAGGTTACATTTGTCAGCAGTGCAATAAGGCGCATATCCCTGTGAAAACTATGGCATTTGTATAACTTGAGGAGTGTTCAAGTTTGAGAGATTTATGTTAGAATTGCACTCAGCATTTAGTTATTTAACTTGCCTGGGCTAAACAGCCCACATTGTTATAGTAGTAGTCATCTTTAAATTGAGAGAATTGTATGGTATGTGAACCAGATGTAATAATTGAGTATCACAGGTTTTTATTTTTCCTTTTTTGCTGCTGTCTTTTTATTATTACAGTAAAGGTTCAGGCATTTGTTAGTGGCGTGATTACGTATTAATCATTTTTCTCACTTACACCTAGGACAACTTAAAGCACTACTGACACTACTCTATAGATTTAGAGGAATATAATCACAAGCACACAATTCATCTTCTCAAACTTTTTAAAAAAAGGGTTAAAATTAAATATTTGACCCCTTGATATCTGCTAGCACTTTATATAGGCCTGAGGTCTGTTTTCTTTTCTCATCAGCCAGAAACTGCCACTTCTTTCACACCTTTACCTTTTTTATCTGTTGCTGATCCACACTTTTGTACACTTTTGGCATTTTTTTTGCACACATTCACATTCTGTGGATAGATTCATTACTAATTACAAACCAAAATCACAGAAAATGACACCTAAAATTAGAGACAGGAAAAATAGGAATAGTACCGACAATGGGGTCTATCTATCAAGCTCCGAACGGAGCTTGGCGGCCCGTGTTTCTGGTGAGTCTTCAGACTCGCCAGAAACAGCAGTTATGAAGCAGCTCTGAGCAGGCGGACAGGAATCGCCGGAATTCAACCCGATCGAGTACAATCAGGTTGATTGACACCCCCTGCTTGCGGTCTGTTGGCCCCGAGTCTGCAGGGGGCGGCGTTGCACCAGCAGCTCTTGTGAGCTGCTGGTGCAATGCTGAATACAGAGAGCGTATTGCTCTCCGCATTCAGCGATGTCTTGCAGACCTGTCGGATCAGGTCCGAAAGATATTTGATAAATAGACCCCATTGCCTCAAATTCACCTATACTAGCAACCATAACAGATACATTAGATTCCCAAAATATAGTCAAGCAAATCACAGAACTTATGATACCACAATTCGAAAAATTAAAACAGATATAATAAATTTAACTACGGAAATTAAACAGTTTACATACAGACTGAATGAGGCAGAACAACGTATCTCTGATTTAGAGGATGCTGATGTTCAACAAGAGTTAACTATTGTAAATATGCAACATAAATTTAATGCGATAGAAGATAGTGCACAAAGCAATAATTTTAGATTTATTGGTATCCCAGAATCTAATGAATACCAGGATTTACTCACTACCACAAAGCTTAGGAATTACTCCTAACTTACTAACCCTTGCAGTTGAAAGGGTTCACCGTATAGGCATACAAAAAACATTGCCCAATGGCACAGTCAAGGTCAAACCTATTATCGCAAAGTTCCTTAACTTCCAGGACAAATAATTCCATTTTCAATTGGAGATAAAACAATATTACTGTTTCAGGACTTCTCTACAGAGACGTCACAAAAGAGAAATTACGCCCTTTTGCACTAAAATAATAAATATTGGCATCAAGGCTACAATCATTTACCCCGCTAAAATTAAAATCCTCACAGAAAACGATAGCCTGTGATTGGGCAACCCCGAGGAGGTTAAGGATTTTTTTAAAAATAAGGGTATCACTCTATAAGACTCTAATATTATGCAACTTTTTGGAATAACCCTCAAAATATATATGTACTTTTAGTACTATAAGAAGCATAATGTATTAACTCAGAATATTTACTGGTCAGGGATGCAGATGTTGTACCAGATGTTTTGTGGTCCCCCCCCCACACACTTTTTTTTTTCATTTCTCTCTTCCTCTCTCCTTCTCTTACTTCCTCACCCCGCCCCTATCATTACCAACATATTTTAAAACGGTTGTTATTTATGTATTTAACAAATAAAAATGCTTCCTTTAACTTAAACAAATTAAGGAACAAATTCAATTGGCTTCTTGGAACGTAGGTGGGATTTCCTCACCCCAAAAACAGAAAAAGATTCTAGCCCAACTAAAACAGTATAACCCAGATATTGTCTTCCTACAGGAGACACATTTAAAAGAAGTGGAAATGGCCAAACTAAAAATGGGGTGGGTATGGGGAAGTGGTGGGTACCCCTTGCATAAATAGGAAAAAAGGAGTTGCCTTTCTTTTTAATAAAATACTTTAATATAAAATTCGGGGATCGGAACTTGACCTAGAGAAAAGATATTTAATTTTACAAGTTGAAGTGGAGGGAATGTTTTTAACTTTTATTATCACTGGCGATTTTAATTTAGCATCATACCCTACATTGGACAGGCTGAAACCCTCTCTGAATAGAAACATTAAACAAGAAGCTAAAGTCTTTAAACATTTTGGTAACTCACTTCTTGTTAAGACATATGGCGGGTTCAGAACCCATATTTAAGGAAATTCACATGTGAGTCACATACACATCAAACAATGTCTAGAATTGCCTTCTTTTTTAATATCTAAAAAATGTTGGGTTATGAAATGTTGACTGATATCAAAGAGATAATTATATCAGACCATGCTATTCTTACTCTGAACATTAAAGTCAGGAATTGGCAGGAAACAATAGGTTTTTCCTTCCAAAATATCTTGTAGATAATGTGCAGTTTAAAGCATGGTTGAAATTAAAATGGAAGGAATTTTACCAGTTTAATTTCTCCCCTGAAATTCAAACTGAAACATTATGGGAAACTTTTAAGGCAGTAATAAGAGGGAAAATTAAAGCTTATTTAGTTACTCAAAAACGTAAAATGGTAGCTAGGGCTACTCAATTGTCTAACCATCTTTGTAATGCATATAACTCTTATATTAGTGACCCTGCTAAAAAAAAACTGTGGAAATTATATCTTAAAACAAAAAGGGAAAGAGAAGTATTTTTAGCACAAAAAATGGCACAAGAAGATCTTAGGACGAGGTTTCTTTTCTATAGGCATGGAGCAAAGCGGGGAAGTTTCCAGTCAATTTAAAAAAAGGAAAAAAAAAAAGAAATCTTTGATAGAATCCCTTAAAATTCCAATGGGTAGAATCACTTATATTAAGGAAATTAACAAATACATTTTGCAATATTTCCAAGAGCTATACTTCAAGTTAAAGATAATTTCTGGAAAAATATACAGATCCCAAAGCTAGATAGAGGTAAATTAGACGACTTGAACACCCCTATTTCCCATAAAGAAGTCATTAATGCCATTAAGAAAGTGGCGGCCAATAAAGCTGCTGGACCAGATCCTGGGTGAATTATACAAAATCTTGTCAGAAGTTATTACGCAAATGCTTGTAATATTATTTAATAAATGCTACCCTGATGGCACCCCCTGCTCTAGATATTTTACTTCATCTTTAATATCCCTGATTTAAAAAAAAAGTGATTACAAAATTATTATGAGTATTATAGCAACCAGGATTAAATCAGTTATTGGCCCCCTTATACACAAGGATCAAGTCGGCTTTATGCCTGGTAGAAATTCCTTTCATAATTTGAGAAAACTCCAACTGATATTAACCCCTTAATGACAACTGACTAACCAGGTACGTCATGCATTAACAAGCAGTTAATGACAATGGACGTACCTGGTACGTCAGTTGTCTAACAGAGTGCTGGAAGTGATCACAATCACTTCCAGCAGCTCTGAGGGTATTGCAGTGATGCCTCGATATGGAGGCATCCTGCAATACCCCTTTACAAGCCTCCGATGCAGAGAGAGCCACTCTGTGGCCCTCTCTGCACCGGTAGTGATGGTGCCGATGGTGCCTTTGTCCGGTGGGAGGAGGGAGTGTGTGCGTGCACGATGCGAGCGCACGTGCACAGGTGCGTGTGTGCACGTTGGTGCGCGTGCACGTGGACATGCGCGCATTAGCCACACTGACACCAATGAAGGAAGGGGGAAAAAAAATGTTAAAAAAAAAGTTAAAAAAAAAGTTTTTTTTTTTTTTTTTTTTTTTAACATATAAAAGGATCTGGGAGGGGGAGGGGGTGGGGGTATTGTGGGGGGGCTGCTACACTACAGAAATAATTAAATATACAAATAAAAGTTATAAATAAAATTTAAATAGTTTGGTTTGTGGGGCCAAACTGGGTACTGGCAGACAGCTGCCAGTACCCAAGATGGCGGTAATTAGGTAGGGGAGAGGGTTAGAGAGCTGGAGGGGGGGATCAGGGAGGTTGGTGCTAAGGCAGGGGTCCATCACAACTAAAATATTTTATAATTTTTATTTAAAAAAAAAAAAAACTCTTTTATTTAGTACTGGCAGACTTTCTGCCAGTACTTAAGATGGCGGTAACAATTGTGGGGTGGGGGAGGGAAGAGAGCTGTTTGGGAGGGATCAGGGGGTGGGATGTGTCAGGTGGGAGGCTGATCTCTAAAATTAACCCTGCAAGCTCCCTACAAGCTACCTAATTTAACCCCTTCACTGCTGGGCATAATTCACGTGTGGTGCGCAGCAGCATTTAGCGGCCTTCTAATTACCAAAAAGCAACGCCAAAGCCATATAAGTCTATTCCTGAACAAAGGGGATCCCAGAGAAGCTTTTAAAACAATTTCTGCCATAATAGCACAAGCTGTTTGTAAATAATTTCAGTGAGAAACCTAAAATTGTGAAAAATATAAAGTTTTTTTTTTTATTTGCTCGCATTTGGTGGTGAAATGGTGGCATAAAATATACCAAAATGGGCCTAGATCAATACTTGGGGTTGTCTACTACACTACACTAAAGCTAAAATTAACCCTACAAGCTCCCTAATTAACCCCTTCACTCCTGGGCATAAAACATGTGTGGTGCGCAGTGGCATTTAGCGGCCTTCTAATTACCAAAAAGCAACCACAAAGCCATATGAGTCTGTTATTTCTGAAAAAGGGGATCCCAGAGAAGCATTTACAACCATTTGTGCCATAATTGCAGAAGCTGTTTGTAAATAATTTCAGTGGGAAACCTAAAGTTTTTGACAAAATTTGTGAAAAAGTGAACTTTTTTTTTTTATCGCATTTGGCGGTGAAATGGTGGCATGAAATATACCAAAATGGGCCTAGATCAATACTTTGGGATGTCTTCTAAAACAAAATATATACATGTCAAGGGATATTCAGGTATTCCTGACAGATATCAGGGTTCCAAAGTAACCAGCGCCCATTTTGAAAAAAAGTGGTTTGGAAATAGCAAAGTGCTACTTGTATTTATTGCCCCATAAATTGCAAAAAAAGCAAAGAACATGTAAACGTTGGGTATTTCTAAACTCAGGACAAAATTTATAAACTATTTAGCATGGGTGTTTTTTGGTGATTGTAGATGTGTAACAGATTTTGGGGGTCAAAGTTAGAAAAAGTGTGTTTCTTTCCATTTTTTCCTCATATTTTATCATTTTTTTTTAGTAAATTATAAGATATGATGAAAATAATGATATCTTTAGAAAGTCCATTTAATGAAGAGAAAAACGGTATATAATATGTGTGGGTACAGTAAACGAGTAAGAGGAAAATTACAGCTAAATGCAAACACTGCAGAAATGTAAAAAACAGAATTTATGTTTACCTGATAAATTACTTTCTCCAACGGTGTGTCCGGTCCACGGCGTCATCCTTACTTGTGGGATATTCTCTTCCCCAACAGGAAATGGCAAAGAGCCCAGCAAAGCTGGTCACATGATCCCTCCTAGGCTCCGCCTACCCCAGTCATTCGACCGACGTTAAGGAGGAATATTTGCCTAGGAGAAACCATATGGTACCGTGGTGACTGTAGTTAAAGAAAATAAATTATCAGACCTGATTAAAAAAACCAGGGCGGGCCGTGGACCGGACACACCGTTGGAGAAAGTAATTTATCAGGTAAACATAAATTCTGTTTTCTCCAACATAGGTGTGTCCGGTCCACGGCGTCATCCTTACTTGTGGGAACCAATACCAAAGCTTTAGGACACGGATGAAGGGAGGGAGCAAATCAGGTCACCTAAATGGAAGGCACCACGGCTTGCAAAACCTTTCTCCCAAAAATAGCCTCAGAAGAAGCAAAAGTATCAAACTTGTAAAATTTGGTAAAAGTGTGCAGTGAAGACCAAGTCGCTGCCCTACATATCTGATCAACAGAAGCCTCGTTCTTGAAGGCCCATGTGGAAGCCACAGCCCTAGTGGAATGAGCTGTGATTCTTTCGGGAGGCTGCCGTCCGGCAGTCTCGTAAGCCAATCTGATGATGCTTTTAATCCAAAAAGAGAGAGAGGTAGAAGTTGCTTTTTGACCTCTCCGTTTACCGGAATAAACAACAAACAAGGAAGATGTTTGTCTAAAATCCTTTGTAGCATCTAAATAGAATTTTAGAGCGCGAACAACATCCAAATTGTGCAACAAACGTTCCTTCTTTGAAACTGGTTTCGGACATAGAGAAGGTACGATAATCTCCTGGTTAATGTTTTTGTTAGAAACAACTTTTGGAAGAAAACCAGGTTTAGTACGTAAAACCACCTTATCTGCATGGAACACCAGATAAGGAGGAGAACACTGCAGAGCAGATAATTCTGAAACTCTTCTAGCAGAAGAAATTGCAACTAAAAACAAAACTTTCCAAGATAATAACTTAATATCAACGGAATGCAAGGGTTCAAACGGAACCCCCTGAAGAACTGAAAGAACTAAATTGAGACTCCAAGGAGGAGTCAAAGGTTTGTAAACAGGCTTAATTCTAACCAGAGCCTGAACAAAGGCTTGAACATCTGGCACAGCGGCCAGCTTTTTGTGAAGTAACACAGACAAGGCAGAAATCTGTCCCTTCAGGGAACTTGCAGATAATCCTTTTTCCAATCCTTCTTGAAGGAAGGATAGAATCCTAGGAATCTTAACCTTGTCCCAAGGGAATCCTTTAGATTCACACCAACAGATATATTTTTTCCAAATTTTGTGGTAAATCTTTCTAGTTACAGGCTTTCTGGCCTGAACAAGAGTATCGATAACAGAATCTGAGAACCCTCGCTTCGATAAGATCAAGCGTTCAATCTCCAAGCAGTCAGCTGGAGTGAAACCAGATTCGGATGTTCGAACGGACCCTGAACAAGAAGGTCTCGTCTCAAAGGTAGCTTCCAAGGAGGAGCCGATGACATATTCACCAGATCTGCATACCAAGTCCTGCGTGGCCACGCAGGAGCTATCAAGATCACCGACGCCCTCTCCTGATTGATCCTGGCTACCAGCCTGGGGATGAGAGGAAACGGCGGGAACACATAAGCTAGTTTGAAGGTCCAAGGTGCTACTAGTGCATCCACTAGAGCCGCCTTGGGATCCCTGGATCTGGACCCGTAGCAAGGAACTTTGAAGTTCTGACGAGAGGCCATCAGATCCATGTCTGGAATGCCCCACAGCTGAGTGACTTGGGCAAAGATTTCCGGATGGAGTTCCCACTCCCCCGGATGCAATGTCTGACGACTCAGAAAATCCGCTTCCCAATTTTCCACTCCTGGGATGTGGATAGCAGACAGGTGGCAGGAGTGAGACTCCGCCCATAGAATGATTTTGGTCACTTCTTCCATCGCCAGGGAACTCCTTGTTCCCCCCTGATGGTTGATGTACGCAACAGTTGTCATGTTGTCTGATTGAAACCGTATGAACTTGGCCCTCGCTAGCTGAGGCCAAGCCTTGAGAGCATTGAATATCGCTCTCAGTTCCAGAATATTTATCGGTAGAAGAGATTCTTCCCGAGACCAAAGACCCTGAGCTTTCAGGGATCCCCAGACCGCGCCCCAGCCCATCAGACTGGCGTCGGTCGTGACAATGACCCACTCTGGTCTGCGGAATGTCATCCCTCGTGACAGGTTGTCCAGGGACAGCCACCAACGGAGTGAGTCTCTGGTCTTCTGATTTACTTGTATCTTCGGAGACAAGTCTGTATAGTCCCCATTCCACTGACTGAGCATGCACAGTTGTAATGGTCTTAGATGAATGCGTGCAAAAGGAACTATGTCCATTGCCGCTACCATCAACCCGATCACTTCCATGCACTGAGCTATGGAAGGAAGAGGAACGGAATGAAGTATCCGACAAGAGTCTAGAAGTTTTGTTTTTCTGGCCTCTGTCAGAAAAATCCTCATTTCTAAGGAGTCTATTATTGTTCCCAAGAAGGGAACCCTTGTTGACGGAGATAGAGAACTCTTTTCCACGTTCACTTTCCATCCGTGAGATCTGAGAAAGGCCAGGACAATGTCCGTGTGAGCCTTTGCTTGAGGAAGGGACGACGCTTGAATCAGAATGTCGTCCAAGTAAGGTACTACAGCAATGCCCCTTGGTCTTAGCACAGCTAGAAGGGACCCTAGTACCTTTGTGAAAATCCTTGGAGCAGTGGCTAATCCGAAAGGAAGCGCCACGAACTGGTAATGTTTGTCCAGGAATGCGAACCTCAGGAACCGATGATGTTCCTTGTGGATAGGAATATGTAGATACGCATCCTTTAAATCCACCGTGGTCAAGAATTGACCTTCCTGGATGGAAGGAAGAATAGTTCGAATGGTTTCCATCTTGAACGATGGAACCTTGAGAAACTTGTTTAAGATCTTGAGATCTAAGATTGGTCTGAACGTTCCCTCTTTTTTGGGAACTATAAACAGATTGGAGTAGAACCCCATCCCTTGTTCTCTTAATGGAACGGGATGAATCACTCCCATTTTTAACAGGTCTTCTACACAGTGTAAGAATGCCTGTCTTTTTATGTGGTCTGAAGACAACTGAGACCTGTGGAACCTCCCCCTTGGGGGAAGTCCCTTGAATTCCAGAAGATAACCTTGGGAGACTATTTCTAGCGCCCAAGGATCCAGAACATCTCTTGCCCAAGCCTGAGCGAAGAGAGAGAGTCTGCCCCCCACCAGATCCGGTCCCGGATCGGGGGCCAACATTTCATGCTGTCTTGGTAGCAGTGGCAGGTTTCTTGGCCTGCTTTCCCTTGTTCCAGCCTTGCATTGGTCTCCAAGCTGGCTTGGCTTGAGAAGTATTACCCTCTTGCTTAGAGGACGTAGCACCTTGGGCTGGTCCATTTCTACGAAAGGGACGAAAATTAGGTTTATTTTTTGCCTTGAAAGGCCGATCCTGAGGAAGGGCGTGGCCCTTACCCCCAGTGATATCCGAGATAATCTCTTTCAAGTCAGGGCCAAACAGCGTTTTCCCCTTGAAAGGAATGTTAAGTAGCTTGTTCTTGGAAGACGCATCAGCCGACCAAGATTTCAACCAAAGCGCTCTGCGCGCCACAATAGCAAACCCAGAATTCTTAGCCGCTAACCTAGCCAATTGCAAAGTGGCGTCTAGGGTGAAAGAATTAGCCAATTTGAGAGCATTGATTCTGTCCATAATCTCCTCATAAGGAGGAGAATCACTGTCGACCGCCTTTATCAGCTCATCGAACCAGAAACATGCGGCTGTAGCGACAGGGACAATGCATGAAATTGGTTGTAGAAGGTAACCCTGCTGAACAAACATCTTTTTAAGCAAACCTTCTAATTTTTTATCCATAGGATCTTTGAAAGCACAACTATCCTCTATGGGTATAGTGGTGCGTTTGTTTAAAGTGGAAACCGCTCCCTCGACCTTAGGGACTGTCTGCCATAAGTCCTTTCTGGGGTCGACCATAGGAAACAATTTTTTAAATATGGGGGGAGGGACGAAAGGAATACCGGGCCTTTCCCATTCTTTATTAACTATGTCCGCCACCCGCTTGGGTATAGGAAAAGCTTCTGGGAGCCCCGGCACCTCTAGGAACTTGTCCATTTTACATAGTTTCTCTGGGATGACCAACTTGTCACAATCATCCAGAGTGGATAATACCTCCTTAAGCAGAATGCGGAGATGTTCCAACTTAAATTTAAAAGCAATCACATCAGGTTCAGCTTGTTGAGAAATGTGCCCTGAATCAGTAATTTCTCCCTCAGACAAAACCTCCCTGGCCCCATCAGACTGAGTTAGAGGCCCTTCAGAAATATTAATATCAGCGTCGTCATGCTCTTCAGTATCTAAAACAGAGCAGTCGCGCTTACGCTGATAAGTGTTCATTTTGGCTAAAATGTTTTTGACAGAATTATCCATTACAGCCGTTAATTGTTGCATAGTAAGGAGTATTGGCGCGCTAGATGTACTAGGGGCCTCCTGAGTGGGCAAGACTCGTGTAGACGAAGGAGGG
The DNA here is from genome assembly GCF_027579735.1 of Bombina bombina. Taxonomy (NCBI): domain Eukaryota; kingdom Metazoa; phylum Chordata; class Amphibia; order Anura; family Bombinatoridae; genus Bombina; species Bombina bombina. Next base: position 548,486,969 of record NC_069499.1, read on the forward strand.
AATGATGCAGTACCATGCTTACTCCCCTCACTTGAGGAATCATCTTGGGCATCATTGTCATTGTCACATAAATCACATTTATTTAAATGAATAGGAATTCTGGCTTCCCCACATTCAGAACACAGTCTATCTGGTAGTTCAGACATGTTAAACAGGCATAAACTTGATAACAAAGTACAAAAAACGTTTTAAAATAAAACCGTTACTGTCACTTTAAATTTTAAACTGAACACACTTTTTTACTGCAAATGCGAAAAAACATGAAGGAATTGTTCAAAATTCACCAAATTTTCACCACAGTGTCTTAAAGCCTTAAAAGTATTGCACACCAAATTTGGAAGCTTTAACCCTTAAAATAACGGAACCGGAGCCGTTTTGAACTTTAACCCCTTTACAGTCCCTGGTATCTGCTTTGCTGAGACCCAACCAAGCCCCAAGGGGAATACGATACCAAATGACGCCTACAGAAAGTCTTTTCTAAGTATCCGAGCTCCTCTCACATGCGACTGCATGCCATGCCTCTCAAAAACAAGTGCGCAACACCGGCGCGAAAATGAGGCTCTGCCTATGCTTTGGGAAAGCCCCTAAAGAATAAGGTGTCTAAAACAGTGCCTGCCGATATTATTATATCAAAATACCCAGATAAACTGATTCCTCAAGGCTAAATATGTGTTAATAATCAATCGATTTAGCCCAAAAAAAGTCTACAGTCTTAATAAGCCCTTTTTGAAGCCCTTATTTACAATCGTAATAAACATGGCTTACCGGATCCCATAGGGAAAATGACAGCTTCCAGCATTACATCGTCTTGTTAGAATGTGTCATACCTCAAGCAGCAAGAGACTGCTCACTGTTCCCCCAACTGAAGTTAATTGCTCTCAACAGTCCTGTGTGGAACAGCCATGGATTTTAGTGACGGTTGCTAAAATCATTTTCCTCATACAAACAGAAATCTTCATCTCTTTTCTGTTTCTGAGTAAATAGTACATACCAGCACTATTTCAAAATAACAAACTCTTGATTGAATAATAAAAACTACAGTTAAACACTAAAAAACTCTAAGCCATCTCCGTGGAGATGTTGCCTGTACAACGGCAAAGAGAATGACTGGGGTAGGCGGAGCCTAGGAGGGATCATGTGACCAGCTTTGCTGGGCTCTTTGCCATTTCCTGTTGGGGAAGAGAATATCCCACAAGTAAGGATGACGCCGTGGACCGGACACACCTATGTTGGAGAAATAGCCATTGTCATTAAGGGTAAGAAAATTGAAAAATGGTCCGGTCATTAAGGGGTTAAATATCTATCAATCATATTCACCGAAAATAAATCTTACAAAATGACCTATGCAGCAATAATCTCAATAGACTTGGAGAAGGCCTTCGACTCCATTACTTGGGACCACCTGTTTACAGTACTTTCCAAGTTTGGGGTCGAAGGACCTTTCTTAAATGTTATTCATTTAATTTATAATTGTCTGAACACTTCTATTCTCATTAATAATACTCCCTCAATAAATTTTTCTTTACATAAGGGATCAAGACAAGGGTGTCCACTCTCCCCTTACTTATTTAAATTGGCCTTGGAGCCCTTAGCCATTTATTTAAGAAGAGAGATTGAAAGGATTAATGTGGGTACAAGAAAGGCCACTACATTATTATATGCGGATGACTTATTAGTTCTAATGACAAACACTAGAAGAAACATTCCAGCACTAATCCAAATATAACAGGATTTTAGTGCCTTCTCTGGCTATAAAATTAACACATCTAAAACAGAAACTTTTTGGCTAAATAAACAAAAAGATTCACATCAAACCTATCAGTTTAAAGAGGCAAAAGAAGCGTTCACGTACTTAGACATTAAACTATCTAAAGATACTAATGAGTGGAACGCGCTTAATTATCCCCCAATTTTTGTTAAAATAAAAAACACGACCTAGAAAATTGGGCTGAATTCAAATTAACTTTAACAGGCAAAGTAAATTTAATACAGATGGTGATATTCCCCAAACTTTTGTACCTAATGCAAAATCTCCCAATTATGATAAAACAAAAGGATTTAAGTATATTTAAATATGTATGCCTTCAATTTTTGTATGTGTGTGTGGGGGGGGGGGGGAGGGGGGGAACGGAGAGCTATTGCGTTTAAAAAACTTTCATTATTTAAGACTGACGGAGGATTTGCGCTACCAGACATTGAAATATATAATCTAGTAGGCACTGTGAAGATTACACTAGATTGGCTAACTGGAACTGATTACTACGCAATCCAATCTGTTGAAGAAAATTTAGTACAGCCATACTGTACACTAGACAACTACCTGTTATTCAACAGGAACAAAAGGCAGCACCTGGAAATCCACAAGACTCAGTATATGTAACTTACATGTTTGACCTCTTGTCACTTGATGTGTACTACGTGTACTCTGCTTATTAGTGCCTATTAAACTTAATTTTTTGCTTTTTACTCTGAGTCTTGTGGATTTCTGGGTGCTGACTTTTGTTCCTGTTGGATATTTTTGTTGGAGCGTTAATGGAGCGCTCATCTGCTTGGCGAGCACCGGTGACGTCATCATCCTGAGACCGTATACCCTACAAGTGAGTTACTGAAGCGGATCAGTGTGAAGATGGCTGTGTCTCAGTGTAGGCTGCATACTGAAGTCGATGAGACTTTCCTTGGTATGCCTGTTATTTAAAATGTGATTGTGGCCTGGCAAAAAATAATAAAAATTCTACACATTAATCTTCTAATTTTCTAAATATCTGACCATTACTGGTAATCCTAATTTTATTCCAGCGTTAAACTCCCAAAAATTTTAAGATTCGGCATCAAAGGGGCTATTGTATATACACCAGTTTAGAGAAAAAGGTTCAGGGAGATGTAGGACATTTGCCGGTTTTAAACAGGAATTCGGGATAGCGAATAGAGAGTTTTTTGCCTTCCTACAGGCCCGACATTTTGTTCAGGTATTTGCACATAATTGTATAGAGGAGGATGCCTGGATTACCTTAGATCCAGGGCTCAACCTGCTCAGAGCCGGTAAATATAAAATAATTATGAGCTCTTGTGGACAAATTAATGTGCAAAAAATAGCAGGGGGTGGGGGGGGTGAAGTTTTTTCTCTCTTCTTTTGTTCCTGCTTTTGTCCCTTTTTGATTTTGTAATCAGGCATGAAATTCGCTAATTCAAGTACAAAAATGTTTTTAGCTGTTGTCTGCATTTTGGTGCCTAGATAAAGGAATTATATACGGCACTACCCAGGTAAAATAGGTATGTGCAGTAAAGGCAATTTTTGTGTTGTATTATGTCATTTGTTATGTATGTGAACCTAACATGCTATTACTATATTTTTTCTTTTTTTTCCTGTCAACATGTATCTTGAATTGGTTTATAAATAAATTAAAAAAAAAAATTGTTCACCAAAAATCATATTAAATATGCACAGTGCAAATCATAATTTAAGTACACTGGATGTGCAAAAAAAAAAACATAAAAAAATTGTACTTATATGTACAACATACAAATCGTAATTGTTGTTTTATTATAAAATGTGCTGAACGTGGGCATTCTATGGACGCAGGGGCAGAACTACTGTCGGTGTAGCAGGTACAGTTGTACCAGGGACTTAGTGCTGGGGGCCCCATAGTAGCCAGTCTATACAAAGGCATCTACAGAATGTGTACAATCCTAATGCAGGGGAGCTTTGCCCATCATTTAACAGTCAGTAGTATTCAATTTGGGATCAGCTACAATTGACCGGAGCATTTCTGAGGTTAGGCCTCACAATCAACCCCCCGGCGGAGCGCCTCAAGGCCTCTGTCGTTAAGGAGTACCGTTAGAGAACTGATCCTATACACGCTTAAAGGGGATATATTTGTAACGTATACCGAATGGAGCCTAACGAGGTAAATCTACTTGAGAGGATCGTTGACCTGTTGAACGACCACTTCATGCGGCTGGAGAGTACATTTGCCGCTGCTTGGGGTGAAGGAGGAGACATGGCCATTCAGAGCAACGTGGACCCGGAGTGCACACCAATGTCTCAGATGGCATCCACAAAGGAAAATGAGAAGCCCTCCTCAAAAACTCAGATCGTGATGCACCAAACAGATGACCGCTATTCACCTGTACCAATTGGGCGCCCCACAAGGATAGACGCAACGGGCCAAACTACGCCAATGCAGTTAGAAGCCGCTCCATGCTTCACTCCCATGAAGGCTCCAAATCTAAATGTCCAGAAGAGTCAAAAAAGTTGTAACAGCACCTCACTGTCGGCTACGCCAATGCAACAGATCGCTGCGCCGGCAATAGAAGATGAATGGCTGATGCCCTGGGTGGCTTTCTGTCTGGACATAGCCTTAACTCGCTATGGCAACGTCTTGTGGGACAATTTCGGGCTGAGCAGCATGTGGATACATAGGCAAGCGCATTTGGGGTCCCACAGTAGCCCTTTATTCCATTATCCCTACATGAGTGAGTTGAAGATTGGTGTGGGTTAATCATCAACACATGATTGAACTGTACGGATGAACAGTATATCTTTTACACATATCTGGACACTTAAAATTATTCAGACCCTTAACCCCACAACTGAGAACTTCTTTAAAAACTGACCTGCACTTAGTAATTGTCTGTTTTGATATGCACAACCCTCACAGTATCTACCCTTCTTTTTACTGCTCTCTCTAGCTAGCAACATGAATCAGCAGTTAAAAAAAAAAAAAAAAAGCAAACTACAGATCTTTATCATAAGTGCAGCTAATTGAGGACGGTATTTATTCCTGGTATATGCTTATTATAAGAATTAAATGTTAGCCCATTTTGGATGCATGCAGGTCAAACATGTGTTTTTGCTTACCTAGTAATAGCAATTTTACCCCACTATCTCTCATTAGTACAGCTCATTGAGATTTACATCTACTCCTGTTTAATATAATAATTGAATGTTAACTTATTGTGTATCTATATAGGGCAAACATACTGTATTTGTTTTTAGAAATAACAATTTTACTCCAGCTCTTCTTATGGGGGCTTACTCGTTTTCAACTATAGCGCTTTGGGGTCTTGCTATATGCGGCCGATATGGCGAGACCCTGTTAACTTGGAGGAACCAGAAAATGTCTTTGTTTTTGCGCCCTTGACTGTGATAGCTGTCCTATTAATGATCTTAATATTGAAACTCCAGTCTGCTCCTAGAACAGGCAGCAAAGTCTATGTTTAGGGTCTCCCTATTTAATTTTAGCTTGACTTGCCCTTTTAGTAGATATAGCCCTTACTATACAACACACAAACCATATTAGTTATGCTGACCCTTATTTTGGTCTGCACGACTAATAAATAAATACTCTCCAGGGACTTACCTAGGCTTGCTGCTGAATATTTGCATATATCTACTGGTCCATATAATCATTGTAAAATCAGACTCTTACCCACAACCAGATATAAAGATATGCTCCCAATAGTTGGATTCATCCGGTGTAATAACACGGTTTAATAGATAACTTTCATTTCCCCCTCCATTCTAATTTTAACTGTACAGCAAAATAATAAAAATCTGAGGTCCCATCAATGAGATCCATAAGTGGTCTCCTCTAAACCAGATAGCCCTCTGTAAATGTCATTATTCTATAAGGTATGGGGTCCAAGAGAGGCCTCTTGAATGGAATAGAGGGCATAGTTCTTCTTACTGGCATATCTTTTCTTAAATTGTTTTATCCTTTACAGCAAACCTTTAACTTACTAACTTTATATCATATAGTCAGAAGATATTGCTCACTATATATGCACTTATAATATGTAACCTGGGATTTGCATTTTTGTAATAACAATTATTGTTCATTATATATGTTGTTGTTTTTTTTGAATATGTGATTCATAGGATGTACCTTGTCATTATTATTATTATTATTATACTTTATTTATTAAGCGCCAACATATTCCGCAGCGCTGTCCATGGATACAATTCATTTAAATAAAACAATACAAGACTTGTAAGAGACAGGACAGAATTTACAAACACATACAGGAGGGATTGAGGGCCCTATTCCTGTGGGAACTTACAATCTAGAAGGGTAGGAGGTTGAGAAACAGGAGGTGAGGACTGCATTTTCATAAGCATTCTTGGAGTGCAATCGTATAATGCTGTAAAACTTAGTGTATGCCAAAAATTTTACCTCAATAAAAAAAAAAGAGTCCCCTGCTCACTGCTAACTTTGCTCTATGCAGCAAAGTTTCCTTTTCCAGCAAGCTTCATTACTTTCTATAGCAGACATCTCGCCACTCACAGGAACTGCCCCTTTCTTAAGGGTCGGCGTAAAAAAACACGTTTGATCTGGTGAAGTTTAGATCATTGGGCCCTTAGTCACTGAAGTGCTGCTTCTTGTCAAGTGCTGACTGGGTTTGTTGAACCCACTTAGTCCCATGGTTGAGCCGGCCCTGAATAAAAGTAAGTCATGACTAGCAACTGGTACCTAACCCTAAAGCTATGTGTAGGGTTTCTAAAATACAGATTTGAGAATAGTTTTTACAGAAAGAAAGGTTCAAATACCCACCATATTCTCTAAATGTACTTGTCATGTAATTGACATAAACAATTATGCTTCTTTTCTGTCCTTACTTGCAAATTACCTTAACAAAAACATGCCCTTAACGGGATTTACCATGCTGCCTGCGCATACTTCATTCCTGATGGTATCTATTAGTTGTTAGCTCAAGTAAGCCCACTAAAAATGATTTACCTTATGCCGATTCAAACACGCTACATCTCTCATGGGATTTCCCTAATGGGATTATAGTGATCTCAGAGATTACTCCAGATGAGACACTGGGTTGCAGAGTGTCTTGTCAACAGTTTCACAGTTTAGTGCATTTTAACTATAGACAACAACCATATGTCTCAGCTGGGGTATAAAGTCATACACTTCTTGTTATTTCAAAGATCAAATGAAACAGTTTTATCTTAAACTTTTGTGTAAGCAAAAATATTTTGAGTTTGTTTAAAAGGACACTGTACTTAGACAAGCAGTTGATATGAGTCCAATGTATTCAAAGCAGCTGCAAGAACACAATTTGAAATGGGCTGGGCTCTCTTTTTCCCACTCCCACTCAGAGGTTGATTTCTGCTGCTGTTTTTTGTTTATATATTTTTTCTATGAACAACTACCATTTTTAGCATAAGTGGTGATCTACAGCCAAAAGTAGCTCATTCAAATCACAAAGGTAAAGGAGCTGTTTCAAAACAATTTAATAAACTCCAGTAATTACAAAATCCCTTTATACAGTTATCTATTATATGAAAAAACATAATTTATGCTTACCTGATAAATTTATTTCTCTTGTGGTGTATCCAGTCCACGGATCATCCATTACTTGTGGGATATTCTCATTCCCAACAGGAAGTTGCAAGAGGACACCCACAGCAGAGCTGTCTATATAGCTCCTCCCCTCACTACCATATCCAGTCATTCGACCGAAAATAAGCAGAGAAAGGAGAAACCATAGGGTGCAGTGGTGACTGTAGTTTAAAATGAAAAAATACCTGCCTTAAAATGACAGGGCGCGCCGTGGACTGGATACAACACAAGATAAATAAATTTATCAGGTAAGCATAAATTATGTTTTCTCTTGTAAGGTGTATCCAGTCCACGGATCATCCATTACTTGTGGGATACCAATATCAAAGCTAAAGTACACGGATGAAGGGAGGGATAAGGCAGGTACTTAAACGGAAGGTACTACTGCCTGTAAAACCTTTCTCCCAAAAATAGCCTCCGAAGAAGCAAAAGTATCAAATTTGTAGAATTTTGAAAAAGTATGAAGCGAAGACCAAGTCGCCGTCTTGCAAATCTGTTCAACAGAAGCCTCATTTTTAAAGGCCCATGTGGAAGCCACAGCTCTAGTAGAATGAGCTGTAATCCTTTCTGGAGGCTGCTAGCCAGCAGTCTCATAGGCTAAGCGGATTATGCTTCTTAGCCAAAAGAAAGAGAGGTTGCCGAAGCCTTTTGACCTCTCCTCTGTCCAAAGTAGACAACAAACAAAGCAGATGTTTGACGAAAATCTTTAGTAGCTTGTAAGTAAAACTTTAAAGCACGAACCACGTCCAGATTGTGTAATAGACGCTCCTTCTTTGAAGAAGGATTAGGACACATAGACGGAACAACAATCTCTTGATTGATATTCTTATTAGATACCACCTTAGGTAAAAACCCAGGTTTGGTACGCAGAACTACCTTATCTGCATGGAAGATCAGATAAGGAGAATCACATTGTAAGGCAGATAACTCGGAAACTCTACGAGCCGAGGAAATAGCTACCAAAAAAAGAACTTTCCAAGATAAAAGTTTGATATCTATGGAATGAAGAGGTTCAAACGGAACCCCCTGAAGAACTTTAAGAACCAAATTTAAGCTCCAAGGTGGAGCAACAGGTTTAAACACAGGCTTGATTCTAACTAAAGCCTGACAAAATGCCTGAACGTCTGGGGCATCTGCCAGACGCTTGTGCAAAAGAATAGATAGCGCAGAAATCTGTCCCTTTAAGGAACTAGCTGACAATCCTTTCTCCAATCCTTCTTGGAGAAAAGATAATATCCTGGGAATCCTGACCTTACTCCACGAGTAGCCCTTAGATTCACACCAATAAAGATATTTACGCCATATTTTATGATAGATTTTCCTGGTGACAGGCTTCCGTGCCTGAATCAAGGTATCAATGACTGACTCGGAGAAACCACGCTTTGATAAAATCAAGCGTTCAATCTCCAGGCAGTCAGCCTCAGAGAAATTAGATTTGGATGGTTGAAAGGACCTTGAAGTAGAAGGTCCTGTCTCAGCGGCAGAGTCCATGGTGGAAAGGATGACATGTCCACCAGATCTGCATACCAAGTCCTGCGTGGCCACGCAGGCGCTATCAAGATCACCGATGCTCTCTCCTGCTTGACTTTGGCAATCAGACGAGGGAGCAGAGGAAACGGTGGAAACACATAAGCCAGGTTGAAGGACCAAGGCGCTGCTAGAGCATCTATCAGCGTTGCCTTGGGGTCCCTGGACCTGGATCCGTAACAAGGAAGCTTGGCGTTCTGGCGAGACGCCATGAGATCCAGTTCTGGTTCGCCCCAACGAAGAACCAATTGTGCAAACACCTCCGGATGGAGTTCCCACTCCCCCGGATGAAAAGTCTGACGACTTAGAAAATCCGACTCCCAGTTCTCTACACCTGGGATATGGATAGCTGATAGGTGGCAAGAGTGAATCTCTGCCCAGCGAATTATCTTTGAGACTTCTAACATCGCTAGGGAACTCCTTGTTCCCCCTTGATGGTTGATGTAAGCAACAGTCGTGATGTTGTCCGACTGAAATCTGATGAACCTCATCGTCGCTAGATAAGGCCAAGCCTGAAGAGCATTGAATATCGCTCTTAGTTCCAGAATGTTTATTGGAAGGAGTGACTCCTCCTGAGTCCACGATCCCTGAGCCTTCAGGGAGTTCCAGACTGCACCCCAACCTAGAAGGCTGGCATCTGTCATTACAATTGTCCAATCTGGCCTGCGAAAGGTCATACCTTTGGACAGATGGACCCGAGATAGCCACCAGAGAAGAGAATCCCTGGTCTCTTGGTCCAGATTCAGTAAAGGGGACAAATCTGTGTAATCCCCATTCCACTGACTGAGCATGCATAGTTGCAGCGGTCTGAGATGTAGGCGTGCAAAAGGCACTATGTCCATTGCCGCTACCATTAAGCCTATTACTTCCATGCACAGAGCCACCAAAGGGCGAGGAATGGAATAAAGAACACGGCAGGAATTTAGAAGTTTTGATAACCTGGACTCCGTCAGGTAAATTTTCATTTCTACAGAATCTATCAGAGTCCCTAGGAAGGAAACTCTTGTGAGGGGGGATAGAGAACTCTTTTTCTCGTTCACCTTCCACCCATGCGACCTCAGAAATGCCAACACTATGTCCGTATGAGACTTGGCAATTTGGAAGTTTGACGCCTGAATCAGGATGTTGTCTAAATAAGGGGCCACTGCTATGCCCCGTGGCCTTAGGACCGCCATGTATTGACCCTCCCGGATCATAGGTAGGATGGTACGAATAGTCTCCATCTTGAATGATGGAACTCTGAGGAATTTGTTTAAGATCCTTAGATCCAAAATTGGTCTGAAGGTTCCCTCTTTTTTGGGAACCAAAAACAGATTTGAGTAAAATCCCTGTCCCTGTTCCTCCTTTGGGACTGGATAGATCACTCCCATAACTAGGATGTACACAGTGTAAGAATGCCTCTCTCTTTATCTGGTTTGCAGATAATTGTGAAAGGTGAAATCTCCCTTTTGGGGGGGAAGCCTTGAAGTCCAGAAGATATCCCTGGGATATAATTTCCAACGCCCAGGGATCCTGGATATCTCTTGCCCACGCCTGGTCGAAGAGCGAAAGTCTGCCCCCTACTAGATCTGTTACCGGATAGGGGGCCGTTCCTTTATGCTGTCTTAGAGGCAGCAGCAGGTTTTTTGGCCTGCTTACCCTTGTTCCAGGTCTGGTTAGGTCTCCAGACCGTCTTGGACTGAGCAAAAGTTCCCTCTTGTTTTGCATTAGAGGAAGTTGATGCCGCACTTGCCTTGAAGTTTCGAAAGGCACGAAAATTAGACTGTTTGGCCCTTGGTTTGGACCTATCCTGAGGAAGGGCATGACCCTTTCCTCCAGTGATATCAGCAATAATCTCCTTCAAACCAGGCCCGAATAGGGTCTGCCCCTTGAAGGGAATGTTAAGCAGCTTCGATTTTGAAGTAACGTCAGCTGACCATGATTTAAGCCATAGCGCTCTGCCCGCCTGGATAGCAAAACCAGAATTCTTAGCCGTTAGTTTAGTCAAATGAACAATGGCATCAGAAACAAAAGAATTGGCTAGCTTAAGTGCTCTAAGCTTGTCAAGTATTTCATCCAATGGAGTCGCTACCTGTAAAGCCTCTTCCAGAGACTCAAACCAGAACGCCGCAGCAGCAGTGACAGGCGCAATGCATGCAAGGGGCTGTAGGATAAAACCTTGTTGAATAAACATTTTCTTAAGGTAACCCTCTAATTTTTTATCCATTGGATCTAAGAAAGCACAACTGTCCTCGACAGGGATAGTAGTATGCTTTGCTAGAGTAGAAACTGCTCCCTCCACCTTAGGAACTGTCTGCCATAAGTCCCGTGTGGTGGCGTCTATTGGAAACATTTTTCTAAAAACAGGAGGGGGAGAGAACGGCACACCTGGTCTATCCCATTCCTTAGAAATAATTTCTGTAAACCTTTTAGGTATTGGAAAAACATCAGTACACACCGGCACTGCATAGTATTTATCCAGTCTACACAATTTCTCTGGCACTGCAATTGTATCACAGTCATTCAGAGCAGCTAAAACCTCCCTGAGTAACACGCAGAGGTGTTCAAGCTTAAATTTAAATGTAGAAATATCAGAATCAGGTTGCATCATCTTCCCTGAGTCAGAAATATCACCCACAGAAAGAAGCTCTCCTTCTTCAGCTTTTGCATATTGTGAGGCAGTATCAGACATAGTTCTTAAAGCGTCAGTATGCTCTGTATTTCGTCTAACTCCAGAGCTATCTCGCTTTCCTCTAAATACAGGTAGTCTGGCTAATACCGCTGACAGTGTATTATCCATGACTGCCGCCATGTCTTGTAAAGTAAACGCTATGGGCGCCCTGGATGTACTTGGCGCCATTTGAGCGGGAGTCCCTTGAGCGGGAGTCAAAGGATCTGACACGTGGGGAGAGTTAGTCGGCATAACTTCTCCCTCGTGAGATTCCTCTGGTGATAAATTTTTTAAAGACAGAATATGATCTTTATTGCTTAAAGTGAAATCAGTACATTTGGTACACATTCTAAGAGGGGGTTCCACCATGGCTTTTAAACATAATGAACAAGGAGTTTCCTCTATGTCAGACATGTTTATACAGACTAGCAATGAGACTAGCAAGCTTGGAAAACACTTTAAATCAAGTTAACAAGCAAATATAAAAAACGGTACTGTGCCTTTAAGAGAAACAAATTTTGTCAGAATTTGAAAAACAGTGAAAAAAGGCAGTAAATCAAACGAAATTTTTACAGTGTATATAATAAGCTAACAGAGCATTGCACCCACTTGCAAATGGATGATTAACCCATTAGTTCAAAAACCGGATCAAAAAAACGATATAGACGTTTTTTAACAGTCAGACCAAACTGCCACAGCCTTGCTGTGGGCTTACCTTCCCCAACAAACGATTTTGGAAGCCTAAGAGCCCTTTAGAGATGTCCTATAGCATTCAGGGTACTCCTGGATGTCTCAGTCTGTAATAGTTAATGCACAAAAAAGCACTAAACTAGGCCCCTCCCACTCATAGTAACACAGTGGAAAGCCTCAGGGAACTGTTTCTAGGCAAATTTAAGCCAGCCATGTGGAAAAAACTAGGCCCCAATAAAGTTTTATCACCAAAGTATATATAAAAACGTTTAAACATGCCAGCAAACGTTTTATATTGTAAATATAAAAGAGTTTTACCTCAGAAAGTAAGCTTGATACCAGTCGCTATTAAATCACTGTATTCAGGCTTACCTTACATAAATTTGGTATCAGCAGCATTTTCTAGCCTTCATTTCATCTTCTAGAAAAATATTAACTGCACATACCTCATAGCAGGATAACCTGCACGCCATTCCCCCGCTGAAGTTATCTCTCTCTTCAGACATGTGTGAGAACAGCAATGGATCTTAGTTACAACCTGCTAAGATCATAGAAATCCCAGGCAGATTCTTCTTTTTTCCTGCCTGGAACAAAATAGCACAACTCCGGTACTATTTAAAAATAATAAACTCTTGATTGAAGCAAAATAACAGCTACATTTCACCACTTATCTCTTACTACGTCCATGCTTGTTGAGAGTTGCAAGAGAATGACTGGATATGGTAGTGAGGGGAGGAGCTATATAGACAGCTCTGCTGTGGGTGTCCTCTTGCAACTTTCTGTTGGGAATGAGAATATCCCACAAGTAATGGATGATCCGTGGACTGGATACACCTTACAAGAGAAATATTTTTACATTAAATTCAACCATCCTAATTTGATTAGTAACATAATAAAGCATTTTCTAGTAATGATATTATAATGAACAGTTAAGTGTTTCCAGATGGCAAAAGCTTTGTATTTTTTGCCAAACAATATACACTAAGGGGTAAATTTATTATTGTGCGGATGGACATGATACGATATAGCGTATCATGCCCGCCGCACATCAATAAATTCCGACAGTATACGCTGTCGGCATTTATCATTACACCAGCAGTTCTTGTGAACTGCTCGTGCTATACTGCCCCCTGCAGGGGGTGCCAATCAACCCGATCGGGCTTATTGCTGTCCTCCACCTCAGAGGTGGTGGACTAGTTAAGAAGCAGCGGTCTTATGACCGCTGCTTCTTAACTTCCGCTTCAGGCGGAACTGAAGCAGAGTGGGTCGGAAGCAGCATCCGCTGCTTCATAAATCGACCCCTAAATGCTGTTATTACATATTTTTCGTACATGCTGCCATCATGTTAAATCTTCTTACAATGTTGTTTTCTACCAATGTAGGAGTATTTAAGAATCTTTCCAATATGAGCTCCTTATAAGGTGTTTTCAATTTTGCCTGATTTTGGGCTATATTACAAGTGACGCGATATTTAGCACTTTCTCTCGAGCGTAAACTAGCTGAAATTAAAGACTTAGAAAAACGCAACCACGTTAACGTATTCTTCCAATAGAGTTCAATGAGAGTGCTGGGGAAAAAAAACTAACACTCATAGCTTGCGCACTACACCAGCAGACGTTATTAATATTTCACATTCCAATGTTCTTCTCTTAAAGGACAATGTTATTTTGATTGTAAAATCTCTCTCTCTCTCTCTCTCTCTCTCTATATATATATATATATACAGTATATATATATATATATATATATATATATACCTATACATGTACATCTATTCCTATAGATACATAGGTATAGATATCTATATTACATTATCAGGTATCTATAGAACTATATATTTAATAATAAAAATAACATTTATTTCTATGTAAAGAACATAGGAATGTAAAATATGCATAATGCACTTTGGGTGTTGCACTTTAGGTCTAATACAATGTCAGGTTAGTTCACATGCAAAATGAGTCATATTAAAGTGCATTCTTGAATTATTAAATATAAAATATTAAAAAATAATAATAATTATTAAAATTATTATACATACTGTTAATATATATATATATATATATATATATATATATATATATATATATATATATATATATATATATATATATATATATTCAATTGATTATTAATATTTTACATTTAATAAATCATGAACACACGCTAAGATTACTAATTCTTCATGTGTGCTAACCACATTAGACCTTAAGTGCAAAACCTGAAGCACATTACACATATTTTATATTTCTATGTTCTTCACATAGATTTTTTTTTAATTTTTATTATTAATTTTTATTATTAAATATCTATTGTATATATATGAGGAAAAGATATACAGGTATAGGTATATACAGATATATATATATATATATATATATATATATATATATATATATATATATATAAATATAAAAATAAAAAGAGAGAAGCGCTCAACCTGAGGACGAACAATAACATAATATTTTGTTCTATTGCTAGTTACCACCCAAGAAGCAGCCTCTTTTTGCTCAACATGTGTCTTTCACAGAGAAGAACTTTCCTGAAGCATATCAGTCTGATCCTGACTTAATAGTACAGCCCAGCCCGTACCAGGCAATCCCTCTATGAACGAGAGAAACATCAAACCCCAGACATACGTTTCGGCATATTGTGGGCCTCGTCAGTGAGGTGCAGCCATACCTGTCTAGGCACACTGAGCAACGGGTCCACGTCTGGCTTCCCGCATCATACTTAGGGAGACTTCCCTAAATGTCATAATTTGCATAAATAAAAACAGAATTTATGTTTACCTGATAAATTACTTTCTCCAACGGTGTGTCCGGTCCACGGCGTCATCCTTACTTGTGGGATATTCTCTTCCCCAACAGGAAATGGCAAAGAGCCCAGCAAAGCTGGTCACATGATCCCTCCTAGGCTCCGCCTACCCCAGTCATTCGACCGACGTTAAGGAGGAATATTTGCATAGGAGAAACCATATGGTACCGTGGTGACTGTAGTTAAAGAAAATAAATTATCAGACCTGATTAAAAAAACCAGGGCGGGCCGTGGACCGGACACACCGTTGGAGAAAGTAATTTATCAGGTAAACATAAATTCTGTTTTCTCCAACATAGGTGTGTCCGGTCCACGGCGTCATCCTTACTTGTGGGAACCAATACCAAAGCTTTAGGACACGGATGAAGGGAGGGAGCAAATCAGGTCACCTAAATGGAAGGCACCACGGCTTGCAAAACCTTTCTCCCAAAAATAGCCTCAGAAGAAGCAAAAGTAAGGATGACGCCGTGGACCGGACACACCTATGTTGGAGAAAAGAGAGAAGCGCTCAACCTGAGAATGAACAATAGCATAATAGCTTGTTATATGGCTAGTTACCACCCAAGAAGCAGCCTCTTTTTGCTCAACATGTGCCTTTAACAGCGAAGAACTTTCCTGAAGCATATCAGTCTGATCCTGACTGAAAAGTACAGTCCAGCCCTGAAATACCAGGCAATCCCTCTCTGAACGAGAGAAACAGCAAAACCCCAGACGTATGTTTCAAGTTTGCGGAAGGACAGCCAAACTCTCTCACCAACCTGGTAGGAAGGTGCGGGCAGACGCCTACGATCAGCCTGGAACTTTTGGCGATGCATAGAACGATGAAGGCAATCCTGAATCTGCACCCACGTGAACGGAGTTGCCGGAGATGCTCCTCCAAAGCCGGAATACCCTGAGACATGAATGAATCGGGCAACAAGGATGGTTGAAACCCATAATTCGCCATGAACGGGGATAACTTGGAGGAAGCATTAATAGCACTATTACGAGCAAACTCTGCCCAAGGTAACAGTTCAGACCAATTATTGTGATGATCTGAGACATAGCAACAGAGGAACTGTTCCAGAGCTTGATTAGACTGTTCTGCAGCCCCATTGGATTGAGGGTGATATGCAGAGGAGAAGGAAAGCTGGATCCCCATTTTAGCACAAGGAACACCAAAATCTGGAGACAAACTGGCTACCCCGGTCCGACACTATCTCCTTGGGTAACCCATGTAAACGGAAGACCTCCCAGGCAAAAATTGAATCAAGCTCCTGAGCGGTAGGCAACTTCTTCAAGGGAATGCAACGTGACATTTTAGAAAAACGGTCAACCACCATAAGGATAACAGTATTGCCATTGGAAACAGGGAGCTCGAAGTCCATGGAAAGATGTGTCCAAGGACCCTCACCATTAGCAATAGGTTGAAGAAGACCCACAGGAAGACGTCGAGGAGTCTTATTCTGTGCACAAACTGAGCAGGAGGCAACATACGCAGCAACATCAGAACGAAGACCTGGCCACCAGAATTGTCGAGTGACAGACCAAATCATTTGGTTCTTGCCTGGGTGACCTGCGGCTTTAGTATAGTGGTAAGTGTGCAATAGTTTAGTTCGAAGATTCTCAGGAACAAAACACTTACCACTAGTTTTCTCAGGAAGTGCATTGGTTTGTGCAGCCAGGATCTCCTCCCTCAAGGGAGAAGTCAAATTAGTACGTATGGTAGCCAAAATATGGTCAGGAGGTAAACTGGAGTAGGTACAGACTTCTCCTTGGACAGAGGCGAAAATTTTCAAGAGAGGGCATCAGCCCTAACATTCTTACTACCAGGAAGGTAGGAGACCACATAATTAAACCGAGACAAAAATAGCGCCCATGGCCTGTCAGGGCGACAAACGTTTTGCTTCAGAAAGTTAAATTCTTGTGGTCAGTAAGAATGAGCACTGGCAGGCTAGTACCCTCGAGAAGATGCCTCCATTCCTTGAGTGCCAAAATTATGGCCAGTAATTCCCTGTCGCCAATTTCATAATTGCACTCCGCTGGAGACAATTTCTTAGAGAAGAAACCACACGGATGCAAGGAACCGTCAGGCGTAGGACGTTGAGACAAGAGGGCAGCTATTCCAGTCTCAGACGCATCGACCTAAAGAACGGAAGGCAGGACAGGGTTAGGATGAGCCAGAACTGGAGCGGCAGCAAAGGCAGTCTTAAGACTATCAAAGGCCTTAATGGCAGTAGGTGACCAATGGAGTGGATCATTCTCTTTACGGGTCATGTCTGTGATAGGTTTGACCAAGGAAGAAAAGTTTTTAATAAACTTTCTATAGTAATTGGCGAACCCCAAAAAACGTTGAATAGACCGAAGACCAACTGGGCGAGGCCACTGCAGAACTGCAGATAACTTGTCAAGATCCATGGAGAACCCTGCAATGGAGATAACATAACCTAGGAAGGGTACTTGAGTCTGATGGAACTCACATTTCTCGAGTTTACAAAACAGGCAGTTCTCACGTAGTCTCTGAAGAACCCATGTAACATCAGAACGATGAGCCTCAAGTGTGGGTGAGTGTATGAGGATGTCGTCTAAGTACACCACAACACACTGTTGCAACATATCTCATAGGACATCATTAATAAATTCCTGGAAAACAGCAGGAGCATTACATAGGCCAAAGGGCAATACAAGATACTCATAATGTCCGCTCCTGGTGTTAAATGGTGTTTTCCATTCGTGGCCCTCCTTAATCCTAACGAGATTGTACGCTCCTCTCAAATCAAGTTAGTAAAGACTGTAGCTCCCTTGAGGCGGTCAAAGAGTTCCGTAATGAGCGGAATAGGGTAAGCATTCTTAATGGTAAGACGATTAAGACCCCTATAATTGATGCATGGTCTTAACTCGCCACCCTTTTTCTTCACAAAGAAGAACCCAGACCATGCAGGAGAGCAGGATTTGCAGATGAGCCCCCACAACAGAGCATCGGCAACATACTCCTCCATAGCACAATTCTCCGCAACAGAGGGTAAACCCGGCCCGAGGAGGAATGGCTCCGGGTTGCAGGTCTATGGCACAATCGTAAGACCGGTGAGGAGGCAACGTACCGGCACGCACCTTTTCAAAAACGTCTAGCAACTCTTGGTACTCCTCTGGCAATTGAGATACCGAAGAAGTGCACAAGACTTTAACTGGTTTCCGAAGACAAGTGGAAATACATTGCGGAGACAATGACAAAATTTCAAACCTGCGCCAGTCGAGACTGGGATTGTGCTTTTGAAGCCAGGGATAACCCAGAACAACCGGAAAATGCGGAGAGTTTATCACCTGGAACTGGAGGGTTTCAAAATGGAGAGCCCCAATAGCCATGGATAACGGAGCAGTTTCATGAGTAACGAGTGCGGGCTGAAGGGGCCTGCCATCAATGGCCTCAATAGCAAGTGGAACGGACTGAGGCAAAACAGGAATGGAGTGCTTTGATACAAAAGCACTGTCAATGAAATAGCCCGCAGCACCGGAGTCAACAAGAGCCTGGGTGACTATGGAGGAGTCCACCCAGGAAAGGACAACCGTGACCAAAGGTTTCTCCTTTAGTGGTTCCGGGGACGAGGATAAACCACCCAAGGTCTGCCCCCCAACAGGACCTTAGGTGTGAGTGTTTCCCGGCCGTGTAGGACAAGACTTCAAAAGGTGGCCCTGTAACCCACAATAGAGGCAGAGCCCCTCCCTCCTCCTAAAAGCCCTCTCCGCCGCGGAGAGACGCGTGAATCCCAACTGCATCGTCTCAGCAGTACCTGGTGACTCGGGACCAGGAGGCATGGGAGGAGAGGGAGGCATGGGTGGGAACGAACACATAGGAGACAACGGTACAGGAGGCTTCCGCAAGTGCTCCATGAAAGAGAGCCTCTCACTTAGTCTGATGTCAATAGGATAAAAAAAGACACCAATTCCTCGAGATCTTCTGGTAAATCTCTGGCAGCAACTTCGTTTTTAATCGCATCAGAGAACCCATTAAAGAAGGCGGCAACAAGGGCTTCATTGTTCCAACCTACCTCTGTGGCAAGCGTACAGAACTCAATGGCATAGTGAGCAACAGATCTTGTACCTTGCTGAATGGACATTAGTTGTTTAGCAGCAGAGGAGGAGCGAGCCGGAACATCAAAAACCCTTCGAAAGGAGGCCACAAATTCAGGATAATTTTAAATCACAGGTTTATTAGTCTCCCAAAAGGGATTAGCCCAGGCAAGAGTTGTGTCAGAGAGTAATGAGATGAGAAATCCCACCTTAGCTCTGCCAGAGGGAAACGCCTGAGGTAATATCTCAAAGTAAATGCCCACCTGGTTCAAAAACCCTCTGCACTGATTAGTATCACCTCCATATCGCTGAGGTAGAGGTGCAGAACCAGACATGCTCCTGGTAGGACTAGGTGCAGCAGCGGAAACAGGAGCAGCCATAACTTGTGGGACACTTTGGTCCAAATGTGCAGTGCGAGTCAGCAGGGTTTGCATGGCTAGTGCAAATTGATCCAAGTGGTGATCCTGTTAATCCATCCTGGAAATGATGGCAGGTAAAGGTGGATTATTAGCACCATCAGGATTCATGGCCCTTGTGTAATGTCAGGGTGCCAGGAATCAGACTGAGACGAGAAGTGCAAAAATAATCACACCTTTATTAATAGCAAAAAATAATAAAAAGTCCACAAGTCAAATAACAAGCCAGGAATCAAAACCAGAGCTGGTAGTCAGAAGAGCCGAGTCAGGAGTCAAAGCGAGTAGTCAGACGAGCCGGAATCAGGAACAAGGAGAACAGCAGAGTCAGGAACAAGCCCGGGATCAGGAACCAGGAGGGACGTCAGACAGTCAGGTAATACACAGGAGCTCTCAAAAACAGGTCTGAGACAACGCAAGGGCAAAGCATACTGAACAGAGGCCCTTTAAATAATAAGTGATGACATCACAATTCTGAGACTGCATCCTGTCTCACATGGATGATGTACACCAGTCTGGCCATAAAAGGAAGTGCAGGAAATGAGCAGCATCACACAGTATGCACCAGAGTCAGCAAGAGAGGTTAGTAAAATGGCTGCCAACAGCACATGGCAAACAAAGCAGGGAAAAAACCCTAACAAAAACCCCAGACGTACGTTTCGGCCTAATGTGGGCCTCGTCAGTGAGGTGCAGCCATATTCCTCTATGCACATTGAGCAACGGGTCCATGTCTGGCTTCCCGCATCACACTTAGGGAAACTTCCCTAAATGTCATACTTTGCATAAATAGAACAGGTTAACAATGGTATTGAGCCGGTTGTTCGTTCCTGTGAGTGTGCTTCTCTCTGTGTGTATTTAGTCTCCCTATGGGAAAAAGGGGAAACCAGACGTGGACTCCTTGCTCAGTGTGCTTAGAGGAATATGGCTACACCTCACTGACGAGGCCCAATGAAGGCCGAAAAGATCGTCTGGGGTTGCTGTGTTCCTTGTTCAGAGAGCAATTGCCTGGTATTTCGGTGCTGGACTGACCGTAATAGGTGGGATCAGACTGATATGCTACAGGAAAGTTCTACTCTGTAAAAAGCATTACTGGGCTAAAAGAAGCTGCACCCAGGTGGTAAATCGCCATAGAACAGGTTAACAATGGTATTGAGACGGTTGTTCGTTCCTGTGAGTGTGCTTCTCTCTGTGTGTATTTAGTCTCCCTATGGGAAAAAGGGGAATCGAGACGTGGACTCCTTGCTCAGTGTGCTTAGAGGAATATAGCTACACCTCACTGGCGAGGTCCAATGAAGGCCGAAACGATCGTCTGGGGTTGCTGTGTTCCTTGTTCAGAGAGGAATTGCCTTGTATTTCGGTGCTGGACTTACCGTAATAGGCGGGATCAGACTGATTTGCTACAGGAAAGTTCTACTCTGTGAAAAGCATTACTGGGCTAAAAGAAGCTGCACCCAGGTGGTAAATCGCCATAGAACAGGTTAACAATGGTATTGGTTAAAAAAGAAAATGGGCGCCACATAGTGAAATCCATATGTGATATATAATAAAGAAGGTAAATAGTAAAACTCACAATTTTTGAAGGCACTGGATAGTGCAAACAGGCAGGCTGACACTTGCAGTAGTCAGGTAACTGGATACTGATCATGTATCAAGGTAGAGACCAGTTCTTAGGTCACAGGTAAGATCACAGGGAAGTTTGAATCCAAGTATCAAACAACAGGCTGAAGATATGGTGCAGGCAAACCAATTGTGATGTAATGGTTTGTATAGTTCTTTGTGCAGATATAGCAAATTCAATCTGAATTGGTTTGCCTGCACCATATATCTTCAGCCTGTAGTTTGATACTTGGATTCAAACTTCCCTGTGATCTTACCTGTGACCTGAGAACTGGTCTCTACCTAGATACAGGATCAGTATCCAGTTAGCTGACTACTGCAAGTGTCAGCCTGCCTGTTTGCACTATCCAGTGCCTTCAAAAATTGTGAGTTTTACTATTTACCTTCTTTATTATATATCACATATGGATATCACTATGAGGCGCCCATTTTCTTTCTAACCTAGATCATTGAGGTGAACGGAGATCATTCCCCAAGTGGAGCTGCCTGATACACTCCTTTTTTACTTGGATTGAAAAAAAATTCAGCAATTGAACTTTTGTTTCTTTAACATGAACACTATTTCTGTCATTTATTAAGGTTAACCAATTTCACATTTGTTACCAGAATTTATTAATTTATTACTTTATCATGTTAAATAATATTTTACCATTTCACTCATTTTTACTCATTCCTGAGAGTCCACTCATCATTCATAAACCTTTTAAAACCAAAACATTTTTTGTAACAATTTTTCACATTACAAACATTTCTACCAATTCCCTTTTCACTGGTTATTTTTAGTGCGCCACCTCCTGGGTGTTTCATCACCTTCACTTTAACAATGGTATTGAGCCGGTTGTTCGTTCCTGTGAGTGTGCTTCTCTCTGTGTGTATTTAGTCTCCCTATGGGAAAAAGGGGAAACCAGACGTGGACTCCTTGCTCAGTGTGCTTAGAGGAATATGGCTACACCTCACTGACGAGGCCCAATAAGGCCGAAATGATCGTCTGGGGTTGCTGTGTTCCTTGTTCAGAGAGGAATTGCCTGGTATTTCGGTGAAGGACTGACCGTAATAGGCGAGATCAGACTGATATGCTACAGGAAAGTTCTACTCTGTGAAAAGCATTACTGGGCTAAAAGAAGCTGCACCCAGGTGGAAAATCGCCATAGAACAGGTTAACAATGGTATTGAGCCGGTTGTTCGCTCCTGTGAGTGTGCTTCTCTCTCTGTGTATTTATATATATATATATATATATATATATATATATATATATATATATATATATATATATATATATATATATATATGTATGTATATATATGTATTAAAATATATTCACAATAAAAATAACATTGTCCTGTATGTGAAGAACATTGGAATGTGAAATATACACTAAAACATATAAATACATATGTACACACATATATACATACAGTATATGTTGTTTATACATACTTTTACATATTTAGACATGTAGGCCAAGATTATATAGGCGGTGTTGCCCGCAAAAGCCAGCGCCGACGGTTTTTATGCGATTTTGGTAAGATATGCAGCACCGCATATAAATTTGGCACGTATATTTCCCCCGTCGGCCGCAATTTTTACTCCCATAAGCTAACATAGAACCGCGTCACAAATCGGTATCACATATTTAGCACAAGGACTTACGCTGTGAAAACGGAGATATTTTACTCCATTTTCACCTGGCCACACATAGGCAGATGCAGCAAGCCTTGCGCTGAGTATGTGAGCATCGTAACTCCCGTAACTGAATGAAAATATTAACTAACACCTAACGCATGCGCAATACCTATCTACCTGTCAACCGCAATATTCCCCATCGTAATAACTAAGAAAGTATATTAACCGCTAATCCGCCATTAACCCACCTCAGAACTAATAATAAAAGTATTAACCCATAAACCGACAATCCCCCACAACGCAATAAGCCTAATAAAACTATTAACCCCTAATCCACCATTCACCCACAACGCAATAAACCTAATAAAACTATTAACCCCTCTTCCACCAAACACACACAACGCAATAATGCTAACAAATCTATTAACCCCTAAACCGCCAAACCCACACAACACAATAATGCTAATAAATGTTTTAACCCCTAAACCGTCAAACCCCCACAACGCAAATAACTAATCACTAACCCCCCTAACCTAACACCCCCTAAATTAACCCCATTACATAATTTAAAATAATACTAAATTACAATTAAAATAAAAAAAACTAGCATTATTTTAAAAATAAAAAACTAAGTTTAAATTAAGCTAAAATTACGGGAAATAAAAAAGTCTAACATTACAGAAAATAATAAACAAAATTATCAAAAATAAAAAAAATTGTACCTCACACCAAATAGACTTAGGAAAATGTATCCAACATTGAACGGGGAGTGCTGGAGAGGTTGCGGGGAGGAGGGTACATTAATGCATGTATGGTGGTACTGCCCTGGGATTAGGTCCTTCTGGGAAGGGGTATTCACCGAAATGAGTAGAGTCCTTCAATTAACTATCCCGCCCAACCCAAACAATTTACTATACCACGACCTCCCCAAAACGGAAGGGGAAGCAGCGCACCACTTACTACTCCTAATGCTGGGTGCAGCCAAAGGTTTGGTACCCAAACTCTGGAAGATGACTCGCGCACCCACCATGCAGGAATGGAGGGCCAGGGTCGGGGACTTGCTCCGGCTGGAGCGCTTCCACTACAGGAAAACTGGGAAAATCACAACACACAAATTTATGCAACTAACATGGGATGGTAAGGATCTCTGATCCCGCAAATAACACTCGGGGCTTGGCGTACTTGAGCTGCTGACTTCATTGCGTCTATCCCCACCCGTAAAAGAGTGGCCTGTCTTCCTTTTTTTTTTTTTTTTTTTTCCTCTTACCCCTATCACAGACATCTCCCTGCTCTCCCCTACCTCTTTCCCTATAATCCCTCCCTTTCTTTACTTTTCCTCTTTCCATTATGGCAATACCAGTAATGCGTTGTTGTTGAAATATAAAAGTAATGTATAACAAGCTCAAGTCGGCGGGCCTACAGCCCCGCCCTTAAACCTTAATTATCCTTTGCATTAATGGACTGTTATCTTTATGTTATCGAAGAACTTTAGCTGTATGATATGGCAGATCCACTACAGAGCATATGTGTCAAGTTGAATGTCATGTATTTTTCTGTCTCGATGTACTATGCAAATTCTTAAAATAAAGCTTGTTTCAAAAAAACAAAAAAACAATTATACCTAATCCCTATTAAAAAAAAAAAGCTCCCCCAAAATAAAAACACCCCCTAATCTAATACTAAAGTACCAATAGCCCTTAAAGGGCCTTTTGTAGGGCATTGCCCTAAGTTAAACAGCTCTTTTCCTTAAAAAAAATACTAAACTACCCATTGCCCCTGAAGGGGCATTTGTATGGGCATTGCCCTTAAAAGGGCATTCAGCTCTTTTCCTGCCCTTAAAAGGGTATTCAGCTCTTTTAAGAGTTGCCCAAATTCCCTAATCTAAATTTTTTTTTTTATTTTAAAAAAAGCCCTAACTCTAACCCCCAGATAGGTACTCACGGTTCTTGAAGACCGGTGGTGAAGTCTTCTTCCAAGCGGCGACCTCTTCTAGCTTCTTCAAATTCAAATCAGCCAATAGGATGAGAGCTACTGAAATCCTATTGGCTGATTTGAACAGCCAATAGGATTTCAGTGGCTCTCATCCAATTGACTGATTTGAATTTGAAGAATCAAATCAGCTAATAGGAATGCAAGGGACTCCATTTTTAATTGCGTACCTGGCATTCACTATTCAGTGTACGGCGGCGATCGTACGAAGAGGATCCTCCACACTCGATGGTTCCGCGGTCCAGGATGAAGATAGAAGAGGTCGCCGTTTGGAAGAAGACTTCACCGACGGACTTCAGGAACCGGTGGCCACGTGGAAGAAGACTTCACTATATGAACTGCCGATGGGGTTTATTGGATACCCCGATGTGCGAGGTGAAATTATGGGCGGCGCGGGTTTCAGCGCTTGCGCTGAAGCCTGCGCCGTATATGTATGTATATATACAATATAGCCCATTGCAGTCAAACACCTTGTCATATACCATATACCTTTGATCCCTTATAACTTTTAAAAAAAATATTTATATGAATCATTTTTAGCAGATAGTGTTTATATGAGTGTAACTGTAATTTTAAATGTATTCATGTTGTCTTTAGTGGAACTTTTTTTTAACGCACTACCCTTTACAGTTTATGAGTGTAAAATGCGATCGTGCTCTTGTGATTACAATTAACTCCCACTTGTAATACAAGCGCTATTTCCATTGCGCTCAAAAAGGTGATAACACTTGTGCGCAACAGTTAATGCGTCACTTGTAATCTAGCCCATTATCAGAATGATTTTCAAATTACCACAATCCCAAATGTCTTCTGCCGATAGAAGTCCCCAACCGCAAATTTGTTTTAAACTGTAAACGTGTTTGTGTTACTTAAAGGGACAGCCAACTCCAAAATATTTTATATTTAAAAAGATAGATAATCGCTTTATTACCCAGTCCCCAGTTTTGCATAACTAACACTGTTATATTAATATACTTTTTACCTCTGTGATTACCTTGTATCTAAGCCTCTCCAGACTGCCCCTTAATTCAGTTCTTTTGACAGAGTTGCATTTTAGCCAGTGCTGACTCATAAATAACTCCACGAGAGTGAGCACAATGTAATCTATATAGCACACATGAACTAGCATTGCCAAGCTGTGGAAAAAACATAATTTATGCTTACCTGATAAATTCCTTTCTTCTGTTGTGTGATCAGTCCACGGGTCATCATTACTTCTGGGATATAACTCCTCCCCAACAGGAAATGCAAGAGGATTCACCCAGCAGAGCTGCATACAGCTCCTCCCCTCTACGCCACCCCCAGTCATTCGACCAAGAATCAACGAGAAAGGAGAAACCAAGGGTGAAGTGGTGACTGGAGTATAATTTAAAAAATATCTACCTGCCTTAAAAAACAGGGCGGGCCGTGGACTGATCACACAACAGAAGAAAGGAATTTATCAGGTAAGCATAAATTATGTTTTCTTCTGTTATGTGTGATCAGTCCACGGGTCATCATTACTTCTGGGATACCAATACCAAAGCAAAAGTACACGGATGACGGGAGGGATAGGCAGGCTCATTATACAGAAGGAACCACTGCCTGAAGAACCTTTCTCCCAAAAATAGCCTCCGAAGAAGCAAAAGTGTCAAATTTGTAAAATTTGGAAAAAGTATGAAGCGAAGACCAAGTTGCAGCCTTGCAAATCTGTTCAACAGAGGCCTCATTCTTAAAGGCCCAAGTGGAAGCCACAGCTCTAGTAGAATGAGCTGTAATTCTTTCAGGAGGCTGCTGTCCAGCAGTCTCATAGGCTAAACGAATTATGCTACGAAGCCAGAAGGAGAGAGAGGTAGCCGAAGCCTTATGACCTCTCCTCTGACCAGAGTACACGACAAACAGGGAAGACGTTTGTCGAAAATCCTTAGTTGCCTGCAAGTAGAACTTGAGGGCACGAACTACATCTAGATTGTGTAGAAGACGTTCCTTCTTTGAAGAAGGATTCGGGCACAGAGAAGGAACCACGATCTCTTGATTGATGTTCCTGTTAGTGACTACCTTAGGTAAGAACCCAGGTTTAGTACGCAGAACTACCTTATCTGAATGAAAAATCAAATAAGGAGAATCACAATGTAAAGCTGATAACTCAGAGACTCTCCGAGCCGAAGAAATAGCCATTAAAAATAACACTTTCCAAGATAACAACTTTATATCAATGGAATGAAGGGGTTCAAACGGAACTCCTTGTAGAACGTTAAGAACAAGGTTTAAACTCCATGGCGGAGCAACAGTTTTAAACACAGGCTTGATTCTAGCTAAAGCCTGACAAAAGGCCTGGACGTCTGGATTTTCTGATAGACGCCTGTGCAACAAGATGGACAGAGCTGAGATCTGTCCCTTTAATGAACTAGCCGATAAACCCTTTTCTAAACCTTCTTGTAGAAAGGACAATATCCTAGGAATCCTAACCTTACTCCAGGAGTAACCTTTGGATTCGCACCAGTATAGGTATTTACGCCATATCTTATGGTAAATTCTTCTGGTAACAGGCTTCCTAGCCTGTATCAGGGTATCAATAACCGACTCAGAAAAACCACGTTTTGATAAAATCAAGCGTTCAATTTCCAAGCAGTCAGCTTCAGAGAAGTTAGATTTTGATGTTTGAATGGACCCTGTATCAGAAGGTCCTGTCTTAGAGGTAGAGACCAAGGCGGACAGGATGACATGTCCACTAGATCTGCATACCAAGTCCTGCGTGGCCACGCAGGCGCTATTAGAATCACTGATGCTCTCTCCTGTTTGATTTTGGCAATCAATCGAGGAAGCAGCGGGAAGGGTGGAAACACATAAGCCATCCCGAAGTTCCAAGGTGCTGTCAAAGCATCTATCAGAACCGCTCCCGGATCCCTGGATCTGGACCCGTAGCGAGGAAGTTTGGCGTTCTGGCGAGACGCCATGAGATCTATCTCTGGTTTGCCCCAACGTCGAAGTATTTGGGCAAAGACCTCCGGATGAAGTTCCCACTCCCCCGGATGAAAAGTCTGGCGACTCAAGAAATCCGCCTCCCAGTTCTCCACTCCCGGGATGTGGATTGCTGACAGGTGGCAAGAGTGAGACTCTGCCCAGCGAATTATCTTTGATACTTCCATCATTGCTAGGGAGCTTCTTGTCCCTCCTTGATGGTTGATGTAAGCTACAGTCGTGATGTTGTCCGACTGAAACCTGATGAACCCCCGAGTTCTTAACTGGGGCCAAGCCAGAAGGGCATTGAGAACTGCTCTCAATTCCAGAATGTTTATTGGTAGGAGACTTTCCTCCTGATTCCATTGTCCCTGAGCCTTCAGAGAATTCCAGACAGCGCCCCAACCTAGTAGGCTGGCGTCTGTTGTTACAATTGTCCAGTCCGGCCTGCTGAATGGCATCCCCCTGGACAGATGTGGCCGAGAAAGCCACCATAGAAGAGAGTTTCTGGTCTCTTGATCCAGATTCAGAGTAGGGGACAAGTCTGAGTAATCCCCATTCCACTGACTCAGCATGCACAATTGCAGCGGTCTGAGATGTAGACGTGCAAAGGGTACTATGTCCATTGCTGCTACCATTAAGCCGATCACCTCCATGCATTGAGCTACTGACGGGAGTTGAATGGAATGAAGGACACGGCATGCATTTAGAAGCTTTGTTAATCTGTCTTCTGTCAGATAAATCTTCATTTCTACAGAATCTATCAGAGTCCCCAAGAATGGAACTCTTGTGAGAGGAAAGAGAGAACTCTTCTTTTCGTTCACTTTCCATCCATGCGACCTTAGAAATGCCAGAACTAACTCTGTATGAGACTTGGCAGTTTGAAAGCTTGAAGCTTGTATCAGAATGTCGTCTAGGTACGGAGCTACCGAAATTCCTCGCGGTCTTAGTACCGCCAGAAGGGCACCCAGAACCTTTGTGAAGATTCTTGGAGCCGTAGCCAATCCGAATGGAAGAGCTACAAACTGGTAATGCCTGTCTAAGAAGGCAAACCTTAGATACCGGTAATGATCTTTGTGAATCGGTATGTGAAGGTAAGCATCCTTTAAATCCACTGTAGTCATGTACTGACCCTTTTGGATCATGGGTAAGATTGTCCGAATAGTTTCCATTTTGAACGATGGAACTCTTAGGAATTTGTTTAGGATCTTTAAATCCAAGATTGGCCTGAAAGTTCCCTCTTTTTTGGGAACCACAAACAGGTTTGAGTAAAACCCTTGTCCTTGTTCCGACCGCGGAACCGGATGGATCACTCCCATTAATAACAGATCTTGTACACAGCGTAGAAACGCTTCTTTCTTTATCTGGTTTGTTGACAACCTTGACAGATGAAATCTCCCTCTTGGGGGAGAGAATTTGAAGTCTAGAAGGTATCCCTGAGATATGATCTCTAACGCCCAGGGATCCTGAACATCTCTTGCCCAAGCCTGGGCGAAGAGAGAGAGTCTGCCCCCCACTAGATCCGGTCCCGGATCGGGGGCCCTCGATTCATGTTGTCTTAGGGGCAGCAGCAGGTTTCCTGGCCTGCTTGCCCTTGTTCCAGGACTGGTTAGGTTTCCAGCCTTGTCTGTAACGAGCAACGGCTCCTTCCTGTTTTGGAGCAGTGGAAGTTGGTGCTGCTCCTGCTTTGAAATTCCGAAAGGGACGAAAATTAGACTGTCTAGCCTTAGCTTTGGCTTTGTCTTGAGGCAGGGCGTGGCCCTTACCTCCTGTAATGTCAGCGATAATTTCTTTCAAACCGGGCCCAAATAAAGTTTGCCCTTTGAAAGGTATATTAAGTAATTTGGACTTAGAAGTTACATCAGCTGACCAGGATTTTAGCCACAGCGCCCTACGTGCCTGAATGGCGAATCCTGAGTTCTTAGCCGTAAGTTTGGTTAAATGTACTACGGCCTCCGAAATGAATGAATTAGCTAGTTTAAGGACTCTAAGCCTGTCCGTAATGTCGTCCAGCGTAGCTGAACTAAGGTTCTCTTCCAGAGACTCCATCCAAAATGCTGCCGCAGCCGTAATCGGCGCGATGCATGCAAGGGGTTGCAATATAAAACCTTGTTGAACAAACATTTTCTTAAGGTAACCCTCTAATTTTTTATCCATTGGATCTGAAAAAGCACAGCTATCCTCCACCGGGATAGTGGTACGCTTAGCTAAAGTAGAAACTGCTCCCTCCACCTTAGGGACCGTTTGCCATAAGTCCCGTGTGGTGGCGTCTATTGGAAACATCTTTCTAAATATTGGAGGGGGTGAGAACGGCACACCGGGTCTATCCCACTCCTTAGTAACAATTTCAGTTAGTCTCTTAGGTATAGGAAAAACGTCAGTACTCGCCGGTACCGCAAAGTATTTATCCAACCTACACAATTTCTCTGGTATTGCAACAGTGTTACAATCATTAAGAGCCGCTAAAACCTCCCCTAGTAATACACGGAGGTTCTCCAATTTAAATTTAAAATTTGAAATATCTGAATCCAATCTGTTTGGATCAGAACCGTCACCCACAGAATGAAGCTCTCCGTCCTCATGCTCTGCAAGCTGTGACGCAGTATCCGACATGGCTCTAGTATTATCAGCGCACTCTGTTCTCACCCCAGAGTGATCACGCTTGCCCCTTAGTTCTGGTAATTTAGCCAAAACTTCAGTCATAACAGTAGCCATATCTTGTAATGTTATCTGTAATGGCCGCCCAGATGTACTAGGCGTCACAATATCACGCACCTCCCGGGCGGGAGATGCAGGTACTGACACGTGAGGCGAGTTAGTCGGCATAACTCTCCCCTCGCTGTTTGGTGAAATTTGTTCAATTTGTACAGATTGGCTTTTATTTAAAGTAGGATCAATACAGTTAGTACATAAATTTCTATTGGGCTCCACCTTGGCATTGGAACAAATGACACAGGTATCTTCCTCTGAATCAGACATGTTTAACACACTAGCAAATAAACTTGCAACTTGGTTACAATCTTATTTAACAAAAACGTACTGTGCCTCAAAGAAGCACTAAACGATTAAATGACAGTTGAAATAATGAACTGAAAAACTGTTATAGCATCAATCCTTGAAAACAACACAACTTTTAGCAAAGGTTTGTTCCCATTAGTAAAGTAACAATAATTAAATTTGAAACGTAAAAATTACAGAGCAACGTTTTTAATCACAGTCAATATATAAGTCTCACAGCTCTGCTGAGAGAATCTACCTCCCTTCAAAGAAGTTTGAAGACCCCTGAGTTCTGTTAGATATGAACCGGATCATGCAGGAAATACAAGAGTAACTGACTGGAAATTTTTGATGCGTAGCAAAGAGCGCCAAAAACGGCCCCTCCCCCTCACACACAGCAGTGAGAGAGAAACGAAACTGTCACAATTAAAACAAGCAGCTGCCAAGTGGAAAAATAATGCCCAAACATTTATTCACTCAGTACCTCAGAAAATGCAAACGATTCTACATTCCAGCAAAAACGTTTAACATAATAAATACCTATTAAAAGGTTTAATGTACTTTTTACAGAGTAATTCCAGTGAAGTACCATCCCCAGAATACTGAAGTGTAGAGTATATATACATGTTATTATAACGGTATGGCAGGATTTTCTCATCAATTCCATTCAGAAAATAAAAACTGCTACATACCTCAATGCAGATTCATCTGCCCGCTGTCCCCTGATCTGAAGCTTTTACCTCCCTCAGATGGCCGAGAAACAGCAATATGATCTTAACTACTCCGGTTAAAATCATAGTAAAAAACTCTGGTAGATTCTTCTTCAAACTCTGCCAGAGAGGCAATAACACGCTCCGGTGCTATTGTAAAATAACAAACTTTTGATTGAAGTTATAAAAACTAAGTATAATCACCATAGTCCTCTCACACATCCTATCTAGTCGTTGGGTGCAAGAGAATGACTGGGGGTGGCGTAGAGGGGAGGAGCTGTATGCAGCTCTGCTGGGTGAATCCTCTTGCATTTCCTGTTGGGGAGGAGTTATATCCCAGAAGTAATGATGACCCGTGGACTGATCACACATAACAGAAGAAACGGTCAAAATACACTAAGAGGCGGCCTTCAAGGACTTAGAAATTAGCATATGAGTCTACCTAGGTTTAGCTTTCAACAAAGAATACCAAGAGAACAAAACAAATTTGATGATAAAAGTAAATTGGAAAGTTGTTTAAAATTACATGCTCTATCTAAAACATGAAGTTTAATTTATACTTGAATGTTCTTTTAAACAGAAGCATCTACAAGATCCATATATAGAAGGAACACACATGGTCCCACAGTTTAGTCAAATGAAACTTTAATGATTCATATAGGGCATACAATATACCTCGGCACTTTACTATATGTTGATATATAGTCCAAGCTTTTCCTACAGCAATTATATTTAGAAGATTTAAGGTATACTTTTTTTAGGTGAACCTGTAAATTAGTATTTCTTGCTTTGATATAACAGCAGTTTAAACTTAAACAAGTCACCTTTCATGCATTATTATTATAATTATTATTATTATTATTAATAAACAGGCATTTTAATGTGCTGTCAGAACCAATCCCAGTGTTGCTGCCCAAAGTGGCAACCACATGCAACAAGGGGAAGCCTCTCCACCACCATTTCTGATTTTAACAAAGAACAAAAGCTACAAAGATTAGATAATACAAAATACATGAACATTCACATTTCTCACACTTAAAGGAGAAGAACAAAGAGACAGTTTATAATCCCCAAGGATGTAGGAGTATTGTCAGCCAAAGACAACACATGGACCCATGGATTGTACATTATATTTATCAAGGTCTGTCAAGGAGAGATCAAGCAGATTCCCAACAGCTCAAGGGCATTTTTGGCAAAGGGCAATATCTGCTTCTTGATAGTTAATGCAAATACCTGAGATTCATATTTATGTAAGACATCAGTGTGGAGTTCACAGCCCCTAGAACTTTGCAGCATATCTGGTGTTTATCTATTTATTTACCCCAAGCTTGTTGATACTATTATGACATTTTGTCCTTTGATAAAAAGGTTTTCATTGAGAGCACAGAAATGCAGAAAATACATGTTTTTGATCATATCTATTAACCAAAACCTTATGTGTTTTTGTTTTGATCAGTCAGACTTTTTGTTTTTTACTCATCCAGTGCAGTTTCTTACTTGTCTGGGATTAGTGAACTAATGAAAGCCCTGTATGTATGTTTACATTTATACATGTATGTATATGTGCACAGTACTTTGTATATGTATAAAGACACACACTTAAAGTATGTGGACAGCCATACTTAGGGGTCGATTTATCAACCCCTTCGCCCCGCTACGGCTGCAGGTTCTCACAAGAGAACCTACAGTCCGTATTTTACAAGCAGCGGTCATTAGACCGCTGTTTCCCTAACCTTTCGCCACCTCTTAGGTGGCGAATTTCAATCTCCCCGGTCACGTCCAACAGGGGAGATTGACAGCTCCTGCCCGCGTGATTGGCTGTGTGCAGGCAGGGGGCGGAATTGCACCCGTGCGCAAAATAGCGCTCGTGTGCAATACTGAATTCCGGCAGCGGAATTCAGCCGACCAAAGGCAAGCTGCGGCAGACAGGGGCGCGTATGTGCGCCCCTGTCCGCCGCAGCTTGATAAATCGACCCCTAATTATTGAGTTAAGGTGTTTCATCCATAATTATTTCTAGCAGGATCATAAAATCAAGCACATAGTCCTGAAATCTCTGTAAACAAACATTGGCATTATAATGAGTCATACCAAAGAGCTCATTCACTTTAAACATGGCACCTTTGCCAAAAGTCAGTTTGTGAAATTTCTGGCTAACTACATCAGCCCCGGTAAACTGTAAGTGTTACTGCTGTGGACAGGAAGTTTCTAGGAGCAATAACAATCCAGCCCCAAAGTGGCAGACCATGAAAATTTGCAGAACTGAGTCATCAAATGCAAAAGCTTGTAACACGTACAAATTGACGATCTGTTGCGTCACTCACTAAAGAGTTCCAAATTGCCACTGGAAGAAACAAACACCAGCACAAAAACTGTGTGTCAAAAGCTTCATGATATTAATTTCCATGGCTGAGCAGCTGTACACAAGCTTCACATCAACATGCGCAATGCCAAGTGTTGGCTGGAGTGGTGTAAACCACGCTGCCACTGTAATCTGTGGAAATTGATAGAAGAATCTGGGTGTGGTGGAAGCCAGGCAGGAGAATGCTACTTATTGGAATGCATAGGGCCTACTATAAACTTTTGTGGAGGAGGGACAATGGTATGGGGTTATTTTTCAGGGTATGGGCTAGGTTTCTTAGTTACAGTGCAGGGGCATCTTAATGGTACATGATAAAAACTTGTTGCTGTTTGTGTTAACAGTTTGGGGAAGGCCCTCCCCTGTTCCAGTATGACTGTGTTCCTGTGCACAAAGCAAGGTCCATGAAGACATGGCCTGATGAATTTGCTATGGTGGAACTATATTGGCCTGCACAGAGCCCTAACCTCAGTCCCATTGAACAACTTTGTGGGGGGTTTTGCCTGTTCAGCCAAAAGAGCATTTGTGACATCAGGCACTGATGTTGGACAATGAGGTCTGGCTCGTAATTGGCTTTACAATTTATCCAGACTGTAAAATCTTGTAGAGAACCTTCCCAGAAGAGTGGCAGCTATTATACTTATAAAGGGGGGAATAATTGCCGGAGGGAGGTACAATAAATAAAGTTCCCATTTAGTAAGAAAATACTTAATTCTATGTTCAATATCTCCTTTCACATCAGCTTGCTCTATGGAGAGCTGGCAATGAATGATTCATTAGGTCACGTGTGGTGCCTTAGGTCATGTCCAATATTTGAGGATCAATTTCCTTTCTGTTAAAAAGTAAGGTTTAAAAAGCAGTCATGAGGAGAGGAGTGAGAGTGCCCGAAAAAAAGGAAAAAC
Organism: Bombina bombina; assembly: GCF_027579735.1. Taxonomy (NCBI): domain Eukaryota; kingdom Metazoa; phylum Chordata; class Amphibia; order Anura; family Bombinatoridae; genus Bombina; species Bombina bombina. The sequence goes on from NC_069499.1 coordinate 548,521,601, forward strand.
GTACTTTGCATGGATACGTTTACTGGTGTATGAAAACCAGTACTGTGTTTTACACCAAAATTGGCTAATTTTAGGACAACTCCAAAAAATGTCTGGGTGTAGTGCAGAGCATTTAGGACATTTATCCAATGCTCCCTGGATCAATTTTGCTCTTAAATAAGGAGTGAATATATAGTAACTAACATGAAGAAGTGTCACTTGTGTTTCCCTATAATCCGCTGATAGTGTGGACCTACGTGTTTGTTCAATGCTGGAAGTAATTTTACGCCACTTACTAATTAAGTCCAACATGATTGTGGGCACATTTCTAGCGACAATTAAATCATATATGAAGGAGATAGAATGTATCCTCTGTTTAGCCAGCGAATATATTCTATCAATGCTGGTGGTTTTTCTACAATATAATCCCTCCCTTTAAGTAGTGTGTACATTGAAGCTATGCAAAATTACTATAGTGGGGGATGGCAAATTTAGGTTGTAAATCTTGAAAGGTAAGGGGGTTGGTTCGTGTTAGCATCTAGCAGTTCAAACTGCTGTCATCACACTGCTTAAAGATTGTTGTGGTTATGCCTGGCAAGCATTATCTGATGTGGTGTGATAGGCCCCACTATTTACATAATCTAGCCCAGGCCCACAAAGGATTGCAGAACAGAATATTGTTTCTAATTGCCAATGGCATGGTATGGAGTGGAGCATGAGGTAGAAAAGCTAGGAGTAGTGGGTACACCAGAGATTTCACTAAATTGCAATAATAGAAATATGACGTTCCCGCCATCCAGTCCAGGACCAATTTAGCCAAAGTGGCCTAGTTGTACCATTGTACATTGAGGAATATGTCCTCCTCTATCTGTCGGTAAAATGAGTTTGAGTAGACTAATATGTCTCTTTTTGTTGTTCCAGATATAGTTTATGAATGCAGTTGTGATAGTCAATGTGTCAGCATGTGTTAGTAAAAGTAGTAGCATTTGTAGCGGGTACAGAAGTTTTGGCATACTTATAATTTTTATCAGTTTTATAAAATTGGAAGTTTAGCCCACCCATGTAGCAGGGACTTTATTTGTTTAATCGATGGGGATTTGTTAAAGGAAGATGATGTCCAAATGTTGAAACAATTTAAAGTGATACAGCATATCTGTAAAAAGTTGACTAAAATAAAATATCAACGGAACATCTCTATGTAGCCACAATAGCCATATCCCAATGTAAAGGGACTTAAAGAAGCCAATCAGGATGTTAGTCCCAGGATTTGCAAGGGAACGTGCATCTGGCATGTTTAGGCACAGTCATGTTATTTCCCTACTCAGTTTAAGGAACTTTACTATAAATTCTCACAAGATTTCAGTGAAATCTCATGAGATCACAGTAAAGCAAAGCATGACCTCAGCATTGCTGATGCTAATTGGTTATTTTTTTTTGGGGGGGTTCAACTTGCAGCTGGACAGTAGCTGAAGGATAACTGTGCACAGAACACTTACTATTGTGAGCTGAAGAAATTTTGAGGTAAAGTATCTTTCATCATTACACAGAGATATTCAGATGACATTTTCTTGTCAGATTTACAGTTATGCTGCATCACTTTCAAGTAATTTAGCATATGAGTATTATGTTCCTTTAAGTTGATAGATTAAAATGGGGTAAATATTTAGAGAATTCCTTTTTAATTTTGCTGACCCACTAGAAGTCAGACTTTCTGACCGCAAAAACTATTGCGCATATTCCTAGATCTGCTTTTATCTTTGGGCTGCAAAAACTAGTGTCCCTTGGCCCACCAGTTGGCCATCACTGTTAAATATGATCTTGTGAATGAACTCACCAACCTAAAATCATTTTAAGCATATTATTCTTATCAGTTAAAGCACACCCCTTGCTCATCTTTATTATCATCATTATCACAACCATTGTGATTATTGATGATTACTGTACTTTGCTATAAAATAAAAATAATTACAATTAATCTGACTATAACGCACAGCATTCTTTTTAATTTTTTATTTCAGTTACAAAGATAATGCTATATAATATTTGTGTTTCCAGAAAATTAAGTTTCCACTTCTGACAATAAGGGCTAGATTACAAGTGGGACACTATTGTTAGCGTGCGCGATACAAGAATATGGCATGTTAATTTGTGTGCGTATTACAAATTAATATCAAACGTGTTCGCTTGAGCGCAATCAAATTTAATGCACATCAGTTTACCGCAAATGAAAACCTTGCGTAAAAGGTTAGGGATAAAATAACAGTTGCAGTATACGTTCAAATATAGTGTTACACTCATATAAACACTATCTGATAAATATAGTCCTCTAAATATTCATAAAAAAATATTTATAAGGGTTAAAAGATATATGGTATATGACCATGTATTTGAAATTGCAAATATGCGTGTGTGTCTAAATAATAATTCCAAAATAATAATTAATGTTTTACTGTAAATATTTTACATTCCAATGTTTTTCAAATACAGAAAAAAATTATTTTTATTGTAAATACATATTTCTCTATATATCTGTATATACCTATACCTATATATCTATTCCTATAGATATATAGGTATAGATCTATATTTAAAATTAACATTATCAAAGATATATAGAAAAATCTTTTTTTTTTCTATTTGAAGAACATAGGAATGTAAAATATTTGTAACTCGCTTCAGGTTTCGCAATTATGAAATTAAAGCACAATGCAAAGTAGTTTCATTATGCATAACTAAACATTTTGGGCCACATTACAAGGGTCTCTCTAATGGATTTTTTTTCGCTTGTGCGAAATGCGATGCACACTAATTTCACTGTATATACGAGTATAATAGTTTATTTTAATGTATTTATGTTGTGTTTGATGCAAACTTTTTTTGAACCCTTACAGTTTATGCCAAGTCTTCAGGTGCGTCAATCTGGTGAGAGCAAATCTGTATAATTTCAACTTGTAATATGCATTTTAGTTAGTACAGTTGCTATTTGTTTATTGCATCCCTAGTTAACAATAGCATGCTACTTGTAATCTAGCCCTTTATATACAAATCTCAAGGTGTTCACTGTCCCTAAAGAATTTCTAAGGAAAATAATCCATTATATTTTTACCTGTTTTGTAGTTAGGAAGCTGGGATACTCCAGGCCAGGAATCTTCTGTAGGTGTCCCTAATACCTGTGGCAATGAAAATGGTTTAAATTATTCTAGATACCAGATAATTTACAAATATAAATAACCTATGTTCATAGATTAGCTACTATGTGGGCACAGTGATCAGTTCAGTGTATTTGAAAAAATTATCCAATCTGCGTCTACAAAGTAAAAAACCTCTTTTTTTTTCAAACCAAAATTATTTTGATTACTTTATTGAATAACATTTTTTCTTTTTCTGTGTGACGTGCTTAATTAGTTAGATGGAGCGGTCATATTTACATTGCAATCTAGGTAGCTAAGGCACCACAAAACCAAATCACAGTGAAAAATCTCAAGGATGTTTTGGTGTACAACATATAATCTAAAGTCATTAGTCTTTAAAAGTAACCTAACTTATTTTGTGATGCAGTCTTCTTAAAGGGACATTAAACACTTTGAGATGGTAATATAAAATAATAAATCATATACATACACACACACGCACACATATATATATATATATATATATATATATATATATATATGGGGCGCGATCCGATATCGATCGCAGTTTGCGGCGCAAGCGAGGAGACCGGCGTCGCCCGCAGTTTCAGCTCGCAACTCGAGCTATCCCATATAGGTCGCCGTCAGATGCTAACGTGCCGTAAGTCTCACAAACCAGCGATGTCCAGAAATCTGCGCAAGTACAAATTTCTGGCGTCGCCAGTGACTTGCGCCACGTTAGAATCTGCCGGCGCCTATAAAACCTGACTAAAGTCTAAAACACCCGCACTGTCTAACACGCCTCCCTAACATAGCCCGCACTGTCTAACACGCCTCCCTAACATAGCCCGCACTGTCTAACACGCCTCCCTAACATAGCCCGCACTGTCTAACCCTCTATCCGCTATCCCCCCTCACTATCCTAACAATAAAAAAGCTATTAACCCCTAAACCGCCGCTCCTTTACCCCGCCGCAACCTAATAAAGTTATTAACCCCTAAACCGCCGCTCCCGTACCCCGCCGCCAGCTATATTATATCTATAACCCCCTAAAGTGAGCCCTTAACACCGCCGCCATCTATATTAAAATTATTAACCCCTAATGTAAGCCCCTTACACCGCCGCCATCTCTATTAAAATGATTAACCCCTAATTTAATCTACCTACCCTGCCGCCAGCTATATTATCTATATTAACCCTAAGTATATTATAGTTAATATAGGTATTACATTATATATATTAACTATATTAACCCTAATTATATTAGGGTTAATATAGTTAATATAGTTACTATAGTATTTATATTAACTATATTAACTCTATCTAACCCTAACTAAATTTATATTAAATTAATCTAATTCATTTATAAACTAAAATATTCCTATTTAAATCTAAATACTTACCTATAAAATAAACCCTAAGATAGCTACAATATAATTAATAATTACATTGTAGCTATGTTAGGGTTAATATTTATTTTACAGGTAAATTGTTAATTATTTTAACTAGGTATAATAGATATTAAATAGTTATTAACTATTTAATATCTACCTAGTTAAAATAATTACCCAATTACCTGTAAAATAAATCCTAACCTAAGTTATAAATACACCTACACTATCAATAAATTTAATAAATTACAAACATCTATCTAAAAATACAATTAAATTAACTAAACTAAATTACAAAAACAAACAAACACTAAATTACAAAAAATAAAAAAAAGATTACAAGATTTTTAAGCTAATTACACCTATTCTAAGCCCCCTAATAAAATAATAAACCCCCAAAATAAAAAAAATTCCCTGCCCTATTCTAAATTAAACAAATTTCAAAGCTCTTTACCTTACCAGCCCTTAAAAGGGCCTTTTGTGGGGCATGCCCCAAAGAATTCAGCTCTTTTGCATTCAACAAATACAATCCCCCCCCCCCATTACAACCCACCACCCACATACCCCTATTCTAAACCCACCCAAACCCCCCTTAAAAAAGCCTAACACTACCCCCCTGAAGATCTCCCTACCTTGTCTTCACCACACCGGGCCGAACTCCTGATCCGATCCGGGCGATGTCGTCCTCCAAGCGGCAAAGAAGAATTCTTCCTCCGGCGACGTCTTCCTCCAAGCGGCAGCAAAGTCTTCATTCTTCCGGCGGCATCTTCAATCTTCTTTCTTCGCTCCGCCGCCGCGGAGCATCCATCCCGGCCGACTGCTGAACTTGGAATGAGGTACCTTTAAATGACGTCATCCAAGATGGCGTCCGCCGAATTCCGATTGGCTGATAGGATTCTATCAGCCAATCGGAATTAAGTTAAAAAAATCTGATTGGCTGATTGAATCAGCCAATCAGATTCAAGTTCAATCCGATTGGCTGATCCAATCAGCCAATCAGATTGAGCTCGCATTCTATTGGCTGATCGGAACAGCCAATAGAATGCGAGCTCAATCTGATTGGCTGATTGGATCAGCCAATCGGATTGAACTTGAATCTGATTGGCTGATTCAATCAGCCAATCAGATTTTTTTAACTTAATTCCGATTGGCTGATAGAATCCTATCAGCCAATCGGAATTCGGCGGACGCCATCTTGGATGACGTCATTTAAAGGTACCTCATTCCAAGTTCAGCAGTCGGCCGGGAGGGATGCTCCGCGGCGGCGGAGCGAAGAAAGAAGATTGAAGATGCCGCCGGAAGAATGAAGACTTTGCTGCCGCTTGGAGGAAGACGTCGCCGGAGGAAGAATTCTTCTTTGCCGCTTGGAGGACGACATCGCCCGGATCGGATCAGGAGTTCGGCCCGGTGTGGTGAAGACAAGGTAGGGAGATCTTCAGGGGGGTAGTGTTAGGCTTTTTTAAGGGGGGTTTGGGTGGGTTTAGAATAGGGGTATGTGGGTGGTGGGTTGTAATGGGGGGGGGGGATTGTATTTGTTGAATGCAAAAGAGCTGAATTCTTTGGGGCATGCCCCACAAAAGGCCCTTTTAAGGGCTGGTAAGGTAAAGAGCTTTGAAATTTGTTTAATTTAGAATAGGGCAGGGAATTTTTTTTATTTTGGGGGTTTATTATTTTATTAGGGGGCTTAGAATAGGTGTAATTAGCTTAAAAATCTTGTAATCTTTTTTTTATTTTTTGTAATTTAGTGTTTGTTTTTTTTTGTAATTTAGTTTAGTTAATTTAATTGTATTTTTAGATAGATGTTTGTAGTTTATTAAATTTATTGATAGTGTAGGTGTATTTGTAACTTAGGTTAGGATTTATTTTACAGGTAATTGGGTAATTATTTTAACTAGGTAGATATTAAATAGTTAATAACTATTTAATATCTATTATACCTAGTTAAAATAATTAACTATTTACCTGTAAAATAAATATTAACCCTAACATAGCTACAATGTAATTATTAATTATATTGTAGCTATCTTAGGGTTTATTTTATAGGTAAGTATTTAGATTTAAATAGGTATATTTTAGTTTATAAATTAATTAGATTAATTTAATATAAATGTAGTTAGGGTTAGATAGAGTTAATATAGTTAATATAAATACTATAGTAACTATATTAACCCTAATATAATTAGGGTTAATATAGTTAATATATATAATGTAATAACTATATTAACTATAATATACTTAGGGTTAATATAGATAATATAGCTGGCGGCGGGGTAGGTAGATTAAATTAGGGGTTAATCATTTTAATAGAGATGGCGGCGGTGTAAGGGGCTTACATTAGGGGTTAATAATATTAATATAGCTGGCGGCGGTATAGGGGGATTAGATTAGGGGTTAATAATTTTTATATAGCTGGCGGCGGGGTAGGTAGATTAAATTAGGGGTTAATAATTTTTATATAGGTGGCGGCGGTGTAAGGGGTCAGATTACGGGATAGATAAGGTAGATGGCGGCGGTTTTAGGGGCTCACAGTAGGGGGTTAGTTTATGTAGATGGCGGCGGGGTCCGGGAGCGGCGTTTTAGGGGGTAATAACTTTATTAGGGATTTTGGGGGGGGGGGATCGCGGTTGACAGGGAGATAGACATTGCGCATGCGTTAGGTGTTAGGTTTATTTTAGCAGATCGCGGTTGACAGGGAGATAGACATTGCGCATGCGTTAGGTGTTAGGTTTATTTTAGCAGCCAGTTTAGGAAGTTACGGGGCTCCAATAGTCAGCGTAAGGCTTCTTACGGCTGCTTTTTGTGGCGAGGTGAAAATGGAGTAAGTTTTCTCCATTTTCGCCACGTAAGTCCTTACGCTGCATATTGGATACCAAACTGCGCGGGTTTGGTATACCTGCCTATGGCCCAAAAAACTGCGGGCGACGGCAGAAATATACGCGCGTAACTTCTAGCTTACGCCGTATATAGGATACCAAATCCGCGCAATTATTGGCGTCGCCGGCTTTTGCGGGCGACGATTTTTATCGGATCGACCCCTTGGTCTGCAATATACTTTCATTATTTATTTTGTACCCTTGTCCTGTAATTCCATTCTGAAATTGTGAGCTTTTCAGTTCATGTTAGAAATGGAAGTGCAGAACACTGTTTTTTTTTTTGTTTTTTTATGCAATATTTTTTTTATTGTTCAAACCATTTGATTGGTCATACAAACATTGTTTTACTATACAAAGTGGAATGGAGCTCCCTTTTAATTTTTATTCTCAGAATTTTTTTTTAAGTTCAAATGTTTATTAAAAACCAAGGTATTACAGGAAAAAAATAAAAATAAAAATGAAAATAATAGAATATGCAATGGCTTCAGTTTACGTCATATTTGCATTTTACAAGTTTAGAACAATAATTAGTAAAAAGAAATAACAATAAAAGGGGAATGAAAGAGAATCAATGTGTTGTTACAAATGAGATAAAGTGAAATTATCGTCTGCCTGGTATTGTGCAGAACACTGTTTTATTCCACTCTAGTGACCTATTTATAACTGTCCCTAATTGGCCACAGCAGAGAAAGTAACCGAAGTTACAACATAGCAGCTCCCATTGTTTTATATACACTAAAACTTTACATTTATTTTGTCATATATTTAAACAACTAATAAAACTTTAAAAAAACACATGCTTTTCTCAGACTAATCTTTTCTTTGAATGCTTCATTCTATCTAACATTTATTCTATCTAATAAATGTTCTATCTAACATTGATTCAAATAGGGCATGTCATTTTAAACAACTTTCCAATTAGCTTTTAGCACCAATTTTGCTTTGTTCTCTTGGTATTCTTAGTTGAAAGGAGGTTCATATGCTAATCTGAAAGCATTTTGACAGTTTTTCACCACTAGAGGGCATTAGTTCATGTGTTTCACATAGATAACATTGAGCTCATGCACCTGAATTTACAGAGGAGTAAGCTCTGATTGGCTAAAATGCAAGTCTGTCAAATGAACTGAAATAACGGGGCAGTCTACAGAGGCTTAGATACAAGGTAATCACAGAGGTTAAAAGTATATTAATATAACAGTGTTAGTTATGCAAAAGTGGGGAATGGGTAATAAAGGGATTATCTATCTTTTTAAACAACAAAAATTCTGGTATTGGCTTTCATTTTCAATGCAGGTTTATCAAATAATAAACAGTTTCTGGACAGTGGTTGACTCATGTTTAAATATATTTTTACTGAAAACATTTAACAATAATTCTAATGCATTGTTGAATGTACTGTTAACTCCCTTGGGTTAAATAGAATGTTTTAATGTGTTGATCCACAAAGTCAGAGCTCTGGAATATGCCAGCTATTTCCATCAAATTTGGGTCATTCCTAGTTCATCCAAAAATGTAAATGATTAGTAAATCCCATAATTAACATTCCATGGAAACAAAGTTTTCAGTTACAGATAAACCTCATCTCTGATATCAATATATGGTTGGCATAATTTACTGCTTATTAACTTCTGCCAACACAAAGACATAGCACTGATACAAAGTAATACAACTTCTCACTTCACTGTTGTAACAGCACCATTCCCATCATGCTCTAGTCCAGTCAACATTTTTTTTTTGCCCTAGGACCTTTCCTTGGTGTGCTATCGCATTTCATGTGACACCCAGAATATTTTATAGGAATCTAATGGTTCCTTTAATGAAATACAGTAATAAAAAATAAAAAATATATAACAATGCACTATGAAGGAAGAATATACAGTATATCCAAACTTCAACAACAGAGAAATACATTTTAAGAAAGTGATTTACACTTACCGACCAGATCTTTTCAAGCTGTTCAAAAATATCAGTGACACCTGAAAAAGCTGGGTAACCCTGAAGCATTTCTAGAAATATGCATCCTGCACCCCTGTAAGACAAGACAGAGATTAAGCCCTGGTTCCTTGCAGGCATTTACATGAAACTTACTGAAAACATATTGACTTTTTAATTTTAATTAAAAATTGGCAATTTATTGTGTATGAAATAACAGTTGTGAAACAAGCTTATTGCTGCAAGAAGCTGTACACAAATTTCAAAATGTATCCAGCAAGGATGGAGAGGCCTCAACTCAAAAACTATAATGTCCTATTAAGACTTCTGACCAAAGAGTTTAGAACACTAGTGTAGAGTAGGATATCTGACACAGGGGTAGATCATTTTTGACTGTTGTAGAAACTAACACAGGAGGAAACTGATAACCCTCTGCAATACAGACACGATTCATGATTGGCGTGAGTGAAATGGTCCTATTTATATTCAATAAGAGTTGCATTCCTTACCAGTGTCAGAAGCAATGTTTGCCAGTGTTTCATTAAATATTCATTAGGGGCCTGTTTCAGTATTTATATTCACTACTAATCTTAAAAATATTACCAAATGTGAAGTTACCATGGTAAGATTATATGGAATGTAAATTCCAACTGTTCATTGGAAGATTATGTAATTATTATTAGCTTCAGAATAATAGCTCAAGTACAATAAATAAGCTAGGCTAACAATAAATACTAACATACGGTGTAGCTGCCGCCTCATATGAGAGCTTGTAGTCTAGACAGACTTTACTTTGCTTAGCTATTATGGTTGTGCTTGGTGTATTATATTTTTAGGTTCTGCCTTGGGGAATCAGTAGTTCTTAGTTTGAGTTGAGATTTATGTGCCCAACAACCAAAATCCTATGAAAAAAAGATCTGCTTCCTTTTCTGTGACCTCTTGATTACATAGCTTTTCTGTAGAGAATACTGCCATGTATATATATTTAGAGTAGGTGGAGGTTTCAACAGACAGCTATTTGGAATGACAAAATAATGGTAAATGAGCTATTTGTAATCACTTTAATATGCTCCAACAGGTAACATAAATCATTTGTAACACATTAAATGGGAGAATATGTTACAGTACAGGATCCTGATACCAACTAGACTGGTGTAGACTAAATAAATGGTTGGAATCTAACCTCACAATTGCACCTTGATTGTTGGGCTCACGTTTACAAATATAACACATATTTACAAAAGATAACAAAGCCTAATACAGGGAGACACATCTATATCTTAAAGGGACAGTGTACTGTAAAATTGGTTTCCTCTTAATGTGTTGCCAATGACTTGTCATACCAGCTGCAGAGTTTAAAATGTATAGGAAATGGCTCCTTTAATTTTATTGTTATATACAAATTAGTGATTGCCACACTCCAGTCAAATGGGCTGAGCTTGCATGGAGAGCAGGCCTCATTATCTTATCTCTCTAAATATACACACAGTTCCCCATATTATCTACCACTATACAAATACTTGGAGTTCAATTGTATAAATCTCTCTGCTCCGGCAAGATTATCTATCAAATCTCATCAGTAAAGCAAAGTCCATCCAAGAATTTTAATAAAGGAAAATATTAGTTGGGGACTTCCGGTGGGCAGGCGCATCAACAGGACGCAGGGGAAAAGAGCTCCGTGTAAACGGAGGAAAAAAGCAAGTAAATTAACTGCTTTAAGCGCCCCACGGCTCCAATCCTAGGCGTTATCTCCCAAGGTAACCGTCGGACCCTTGATAGAGCACGGAGCAACCATCAAGCTCCACATCGGAGGGACATACGCAATATCGCCGAAGGGCGGACTGCCGCAGCTGCCACCTCTCACTGGGAAGGGAGGAAAAACTTCAACGCTAGTGAGCGAACAGAGACATTGTAAGTGATTGAGACACTAAAGCTGGGTCTGAAGGGACAAGCGACACACATATCCTATAACGATAAGCATTTGGGCGCGAAACCAAGCGCCATTTTGAGCCCAGCTTCTCACTCACCACAGATCCCTCATACAGTAGTTCAGGAATTGTGGCAATTAAAGACATAATAAAGCACTACACAATAACTACCCACTAAAAAAAAAATTTTTTTAGAGACTGCAGGCTAGAAAATAGAAAAGCAAAAAACAAAGCATTTGCAGTTCAACTGAAAGACACAGGACATACAGAACTCTCAACCCCTTACATCACTCGGACAAGGGTAAAACAAGATCTACACTAAAGGGGAGGAAGGGGACAACAGAAAACACAGCAAATAGATTGCAGGGAACTGTGGAGACTGACTAAAACAGCCGCACTATCTGCTCCACTCGCACTGCTCCCCTTTTCTTGAATTTCTCAACTGTGAGACAAGCAGCGAATATGGCACACTAAAAAACAGCCATAATCCCCCCCCCTCCTGAAAACCCTCTGTATCTTCGGAAAATACTGATTTCAGACATATGTTTTGACCCTAGAAAACTTCACTCTTCATTTAGTAGTCCTTGAAACTAGACCTGTTTGCATGCAGAGATATTTTTCGCCATACCATAAGAAAACTGACACAATGTCGTGAAGGCAGAAACAGCCAGATAGGCACAATAAAAACCACATAGAAGCTCCAGAAATAGAACATTCACGAACAGATGCTTCGGATCTCCCTGCACAAGATACACATCCAATAGTATCCCAACTCTCTGCCCTTTTCTTACCCAAGATTGAGCAGCTCCAGACTGGTATGGACACGCTCTCAACAGACTTTAAAGCTTTTTCATCACGTCTCACAAGTGTAGAGCAGAAAGTGGAGGAGAGTGAGGAAAGACACAGAGAAACTTCATCATCTATCACCAACCTCCAAAAACAAAAAAAGATGCTACAAGCCAAGCTGGAAGACTTGGAAAACAGGTCGAGGCGGAACAATATTCGTATAGTTGGAGTTCCAGAATCCATCCCATCAAGGGACTTGATAGAATTTGCAGAAACGATTCTCCCAGGCCTCTTAAAACTCCCAACCACTAGTATACCATGCGTGATTGAAAGGGCCCACAGAATTGGAATGTTGCAGAGAGATAATGTAGAAGACAGAGCCCCAAGACAGATAATGGTGCGTTACCTTAACTACAAGGACAAAATGTCGATGATTAGAGCTTACAGACAAATGCCAAATATCACATTCGAAGAGAAAAAGATATACATCTTTCAAGATTACTCGGCAGAAGTCACGAAGAAAAGGAGAGAATTCTCACCATACTGTAAAGAACTAATAGCTCAAGGAGAGTCAGTGGCGCTGCTATACCCAGCCAAACTAAGGCTGCAAACAATGCAAGGTCCGAAAGTGTTTGAGACTCCACAACACTTACAGATATTTTTGGACCAAGTAAAGAGACCCCTAGGCAACATGCAAAGAGAGAGAAGTGAAGAGGACGCTGAAACTTGAAACAGGAAAGTATTTTAAGACTCTTGGGACAAATGACATCCAAGGCTTAACAGCCTTAACTGACCTAATAGAGGGTTGTTAAGAACTCAAAGTGGTACTACCACGGATTAAATAACCAATCTAGAGACTAGGGGAGGGGGGGGAGGGCTAGTGGGATAAGTTCATTTATACAGTTATTCAATTGTTCAGTGTTTTTGTTATCTTGTTTATTTAGTTGCTAACTTGTTGTATCTGTATTATTGTTCCACAAAGGAGATCTAACTTCCTGCCTACATACTATAACTCACCAATACAGCTAAAAATTGATAGTCATCTAACTGTGAATTCTACTTGCAGAGCCAGGGTAAAGGAAATTGATCGGAATCCAGGCATTTTGGTAAGACTGTACTCTCTCCCTCTACCAACCAGCAGTAAGTGAGAACACCACAAGTCACAATCACAAACATAAATTACTACTGAATTGACTAGCTTGCATATACCTAGAGATACAAAACATGAAAATTGTGTCATGGAATGTGGGGGGTATCACATCCCCTATAAAGAGAAAGGCCATACTAAAATACCTTAGAAATCAGAAAGCTGACATTGCTATCCTTGAAGAAACCCACTTATCAAACATCGAACACCAAAAACTGAGACAGGGGTGGGTAGGGGAGGTGATCCATACCACATATGAGGCAAAGCGAGCAAGAGGAGTTGCTATCCTTTTTAGGAAAAACTTTGAATATACTATTGACAAACAACAAGTAGACACGGAAGGGAGGTACCTACTCATTAAAGTACAGTGTGAAAAAAAAACCTTAACTATTGGGGGGGTATATGGCCCACACACTAACAAAAAAGAATTTTGGGGAGACTTAAGCAGCAAAATAACATAATTTATGTAAGAACTTACCTGATAAATTCATTTCTTTCATATTAGCAAGAGTCCATGAGCTAGTGACGTATGGGATATACATTCCTACCAGGAGGGGCAAAGTTTCCCAAACCTTAAAATGCCTATAAATACACCCCTCACCACACCCACAATTCAGTTTAACGAATAGCCAAGAAGTGGGGTGATAAGAAAAAAGTGCGAAAGCATATAAAATAAGGAATTGGAATAATTGTGCTTTATACAAAAAAATCATAACCACCACAAAAAAGGGCGGGCCTCATGGACTCTTGCTAATATGAAAGAAATGAATTTATCAGGTAAGTTCTTACATAAATTATGTTTTCTTTCATGTAATTAGCAAGAGTCCATGAGCTAGTGACGTATGGGATAATGACTACCCAAGATGTGGATCTTTCCACACAAGAGTCACTAGAGAGGGAGGGATAAAATAAAGACAGCCAATTCCTGCTGAAAATAATCCACACCCAAAATAAAGTTTAATGAAAAACATAAGCAGAAGATTCAAACTGAAACCGCTGCCTGAAGTACTTTTCTACCAAAAACTGCTGCAGAAGAAGAAAATACAACAAAATGGTAGAATTTGGTAAAAGTATGCAAAGAGGACCAAGTTGCCGCTTTGCAAATCTGATCAACCGAAGCTTCATTCCTAAACGCCCAGGAAGTAGAAACTGACCTAGTAGAATGAGCTGTAATCCTATGAGGCGGAGTCTTACCCGACTCAACATAGGCAAGATGAATTAAAGATTTCAACCAAGATGCCAAAGAAATGGCAGAAGTTTTCTGGCCTTTCAAAAACCGGAAAAGATAACAAATAAACTAGAAGTCTTTCGGAAAGACTTAGTAGCTTCAACATAATATTTCAAAGCTCTAATAACATCCAAAGAATGCAACGATTTCTCCTTAGAATTCTTAGGATTAGGACATAATGAAGGAACCACAATGTCTCTACTAATGTTGTTGGAATTCACAACTTAGGTAAAAATTCAAAAGAAGTTCGCAACACCGCCTTATCCTGATGAAAAATCAGAAAAGGAGACTCACAAGAAAGAGCAGATAATTCAGAAACTCTTCTGGCAGAAGAGATGGCCAAAAGGAACAAAACTTTCCAAGAAAGTAATTTAATATCCAATGAATGCATAGGTTCAAATGGAGGAGCTTGAAGAGCCCCCAGAACCAAATTCAAACTCCAAGGAGGAGAAATTGACTTAATGACAGGCTTTATACGAACCAAAGCTTGTACAAAACAATGAACATCAGGAAGAATAGCAATCTTTCTGTGAAAAAGAACAGAAAGAGCAGAGATTTGACCTTTCAAGGAACTTGCGGACAAACCCTTATCTAAACCATCCTGAAGAAACTGTAATATTCTCGGTATTCTAAAAGAATGCCAAGAAAAATGATGAGAAAGACACCAAGAAATATAAGTCTTCCAGACTCTATAATATATCTCTCTGGATACAGATTTACGAGCCTGTAACATAGTATTAATCACAGAGTCAGAGAAACCTCTTGACCAAGAATCAAGCGTTCAATCTCCATACCTTTAAATATAAGGATTTCAGATCCTGATGGAAAAAAGGACCTTGAGACAAAAGGTCTGGTCTTAACGGAAGAGTCCACGGTTGGCAAGAGGCCATCCGGACAAGATCCGCATACCAAAACCTGTGAGGCCATGCTACCAGCAGAACAAACGAGCATTCCTTCAGAATCTTGGAGATTACTCTTGGAAGAAGAACTAGAGGCGGAAATATATAGGCAGGATGATACTTCCAAGGAAGTGATAATGCATCCACTGCCTCCGCCTGAGGATCCCGGGATCTGGACAGATACCTGGGAAGTTTGTTTAGATGAGAAGCCATCAGATCTATTTCTGGAAGTACCCACATTTGAACAATCTGAAGAAATACCTCTGGGTGAAGAGACCATTCGCCCGGATGCAACGTTTGGCGACTGAGATAATCCGCTTTCCAATTGTCCATACCTGGGATATGAACCGCAGAGATTAGACAGGAGCTGGATTCCGCCCAAACCAAAATTCGAGATACTTCTTTCATAGCCAGAGGACTGTGAGTCCCTCCTTGATGATTGATGTATGCCACAGTTGTGACATTGTCTATCTGAAAACAAATGAACAACTCTCTCTTCAGAAGAGGCCAAGACTGAAGAGCTCTGAAAATTGCACGGAGCTCCAAAATATTGATCGGAAATCTCACCTCCTGAGATTCCCAAACCCCTTGTGCCGTCAGATACCCCCACACAGCTCCCCAACCTGTAAGACTTGCATCTGTTGAGATTATAGTCCAGGTCGGAAGAACAAAGAAGCCCCCTGAACTAAACGATGGTGATCTGTCCACCATGTCAGAGAGTGTCGTAAAATCGGTTTAAAGATATTAATTGAGATATCTTTGAGTAATCCCTGCACCATTGGTTCAGCATACAGAGCTAAAGAGGTCGCATGTGAAAACGAGCAAAGGAGATCGCATCTGATGCGGCAGTCCTAAGACCCAACATTTCCATGCATAAGGCTACCATAGGGAATGATTGTGACTGAAGGTTTTGACAAGCTGATATCAATGTTAAACTTCTCTTGTCTGACAAGGACAGAGTCATAGACACTGAATTTATCTAGAAACCTAAAAAGGTTACCCTTGCCTGAGGAATCAATGAACTGATTGGTAAATTGATCCTCCAACCATGAACTTGAAGAAACAACACAAGTCGATTCGTATGAGATTCTTCGAAAATGAGAAGACTGAGCAAGTACCAAGATATCGTCCAAATAAGGAAATACCAAAACCCTATTCTCTGATTACAGAAAGAAGGGCACCGAGAACCTTTGAAAAAAATTCTTGGAACTGAGGCTAGGCCAAACGGTAGAGCCACAAAACTGGTAATGCTTGTCTAAAAAGAGAATCTCAGACACTAAAAGTGACCTGGATGAATCGGAATATGCAGATACACATCCTGTAAATCTATTGTAGACATATAATGCCCTTGCTAAACAAAAGGCAGGATAGTCCTACAGTAAACATCTTGAATGTTGGTATCCTAACATAACGATTCAATATTGATAGATCCGGAACTGGTCTGAAGGAATTGACCTTCTTTGGTACAATGAAGAGATAAAATAAAACCCCAGCCCCTGTTCCAGAACTGGAACTGGCATAAATACTCCAGCCAACTCTAGATCTGAGACACATTTCAGAAATGCTGAGCCTTTGCTGTGTTAACTGGGACACGGGAAAGAAAAGAATCTCTTAGCAGGAGGCCTTAACTTGAAGCCAATTCTGTACCTTTCTGAAATAATGTTTCTGAAACCAGAGATTAAGAACGGAATTGATCCAAATTTCTTTGAAGAAAACGTAATCTGCCCCATACCAGCTGAGCTGGAATAAGGGCCGCACCTTCATAGGTACTTAGGAGCTGGCTATAGGTTTCTATAAGGCTTGGATATATTCCAAACTGGAAATAGTTTCCAAACTGATACCGCTCCTGAGGATGAAGGATCAGGCTTTTGTTCCTTGTTGTGAGGAAAGGAACGAAAATGATTATTTACCCTGGAAAGAAAGGGAAAGCAAAGTTGACTTATAAGACATGTCAGCATTCCAAGTTTAATCCATAAAGCTTTTCTAGCTAAAATAGCTAGAGACATATACCTGACATCAACTCAAATGATATCAAAAGATGGTATCACCAATAAAATTATTAGCATGTTATAGAATAATAATAATGCTATAAAATTATGATCTGTTACTTGTTGCGCTAAAGCTTCTAACCAAAAAGTTGAAGCTGCAGCAACATCCGCTAAAAATATAGCAGGTCTAAGAAGATTACCTGAACATAAGTAAGCTTTTCTTAGAAAGGATTCAATTTTCCTATCTAAAGGATCCTTAAATGAAGTACTATCTGCCGTAGGAATAGTAGTACATTAGCAGGAGTAGAGACAGCCCCATAACCTTAGGGATTTTTGTCCCAAAAAACTCTAATCTGTCAGATGGCACAGGATATAATTTGCTTAAACGTCTAGAAGGAGTAAATAAATTACCCAAATTATTCCATTCCCTGGAAATTACTTCAAAAATAGTATCAGGGAGATAAAACACTTCTGGAATAACTACAGGAGATTTAAAAACCTTATTTAAACGTTTACATTTAGTATCAAGAGGACCAGAATCCTCTATTTCTAATGCAAATAACACTTCTTTAAGTAAAGAACGAATAAATTCCATCTTGAACAAATACAAAGATTTATCAGCATCAACCTCTGAGACAGAAACCTCTGAACCAGAAGAACCATTATCAGTATCAGAATGATGATGTTCATTTAAAAATTCATCTAAAAAAAGAGAAGTTTTAAAAGACTTTTATGTATACTAGAAGGAGAAATAACAGACATAGCCTTCTTAATGGATTTAAAAAATAAAATCTCTTATGTTATCAGGAACACTCTGAAAATTAGATGTTGACGGAACAGCAACAGGTAATGTAACAGTACTAAAGGAAATTTTATCTGCATTAATAAGTTTGACATGACATGCAATACAAATAACAGCTGGAGAAACAGATACCAAAAGTTTATAGCAGATACACTTAGCTTGGTAGCTCCAGCACTGTGCAGTGATTTTCCTGAAGTATCTTCTGACTCAGTTGCAACGTGGAACATCTTGCAATATGTAAAAGAAAAAAACAACATATAAAGCAAAATTGATCAAATTCCTTAAATGACAGTTTCAGGAATGGGAAAAAAAAAATGCCAGTGAACAAGCTTCTAGCAACCAGAAGCAATAAATAATGAGACTTAAATAATGTGGAGACAAAAATGACGCCCATATTTTTTAGCGCCAAAAAAGACGCCCACATTATTTGGCGCCTAAATGCTTTCTGGCGCCAAAAATGACGCCACGTCCGGAACACCGACATTTTTGGCGCAAAATAACGTAAAAAAATGACGCAACTTCCGGCGACACGTATGACGCCGGAAACGGAAATAGAATTTTTTGCTCCAAAAAAGTCCGCGCCAAGAATGACGCAATAAAATGAAGCATTTTCAGCCCCCGCGAGCCTAACAGACCACAGGGAAAAAGTCAAATTTTAAGGTAAGAAAAATGTTAAATTAAAATGCATTATCCCAAATATGAAACTGACTGTCTGAAAATAAGGAAAGTTGAACATTCTGAGTCAAGGCAAATAAATGTTTGAATACATATATTTAGAACTTTATAAACAAAGTGCCCAACCATAGCTAGGAGTGTCACAGAAAATAAGACTTACTTACCCCAGGACACTCATCTACATATAGCAGATAGCCAAACCAGTACTGAAACGAGAATCAGCAGAGGTAATGGTATATATAAGAGTATATCGTCGATCTGAAAAGGGAGGTAAGAGATGAATCTCTACGACCGATAACAGAGAACCTATGAAATAGACCCCGTAGAAGGAGATCACTGCATTCAAATAGGCAATACTCTCCTCACATCCCTCTGACATTCACTGCACGCTGAGAGGAAAACCGGGCTCCAACTTGCTGCGGAGCGCATATCAACGTAGAATCTAGCACAAACTTACTTCACCACCTCCATCGGAGGCAAAGTTTGTAAAACTGAATTGTGGGTGTGGTGAGGGGTGTATTTATAGGCATTTTAAGGTTTGGGAAACTTTGCCCCTCCTGGTAGGAATGTATATCCCATACGTCACTAGCTCATGGACTCTTGCTAATTACATGAAAGAAATTACAATTTGCAGACAACCAATTGATTTTAGGTGGCGACTACAACATAGTCCCGCAGACCGCAGCAGACAGGTTCAGAGACCCCACATCCAACATCATGCAGACCACTAATTTACGCAACACTAGAAGGGAATCCCTCATCCTATCTAAATTCCGAAACTCATTAGCACTAGCAGATATATGGAGAGACAAACACCCAGAAGAGAGAAACTACACCTGCTCGACCCCAGCTAAGAACACACTTTCAAGGATAGATTTGTTTTTGACAACCTACTCACTGGGACCCAGCATCACCGACGTAAACATTGACGTTCCCACAATCTCAGACCATGCACCTATCAGTCTCAAACTTAACCTGGTACCACGAAGGGAGGGACCCTGTAGATGGTTCTTCCCGAAATATCTCTATGGGGATGTTAACTTCAAAAATACACTGGTAGGGGAGTGGAGAACATATACGAATTTAAACAATGCACATAAAGATCACATCCAATTGTTTTGGGAGACAAGCAAAGCAGTCATGAGGGGAGTAATAACCTCGTACGCGGCAGGCAAATTAAAAAAGATGAGAGTAAGAACGGAGCTATTGCTTAGAAGAGTGTTAAGTGCCAGAAATAAATACTTGCGTAATCCTACCACCACCACTAAACACAATTACATAACAGCAAAAGCTGAGAGAGACACAGCACTCAACCAAGACACAAGGAGGGGAATGACAGCGATGCAAGCAAAATTCTACAGATTTGGAGACAAAACGGGAAAGTTCCTAGCTAGACTTACCAAACCCAACAGATATATCAATGCCATTAGAGGAGGAGACACAATACATACAACCACACCGAGCATACAGGCAACTTTCAATAAGTACTATCAAACACTATACAGGGGAACTGAAGTAGACAAGCAAAAACAGGACCTATTCTGGGAATCCATATCCAACCCATGTATATCAGAAGAACACTTAAATCTTTTGAATTCAACAATATCAGAGACAGAGACCTTGAGAGCTATAAACACTCTTTCACTTGACAAAACCCCTGGACCTGACGGACTACCCGGGGAATATTATAAATTGCTGGGAGTGAATGTGACGCCAACTTTAACCGCACTTTATAACAGAATTATGACAGGTACAATTACCCCAAATGACCGTTTCACAGAAGCTAATGTTAGCATTATTCCCAAAGCGAATAGAGATCCACTCCTACCTCAATCTTACCGCCCTATATCGTTAATGAATCAGGACTATAAATTACTGACAAAAATTCTAGCAGACAGACTGGCAATAGCCTTACCCACTCTAATACACACGGACCAGACGGGCTTCGTAAAGGGACGCTCGTCAGTTTTAAACCTCAGAAAACTCCAATTCATTCTAACACACTTCTGGAACAAGAGAGTGGAGAGGGGACCCAGGCAGCGTGTGCGCTGTTAGTGGACGCGGAAAAGGTCTTTGACATGGTCCTATGGGATCATCTTTACTACACACTGCACAAATTTGGTATCACAGGTCTTTTCGCGCACACGGTCAGGGCACTTTACGCTAACCCTAAGGCATCCATACTAATCAATGGGATCCCCTCTCCCCCCTTCCAACTGGGCAGGGGAACCAGACAGGGGTGCCCACTTTCACCCCTGCTTTTTGATCTGGCGATCGAGCCCCTGGCCATAAAAATAAGGACAGAAACAGAAGGGTTGTGGGTGGGAGAAGTAAAGTGTCACCTGTCGCTTTTTGCTGATGACATGATACTCTACATCCAGAACCCGAAAGAAAACATTTCACAAATAATGCAAATCATACACCAATTTGGCCTTGTTTTGGGTTACAAGATAAACATGGACAAATCGGAACTGATCTGGTTGAACAAGCAGTCCACACACATAGACCTACCATTTAGCTTCAAACACGTCACAGACTCCTTCACATACTTGGGAATTAAACTCTCGATAGACCCCAAAAAATGGTATCAACTGAACTATCACCCCCTAATTAAGGATATACAAGAGATGTTACTTAGATGGGGTAAATTACCTGTCTCGATGGCGGGAAGGATAGCTTTAATTAAAATTATTATATTTCCAAAGCTTCTTTATCTGTTCCAAATGATACCGGAAAATATACATAAGACTGACCTAATTCAGCTAAACAAAACATGCCTTTCCTTTGTGTGGGCAAAGAAAAAACATAAAATACAAGCTTCCAGGATGATGGCAGAGATTGGTTCAGGGGGATTTGCGCTTCCCAACTTCGAGGCATATTGTGGGGCAGCCCAAATTAAATACATACTAGATTGGCTAACTGGGACCCAACATTTTACACTACCGGCACTAGAAACACAACCAATATCTCCTTGGTCATTACAAGCTATCCCACACATGTCGCCAAACCAAATCACCAAACTCCTAAATGAATACCCTATGCTACTTCAACCTCTTCGAGCCTGGTGGAAAATGTGTAAGAAACTCCAGTTTAACCACAGATACACAAGATATCTCCCATTAAGTGGAAATCCAGAATTCCCAGCGGGAATAGACACTGGAGTATTCATCACATGGAAAACTAGAGGATTAGCCTCGGTCTCCCAGTTCATAAATACCTTGGATATGACGATTAAACCTTTCCAAGAATTACAAACGCAATATAACCTGCCACACAGACATCACTTTGCATACTTACAGGCAAGACATTACATTAAAGACTTACTCAAACATGACGAATTACGGAATCAAAATCTGGGAACTAATAGATTAATACACAGAAAAGTACAGGGAGAAACATCCATTTCCCACACATACAAACTCTACATGCAACAGACCAACGATTCAGCAATGAAACACATTGGTGACATATGGTCGGCTATATTGAACACAGACATCTCAGCAGATATAGTAAAACGAAGCATACAGAAAGTGAGAAAGGCTACGCTATCGGTGGTAAACAGAGAGTCACACACTAGACTTATACACAACGCGTACATACCCCCGAGGATTTATAAAAAATGGAGACCAAACTCAGAAGGAACCTGTCAAAAGTGTAGAGCACCAGAGGCAGACATAATCCATATGATGTGGAGCTGTCCAAAGATTAACAGATTTTGGGCGATGGTGGAGCATTGGCTACAATCAGCCTTCAAGATATCCATAAACATTTCCCCCGCCATGGTAGTATTTTTACATACCCCAACACCACACTCAGGGAGCACAGGAAAATTGACTAGCAATGTAATTTTACAAGCCAGGAAACTGATCTTCAAGGGATGGTTGGGTGGTAAAGCCCCCACGATCCCGCAACTCAAAGCAAGTATGCAGAGCCAACTAACAGTGGAGGCCGTAGATGCAATGACAGATGTGCAGAGTAGAACTAAACCCTTTATTCGGAAATGGGAACCATACATTCGACATTTCCATGCAAACACGTATCTTGTATCCTCTTAGGAACACTGAATTCTTACTAGGAGAGCGTCTCAAAGGAAACTGGGAATTTCTCTATAATGAGAGAAACAGAAACCAAAGGAACATAACATAATATACACATTAACAAATAGTCAGTTGATCTTGCTGGAGAGGGAGAGAGGAGGTAATCTGGAGGGTAACTTTAAATGTGAGAGGGTGAGACTGCTGCGGGGGGTGGAAAATTGAGGAGAGATAATGGAAGAGGAAGAAAAAAAAAAAAAAAAGGGGGTTCTGTAAAATTAACCTTCAAGTTGATCTAAACATACTGTAATGAAGTCAAACTTGACACTGTATCTGTAAAATATTGGTTGATTTATGGTAACCTCTGAAGAATAAATAAAGTTTATAAAAAAAAAGGAAAATATTAGCTTGAGAGCGGTTTGCCTAGTTACGCATGATTCTGGATGTGAGGGAGAGACACATACATTGCAATATAATGCTGATAATAATCCCCCAAAGATGTTGCATGGTTTATCCCCATGCCGGCAAGTTTTTTGATCATCAGGTGGTTAGAGAGAACCTATACTTAGGGGCCTAACAATTTGCCGGTCTACACCGACACTCACAGGGACTTCCATCGTTTAATTCTATAAAAGAAGGGGTGAGTGGCAAGATGTCTCCCATGAAAATAATGAGTTTGTAATGAATGACAAAGTACACAGGGAGAACCCGGAGTATGTTTACACTTTAATATTACGCGGCCGCCTAATACAAACCAAATTACTGTTTTCCATCCACTATACTTTAAAATCACTGTTATTTTCATATTTATAGTATTTCCTTTTAGTGTAATTAGTGTTTTGAGTATTTTGATAAAAGTTTGCCACCTTTTAATTTGTGAGAAAAAACTGTGAGATCTGTATGGCAGAAATGTTTAGAGAATTGTTCTTGGACTTGAGAGAATTTCATATATACACATGAAACGCCCATGTTTAGCCCATTTTACATAAAAAAACAATTACGCTTTGAATTTTGTACAAATTTCTATATGTTCTTTGTATATCCAGTGTACTTAAATTACGATTTATGCTGTGCATATTTAATATGATTTATTCCTGTGTAATTTACATACAAATTTAAAAATTTTGATAAAAACAAAATTTATGCTTACCTGATAAATGTCTTTCTTTCTTGACACGATGAGTCCATGAATCATCTAATTATTATTGGGATATATCACTCCTGCCCAGCAGGAGGCGGCAAAGAGCACCACAGCAAAGCTGTTAAATATCACCTCCACTCCCTCCCACCCCAGTCATTCAACCGAAGTAAATGAGTCCACTGGAAGAGGAAGTGGAAGAATTTCCCTTGAAATTTTGAAAGGAACGAAAATTACTCTGACGTCCCTTTTGTTTATTTCTCTTATCCTGAGTGAGAAAATGACCCTTTCCTCCCGTAATGTCAGAAATAATCGACATCAAACCCGGTCCAAACAAGGTTTCCCTTGTAAGGAATCGCCAAAAGTTTAGACTTAGATGACACATCCGTAGACTTTTTTTAACCATAAAGATTTTAACCATAAAGCTCTGTGGGCTAGCACAGCAAAACCTGAAATCTTTGCTCCCAGCTTAATAACCTGTAGGGAAGCAACCGTAATAAAGGAATTGGCCAAATTAAGAGCCTTTATCCTATCCTGGATCTCTTCAAGGGGAGTGTCTGTCCTAATAGAATCAGCATCAAACCAGTATGCCGCCGCACTAGTGACGGTAGCAATGCACACTGCAGGTTGCCATTGTAAACCCTGGTGTACATACATCTTCTTGAGTAACCCCTCTAATTGTTTGTCCATAGGATCCTTAAAGGCACAACTATCCTCTAGGGGAATAGTAGTTCTCTTAGCCAGAGTGGAAATTGCCCCTTCCACCTTGGGTACTGTCTGCCAAGACTCCTTGTCTCTCCCATTCCTTAGCAATGATCTCAGTAGCTCTATCTGGTACAGGAAAAACCTTCACCATGGAAGGTACATCAAAATATTTGTTTAGCTTACTGCATTTCTTAGGATTAACTACGACCGTGGTATCGCTGTCGTCCAATGTAGCTAAAACCTCCTTGAGTAACAGGAGGAGGTGTTCTAGCTTAAACCTGAAAGATACAACTTCAGTATCAGCAGGAGGAATTACACTGTCAGAATCTGAGATTTCACCCTCAGATGCTACCGAAGCATCCTCCCTCCTCAGGCTTCTGGGAAGGGGCATTCGAAATAGCAACAACTGCATCAGTAACCTCGCTTACTGAATGTTTATTTTTCCTCTTGCACATTCCCTGCAGCATGGGAAAAGCAGACAACGCATCAGAAACTGCAGAGGACATAAGGGAAGCGATGTCTTGCAACGTATCTCCAGGAGGAGTTTAAGAGGAAGCGCAGGGCACTGCTTGTGTGGGCGGTAAACGTTTGGACGCTTGAGGAGAAAGCTGCGGCATATACTGAACATTGTCATTAGACTCCTGAACAGCATCCGCCTTAGAAAATGTTGGCTCAAAAAAAAGTCTATCCCTATAATTTAAAGTTCTCTCAATACACGAGGAACAGAAAGGGATTGGTGGTTCCACATTGGCATCAAAACATAAAGAACAAGTGACATTTTGCAGGGCCTCTTGGTCCATTCTGACTCACAATGGATCAAATTATCAAATTAAAACTTACATTTTTAAGAAAAATTAAAACTTTCTTTAAAATGTAAAGGTAATTTTTTTACTTTTCTATGCAGAGAGGACTAAATAGCTACGCAAATACTGCAGAACACCTCTACATCTCAGCTTAACTTTGCTGAGGGGCCTACCTGCCCTGCTGACACCGGCTACCAATCCCCTCAGCAAAAAGATCAGGAACTCGGCTGTAGATAATAATGAACCGCTGTCCGATTCTAGAAACGCAGGCCTCTAGACAAACATGTGGATTCCTGACTGAAATTACTCTCTCATTCCTCCCGATCACAGGAAGTGGCGCGCAACACAAATTGCCCCCTCACATAGCTCCGCCCATCGTGGGTGTCTCAAAAAAAGTAATCTCCCGGGCAGCATCTTAATACTAAAGTTAAGGCGCCTAGAGCAGAGAAACCACAAAAAAAACTGAGCATAAAACACCTCTTCAGCTCCAGTGCCTGCCTAAAATGCTGCCTTCATAAGTCCCCTCCTTTTATCCATAGGAGGATTTATGTGTCCCATGAAATAAAGTGCTCCAAATGTATCTGAGTTCCTCTTGTTTTTTACAGACCCAGAAAAATAAATTCAGCACTTACCTCATAGATCTGCCAGAAAGCAAGGTAGCTCACCAGGTTTGAGAGGTCCTCTCCCTCACATAGACTTGTGGAGAAAGAAATAAAGACTGAGTAATCTTACTCAGGCTTTTAGAGTTAGGGCAGCATAAATTATATGGGAGGTGCAGTGAGAATTATGTCCCACAAGTTCCCATTGCTCTAAAGCCACCACTGCTCTACTGAAGAGACTGATATGGACTACGGCTACACCCCAGAACAAAGCAGCACAATCTTGTACCACTTAAAAAATAATAAAATCTTGCTTGAAGAATCTTTTCTAACACCAACTTTATCACTTCCTTGCTCTAACGTAGGCAAAGAGAATGACTAGGGTGGGAGGGAAGGGAGGTGATATTTAACAGCTTTGCTGTGGTGCTCTTTGCCGCCTCCTGCTGGGCAGGAGTGATATATCCCAATAGTAATTAGATGATCCGTGGACTCATCGTGTCATTAGAAAGAAATACATTTTTTGGTGAAAAATATTGTTACAATTTTATAAGGCACCTTAACAATACATTTTTTTCCTGAGTATTTTTGTGTGAATAGTTCAATTATTTGTTTTGTATGATTTTTAAATTACGATTTTCATTGTGCACTTTTGTAATATCCCATACGAAAATGCAGTATACGCCCCTTAACAAGACTGTGACACACTGTTTTCAGGGTAAAAAGTGGCTTTATAGAATTCCACCAGGGAAATAGAAGAACTGGCGAGAATTCTTAAAGAATCTCACAAGTGCAGAGACCTTTGGGAATTGTGCCTTTAAAGAGAACAATTCAAAATGATCACTTAAGTACTTCTCTATCCCACCCACCCCACCGGTAGTGTGACATCTTCAGCAGCTTCTTGTTGACATAGCTCTTCTATTATTAGTACTTATGTGTTGAAACTTTTAGTATAGGTGGGGATCCAAAAGGCAATATCAGCTATTTAAAATGACAAAATAAAGGGTAATTAGCTGTTTGTAAACAATTTAATTACACTCCTGCAGGTAAAATGGATGACTGAGAACACATTTAAAGTGAATGTAAATTTTGATTCTAAAGTGCCCGTTTTTTAAAATTTCGATTAAAAAACAGGGGCACTTTAATTCATCAAAATTTACATTTCACTCCTGTTGTGAAAAAAAGCTTTACCTTTTAATCTTGACAGCAGCTCCAGCTTCCTCCACCCGTCACAAAGCCTCTTCCTGGGTCTAAAATGAGGAATCAGGCTTCCGCCAATCACGGCATTGAATCAGACACTGATTCCCCCGGGGGGGGGGGGGGAAAGCCGTGATTGGAGGATGACCAATCCATCATTTCTCACACCATAAATGGCTTGCGACGACCGGAGGAAGCTGGAGCTGCTGTCAAGTTTAAAAGGTACGTTTTTTTCACAACACAAGTGAAATATAAATTTTGATGAATTAAAGTGCCCCTATTTATAATTGAATTTTTAAAAACTGGGCACTTTAGCATCAAAATTTACATTCACTTTAAGGGTGAAAAATTACACTATACTGTCTATTTTAGCATCTGCTTTAGACAAAAGTAATGTCCTTGGGTTAAAGGGACAGTTTACTCAAAAAAATTCCCCCTTTAATTTGTTCCCAATGACCCACTTTATCTGCTGGAGTGTATTAAATTGTTTACAAGTATTTCCATTACCCTTATATTTGCATTTGAATTTGTTTATTTAGCCTGTGGTATCCCCACCCATCCTGAAAGATTTTGGCCTCAAGGCCAAGCTGTGTTAACACAGCCAGTAGAAGAAATTACACTCCCAGTGGATTATAGAAGAGATACAGTAATAAAATGTTAATTTTCCATTGTTCTCTCCAAGTATTGGTGATTGGTTTATGGACAGATATAAGATAAAGAAGCAGGTATATGTACACAATGTGATAAAGTAATGAGATCTGATTATACCTACAAGCTCAACCCATTTTATTAGGTTGTGGCTTCAGAACACAAAATCAGCTAATTCATATACACAAATAAGCCTTAAAAAAGCAAATCTCATACATTTTATACTTTATGCAGCTGGTAACTGGAAACACATTAAGGGAAAAACTATTTTATAGTATACTTTTCCTTTAAAAAGCTACTTTTTCATCTCAACAAGCTGCAATTTCATTCTGAAATATGGCAATATTGCTCCCATTTCCAACCCCCTCACTATGCACAATACCAGAACATAACAAGGGACAAGGCTAGTTTCAGGTGAATCAAGCACAGGACAGCTATATTATATTTCTAGTCCTCACCGCACAAGCAATACAACTCCCCAGTGTGCTGTTTGTCTAAATTCCTGAATGCCTAAAGGATTGGTGACCTTTAGCTCTGAAATTCAAACCAAAGATCAGCTCATAAACATCAAAACCCAAAAAGGATGCACTGTAAAAAATAAATAAAATTACAAGCATCAAAACATACCAGAGATTTAATGAGGTAAAGACAAATGTCTTCATTTAAGCCATGACAAAATCCTTTACCTTTGGTGATCAATGTTATAACATAGACTGCAATAAACTAAAACACTGGAATTATGTCCCTTTATTTAAAGCCTTTATAAAAATGACAAATATAAATGTTAACTCTTTGCAGGGTCATAAATAATATAGGTGTGAAGGGAAGCGGCACTTATGTCTGTATTGCACATTTAGGCGATACCTTCTGTGGAAAAAGTGATTAAAAGCAAGAGATTTAGTATGTTACATAAAAGTATTTATGGTTTGTTTAAACATTTCACATTTCCTCAGTAAACATGAGCTTAAGGGTTTTATAAAACATACACAACTAAGTAATAAATCAGTTTCTACATTGGAGAATAACTTTTATTATATGAATACTAAATGACCACTAAAGCCAGCACAAAATTTGTGAATCATGGATGTTATTTTTAGTGATATAAATACACAAAAAACAACAGTGTCCTTTTTATTACATGAAAATGCTTTTTTAAACAAACAAACTGGGCATGAGCAAAAACTTCTATAATGTGTTTACTGATTGATTGCAATAGAGGTGCCGAAATGTCCCCTTGTAAATATACAAAGGTGCTGGGATTTGTGAACATATGGAACGTGTGCCCAACGTGGTCCTCATAACAAATCTGCTGGAACCATACTGTGTGGTTTTATTGACTTAAATTGTACTCCTTAATACGTTATCTTTTTTATAAATCCATGCTATGGGGCCTATTCACTATGGCGCGAGCGGACATGATCCGATATAGCGGATCATGTCCGCTGCACATCAATAAATGCCGACAGCATACGCTGTCAGCATTTATCAT
This sequence comes from Bombina bombina, assembly GCF_027579735.1. NCBI lineage: Eukaryota > Metazoa > Chordata > Amphibia > Anura > Bombinatoridae > Bombina > Bombina bombina. The sequence goes on from NC_069499.1 coordinate 548,550,970, forward strand.
TGCACCAGCAGTTCTTGTGAACTGCTGGTGCATTGCTGCCCCCTGCAGATTCGCGGCAAATCAGCCACTAGCAGGGGGTGTCAATCAACCGGATCGTATTCGATCGGCTTGATTTCTGCCCGCGGCCTCAGAGCAGGTGTTCAGTTTATGGAGGTCTTTAGACCGCTGCTTCATAACTTCTGTTTCCGGTGAGCCTCAAGGCTCGCCAGAAACACAGGGCATCAAGCTCCATACGGAGCTTGATAAATATGCCCTATATATCAATAATTAAAGGAACAGATATTGCAAAACTTACATGATCTGATTTGTTAGCGCACGTACTTTTAGCTCTACCAGGTCTGCGACTACAAGCTTCTGACTGACTCAACAACCCATGCTGTATATCAATAATTAAAGGGACAGTCAACACTAAAATTGGTTTTGTTTAAAAAGATAGATAATGCCTTTACTACCCATTCCCCATCTTTGCACAACCAACACTGTTATACTATTATACTGTATAACTTTTAAACCTCTAAATTTCTGCTTGTTTCTAAGCGACTAAAGACAGCCTCTTATTCCATGTTTTTTTTATTTGCTTTTCACAACAGGACACTGCTAGTTCATGTGGGCCATATAGATAACATTGTGCTTACGCCCAGGAAGTTATTTAAGAGTCTGCACAACACAGCACTAATTGGTTAAAATGCAACACAATAGATAATAAATAAAAAGTCATTTGATCAGGGGGCTGTCAGAAGATGCTTAGATACAAGGTAATCACAGAGGAAAAATGTATCTATACTATAATTGCGTTTGTAATGTCCGTCGCCGTCTGCAATTGCGCACGCATCCTCAATGGAATGTTGGCAGCACGAGGACAAAAGAATTCACCAGGATGCAGCGAAGCGGCATCCAGGTGAATTCCAAAAAGGTGGATTCTTTCACCACCCTGCCATTTTCGGAATCCACAGGGATGCAGCGAAGGCAAACGAAGCATTATAAAAGCAACACCTAATCGCCCACATTAAAGTATTTAAAAAAAAACAAAAAACGCCCGCATCAAGTATTAAAAAAAACAACTAACCGCCTGCATCAAGTATTAAAAAAAAAAAAAACTAACCGCCTGCATCAAGTATTGAAAAAAAACATAAAAACGCCCGTATCAAGTATAAAAAAAACCCAAAAAAACTGCCCGCATCAAGTATTAAAAAAAAAAAAACACCGCCTGCACGAAATATAACAAAAAAAAATCCTACACGAAGTATTAACTCCTAAACAGCAAAATGCCTATATCGCAATAAACCTATTGATTTGAATAGCCAATAAAATTTCACTTGCTCTCATCCTATTGGCTAATTTGAATTGGAAGACTCAAATCAGCCAATAGGAATTCAAGGGACGCCATCTTTAATCGCATACCTTGAATTCGCTATTCAGTGTACGGCAGAGATCGTAAGAAGAGGATCCTCCACACTCCATGGCTCCGCGGTTGCAGGTCTTCAGTTCCAGAGTCGCCGGTCTTCAGCTCCGCTCCGTGCAGGATGTTCCTGGAAGAAGAAGAGGTTGCGCTTGGAAGAAGACTTCACCGCCTGGAACAGGACCTTCTCCGCCGGACTTCAGGAACCGTGAGTATCAACCTGGGGGTTAGACTTAGGATTTTTTAAGGTTTTTTTTGGGGGGATTGTTTTATTTAGATTAGGGATGGGCAGAAAAAGAGCTAAATGCCCTTTTAAGGGCAATGCCCAAACAAATGCCCTTTTCAGGGCAATGAATAGTTTAGATTTTTTAGTGTTAGGCTCTTTTATTTTGGGGGGTGGTGGGGGTTAATGTTAGGTGGGACTTTGTATATATTTTGTAAAAGAGCTGATTATCTTGGGGCAATGCCCTGCAAAAAGCCCTTTTAAGGGCTACTGATAGTTTATTATGAGAGTAGGGGGTGTTTTTATTTGGGGGGGGGGGTCTTTTTTATTTTAATAGGGATTAGGTTTAATTTTGGTAAATTTGGAAATTTGATTTTTTTATTTTCTGTAATGTTAGCTTTTTTATTTTTTTGTAAATTTTTTTTTTTGTAACTTTAGAATGTATTAGTTTAGGTAATTTGGGTTTATTTAATGGGGTGTTAGGTTAGGGTTGTTAGGTTAGGGGGTGTTAGCTCAGGGGTTGTTAGGTTGGGGGATGTTAGGTTAGTGTACTGTACTTTTTAAATAGTTATTTGCGTTGTGGGTTTTTGCGGTTTAAAGGCTTAATAAGTTAAATAGGTTTATTGCGATGTAGGGGTTTTGCGGTTTAGGGGTTAATGGGGTAAATAGGTTTATTGCGATGTAGGGGTTTTGTGGTTTAGGGGTTAATAAGTTTATTGTGATGTTGGGGTTTTGCGGTTTAGGGGTTAATAAGTTAAATAGGTTTATTGTGATGTAGGGGTTTTGCGGTTTAGGGGTTAATAGGGTAAATAGGTTTATTGCGATGTAGGGGTTTTGCGGTTTAGGGGTTAATAGGGTAAATAGGTTTATTGCGTTATAGGCATTTTGCGGTTTAGGGGTTAATAGGGTAAATAGGTTTATTGCGATGTAGGCATTTTGCGGTCTAGGCGTTAATAGGTTAAATAGGTTTATTGCGATGTGGGGGTTTTGCGGTTTAGGGGTTAATAGGGTAATTAGGTGTATTGCGATGTGGGTGGTTGATGGTTAAGTGGTTATTAATTTTAGTTTTAATTGCGATTTTTGGGGGAAGGCGGAAATATAGGTTAAGAAATGTTAGGTTTATAGTATTGCTACACCTGTAGCTTAAATATTAATATAAAAGCAGAGTTACAAAATACGTTGTTTCTACATCTGTAGTTTAAAAAATAATTAGACTGCCCTCTGGGCAGACTTATCGACTAGTATTAATATAACTGTGTTGGTTATGCAAAACTGGGGAATGGGTGATAAAGGGATTATCTATCTTTTTAAACAATACAACTCTGTTGTAGACTGTCCCTTTAAAGTGACATTGTAGTAGTAGTAGTCCAAAAATAATGTCATTTGTTAGAACATGTTGCTAGTGCTAAAATTAAACTGGGTTATCTGAGTACCACTGCTGATTAGATCATAGGCAGTTTCCTCTTGGACCAACAGTTCTTTGTGACTCCCAAGCACTACTGTGATTATGAGTTTAACTTGTTTGTTGGGGGTTATAGACATAGGGGCATATTTATCAAGCTCCGAATGGCCCATGTTTCTGGCGACCGCTGCTCCATAACCTGTCTGTCTCCTCAGAGCAGGTGGACAGACATCGCCGGAAATCAACCCGATCGAGTACGATCGGGTTGATTGACACCCCCCTGCTGGCGGCCAATTGGCCGTGGGTCTGCAGGGGGCGGCGTTGCACCAGCAGCTCTTGTGAGCTGCTGGTGCAATGCTGAATACGGCGAGCGTATTGCTCGCCGTATTCAGCGAGGTCTGTCGGACCTGATCCGCACCGTCGGATCAGGTCTGACAGACCTTGATAAATAGAGGCCATAGACTCACAGAGCCTGTAGTGATAACAAATTAGAGCATGTAAAATGTGCACTATAATCTCTATTTTTACACTACAGTGTATCTTTAAAAGGGACAGTAAAGACAGGGTTACATTTTCATCATTCAGATATAGAGCATGCAATTTTACGCAAATGAACTTGTGTTTATAACATTTTGCCAGTTCCCTGATTAGACCTGTTCCTTTCTTTTGCTTGAATTAGATTGGATTATTACCTCAGCAAGCATCATGAAGTATGTCTGGAGATAGTTGTTATTCATGTCACTCAGTGGTAAAAGCATGCGGTTTGGTGGAATTAAATATAAGGGGGTCACTGATTTTTGAGAGGGAAGATATTGGAGCTTTACAGAAGATAACTTTGATAAATATTATTCTCATATAAAATACTTTGTTTTAATCTTACAGTTATTTAAAATATCTGTTATTATAAAGCAAGGCATTAGAGTACATAGAGGCAGATCAGATTTCTAAAAAGGTTCACTACTCCTGGTAAAGGGTGAGATTACATTGTCTAAATGCATTAGAAAACATTAAATGAATGGGCTATGATGGGGCTGACAAATGGGTAGAAATGAGCATGAACTGGAAAAACCTATTCAACAAGTCTCAGAAAGACATCTAATTGGATTGGAATTTAGGCCATAGACAACAAAACACAAAAAATGTTACTAATGAGTCACAGCATGGATAACTCATTTAATTTATTGCAAATCAATGCAAACCTACTATTTTACCTTTTAGTCCAAAATTATTATTATGAATTTCTGTACAATGTTTTATTTATTTTCTTGTTATTGTGAGATATAACTCTGTATTAAAGGTCCAGTCAATACAGTAGATTTGCATAATCAGCAAATGCATTATAAAAAAAACAATGCAAAAGCACTTTCCAACTTCAAATGAGTAGTAGATTTTCTTCTGACAAATTTCAAAGCTATGTCTATTTCCACTCCCCCTATATCATGTGACAGCCATCAGCCAATCACAAACTCATATACTTATATTCTATGAATTCTTGCACATGCTCAGTAGGAGCTGTTGACTTAAAAAAGTGTAAATATAAAAAGACTGTGCACATTTTGTTAATGAAAGTAAATTGGAAAGTTGTTTAAAATTACATGCCCTATTTTAAACATGAAAGTTTTCTTTGGACTTGACTGTGCCTTTAAATATTTTGGCCTCAAGGCCAAGGTGTGTTAACACAGCCAGTAGAATACATTTCACTCCCAGTGGGTTATAGAAGAGATAAGGTAATACAATTATAATTTTCCATTGTTCTCTCCAAGTATTGGTGATTGGTTTAAGAACAAATATAAAGTAAAGAAGCAAGTACAGTATATGTATACAATGTGATAAACTAATGAGATCTGATTATACCTACAAGCTCAATCCATTTTATTAGGTTGTGACTTCAAAACACAAAATCAGCGATTACAAATACACAAATAAACCTTAAAAAAGCAAATCTCATAAATGTTATACTCTGCAGCTAGTAAAAGAAGTAATTGGAAAGAGAAAAACAATTTTACAGTATACTGCCCCTTTAACTATTTGAGATGCTGCTTAAATGTATGTGTTTGTTAAGGCTTCCAGGGAGTTACGTTGCTTTTTTAGTCAGTGCAAGAGTTGCTGCGCCTGCCATATGTGGCGAGATGAGAATGGAGTAGATTTTCTGAATTCTGAGCGCGTAAGTCCTTGCGCTGTATATTGGATACCAAATTGCGCACCAGTTCTATTTTAGTCTATGGGAGTAAAAAATGCGGGCGACTTGTGAAATATTTGCGTGTAACTTGTATGCTACGCAGTATATGTAATACCAAAATTGCGTGAAAACTGGCGGTGCCGGCTTTCGCGGGCGACGCCGCATATGTAATGGAGCCCTCTATCTGAATCCTAAAAGTTTAATTTTGACTTACACAAAAATGAGACTAGATGTATAGAGATTCATATTCCAGTTACAGACTGTAAAACAATATACACATGCCCCCTTCAAACTCTTTATGGTTGTAGAATGTTGACTTAAAACACTACACCATGATTCCTGAGTGTAATAAGTAAAAGACCCCCCTTGCAACCAAGGACATAAGATGAAGAAAATCTCATTCCAATGGCGTGCCAATTAACTTTCTGTTTATCACTTAAAGCTAACGTGAAAGTGACAATTCCCTAATACATTAGACACCAGTTTTAGAGTAATGAAAATGGATGGTCTTTGAAACAATACCTTACCATATAGACATAAGACCACCGTTAGAAAGTGTAGAATCTTCTCATTTAAAATGCCAAATGTGAAAATGGTAAATTCTTTTAAATATGTTCCAATAAATAATATTTTTTTATTTCATCAGCCCTTCTCTCTGATGCCTCTTGTTGTGAGTCTGTTCCCTTTTGCTTGATATTTGTTTATTCGGTCCTATTGGTCATTTTTACAGCCTGCACCCCTGTAACTGTGCTCCAATGGATTAGTCCAACCTCTGCTCTAACATCGTCATACAGCCTCTTTTTGGATCTGTAGTGCCGGACAGTGTGTTTGTAAATTCTTAGGCAATTATTTGCCAGGTTTACAGTAATAAAAGTGTAGAGTGGAGAATTTGTGTCTCTTTATTTGCCAAAATTACACCAATGGAACAGTTTATTTGAAAAAGTAAAGACTCCTCTTTAAAATGAAAGGTAGCATAACCATCTACATGTCACATGGTAAAATTAAATCCACAGCAAGTTTGTGGGCAAGGAGACTATTCCTCCCTTTTTCCAAAAATAAACCAACCCAAATTTAAGGCATATTATAAGTAGTTGCGCCTCTTCTTTCTAATGCTGGGTTATTGGATTATCTACATATCACATGGTTATTTAAAAGTAAATTTAATTAATACTCTAGATATTTGCTTCAGGGTTATAAACATGTAAATGTCTAATCAAATGGTTTATTCTTATTGATTTTATTATATCTTTCCAACTGAAAAATTAATTTAGATGTCCATAAGTAAAACAATCTAAATTTTAAATATATACCCAACATTTTTAGAATTGAAAAAAAAACCCCATGATTTAAGTTTTCTGAGCTGGCTTCTAGAGCAACCAATATACGGTAAATTGTCAGTACATATCATCATTTTAATCATGCAAAAAATTGTACTTGATATGGAAACTATAAAAATCCATTTAATCTACTTTAAAGGGGCATGAAACCCAAAAAAATTATTTCATGACTCAGATAGAGAATACAATTTTAAACAACTTTCCATTTTTACTTCTATTATTTAATTTGCTTCCTTCTCTTGTTATCCTTTGCTGAAAGATTTATCTAGGCAAGCTCAGGAGCAGCAAAGGTTCTTGCTGCTAATTGGAGGCTGCATATTCATACCAATTGTCATTGGCTCACCCCATGTGTTCAGTTAGACACAAGTAGTACATTGCTGCTCCTTCAATAAATGATACCAAGCGAGTAAATTAGAAAGCTGTTTAAAATTGTATTCTCTATCTGAATCATGAAAGAAAAATTTTGGGTTTCATGTCCCTTTAAGATATCTATGACAACTCCAAACCCATTACTATTAGCCAATCAAACAATAAGGTGTGGGAGAAAAACTGGGTAGAGAGCAAAACATTTATTTTTTTTGCAATAAGTGATAGAACATTACTGTTATACAGAACTGAAACACATTAACTCTCCCATCATGCTTCTGTCATATAGCTTTGTTTAGAAGGATATTATGTTCATTTTTTTGTCTGGTCTATTAAAGAGGGTATTTTAAAGGATAGCATAACCCCCAAAACCTTCTACAGGTACAAAATCCCCAAATCCAGAGTTCCAAAATCCAAACTTATTCTGAGATCCAAACTTATTATTTTAAAAACAAACAAACATAAAATCATCAAAAAGTACTATTTGTCCCTCACTGTAAGTCATACTCTTCTCTGCCTGTTTGTTTGGTTTGATTTTTGTGTTCTATAATGCAAATAATATTCTATTTATTTAAAACAACAAATATAACCTTTCTGAATACAGTACTGTACTATCTTTCTGAGGGTACTGTGCATACAAAAGTATTAAAAATGATATAAACTACCTTTAGGTTGCATGTATAAGCTGTATTATGATATGTAAATGATATATTATTGTTGGTTTCATTCCCTCTTAAAACTGTCCCATTTTAAAGCTGTATTACAAAATCCAAACTATTTCGAAATCCAAACCTTTTCAGTACAAAGCAGTTTGGATAAAGGGTTGTATTAGAAGTGGCAATTATTTCTTACCAGATGTCCAGGTCAGAGGAGTAATCTGTGGCCCCCAGAAGAACATCTGGTGGCCGGTACCAAAGTGTCACCACTTCTGAGGAATACGTCTGGCTGGGAATAGACTTGGATCGTGCAAGACCTAAGTAAAGAGAAAACCACAGTCTGTGATTGACTTGTATGGCCTTATGTTTTGCAGATGATATGATATATGGTGCATTTTAATCACTTTTATTGGTACCAAGTGGATGCAATTGGTGGCTTTGGGTAATGAATTTCTTTACCAATATTCAACGAAAGGTACTACCAAAACCGTTGAGATTTTTTATATTCCCTCTTGTTGTAAATCTTCCTTTGACTTTTGCACCCTGCACTTTGAGACATCATTAGCCTGTCTAGCGGTGCCTCTAGGTGGATCACTAATGATGTTCCATATAAAAAAATAAGCTAAATAGTAAAATGCAAAACTGCATTGTTTACCTTTGTGTGTAGGAGGCCCCGAGGCACTCCCATTAGGAGTTGTATTGTTATCTCACTGTTTAGCATTTTGCCTCTAGTGTGATTGAAGAATAAGCTTTACCTGAGGATAAGATTACTAACTGGGCCACTGATAGCTCACTCACTGTCATTATGTGATTGATTGTTTGCTAATAGTTGTGTAATGAATGTTAGGGAAAGAAAGAAGATAACTAGAGATATTTCTAAAAAGTCAATCAATAAAAGGTAAACAGACATGTGATGCATTAGAAGCAGCTGTTTCATTTAGAGACAACTAAAAAGATGACTTCCCTACATTGTTTTATAGAGTCTGCGAGTTTATACATGTCGATAAATAGGATCAATAGAATAAACTAGACTAGAAAATCAGTCTCTTTACTCTCAAATAATCCTATTAGTTAAAATAACAAGCTCTCTTTAAAGGGACAGTAAACACCAATTTTCATATAACTGCATGTAATAGACACTAATATAAAGAATAAGATGCACAGATACTGATATAAAAATCCAGTATAAAACCGTTTAAAAACTTACTTAGAAGCTGTCAGTTTAAAGGACCATTATGCACTAATAATTGTTAGCAATGAATCTAAACATTTACTGTTAATTAGTATATATGTCCCAGCGTAATGAAAATACATTATTACATTAGCAGTCATTTTTAAATTAACAGTTACAGTTTCAGCCAGCATTCAAAGCCATAATCCCCCGCCTTCAGAGAATGGCAGAGCTAACTAACAGTATGCTCACGCCTTCCCTGCAACTCTCGACCAATAAGGTCTGATATTTAAATGATCAGTTTATTCTTCCACGTTCTCATTACGCATTCGCAAGCCCTTAAGTGCACTGCTTTCCCCAGTGCACGGCATCTGCTTCGCGCATGAGCAATGAATGAAAGACTGACAGTAGTCCAGCAATTTCCCTTTGCATTTATTCTTCAGTCCTCAGTTTAGTTGAATATACAGAGCAGTGCATTCTTTAAGTTGAAGCAACAAGTTCTATGACCCATTTGATCGCAATGTATTAGCACACAACCATTGTGCAATAAACGGTTTATTTACCTTGGGACTGTCCCCCTATGGCACTATCATGACTAACAAATTACAGCAGGCAGGAAGATTACAGATGGTGGCATCATGATACACACAATAGATGGACCGTTTGCAGTTCAATAAGATTGGTAACAATTATCAGCCACAATCTTCATATCCCAAATGATACAATTTCTTTTGACAGCTCTAATATGAAGGAGCATTTTATTGCGCTCCTCACAATAGAGCTGACGTCACCACCAATGAACCGCTTGCACTGTTGATTAAGGTATCCTCTGCATATGAAAACACAAATAGTAGGTATACATCAGTATTCTCCTAAAACTTTGGGGCTTGGTAAGGAGTCTGAAAATCAGAGAAATGTTATTTAAAAATAAACAAAACTATACATTTAAAAAAAAAACAACAAACCTGTATGGGCTATATAAATGGATCATCTACAAAACATTTATGCAAAGAAAAATCTAGTGTATAATGTCCCTTTAAGCTCTCCAAGGTGTAGTGCCCTCCAGTGATCATGCATTGATTTTATAGATGAGGGAAATACACAGTATATTATATTAATATATTGATTCATAAATAAATAAATCCTGTCCTGCCAAGAGTGAGAAGTGTTTATACTGGATAGAGAAAATACAGTTTCCATATATATATATATATATATATATATGTGTGTGTGTGTGTGTGTGAAATCAAACTTTATGGGCTAGATTACGAGTGGAGTGGTATTTAACGCTCCTGCTTGAGCGCTAACTCTGCCCTATTGGCTCTCTCTCTCTCTCTCTATATATATATATATATATATATATATGTGTGTTTGTGTTAGCATGAGTGATAACTTTATGTGCACTGGTGTGTGTATGTGGTTCTGGGTGAATTAAATTCTGAATTAAGTTTGTTTAAATTAGACATAAATACAGAAGGAGTTAGATGTGTTTGCATAAATAAGAAGATTTAGCAGTAGATTTAGCAGGATACAGGTTTGTTTGTATAAAACAAGCATATATCCCCCTCTCAATATCTATCACTCTCTACACCCTAGCCTGCTTTTCCATCTCCTACCAATTCTAAATACAGAAAAAATATAGAGCTAGGGGTTTTCTTTACCGATAATAGTCAGTATATTTATTTTACAAAGGACTGGTGATTACAAGTTGCATTTCTGGATCTGCTGCTCTAGCCCAGGAAGAATAAATGAAAACAGAAGGAAGCAGGAAATGTGCAGGAAAGGTTAGAAGCAGCAGACTGGACAGGCTCAGATAAGGTCCAAATTCCATACAACCAGCTTTTAAAACTAGAACCAGAAATTCCACTTCCGTGTTAGGAATCTACAGGTTAATCTGTAAATCGTCAGTTGTGCAGTTTAAATAGGTATTTGGAGAGGCCACTGGTTCACATAGGGTTATTACCCTTGTCCTGTTTTAATTTATACATTTATCCTAACATCAGTGATTTTTTCAGGTATAAATCTTACATGCAACAGGGGAATTATGACAGTTTGGACTTTAAAATCTCTAGAACTGGAGCATAACCTCCTAATGCACAGATCCATTTGTTGTTGTTTTGTGACTCTGACATTCGGGCACTACAGCTAATTCCACAATGTTCCACTGTTTTACTGAGTTATGTACCTACTGGCTGGGATTTTCTTTGTTTGACAGTGATTAAATGTCTTTGTTTTTCCCTTTACTTACTTTAGATAGCCTTGGATCTGCTTTTACTTATCCTGGACTCTAGTTTCCTCTGCCATGCCCTTCTTGGCAAAATGAAATGCATCTTTTTCTGAAACCCCTTTTCTTTCACTATATCTTCAATGTTCTGGGCACTGAATTTATAGCTCATGGTTAATCTCATCTAGAGCTACAAACCAGTTCCTTCCATTTCCTGAGTAGTCTGTAAACTACTGATTTGAAAAAACTCAAATAAAAAAACTCTCTGGAGGCTGCTTGCCATACCTGAAGGCTTTTGTTTGTTTCTGTGGTTCCAAGTTAATAAACTTTGTTATCGTCTACCACAACAGGGATTCTCCACTTCCCTGTTCACAGTTTTGCTGTTATGATATATAATGCATCCACACACAAAGCAGGCAGAGAAAGTCTGGCACCAGCTTTCCAGATTGTGACAGAACATAATTTGGAGGGATTTTTTTCTTCCTCTTTTGGAAGAGCTGTAGCCATCTAAGCCTGAGAACCACCTTTCTGAAGAGCAGAGTAATCAACAGAACTGTCCTTGGAAGACTACAAGAAGTTGATTATCTGTTTGTATGAGGGGTATTGCACGTAGCCAGTTTAAGAGCAACACAGATGCAGGAAAGACAATACTGGCACTGAAAGGTTTATGAGCAGACAGTCATCATGACTGGAGTCAGCAAAGTGGGTGGAATAAAAAGTACTACTACATAATCCTACTTGTTATCTCTCATATTTTCCCAGTCCAAGCCAACCTATATTCTATGACAGGGGCTGGTGCACAAGCAGGCACCCTGTTGTCACCGTTTGCTGACAGGGATGTTGCACCTAATTCCTACCCAGTGCCAACTAGGTTGCTGCATGATCTTCTTTGAAGTAGTGCAAATTGTATGGGGGCAGTTGGAGAGACAGACAATATGCAGGGGTGACAATGCATCTCCCATGTGAGGAGCGAAGAAGCAGGGTCTACAAGGATGCCTGTCTGTTGCCGCAAGGATGCCTGTCTGTTGCACTGCTTAGAGGAGTACATAGAAAGCAGTGAAACAGAGCAGCAGACAGCGCCAAACTGACCCTGAAACCGTATACACAAAAACTGCCTCTTCATTAGAGTGTGCCTGACCTATAATAAATGTGTAGAATGTAGCTCCTTCTGAAGTCTGCAGTATGCACTTAAAGTTCTTGTGGAATTCAGAAAACCTAAAAGTTTTAGAGCTAAATTACAAAAAATGGGGGATAAACTTAAAATATTTTTAACAATGCACAATTGAACATTTTACATTATAATTGCAAGGTGTAACATGCCCATTGAATATTTAACAAATGTTCAAAGGTCATGACACTAGATTTAAGTAAAGATTGTTGAAATTTTATTTAATACAGTCAACTAATCTTATTTTGTCCGGAAATGATCTCTTTATAACATGAATTTACAAAAGTTACATTAAAGAGAAGCTGCAAGCCTGTTATGTTACACCGTTCTGTCTCCCTTTACATTAGGGGAGTGAGCACAGTTCAGTTTCATGACTATCTGGCTGCATCATGTTGTCTGTCTCTTTCCTCCCATTTCTAGTGGTGGTTCTAGAGGTTTGCTTAGACCTCGTCATTCATTATATTTGCCTCATTCAAAAGTACAGCTGACCTCTATTTGCAATCAATTGTACGTCTACTCAGGACACAGAGAGTTGTAAAAGAGAAAGAAGGTTAATTTATTTATTTATTGTTGAACTAAATACAGTAATGAATACTAGAATATGTGATTCAATATAGCAACATGCACCTTTGATATTTAATATTTAGCATTTGGACACCTGGCACGCACCCCTTCATTTTATGACCTAGAGCCATTCCTGTTCCACTCTCTCTCTTGGCCGATGATGAAAACTTGCCAGCATGGTGCAAAATCACACAAAATAATTCTTCCCTCCTGCCTCTAACTTCATATATCTATATAATTCAACACTCCATCTGTCTCTTCCTCACTCCTTGCACCCATCACTCTACTTATGCTTCTCTCTCCTCCTTTCTCTTCACCTACACACTGTCCTTTTCTCTCTTATGTTCCACTATATCATCTTTCACATCTCTCTGGCTCTCCCCCCTCTCCTCTACTTCATTCTCTCTCTATCCTCTTACTCTTTCTCTCCTTTCTGACCCTTATGGCACAAAACAGCTAATGTTTCATAGGCTTGTGCCATATAGATAGTTCTTCATACTGCTTATAACACAACAATTTGCACATCAAACTCTTCACTCTGCAATATCTGTGGCATAAAATCCCACAGCACAGCAGTATAGATGGCCTCTGTGCTACAGTGCACTGTAAACTGCAATGGGAAGTCTGTTGGCAATATATGCTCAGGTTCAGTGTAAAGCAGAGTATCCCTTGTGGATGCCTAACCTACTCCCAAAAGGTTTAAATAAGCACTAGGAAGCCTTAGAAGATTAAGGGCCAGATTACAAGTGGAGCGGTATTTATAGAAGTCAATAAAGCAAGAAAAGTAGGAAAAAATGAACAACCTACTGGAGCGTAAACACAATCGCATTTTCTCAAGTGCGCTAACCCAACATGAAAATATGAATATTTCACAGTCCAATGTTCACCACATAGAAGAATATTCTCTATTTATTCATAAAAATCTGCATATATAACAACAAGGGAGTTTGGTGGAACAGACATTAAACTACACTGTAACTTTAACAGAAACAAATGTCTACCCCATAAGACTGTATTTTAAAACCCATAGGAATACAGCAATATTCTTAAAATGTATTCAATAATAGAAAACTGCTGAAAAAAGTATATAATTGTGATCGAGACATTAGCAGAAATATATGCTTACTATATATTTTGTTTTGAGAATTTGGAGCTCTGATTTAATGCCTTCCTTACACCTTGTACATATTTTTTTTTCTTTTTATAAAGAAAATAATTAATTGTGTAGTTCATTTAACAAATCTAAGCAAGTCAGGAGGCTTGCTTTTCCCAAAAAAACCTCTGGATACACTGTTTTCAAAGCAGCAAAGGATTCTGGATAAGATATGCAAATGAGGTTCACAATGACTCGCTTTCTTTAAAGCTGTGTATACGTTGATGCTATGGCGTAGAGTCTGCATCAAAGCAGACTGAAGTAAAAAAGTGCATTGTGAATCTCATTTGCATATCTTACCCAGAATATTTTGCTGCATTGGAAACAGTGTATCCAGAGGTTTTCTGGGAAAAGCAAGCCTCCTGATTTGCTTAGATTTGGTAAATGAACTACACAATTAATTATTTTCTTTACATTTTGTGCATAGTGATGGACTTTAAACTCACTTTTTACCTCCCCATGATTTAAAAAGTTATTCTTTTTATATATGCTTTGTGTAATTTACTGGGAGTACATATAGCTACCCAATCTTGTTGTATTATATATATATATATATATATATATATATATATATATATATATATATATATATATATATATATATATATATATATATATATATATATATATATATATATTAGAATACCCACACAGTATACAATGGACAGCTGTACAGCTCCTTCTCACACCACTTCTACTAATATATATATATATATATATACAGGGAGTGCAGAATTATTAGGCAAGTTGTATTTTTGAGGATTAATTTTATTATTGAACAACAACCATGTTCTCAATGAACCCAAAAAACTCATTAATATCAAAGCTGAATATTTTTGGAAGTAGTTTTAAGTTTGTTTTTAGTTTTAGCTATTTTAGGGGGATATCTGCGTGTGCAGGTGACTATTACTGTGCATAATTATTAGGCAACTTAACAAAAAACAAATACATACCCATTTCAATTATTTATTTTTACCAGTGAAACCAATATAACATCTCAACATTCACAAATATACATTTCTGACATTCAAAAACAAAACAAAAACAAATCAGTGACCAATATAGCCACCTTTCTTTGCAAGGACACTCAAAAGCTTGCCATCCATGGATTCTGTCAGTGCTTTGATCTGTTCACCATCAACATTGCGTGCACACAGCCTCCCAGACACTGTTCAGAGAGGTGTACTGTTTTCCCTCCTTGTAAATCTCACATTTGATGATGGACCACAGGTTCTCAATGGGGTTCAGATCAGGTGAACAAGGAGGCCATGTCATTAGATTTTCTTCTTTTATACCCTTTCTTGCCAGCCACGCTGTGGAGTACTTGGACGCGTGTGATGGAGCATTGTCCTGCATGAAAATCATGTTTTTCTTGAAGGATGCAGACTTCTTCCTGTACCACTGCTTGAAGAAGGTGTCTTCCAGAAACTGGCAGTAGGACTGGGAGTTGAGCTTGACTCCATCCTCAACCCGAAAAGGCCCCACAAGCTCATCTTTGATGATACCAGCCCAAACCAGTACTCCACCTCCACCTTGCTGGCGTCTGAGTCGGACTGGAGCTCTCTGCCCTTTACCAATCCAGCCACGGGCCCATCCATCTGGCCCATCAAGACTCACTCTCATTTCATCAGTCCATAAAACCTTAGAAAAATCAGTCTTGAGATATTTCTTGGCCCAGTCTTGACGTTTCAGCTTGTGTGTCTTGTTCAGTGGTGGTCGTCTTTCAGCCTTTCTTACCTTGGCCATGTCTCTGAGTATTGCACACCTTGTGCTTTTGGGCACTCCAGTGATGTTGCAGCTCTGAAATATGGCCAAACTGGTGGCAAGTGGCATCTTGGCAGCTGCACGCTTGACTTTTCTCAGTTCATGGGCAGTTATTTGGCGCCTTGGTTTTTCCACACGCTTCTTGCGACCCTGTTGACTATTTTGAATGAAACGCTTGATTGTTCGATGATCACGCTTCAGAAGCTTTGCAATTTTAAGAGTGCTGCATCAATCTGCAAGATATCTCACTATTTTTGACTTTTCTGAGCCTGTCAAGTCCTTCTTTTGACCCATTTTGCCAAAGGAAAGGAAGTTGCCTAATAATTATGCACACCTGATATAGGGTGTTGATGTCATTAGACCACACCCCTTCTCATTACAGAGATGCACATCACCTAATATGCTTAATTGGTAGTAGGCTTTCGAGCCTATACAGCTTGGAGTAAGACAACATGCATAAAGAGGATGATGTGGTCAAAATACTAATTTGCCTAATAATTCTGCACTCCCTGTATAAATAAATATCTATTTATAAATACATAGAACATATTCTGCTATATGTAAATAGTGCATTAGAGCCCTTTGCAGTTAAGTAGATGAAAACATGTAAAAGCATATTTATGTGTAAATATGTATTTATACGTGTGTATATATGCTCTGAGGTTGCGCTATCATTAACTTCAGTTACGCTGAAGCGATTATGTTTATTTTCAACTTGTAATACGAGCGCTACTTCCGTAGGATGAAAACAGCCGCGATAAACCCAATATCGCTTGCGTGTAACTGTTAGCGCGCCACTTGTAATCTGCCCCGAATTGTTTTATTACTAACATCTGTGCACAAAAAGTGGTTGTATTTTTTTACAACAGGTAGCCAAACTCCTTCTACTACCTGCCTTTTCTGAAGGAGGTAATCCAATCTAGCCACATTAGCAAAAGTAATTTTATTGGCAAAACTATCAGTCTTTATCAGATACACAGTGCTGAGGCGAATTAGGGATATATACGTAGCCTTTACAGGTAAAATCGGCCAAAATAAATAATGAAAGTATATCACAAAGTTATTTAACTGTATAATTCAACATTTCATGTTACAATGTCAAACTCTTTTGTGTCCTTTTAGAACATTTTTTTGCACAGTAGTGGCAAGTTGACTATAAGGGGTCAATTTATCAAGTGCCAGGTGTACATGATTCGCTGTAGCGAATCACATCCGCCAGACATTGCTAAATACGCTGTCGGCATTAAACATTGCACAAGGATTTTTTGTGAAATGCTTGTGCAATGCTGCGCCCTGCACCTAAAAGGTGGCGGACAAGTAAAGGAGCAGCAGTCTTACGACCACTGCTTCTTAACTTACATTTCCGGCGAGACAGAAACTTTGGGCGCAGAAAGCAGCACCCACTGCTTGTTAAATCTACCCCTGCGTGTCAATCTATGGCCACTTATAAAACAAAATAAAAAATAGAATCACTGAAAAGAATAATAAAAATAAAGTAAAAACGCATAGATGCTTCTAGAGGTGTCAAACCCTCTCTGGCAGCCAAAGATTCCAGGATACTTGATTACTAGAGTATTGTCAGTGCACTTAAAGTTTGGCAGCCAATATTATTCTGACAATATGTGCTTTGGCCTCATATTCCTTCCAGAATAAAATATGAAATCATTTCCAGATACAAAGCACCTTATAAATCAGAGTGCTTATATTTCTGCTGTGATGACAAACTATAGTATGAGCTTCCTTTTTAAATATTCTTTCTAAATATAGTATATACATTATCTTTTTAAAGAAGCTTCTCAATTACACCTAGAATGTACACTGCTATCCTAAGAATAATAGTATTAAAGGGACATGAAACCCAAAAATTTTCTGTCATGATTTAGAAATGCATGCAATTTTAAACAACTTTCTAATATACTTCTATGATCTATTTTGCTCCATTCTCTTGATATCCTTTGCTGAAAAGCATATCTAAATGTGCTTAGTAGTTGCTGATTGGTGACTGCACATAGATGCCTCATGTGATTGGCTCACCCATGTGCATTGTTATTTCTTCAGAAAAGGATATGTAGCCACCAATCAGCAAGCACTACCCAGGTTCTGAACCAAAAATGGTCCGTCTCCTTTTCAAATAAAGATACTAAGAGAACAAATAAAATATAGGAGTACATTAGAAAGTTGCTTAAAATTGCATGCTCTATCTGAATCATGAAAGAAAAATGTGGGTTTCGTATCTCTTTAAATATGAATATTGCATAAATATGCTTTTACATGTTTTCATCTACTTGACTGCAAAGGGCTCCATTGCACTTATATATATGTCGATATATGTGTACTTATTTATTTTTGTGTATATATCTCTGTAAATGCATTTATACACATATAAATAAATAATTAATAAATAAATATTTATATATACATATATATATATATATATACACACACACGTTGATTGGAGTAGCCGTGTTAGTACAGAGATTTAGATATCAAAATAACTAACTATACATTTATAAGATGACAAGCTTTTGGAAGAAAAAGGAAGACATTCTTCCGAAAGCTTGTCATCTTATAAATGTATAGTCAGTCCAATAAAAAGTATCATTGCTCAATGCAATACTCTTGTTATTTTTATATATATATTGGTTGCATTTTTGTTCTAGCACCTGAAATGTCATATCTTTGAGCCTTTATAACTTTTTTGTGCAATATTTTTAAAAATAATTTGTATTAGATGGTGTTATTATGAGTGTAACTGTACTTTGTATTGTATTTTTGATGTGTTTTGTGACACTTTTTTGTTTTCACAACACAGTTAATCACAGCTCTGCGGTAGCGGTAATCATTCTAGCTCACTGGTTTTCAAACCTGTCCTCAAGCCTCCCCAACGGTCCAGGTTTTCAGGATTACCTTGGATGAGAGCAGGTAAAATAACCATGTTTACTAATCAGCTAATTAAGTTACCTGTGCTCCAGTTCAGATAACCTCAAAATGTGGCTGTGGCCTGAGGACAGGTTTGAAAACCATTGTAAATCGCGATTGCGCTCACACGTTCTCATTTACTTTCAGCTTGTAATACGAGCACAATTTAACTTGCATGCATACTAACATGAAAAACTGATGCCGCTCAAGCACAAACGATAGCGCTCCACTCGTAATCTGGCCCTTAGTGTTTTGGGAGAAATAATTTATAGTTTTTATGTTTTATATATATTTACAGTGTACAAACTTACACCTAGATTACAAGTTTGTGCGTTCGTCTTTTAACGCTGATAACAGCACCGCAGCCATTACGAGTCTTGTCGGTATAGCTGTACCGCAAGCATTTTAGCCTGTAACGCAACGTCAGTACCGCACTCGTAAAACTTACATTTTTTCATGGGATTCCCATAGCGTCGGTATTACGAGTT
Source organism: Bombina bombina (assembly GCF_027579735.1). Classification (NCBI taxonomy): domain Eukaryota; kingdom Metazoa; phylum Chordata; class Amphibia; order Anura; family Bombinatoridae; genus Bombina; species Bombina bombina. The sequence goes on from NC_069499.1 coordinate 548,569,983, forward strand.
TTGCGGTGAGGCTAAAAAGTGAGCATTATAGCCTAAAATCACAAGATCCATAACGCTTTTAAAGTCAGTAGTTATGAGTTTACGCTACAAAGCTATAACATAAAACTCATAACTAATGTGTTACAAAGTACACTAACACCCATAAACTACCTATTAACCCCTAAACCGAAGCCCTCCCACATCGCAAATACTATAATAAATGTATTAACTCCTAATCTGCCGCTCCCGATATCTCCGCCACTAATAAAATGTATTAACCTCTATTCCGACGCTCCCCGACATCGTTACCACTATACTAAAGTTATTAAGCCCTACACCGCCACCACTATAATAAACCTATTAACCCCTAAACCGAAAGCCCCCCACAACGAAATATAATAAATTAAACTATTAACCCTAAACCAAAAGCCCCCCACATCGCAATAAACTAATTTAAACTAGTAAGCCCTAACCCTAATGTAACCCTAACCCTAACGTAACCCTAACACCCCCTAACTTTAACATAATTAAAATAGAGCTAAATTAAACTTACAATTATTAACTAAATAATTCATATTTAAAACTAAATACAAACTTACCTGTGAAATAAAACCTAAGATAGCTACAATATAACAGTTACATTGTAGCTAGCTTAGGTTTTATTTTTATTTCACAGGTAAGTTTGTATTTATTTTAACTAGGTAGACTAGTTAGTAAATAGTTATTAACTATTTACTAACTACCTAGTTAAAATAAATACAAACTTACTTGTGAAATAAAACCTAAGCTACCTTACACTAAAACCTAAAATTACAAAAAATAAAACAATCTACCATTACAAAAAAACAAAAACAAAATTATCCAAAAAAATTAAAATTATTCCTATTCTAATACCCTTTTAAAAAAAAAAAAAACACCCTAAAATAAAAAAGCCTAATCTAAAATAAACTACCAAGGGCCCTTAAAAGGGCCTTTTGGGGGGCCCTTAAAAGGGTCTTTTGTAGGGCATTGCCCTAAATTAAACAGCACTTTTGCTACAAAAAACAAAAAAACCCCACCCCCTAAGCTACCAAGGGCCCTTAAAAGGGCCTTTTGGGGAGCCCTTAAAAGGGCCTTTTGTAGGGCATTGCTCTAAATTAAACAGCTCTTTTGCTACAAAAAAACCCCCAAAACACCCCCTAAAAAAACCTAATCTAGAATAAACTACCAATGGCCCTTAAAAGGGCTTTTTGTAGGGCATTGCCCTAAATAAATCAGCTCTGTTTATTAAATAAAAATACAAATACCCACTAATATTACAAACCCCCACCCCCAAACCCCCAAAATAAAAAAAATATCTAAAAAAAACCTAAGCTACCCATTACCCTGAAATGGGCATTTGGATGGGCATTGTCCTTAAAAGGGCATTTAGCTCTTTTACTGCCCAAACCCTAATCTAAAAATAAAACCCACCCAAAAAACCCTTAAAAAAAACTAGGATTTAAGCAGCTCTAATTCTATTGGCTGATTCATCATCCAATATAATTAGAGCTGCTTAAATCCTATTGGCTGATTTGAACAGCCAATAGGATATTAGCAGCTCTAATTCCTATTGGTCGATTTAAATTTTTCAGCCAATAGGAATGCAAGGGGCGCCATCTTGGATCGCATACCTTGCATTGAAGATTCAGTGTACGGCGGCGACTGTATTAAGAGGATGCTCTGGGCCGGATGTCTTCAGGAAGGACCCGCTCCACACCACCGGGATCAAGACAGAAGATGCCGCCTGGATGAAGATTGAAGAGGCCGTCTGGATGAAGACTTCACCTCCTGGATGAAGATTGAAGAGGCCGCATGGATGAAGACTTCTCGCCGTTTGGATGAGGACTTCGCTGCCGGGATGAAGATTAAAGAGGCCGCCTGGATGAAGACTTCTCGCAGCCTGGATGAGGACTTCTCCACTGGGATGAAGATCGTTCAAGCAGGACTTCAAAAACTGTAAGTGGATTGACTTGGGGTTAGTGTTAGGGTTTTTTAAAGTTTTTTTTTGTGGGTTTTATTTTTAGATTAGGGTTTGGGCAGTAAAAAAGCTAAATGCCCTTTTAAGGGCAATGTCCATCCAAATGCCCTTTTCAGGGTAATGGGTAGCTTAGGTTTTTTTAGAAAGTTTTTTTTATTTTTTGGGTTTAGGGGGGTGGGTATTTGTTTTTTTATTTCATAAACAGAGCTGATTTCTTTAGGGCAATGCCCTACAAAAGGCCCTTTTAAGGGCCATTTGTAGTTTATTCTAGATTAGGTTTTTTATTTTGGGGTGTTTTTTAATGGGTATTAGAATAGGAATACTTTTTATTATTTTTGATCATTTGTTTGTTATTTTGGGTAATGCATTTTTTAGAGGGTGTTTGTTTTTCTTTTGTAGTAAAAGAGCTGTTTAACTTAGGGCAATGCCCTACAAAAGGCAATTTTAAGGGCCCCCCAAAAGGCCCTTTTAAGGGCCCTTGGTAGTTTTGGGGGGTGGAGGTTTGTATACTGTTAGGTTGGTTTTTTTTTGTAGCAAAAGAGCTGTTTTAATTAGGGCAATGCCCTAGAAAAGGCCCTTTTATGGCCCCCAAAAGGCCCTTTTAAGGGCCCTTGGTAGTTTATTTTAGATTAGTCTTTTTTTATTTTGGGGTGTTTTTTTTTTTTTTTAAAGGGTATTATAATAGGAATAATTTTTATTTTTTTGGATAATTTCGTGTTTTTTTATTTTTTGTAATGGTAGTTTTATTTATTTTTTGTAATTTTAGGTTCTAGTGTATGGTAGCTTAGGTTTTATTTGACAGGTAATTTTGTATTTTTTTTAACTAGGTAGTTATTAAATAGTTAATAACTATTTACTAACTAGTGTACCTAGTTAAAATAAATACAAAATTATCTGTGAAATAAAAATAAAACCTAAGCTAGCTACAATATAACTATTAGTTATATTGTAGCTAGCTTAGGTTTTATTTTATAGGTAAGTATGTATTTAGTTTTAAATTATTAGGTATTATTTAGTTAATAATTGTAAATTTAATTAAGCTATATTTTAATTATGTTAAAGTTAGGGTTACGTTAGGGTTAGGTTTAGGGGTTAATATAGTTTAATTTAGGTTGTTACGATGTGGGGGGCTGGCGGTTTAGGGGTTAATAGGTTTATTTAGTTAATAATTGCAAGTTTAATTTAGCTCTATTTTAATTATGTTAAAGTTAGGGGGTGTTAGGGTTACGTTAGGGTTACATTAGGGTTAGGGGTTAATAGTTTAATTTAGGTTGTTGCGATGTGGGGGGCTGGTGGTTTAGGGGTTAATAGGTTTATTTAGTGGTAGTGATGTGGGAGGCCAAAGGTTTAGGGGTTAATAGCTTTATTTAGTTTCGGCGATGTCAGGGAGCGGCAGAATATGGGTTAATAGATTTATTATAGTGTGGGCGAATTTGGGGTGCGGCAGAATAGGGGTTAATAACTGTAGTATAGTGGCTGCAATATCGGGAGCGGCAGATTAGGGGTTAATAACTGTAGGCAGGCATTGGCGATATCGGGGGCAGCAGATTAGGGGTGTTTAGACTCAGGGTTTATGTTAGGGTGTTTAAACTGTATTTTCTTTTTCCCCAAAGACATCAATGGTCTGCGTTACGGAGCTTTTGTTTCCGCGATCGTAGGTGTTAGACTTTTTTTTTTGGCAGCTCTCCCCATTGATGTCTATGGGGAAAGCGTGCACGAGCATGTCAAACACAGCACTTGTTTTAGGTCCGGTATGGCACTTAAAATAATCATGTAATGGCAGCGCTATAGGGAATTAAATAACACAACATTTGTTGCGTTCGTTAATTTCCCTAGAGCGCTCAAAACTCGTAGTCTAGCTGTATTATAGCTAAAAGTTTTAGATTTGATCACAGTATTTTTAAGATTTTATATTGATATCATGCAATTCAGAGCTTTAAATATAATTATAACAAAAATAATAATAATAATAATATATTATTAATATCAAATTTGAAAGGGCCCATATCTTATGCTTTATATATGTAAGAATATTGATTTTACACAGCATTTTTCTTCAGTACTGTTTACACAATTTCCCAATGCTTTGCCAGTGTGTGAGCTGCAATGGTATAAAAGGGTTAACTCAGTATTGGATTTACCAAAGTCAGCAAGTTTTAGTTCCCCCAGGTAACTGATGAGCAGATTCTGTGGCTTTAAGTCACGGTGCAGGATGTGCTGGTGATGGATATAGGCCAGACCTCTCAGCAGCTGGAACATGAAGAGCTGGGAAGGAGAGATAAGAAGTCTTAGATCAAAAAAGTTACTCTCTGGGCTCACCCCCTTTACACAAGACACATTTTATGCATCACTGGAATTCTGCTTAGGTTTAGACAGCATACCAAGAACTCCACACAATAGTCAAACCATTTTAATCATTTTTCCACTAGGGGGACCTGGAACCCTGCATGCAAATATATTGCAGATAAAGAAATAAAAAGTAAATAGTTTATGTTTAAAATATTCTTCTACTTTTAAAAATAACCAATACAAAAATACTCTTACATTTCTGGATTTTTTAAACCTGATAATGGTCTGCTGTGTTTTAAATATTCATAATTTACACAGCAGATGATTCCATGGCTCATGTCAGTCTGACAGGGGCTATCAGTAAGTTTAGCACATAGGAGGCAGTAACATTATGCTCATGAAAGGGTGTAATCAAAGACTGTTATCATGAGCTACGGTGGCCTATGTGCATATATTAACATGCAATAAAACCAGATTCATAGTTAAAACTCATAAGTACTGTGGTGTATATGGCCCCTAACCATAGCTGTATGAGGGGTCATCATACCGTTTTGATGTAAGTCTGAGGATATTGATTAACTATATCAGTTCTGATTGGTCAGTATAAAAGCTGGACTATATAAGGGAAGAGTGAAAATAAAATCTTCTCTGAGGAATAAAGGTCTTTAAGACCCTCCAACCACCTGCATATCTCCCAACATTTCCTGGGGATTTTCTAGGACAGGGAGGACTTGAGGGTGGTGGCAATGGGAGGGGCAGGGCTGTGGTTATGTCATGGGTGGAACTGAGCCATGTCCTGGGCAGGCAGGGGCTTTCCTGAGCAGAGCCGAACAGTTCTTAAAACCTGAACATTTTCCTTAGGCATCGAAGCTGCAGGAAGGATAGAGGAGATACCTGCAAATGCTGCTTGTGCTAATGCAAACACAACTAACCAGAATCATTTAGTGAACAAGGAAGTCCACAGCCTTGTATTACTGTTCCACTAAAGCCTCATGTTTACCGGCCTAGAAAACAGTAATCACCAAAGTGCCACTAGCCTGGACCAAAAAGGGACATAACATCAAAAACATTAGTCCAGTTCAACTTGAAATGTAAGACTTTATTGTACTACCTGTGTTCATAAAATGCTTCTAGTAAAAGCCCAGAGTGTCTTTTATCACATCAGCAATCAAGCATATTATGTAAATAAAGGCCACTGCCAGCTTTCTGAGAAGGCTTGACATAAAAACTATAAAACTACAACTGAAATAGTGACAGCCATTTACATTTATATATTTATTGTTTGTTTTAAAGAGCCATATTACACAATGAATAAGCAGCATAAAAATGTGTAAAATGTATATTTGAGTATGAATTTATTAAGCAAACATGCACAACATTACATTAAAGGGACAGTGAAGTCAAAATTAAACCTTCATGATTCAGATAGCGCATGCAATGTTAAAGGATTACTTTCTGTTATAATTTTTAAGCTAAACAACTAACATATTAAAGTTAATAAACATTAATTAAAACCTACTGACCTATATTTTCTCCAAAACGAAGTTTCATAACGTTCTAAAAGTTATATCTTTTATTCGCCGATGAGGTCACATTATCCTGCCCACTATTTTCAGCACTGAGTGTTCAAAATACTTAAACCAATAACTTTGTGTTTAAAGCGCCATTTTGAAACCTAGGTATTGTAAACGGATTGGTACAGAGCAAAGGATACCCACGGAGTGGGTTTGGAAAACAATTAAATTTGCAGACAAGATTTCTGATATACGGTAGAGATATGTTAATGAAATGCTATTGATAAAAAGCGTATTTGGGGTAGTTAGTTAGTAACAGGCATAGAAAATATTTACTTACAGTGGCCCTTTAACTTTCCATTTTACTTCTATTATCAAATTTGCTCTGTATCCTTTGTTGAAGAGCAAAGCTATGTAGGCTAATAGGAGCTTAGGAGCGTTTACCTGTCTTTAGCATTCTGTTGCTGCAGTTTTTACACAGCATTCTATGTATAACATTTTTATAAACATTGCTGCCAGATGGCCAAAAGCACCTGAAAAGATACCAAGATAAATAAGCAAAAATGATATTAGAAGTAAATTGGAAAGTTGTTTAAAATGTCATGCGCTATCCATCTATTTTAGTTTAATTTTGACTTTTTCTGTCCCTTTAAATGGACGCAATTTTGTTAATCTGAAGTATTGCAAACCTCCATGCTACTAAAACCTAGAGTTTTGCTTACCTTGACATTATAGGTCAGTAGTCCCCCAGGATGCTGGGACATGTATTGTGCTAGATCTGTGTGCTGTAAAGAGGAGATTTAGAAATGAAAGAAGGTTAGCGGTAAATCATTTCTTGTCTTTTATTCAGCCCCATAGAAAACACAGGACATTAGTTCTACAGAATGTGGTGCCATTAACTAAGAAATAAATGCCATTAATCATTAAATACAGAGGTACTACTGAGTTTGTAATAACAGTGACTATTTCAATCAAAGGTATGTAAACAGCTCCCCCTAGAGGAATCTCAAGAGAATGAAATGTGGTAGATAGAACTGAATTAAACATTACCTAAAACTTTCTAATGTATGGTAAGACGTGGATGTGTGTGGTAAAGCTCCATTAATTAATGAATCTGTTGAGCCTTTGAGGTGCAGGCTCACTCGTGACTGCAAGTTATAGGGACAGTAACTGCTGTAAAAGAAAGAATCCCTCCCCGCACTAAACTTGCCAATGAACATCACTTTCCTCTATGCCACACAAGTAAGTGAAATCTTCAGTCTGCCTATTTGGTCATACTTTTTTTCTTTCTTAATTATTCACTGGAATCATGGGTAGTGTGCACTACTGCTCTCCAGCAGAAGAGGCTGCATGCCTGCCCTTTTAAGTGATACTTGAGTGGCATGGATCAACGTTGCATTCATGGTAAGCATAGTGTAGGTGGTGTTCATTATTATGTTTACTGTCGCTTTAAGAAGCAGCAGACTAATTCGTCCTGGGTGACTGAAAAGCCCTGCTAGTGATTTTTCTTGTGCATAATAAATGCAGGTGGCAGATGTCCCCTTGTTAGCCCTGTATGCAGGGACACAGGTTCTCAATCTAGTAAATTTGTCCACTGCTAACTTAATACACGATGGAGGCCATAGTGTGAACAGTAACTTCTTCAGTCACATTCAGTATTCACTAAGATCCCTGCACGGTAAGACTCTATGAGGTTCTGTGAGAACCTGATCTAGTTTTGCACCTCATCTTCTGACAGATATAGAGAACTTTATGTCTTAACAATATTTGACAATATATAAACACTGATACTGGTAAATACATAGGGGTTGGTCACAAGCTTGCTCTTGTTTTTGACAGATAAAAGTTTCTGAACTTTGTCTGATATTTTCAGTCTGTTTTTCCCATGATCACAATCTCAAAATAGTTCTGTCCTTAATACCCCTAAAGCTCAAAATTGTTAAGTTCTGAAAACAACACAAAATTTTGTAATAAAAAAAACTAAGGCCTAGATTACAAGTGGAGCACTATTAATAGCTCTGGATGCGCTATCAATATTGCTGGACCTAACTAGGAATAGCACATAATCTGGTATTACAAGTCCGTGGTAACACTGAATAACTGGTAAATGGCCAGATTACGAGTGGAGCACAAAATTTTGCTTTGGCGAGTGCAATATTTGCACTCCACACTTAATAACAGTGCACGCAATTGAGCGCTGGTATTTTAAGTGGCCCCCAATGTGAACGCGACTTCGTGTTCGCATTACTAGGAAGTTATATGCTCAATAGAGCGGGCTTCCATAGCCTTGTTCACATGACAAGAGACACGGCACAGAACCTAGCGCAGTGAAGGGGGTAAGTCTATATGTGTATAAATACATATTAACACATATATATACAGGTGCCCCTCGGTTTACAACGGTTCAATTTACACCGTTTCAGAATAACAACCTTTTTTTCCAGTCATGTGACTGCTATTGAAAAGCATTGAGAAGCAGTACATTGCTTAAAAACATAATTTATGCTTACCTGATAAATTCCTTTCTTCTGTAGTGTGATCAGTCCACGGGTCATCATTACTTCTGGGATATTACTCCTCCCCAACAGGAAGTGCAAGAGGATTCACCCAGCAGAGCTGCATATAGCTCCTCCCCTCTACGTCACTCCCAGTCATTCGACCAAGGACCAACGAGAAAGGAAAAGCCAAGGGTGAAGTGGTGACTGGAGTATAAATTAAAAAATATTTACCTGCCTTAAAAACAGGGCGGGCCGTGGACTGATCACACTACAGAAGAAAGGAATTTATCAGGTAAGCATAAATTATGTTTTCTTCTGTTAAGTGTGATCAGTCCACGGGTCATCATTACTTCTGGGATACCAATACCAAAGCAAAAGTACACGGATGACGGGAGGGATAGGCAGGCTCTTTATACAGAAGGAACCACTGCCTGAAGAACCTTTCTCCCAAAAATAGCCTCCGATGAAGCAAAAGTGTCAAATTTGTAAAATTTGGAAAAAGTATGAAGCGAAGACCAAGTTGCAGCCTTGCAAATCTGTTCAACAGAGGCCTCATTCTTGAAGGCCCAAGTGGAAGCCACAGCTCTAGTAGAATGAGCTGTAATTCTTTCAGGAGGCTGCTGTCCAGCAGTCTCATAAGCTAAACGAATTATGCTACGAAGCCAAAAAGAAAGAGAGGTAGCGGAAGCTTTTTGACCTCTCCTCTGCCCAGAGTAAATGACAAACAGAGAAGACGTTTGTCGAAATTCCTTAGTTGCCTGTAAGTAAAATTTTAGAGCACGGACTACATCCAGGTTGTGCAGTAGACGTTCCTTCTTTGAAGAAGGATTTGGGCATAAAGAAGGAACAACAATCTCTTGATTGATATTCCTGTTAGTAACTACCTTAGGTAAGAACCCAGGTTTAGTACGCAGGACTACCTTATCCGAATGAAAAATCAAATAAGGAGAATCACAATGTAAGGCTGATAATTCAGAGACTCTTCGAGCCGAGGAAATAGCCATTAAAAATAGAACTTTCCAAGATAACAACTTTATATCAATGGAATGAAGGGGTTCAAACGGAACGCCCTGTAAAACATTAAGAACAAGGTTTAAACTCCATGGTGGAGCAACAGTTTTAAACACAGGCTTAATTCTGGCCAAAGCCTGACAAAAAGCCTGGACGTCAGGAACTTCTGACAGACGTTTGTGTAACAGAATGGACAGAGCTGAGATCTGTCCCTTTAATGAACTAGCAGATAAACCCTTTTCTAAACCTTCTTGTAGAAAAGACAATATCCTAGGAATCCTAACCTTACTCCAAGAGTAACCTTTGGATTCACACCAATATAGGTATTTACGCCATATCTTATGGTAAATCTTTCTGGTAACAGGTTTCCTAGCCTGTATTAAGGTATCAATAACTGACTCAGAAAATCCACGTCTTGATAAAATCAAGCGTTCAATTTCCAAGCAGTCAGCTTCAGAGAAGTTAGATTTTGATGTTTGAAGGGACCCTGTATCAGAAAGTCCTGTTTCAGAGGTAGAGACCAAGGTGGACAGGATGACATGTCCACCAGGTCTGCATACCAAGTCCTGCGTGGCCACGCAGGTGCTATTAGAATCACTGATGCTCTCTCTTGTTTGATTCTGGCAATCAATCGAGGAAGCAACGGGAAGGGTGGAAACACGTAAGCCATCCTGAAGTCCCAAGGTGCTGTCAGAGCATCTATCAAGACTGCTCCTGGATCCCTGGATCTGGACCCGTAACGAGGAAGCTTGGCATTCTGTCGAGACGCCATGAGATCTATCTCTGGTTTGCCCCAACGTCGAAGTATTTGGGCAAAGACCTCCGGATGAAGTTCCCACTCCCCCGGATGAAAAGTCTGACGACTTAAGAAATCCGCCTCCCAGTTCTCCACTCCCGGGATGTGGATTGCTGACAGGTGGCAAGAGTGAGACTCTGCCCAGCAAATTATCTTTGATACTTCCATCATAGCTAGGGAGCTTCTTGTCCCTCCCTGATGGTTGATGTAAGCTACAGTCGTGATGTTGTCCGACTGAAACCTGATGAACCCCCGAGTTGTCAACTGGGGCCAAGCCAGGAGGGCATTGAGAACTGCTCTCAATTCCAGAATGTTTATTGGCAGGAGACTCTCCTCCTGACTCCATTGTCCCTGAGCCTTCAGAGAATTCCAGACGTCACCCCAACCTAGAAGGCTGGCGTCTGTTGTTACAATTGTCCAGTCTGGTCTGCTGAATGGCATCCCCCTGGACAGATGTGGCCGAGAAAGCCACCATAGAAGAGAATTTCTGGTCTCTTGATCCAGATTCAGAGAAGGGGATAAGTCTGAGTAATCCCCATTCCACTGACTTAGCATGCACAGTTGCAGTGGTCTGAGGTGTAAGCGTGTAAAGGGTACTATGTCCATTGCCGCTACCATTAAGCCGATTACCTCCATGCATTGAGCCACTGACGGGTGTTGAATGGAATGAAGGGTGCGGCAAGCACTTTGAAGTCTTGTTAGCCTGTCCTCTGTCAGGTAAATCTTCATTTCTACAGAATCTATAAGAGTCCCCAGGAAGGGAACTCTTGTGAGTGGAACGAGTGAACTTTTCTTTTCGTTCACCTTCCATCCATGTGACCTTAGAAATGCCAGCACTAACTCTGTATGAGACTTGGCAGTTTGAAAGCTTGAAGCTTGTATCAGAATGTCGTCTAGGTATGGAGCTACCGAGATTCCCCGCGGTCTTAGTACCGCCAGAAGAGCACCCAGAACCTTTGTGAAGATTCTTGGAGCTGTAGCCAATCCGAATGGAAGAGCCACAAACTGGTAATGCCTGTCTAGGAAGGCAAACCTTAGGTACCGATAATGATCTTTGTGAATCGGTATGTGAAGGTAAGCATCTTTTAAATCTACAGTGGTCATGTATTGACCCTCTTGGATCATAGGTAAAATTGTCCGAATAGTCTCCATCTTGAACGATGGAACTCTTAGGAATTTGTTTAGGATCTTTAAGTCCAGGATTGGTCTGAAAGTTCCCTCTTTTTTGGGAACCACAAACAGATTTGAGTAAAACCCCTGTCCCTGTTCCGATCGTGGAACTGGATGGATTACTCCCATTAACAAGAGCTCTTGTACGCAGCGTAGAAACGCCTCTTTCTTTGTCTGGATTGTTGACAATCTTGACAGATGAAATCTCTCTCTTGGAGGAGAGTATTTGAAGTCCAGAAGGTATCCCTGAGATATTATCTCTAGCGCCCAGGGATCCTGAACATCTCTTGCCCAAGCCTGGGCGAAGAGAGAAAGTCTGCCCCCCACTAGATCCGATCCCGGATCGGGGGCCCTCAATTCATGCTGTTTTAGGGGCAGCAGCAGGTTTCCTAGTCTGCTTGCCCTTGTTCCAGGACTGGTTAGGTTTCCAGCCTTGTCTGTAGCGAGCAACAGCTCCTTCCTGTTTTGGTGCAGAGGAAGTTGATGCTGCTCCTGCTTTGAAAATACGAAAGGAATGAAAATTAGACTGTCTAGTCTTGGCTTTGTCCTGAGGCAGGGCATGGCCTTTACCTCCTGTAATGTCAGCGATAATCTCTTTCAACCCGGGCCCGAATAAGGTCTGCCCTTTGAAAGGTATATTAAGCAATTTAGACTTAGAAGTAACATCAGCTGACCAGGATTTTAGCCACAGCGCCCTGCGTGCCTGAATGGCGAATCCTGAATTCTTCGCCGTAAGTTTAGTAAGATGTACTACGGCCTCCGAAATGAATGAATTAGCTAGTTTAAGGACTCTAAGCCTGTCCGTAATGTCGTCCAGAGTAGCTGAACCAATGTTCTCTTCCAGAGACTCAATCCAGAATGCCGCTGCAGCCGTGATCGGCGCAATGCATGCAAGGGGTTGCAATATAAAACCTTGTTGAACAAACATTTTCTTGGCGTCTATTGGAAACATTTTTCTAAATATCGGAGGGGGTGAGAACGGCACACCGGGTCTATCCCACTCCTTAGTAACAATTTCAGTAAGTCTCTTAGGTATAGGAAAAACCTCAGTACTCGTCGGTACCGCAAAATATTTATCCAACCTACACATTTTCTCTGGTATTGCAACTGTGTTACAATCATTCAGAGCCGCTAACACCTCCCCTAGTAATACACGGAGGTTTTCCAGTTTAAATTTAAAATTTGAAATATCTGAATCCAGTCTGTTTGGATCAGAACCGTCACCCACAGAATGAAGTTCTCCGTCCTCATGTTCTGCCACCTGTGACGCAGTGTCTGACATGGCCCTAATATTATCAGCGCACTCTGTTCTCACCCCAGAGTGATCACGCTTACCTCTTAGTTCTGGTAATTTAGCCAAAACCTCAGTCATAACAGTAGCCATATCCTGTAATGTGATTTGTAATGGCCGCCCAGATGTACTCGGCGCTACAATATCACGCACCTCCCTCTGAGCGGGAGATGTAGGTACTGACACGTGAGGCGAGTTAGTCGGCATAACTCTCCCCTCGTTGTTTGGTGAAATTTGTTCAATTTGTACAGATTGACTTTTATTTAAAGTAGCATCAATACAGTTAGTACATAAATTTCTATTGGGCTCCACTTTGGCATTGCAACAAATGACACAGGTATCATCCTCTGAATCAGACATGTTTAACACACTAGCAAATAAACTTGCAACTTGGAAATACAATTCAATTAGAATAATATTAAAATGTACTGTGCCTTTAATAAGCACAGAAGATATATGACAGTTGAAAATTAATAAATTGAAACAGTTATAGCCTCAATCCTTGTAAACAACACAATTTTAGCAAAGGTTTAATCCCATTAGCAAAGATAACAAATTCTGAAAGCAGGAAACAAATTACAGAATAAACGTTTTTTATCTCAGTCAAACTATAATTCTCACAGCTCTGCTGAGAGAAATTACCTCCCTCAAAATAAGTTTTGAAGACCCCTGAGCTCTGTAGAGATGAACCGGATCATGCAGGGAATACAATGAGTTGCTGACTGAAATATTTGATGCATAGAAAAAGCGCCAAAAAACGGCCCCTCCCCCTCACACACAGCAGTGAGGGAGAACAGAAACTGTCAGAAAAACAGATTAAGCAACTGCCAAGTGGAAAAATAGTGCCCAAACATTTATTCACACAGTACCTCAGCAAATGAAAACGATTTTACATTCCAGCAAAAACGTTAAACATAATCTCTAGTTATTAAACAGCTTTATGTATTTCTTACAGTGTAATTCTAGTGAAGTACCATTCCCCAGAATACTGAAGTGTAAAGTATACATACATGACATTATATCGGTATGGCAGGATTTTCTCATCAATTCCATTGTCAGAAAATAAAAACTGCTACATACCTCTATGCAGATTCATCTGCCCGCTGTCCCCTGATCTGAAGTTTACCTCACTCCTCAGATGGCCGAGAACAGCAATATGATCTTAACTACTCCGGCTAAAATCATAGCAAAACTCTGGTAGATTCTTCTTCAAACTCTGCCAGAGAGGTAATAACACACTCCGGTGCTATTTTAAAATAACAAACTTTTGATTGAAGATATAAAACTAAGTATAATCACCATAGTCCTCTCACACATCCTATCTAGTCGTTGGGTGCAAGAGAATGACTGGGAGTGACGTGGAGGGGAGGAGCTATATGCAGCTCTGCTGGGTGAATCCTCTTGCACTTCCTGTTGGGGAGGAGTAATATCCCAGAAGTAATGATGACCCGTGGACTGATCACACTTAACAGAAGAAATAGCCAGTAGGTGGAGCTGTCCGCTTGTGTTGCAGAAAAGCCAAGCAAGCTGAGTTTAACCAGACCTGAGCTATCAAACGGATTTCAAAGGAACAAGAACTTCCTGTCTATAAATCAGTCCAGATTGGAATGCATAGAAAGAACTGTTTGCAGAAAATGCAAGTGAAGTCTGTGTTGTGTGATTATTTTATTAGGTTTATAATGCTGTTTAGTCAATGTTTTTGTTTATTTAACTTAGTTTAATTATATATTCTGTGTTGTGTGATTATTTTATTAGGTTTATAATGCTGTTTAGCATTTAAAGTCTTCATTTCAAAGCTTTAAAAACAGAATTTATGTTTACCTGATAAATTACTTTCTCCAACGGTGTGTCCGGTCCACGGCGTCATCCTTACTTGTGGGATATTCTCTTCCCCAACAGGAAATGGCAAAGAGCCCAGCAAAGCTGGTCACATGATCCCTCCTAGGCTCCGCCTTCCCCAGTCATTCGACCGACGTAAAGGAGGAATATTTGCATAGGAGAAATCATATGATACCGTGGTGACTGTAGTTAGAGAAATTAAATCATCAGACCTGATTAAAAAACCAGGGCGGGCCGTGGACCGGACACACCGTTGGAGAAAGTAATTTATCAGGTAAACATAAATTCTGTTTTCTCCAACATAGGTGTGTCCGGTCCACGGCGTCATCCTTACTTGTGGGAACCAATACCAAAGTTTTAGGACACGGATGATGGGAGGGAGCAAATCAGGTCACCTAGATGGAAGGCACCACGGCTTGCAAAACCTTTCTCCCAAAAATAGCCTCAGAAGAAGCAAAAGTATCAAATTTGTAAAATTTGGTAAAAGTGTGCAGTGAAGACCAAGTCGCTGCCTTACATATCTGATCAACAGAAGCCTCGTTATTGAAGGCCCATGTGGAAGCCACAGCCCTAGTGGAATGAGCTGTGATTCTTTCAGGAGGCTGCCGTCCGGCAGTCTCATAAGCCAATCTGATGATGCTTTTAAGCCAAAAAGAGAGAGAGGTAGAAGTTGCTTTTTGACCTCTCCTTTTACCAGAATAAACAACAAACAAGGAAGATGTTTGTCTGAAATCCTTTGTAGCCTCTAAATAGAATTTTAGAGCACGAACTACATCCAAATTGTGCAACAAACGTTCCTTCTTTGAAACTGGATTCGGACACAAAGAAGGCACAACTATCTCCTGGTTAATATTTTTATTAGAAACAACTTTCGGAAGAAAACCAGGTTTAGTACGCAAAACCACCTTATCTGCATGGAACACCAGATAAGGAGGAGAACACTGCAGAGCAGATAACTCTGAAACTCTTCTAGCAGAAGAAATTGCAACCAAAAATAAAACTTTCCAAGATAATAACTTAATATCTACGGAATGTAAGGGTTCAAACGGAACCCCTTGAAGAACTGAAAGAACTAAATTGAGACTCCAAGGAGGAGTCAAAGGTTTGTAAACAGGCTTGATTCTAACCAGAGCCTGAACAAAAGCCTGAACATCTGGCACAGCCGCCAGCTTCTTGTGAAGTAAAACAGATAAAGCAGAAATCTGTCCCTTCAAAGAACTTGCAGATAATCCTTTCTCCAAACCCTCTTGTAGAAAGGATAGAATCTTAGGAATTTTTACCCTGTTCCATGGGAATCCTTTCGATTCGCACCAACAGATATATTTCTTCCATACTTTATGGTAAATTTTCCTAGTTACAGGCTTTCTAGCCTGAATAAGAGTATCAATGACAGAATCTGAGAACCCACGCTTTGATAAAATCAAGCGTTCAATCTCCAAGCAGTCAGTTGGAGTGATGCCAGATTCGGATGTTCGAACGGACCTTGAACAAGAAGGTCCCATCTCAAAGGTAGCTTCCATGGTGGAGCCGATGACATATTCACCAGGTCTGCATACCAAGTTCTGCGTGGCCACGCAGGAGCTATCAAGATCACCGAAGCCCTCTCTTGATTGATCCTGGCTACCAGCCTGGGAATGAGAGGAAACGGTGGGAACACATAAGCTAGGTTGAAGGTCCAGGGCGCTACTAGTGCATCTACTAGAGTCGCCTTGGGATCCCTGGATCTGGACCCGTAGCAAGGAACCTTGAAGTTCTGACGAGACGCCATCAGATCCATGTCTGGAATGCCCCATAATTGAGTTATTTGGGCAAAGATTTCCGGATGGAGTTCCCACTCCCCCGGATGAAATGTCTGACGACTCAGAAAATCCGCTTCCCAATTTTCCACTCCTGGGATGTGGATTGCAGACAAGTGGCAGGAGTGAAGCTCCGCCCATTGAATTACTTTGGTCACTTCTTCCATCGCCAGGGAACTCCTTGTTCCCCCCTGATGGTTGATATATGCAACAGTCGTCATGTTGTCTGATTGAAACCTTATGAATTTGGCCTTTGCTAGTTGAGGCCAAGCCTTGAGAGCATTGAATATCGCTCTCAGTTCCAGAATGTTTATCGGGAGAAGAGATTCTTCCCGAGACCATAGACCCTGAGCCTTCAGGTGTTTCCAGACCGCGCCCCAGCCCACCAGGCTGGCGTCGGTCGTTACAATGACCCACTCTGGTCTTCTGAAGCTCATCCCTTGGGACAGGTTGTCCAGGGTCAGCCACCAACGGAGTGAATCTCTGGTCCTCTGATCTACTTGGATCGTCGGGGACAAATCTGTATAATCCCCATTCCACTGTCTGAGCATGCACAGTTGTAATGGTCTTAGATGAATTCGCGCAAAAGGAACTATGTCCATTGCCGCAACCATCAAACCTATTACTTCCATGCACTGCGCTATGGAAGGAAGAAGAACAGAATGAAGTACTTGACAAGAGCTTAGAAGTTTTGATTTTCTGGCTTCTGTCAGAAAAATCTTCATTTCCAAGGAGTCTATTATTGTTCCCAAGAAGGGAACTCTTGTTGACGGGAATAGAGAACTTTTTTCTACGTTCACTTTCCACCCGTGAGATCTGAGAAAGGCTAAGACAATGTCCGTATGAGCCTTTGCTTGTGGTAGAGACGACTCTTGAATCAGTATGTCGTCCAAGTAGGGTACTACTGCAATGCCCCTTGGCCTTAGCACCGCTAGAAGGGACCCTAGTACCTTTGTGAAAATTCTTGGAGCAGTGGCTAGTCCGAATGGAAGTGCCACAAACTGGTAATGCTTGTCCAGAAAGGCGAATCTTAGGAACCGATGATGTTCCTTGTGGATAGGAATATGTAGATACGCATCCTTTAAATCCACCGTGGTCATGAATTGACCTTCCTGGATGGTAGGAAGAATTGTCCGAATGGTTTCCATCTTGAACGATGGGACCTTGAGAAATTTGTTTAGGATCTTGAGATCCAAAATTGGCCTGAATGTTCCCTCTTTTTTGGGAACTATGAACAGATTGGAGTAAAACCCCATCCCTTGTTCTCCTAATGGAACAGGATGAATCACTCCCATTTTTAACAGGTCTTCTACACAATGTAAGAATGCCTGTCTTTTTATTTGGTCTGAAGACAATTGAGACCTGTGGAACCTTCCCCTTGGGGGTAGTTCCTTGAATTCCAGGAGATAACCTTGAGAAACTATTTCTAGCGCCCAAGGATCCTGAACATCTCTTGCCCAAGCCTGAGCGAAGAGAGAGAGTCTGCCCCCCACCAGATCCGGTCCCGGATCGGGGGCCAGCATCTCATGCTGTCTTGGTAGCGGTAGCGGGCTTCTTGGCCTGCTTACCTTTGTTCCAGCCTTGCATCGGTCTCCAGGCTGGCTTGGTTTGAGAAGAATTACCCTCTTGCTTAGAGGATGTAGAATTCGAGGCTGGTCCGTTTCTGCGAAAGGGACGAAAATTTGTTTTATTTTTAGCCTTAAAAGACCTATCCTGAGGAAGGGCGTGGCCCTTTCCCCCAGTGATGTCTGAAATAATCTCTTTCAAGTCAGGGCCAAACAGCGTTTTCCCCTTGAAAGGGATGTTAAGCAATCTGTTCTTGGAGGACACATCCGCTGACCAAGACTTCAGCCAAAGCGCTCTGCGCGCCACAATAGCAAAACCTGAATTTTTCGCCGCTAATCTAGCTAATTGCAAAGTGGCGTCTAAGGTAAAAGAGTTAGCCAACTTAAGTGCTTGAACTCTGTCCATAACCTCCTCATAAGAGGATGCTTGATTGAGCGACTTTTCTAGTTCCTCGAACCAGAAACACGCTGCTGTAGTGACAGGAACAATGCATGAAATTGGTTGTAGAAGGTAACCTTGCTGAACAAACATCTTTTTAAGCAAACCCTCTAATTTTTTATCCATAGGATCTTTGAAAGCACAACTATCTTCTATAGGGATAGTGGTGCGTTTGTTTAGAGTAGAAACCGCCCCCTCGACCTTGGGGACTGTCTGCCATAAGTCCTTCCTGGGGTCGACCATAGGAAATAATTTCTTAAATATAGGGGGAGGGACAAAAGGTATGCCGGGCCTTTCCCATTCTTTATTTACAATGTCCGCCACCCGCTTGGGTATAGGAAAAGCTTCGGGGGGCACCGGGACCTCTAGGAACCTGTCCATCTTACATAATTTCTCTGGAATGACCAAATTGTCACAATCATCCAGAGTAGATAACACCTCCTTAAGCAGAGCGCGGAGATGTTCCAATTTAAATTTAAATGTAATAACGTCAGGTTCAGCTTGTTGAGAAATTTTTCCTGAATCTGAAATTTCTCCCTCAGACAAAACCTCCCTAGCCCCTTCAGACTGGTGTAAGGGCATGTCAGAACCATTATCATCAGCGTCCTCATGCTCTTCAGTATCTAAAACAGAGCAGTCGCGCTTTCGCTGATAAGTGGGCATTTTGGCTAAAATGTTTTTAATAGAATTATCCATTACAGCCGTTAATTGTTGCATAGTAAGGAGGATTGGCGCACTAGATTCACTAGGGACCTCCTGAGTGGGCAAGACTGGTGTAGACATAGAAGGAGATGATGCAGTACCATGCTTACTCCCCTCACTTAAGGAATCATTTTGGGCAACATTATTATCAGTGGCATCATTGTCCCTACTTTGTTTGTCACATTCATCACATATATTTAAATGGAGAGGAACCTTGGCTTCCGAACATACAGAACATCGTCTATCTGATAGTTCAGACATGTTAATAGGCATAAACTTGATAACAAAGCACAAAAAACGTTTTAAAATAAAACCGTTACTGTCTCTTTAAATTTTAAACTGAACACACTTTTTTACTGAATATACGCAAAAGTATGAAGGAAATGTTCAAAATTCACCAAAATTTCACCACAGTGTCATAAAGCCTTAAAAGTATTGCACACCAAATTTGCAAGCTTTAACTCTTAAAATAACGGAACCGGAGCCGTTTTTACATTTAACCCCTATACAGTCCCTGGTATCTGCTTTGCTGAGACCCAACCAAGCCCAGAGGGGAATACGATACCAAATGACGCCTTCAATAAGCTTTTTCAGTGGATCTGAGCTCCTCACACATGCATCTGCATGCCTTGCTTCTCAAAAACAACTGCGCATTAGTGGCGCGAAAATGAGGCTCTGCCTATGACTAGAAAAGGCCCCCAGTGAAAAAGGTGTCCAATACAGTGCCTGCCGTTTTTTTAATAAAATTCCCAAGATTAAAATAACTCTCCAAAGTTATAAACCATTAAATATGCTTATAAAGTAATCGTTTTGGCCCAGAAAAATGTCTACCAGTCTTTAAAGCCCTTGTGAAGCCCTTTTATTCTTATATTGAAAATTAAGAAAATGGCTTACCGGATCCCATAGGGAAAATGACAGCTTCCAGCATTACCAAGTCTTGTTAGAAATGTGTCATACCTCAAGCAGCCAAAGTCTGCTCACTGTTTCCCCCAACTGAAGTTAATTCCTCTCAACAGTCCTGTGTGGAAACAGCCATCGATTTTAGTAACGGTTGCTAAAATCATTTTCCTCTTACAAACAGAAATCTTCATCTCTTTTCTGTTTCAGAGTAAATAGTACATACCAGCACTATTTTAAAATAACAAACTCTTGATAGAAGAATAAAAACTACATTTAAACACCAAAAAACTCTGAGCCATCTCCGTGGAGATGTTGCCTGTGCAACGGCAAAGAGAATGACTGGGGAAGGCGGAGCCTAGGAGGGATCATGTGACCAGCTTTGCTGGGCTCTTTGCCATTTCCTGTTGGGGAAGAGAATATCCCACAAGTAAGGATGACGCCGTGGACCGGACACACCTATGTTGGAGAAAATAATTTATTAGGTGTTACTTATGGCAATTTTGAGAGGGGCCTGGAACCTAACTCACTCCCTTCCATTGATTTACATTATAAACTGGGTTTCAATTTACAACGGTTTCGATTTACAACCATTCCTTCTGGAACCTAACCCCGGTGTAAACTGAGGGCTACCTGTATATATATATATATATATATATATATATATATATATATATATATATATATATATATATATATATATATATATATATATATATATATATATATACACACACACACACACATATATTTACAGGAAACACACAGATCCCATAGACCGCAATGTAAAGGAATTTTTCAGTTCAGTTTTGTTTCTAACACCCAACACCCGTCACATTTAACCCCATAAAACTGCTTCATACTGTTTTTTTTTTTTAAATTATTTAGACAGAACCTCACACTAAAGTTTGGGGCCAATTGGGGCACTTTTTAAAAATTAACCAGAGGTCTGAATTCTAGTTAATTTTCTGAGCGCTAAGCTCGCGGTAGCAATAACCAGCCACCTGTAATGACTGGTTATTTATCACGTGCCCGTAAACAGACGAATTTGCCCGTTTGCGGGCACACAATAAATTAGTGCTCCACTTGTAATCTAACTCAAAATTGGTAGAAAAATACTGGGCATTTAAATGTCCGGTTTTAAAGAAGATCACTGCTTTTTATATGCTTCTCTGCAGAGCATCCATGTCCCTTTTACCACCGGCAAAGGGACAGTCTAGTCAAAATTAAACTTTCATGATTCAGATAGGACACGCAATTTTGAACCACTTTCCAATTTACTTTTATCATCAATTTGCTTTGTTCCTTTGGTGGTATTTCTGAAAAGCTAAACCTAGGTAGGCTAAAACTGATTTCTAAACCGCTGCCTCTTAGCTCAGAGCATTTTGAAAGTTTTTCACAGTTAGACAGTACTAGTTCAGGTGTGTCATATAGATAACATTGTGCTCACTCTCGTGGAGTTATTTAGGAGTCTGTACTGATTGGCTACACTGCATGTCTGTCAAAAGCACTTAGATAAGGTTGCAGTCTGCAGAGGCTTAGATGCAAGGTAATCACAGAGGTAAAACATATATTAATATAACTGTGCTGGTTATGCAAAACCGGGGAATGGGTAATAAAGGGATTATCTATCTTTTTAAATAATAAAAAATTCTGATGTAGACTGTCCCTTTTTAACAGTGTGTTTTCTAGGTGTACGGTCGCTATGTAATAAGTTGCGGATGTAATAAGCTGCGGATGTAATAAGCTGCGGATGTTACTGATCTTAATTAAAGATTTCTCCACGGCATCTGTGTATTGTTTTACTGAAACTTGGCTGAATGATTCTATCTCTAACGCTTCAGTGGAGTTACCTGGCTTTACTCTGTTTAGAGATGACTGTAACCTTGTTCTCAATCAGAAAAAGAAAGGAGGAGGCTTATGTTTCTATATCAATTAAAAATGGTGCAACAATATTTCTATCTTAAAAGGACAGTCAACACCAGAATTTGTGTTGTTTTAAAAGATAGATAATCCCTTAATTACCTATTCCCCAGTTTTGCATAACCAACACAGTTATAATTATACATGTTTTACCTCTGTAATTACCTTGTATCTAAGCCTCAGCAGACTGCCCCCTTATTTTAGTTCTTTTGACAGTCTTGCATTTTAGCCAATCAGAGCTGTCTCCATGGTAAATTCACGTGCATGAGCAATGTTATCTATATGAAATACGTGAACTAATGCCCTCTAGTGGTGAAAAACCATCAAAATTAATTTAGATTAGAGGCGGCCTTCAAGGTCTAAGAAATTAACATATGAAACTCCTAGGTTTAGCTTTCAACTAAGTATGCCAAGAGAAGCAACATTAGTGATAAAAGTAAATTGGAAAGTTGTTTAAAATTACATGCCCTATTTGAAACATGAAAGTTTTTTTTGGACTTGACTGTCCCTTTAATGACTTAAAGCTCTCCGAGATTTAGAATGAGTTTTCTTCTACAATCCTGGTTTCAGTTTACATTCCCCTATCTGCCAAGGTTTGTTTAGCACAAAAATATCTAGCTGATCAGATCTTAGAAGTAGTAAGGAAATACCCAAATACTGCTATCATCATTGTGGGTGATTTTAATCACTCTAATCCACTGGTATTCAAACCTGTCCTCAGGCCTCCCTAGCAGATCAGATTTTGAGGATATAGGATCTAGAGCACAGGTGAAGGAATCAGCTGATCAGTAAACATAGTTATTTTACCTGCTCTCACTCAAGGTAATCCTGAAAATCTGGCCTGTTAAGGAGGCCAGAAGACAGGTTTTAAAACCAGTGGACTAATCTGTGTACAGAACTTCCTACATATAAACAACAAATTAAATGTTCTTCTTGCGATGGAAAGATTTTGGATCACTGCTACTGTGTAATTACAAATGCATATCAGGCTGTTTCTCATGCGCCTCTTGGCAATTCTGATCATTCACTTATTCATCCTGTCGCTTTGTTTAAGCAAAGTTAAAATCTATCAAATCTGAAGTAAAATCAGTGCATTTATGGTCAGAGGATAATATTGAGAAATTAAAGGATTGCTTTGAATCCACAGAGTGGAGTATTTTTGTTAATAGCAATGAAAATGTAGATAATTATGCTGTTACAGTCACCTCTTACATCAGCTTTTGTGAAGGAGTATGTATTGCAACAACGTCTGTACGTAAATTCCATAATAATAAACCTTGGTTCACTCTAGAGCTATGGAAGCTACGCTCTGTTAAAGAGGAAGATTATAGGAATGGCGATGAAGAAGCATTTTAAAAAGCTAAATATTCGTTCAAAAAATCAGCTAAGGCTGCTAAAAAAACAATATAAAGGTAAACTTAACCCCTTAACGACCGAGGACGTGCCAGGCACATCCTACAACAAACAGTCGTTAACGTCTGGGGTTTCAAGCGCTGGAAGCAATTGTGATCGTTTCCAGCGGCTTTCAGGGTATTGCAGCGATGCCTCGATGTTGAGTGCAATACGCTATACTAAGCAACTCTCTGCATCGGCCAGTGATGGTGCCGATCGTTGGTGGAGTGGGAGGGATAGCAGGGAGGTGGCTGGGTGGCCCATCACTGAAGGAGGTGGGAGGAGGGCGGGAGGGGTGTGAGAAGGGCGGGATTGCTTAAACTATTTAAAAGATGTAGTAAGTGGGAAGGAGGGAGAGGGGAATATTAGTTAGTAAAATGGTCTGGGAGGGGGGTAGGGTGGTAGGGGAATGAGGGGGGCAGCTACACTACGGAAAAAAATGTTTTTTATATATATAAAAAAAAATAAAAGCCAAAAAATGTAGCAAAATGGCTACTGTCAGACAGCTGCCAGTACCTAACATGGCGGCTAATAGGTAGAGGGGGGAGGGCTAGAGAGCTGTTTGGGGGGGATCAGGGAGGTAAGGGGGGATACTACCCTGCAGAAAATATATTTAAAAAAAACAAAAAAACTTTTATTTTTTTTACTGGCAGACTTTCTGCCAGTACTTAAGATGGGCGTGACCTTTGTGGGGTAGGGCAGGGTAGAGAGCTGTTTCAGAGGGTCAGGGAGGGATCAGGGGGTGGGATGTGTCAGGTGGGAGGCTGAGCTCTACACTAAAGCTAAAATAAACCCTACAAGCTACCTAATTAACCCCTTCACTGCTGGGCATAATATAAGTGTGGTGCGTAGTGGCATTTAGCGGCCTTCTAATTACCAAAAAGCAATGCCAAAGCCATATATGTCTGCTTTTTCTGAACAAAGGGGATCCCAGAGAAGCATTTACAACCATTTGTGCCATGATTGTACAAGGGGTTTGTAAATAATTTCAGTGAGAAACCTAAAGTTTGTGAAAAAGTTAATGATTGTTTTTAATTGATTGCATTTGGCGGTAAAATTGTGGCATGAAATATACCAAAATGGGCCTAGATCAATACTTTTGGTTATCTACTAAAAAGAAATATATACATGTGAAGGGTTTTCCATGGATTCCTGACAGATATCAGTGTTATAATATAACTATCGCTAATTTTGGAAAAAAAAGGTTTGGAAATAGCAAAGTGCTACTTGTACTTATTGCTATAACTTGCAAAAAAAAAGCAAAGAACATGTAAACATTGGGTATTTCTAAACTCAGGACAAAAGTTAGAAACTATTTAGCATGGGTGTTTTTTGGTGGTTGTAGATGTGTAACAGATTTTGGGGGTCAAATGTTTCAATTTTTCATCATATTTTATAATTTTTTATAGTAAATTATATGATATGATGAAAATAATGGTATCTTTAGAAAGTCCATTTAATGGCAAGAAAAACTGTATATAATATGTGTGGGTACAGTAAATGAGTAAGAGGAAAATTACAGAAAAACACAAACACAGCAGAAATGTAAAAATAGCCCTGGTCCTTAACGGTAAGAAAATTTAAAAATGGTCTGGTCACTAAGAGGTCAAACAACTATTTGCTGCCAATGACAGTACTATGGTCTGGAAAGGTCACCAACCTATTACAATATATAAACCAAAATCTTCAGCTATTATAATGGATGCTTTATTACCTAACCAATGAAACAACTTCTACTCTAAATATGACAAGCAGAGGCCTTCTGTAATTATCTCTAATTTAATATCTGAAGTGAGTCAATGGCATCTACTTATCAAGCCGACAACCGCAAATACGCTGGAATTCCGCAGTGTATTTGTGGCGATTCTGATTCCCCTTAGTTATCAAACCCTACAGACCGGCAAAAGTAGAATTTTGTGACGTAACATACAATCCGCCGGGCAAAGTCAGACACAAATCGATGCTTACGTCATTACAGATGTTCTGAATGCAAATTCGGCACTATCTGACTACTTTTGCTAGTTAACAAATTTCTACCAGGTACACTCGGCACTATTCCGGCCCATCGTACCTGGTTTTCAATCCGCCGCCCTGGAGGCGGCGGATACCATAGGAATCAATGGGAGTCTGAAAGCAGCGAAAGCTCATGTTCGCTGCTGCCCGATATCCCATTGACTCCTATGGTAATGTTTACACCTAACACCCTAACAAGTACCCCGAGTCTAAATACCCCTAAACTGCCGCCCCCTACACCGCAGCCACCTACATTATATTTATTAACCCCTATTCTGCCCCCCTGACACCGCCGCCACCTACATTATACTTATTAACCCCTAATCTGCCGCCCGACACCTACATTATATTTATTAACCCCTATTTTGCCGCCCCGCCACCGCCGCCACCTACATTATACTTATTAACCCCTAATCTGCCACCCCCTACACCGCCGGCACTATATTAAATTTATTAACCCCTAAACCTAAGTCTAACCCTAACCCTAACACCCCTTAACTTAAGTATAATTTAAATAAATCTAAATAAAGCCTACTATCGTTACCTAAATAATTCCTATTTAAAACTAAATACTTACCTATAAAATAAACCCTAAGCTTGCTACAATATAACTAATAGTTACATTGTATCTATCTTAGGATTTATTTTTATTCTACAGGCAAGTTTGTATTTATTTTAACTAGATAGAATAGTTATTTAACTAGTTATTAACTATTTAATAACTACCTAGCTAAAATAAATACAAATATAACTGTAAAATAAAACCTAACCTATGGTACACTAACACCTAACACTACACTAAATTACAGAAATACAATTAAATACAATTATCTAAAGTACAAAAAACCCCCCCACTAAATTACAGAAAATAATAAACAAATTACAAGATTTTTAAACTAATTACACCTACTCTAATCCCCCCCCAAAATAAGATAGAAGATGCCGTCTGGATGAAGACTTCTGCCCGTCTGGAGGACCACTTCTGCCGGATTCGTTGAGGACTTCTCCCGGTAAGGTGATCTTCAAGGGGTTAGTGTTAGTTTTTTTTAGTTGAAATAATTTTTATTGTCATGGATCACATCAAATACAACATAATAAAACAGTGTGCTGGGTTACAATGTCCTAGTATTCTTAAAACAATTAAAGTTTTCAGCACCCTGTTTATATCATTTTCATCAATTTTTCTCCCCCCTTCCCTAACTCCCTCTCCACCCCCTCCCCCCTCTTATCCCATTTCCCTAAACCTAAACTTCATAACTGTATACAAAGAAAAACCTTTAACTTTAAACTTTTCCCGTCGAGCAGTGACAATGTTGTAGATTTCTTTAGAACGCTATATCTATATTTAAGAAAGTTCCTATTCTCTCCAATTTAATTGCCCTAAAAAAGCCTTATTGGTTACTAAGTGTTGATCTGTATGTACCTACATATTTCTGTTTATTTAAAATCCAGTGTATCCACATGTTTTGGAATCTCTCAGATGTCCCCTGTATCCATGCAGCTGATTCTAGCATATTATAAACATCTTCAATTTTGATCATTACCTCACCCCATTCTGGAGCCCCCACTTTCCATTTTCTAGCTATACATATTCTGGTTGCTGTACATATAATATTAACCCATCTATTAGTAATTGAGTTCATTGACTCCTGGGGGATATGTAGTAAGGCCTGTGAGGCTGATAATGTAAAGGAGTCGTCTAGAATCACCTTAAATAGTTGAGAAAGCTTGTCCCATGTAGGTTGTATCTTTGGACACTCCCACCACATGTGAAAATAGGTCCCTATCCCATTACATCCCCGATAACATAATCTACTACCCTGTGTGGTGTAATGTGAGGATTTCAGTGGTGTAAGGTACCATCTATATGAGGTTTTTATTGAGTTTTCGATAAGGTCTGCCCCTATTAAGCTTCTCCTCATTGAGGAGAAAATCTGGCTCCAATCTTCTCTATCATAGGTTATAGCTAAATCTTGTTCCCATTTGTCATAAATTACCAATTTTGCTGAACTATTTGCTTCTTGAATGGCTAAGTATAAGCGTGTAATCATTTTTTTATTTCTACCGGGTGTCATTATCATTTGTTCCAGAGCAGTTTTTGGGCAGGCTGGGATGCTGCCTAGTCTATATGTATTTATAGCATGGGAAATTTGGAGATATAAAAACCAGTGCAATGTATTTGGGTGTATTTTATCTCTTAATTGTGTAAATGTCAACAACTTCCCATTGTCTAGGAAATCAGCTACCCTATAGAGGCCTTTATTTCCCCACTTATCTATTTGTTTTTGAAATTCTTTTGGGAGTAGTGTACTTAGAGGTATTATAATAGTGTGTGGCGAGAGTAATTTCATTGTATGTGTTAGTGACCTCCACATAAGCTTAGAATCTTCTGTAGTTTTTAGTTTAATTATCCTCTGGTCTTTTGGATCTGAGGGTTTCCATAATATATCTCCCGGAGTGCTTAGTCTTCCAATATCTGCTTCAATACCTGGCCATGTCATCCCCTGGCAATCTTTACATAAAAGAGCATTTTGTGCCAGTCTGGCAGCATGATAATAATCTCTAAGATTAGGGACTCCTACACCTCCCAATAGCTTGTGTTGTTTTAAAATATGAGCAGCTATTCTAGCTGTTTTATGTCCTCTTATAAATTTAATAATTTCAGATTGTAGTTCTTCAAGCTCTTTTATTGGGATTTTAATAGGTAAAGCTCTAAATAGATATAACAGTCTTGGTAGGACATTCATTTTAATGGCCGATAATCTGCCATACCAAGAAAAGTTCCCTTTCTTCCATTTCAATATATCTCTTCTTATAGTTTTGTAAATTGGGATGTAGTTTGCTTTATACAATGTTTCTATGGTGTCTGTGATTTGTATGCCTAGATATTTTAGGGAATGATTAACCCATTTAAAATCAAAGTTCGCTTCTATCAACTTTTGTGTGTGTGTTGGTAATGATAGAGGGAGTGCTTCGCATTTATCCGAATTTATTTTGAAACCCGAAACATTGGAAAAATCTTCTAATAATTGGTACAACCTAGGGAGGGAAAGCATTGGTTTTGTAATTGTAAGCAAGATATCGTCTGCAAATAGAGTTAGTGTTTGTTCCCCTTTATTTAATTTAACCCCATGGATATCCTTAGAGTTGCGAATACAAGACGCCAAAGGTTCTATGCACAACGCAAATAAAAGTGGAGACAACGGACATCCCTGACGAGTTCCATTCAATATATTGATAGGTCGAGACTGATATCCCGCTGCCCTAATTGTTGCTACTGGATTTGTGTATATATTTTTGATTGCCCCCCTAAATTTACTACCGAATCCCATATATTCGAGAACTGCCATCATATATTGCCAATCTACTCTGTCAAACGCCTTCTCCGCATCCAGAGAAAGGAGCAGAGAAGGCGTTTCTGTTCCCTTCAGATATTCTATCAGCGTCACTATGCGTCTTACATTATCAGGGGCCTCCCTATCTTTAATAAACCCTACCTGATCAGGATGGATCAATGAAGGTAAGTATTGTTTAAGCCTGTTTGCTAGGATTTTGGTGAGAATCTTGAGATCTTGGTTAATTAAGGAAATTGGCCTATAATTTTGTACTATTTTGGGGTTTTTCCCTGGCTTAGGGATTACTACTATCTTGGCCTGTAAAAGTTCAGAGGGAACCGGCGTGCCTGACATGACATCTTTACAAAATTTATGTAGGTGGGAAGTCAAATTGGTTCTAAATAGCTTGTAGTAATCTCCTGAAAATCCATCGGGACCTGCTGCCTTTCCTATTTTAAGATCTTTAATAGCTGCAGACACCTCAGTAGCAGAGATCTCTGCATCCAGTGCCTCTGCGTCCGCTTTGTCTAATTTTGGCAGATTCGCTAACATTAGTAGTTTATTTCTTAGGGTCTCTATCTGGGGGGATTGACCCACCTTCTTCCCATCATACAGAGATTCATAATATTTGGCAAAACATTCTGTAATTTCTTGCGGATGAGATGTCATAGTACCATCTGGTTTTTGAATTTGTGCTATTGTGAAAGATTTTGTTCTTTCTCTTAGCTTATGGGCCAGATATCTATCTGGCTTGTTTGCATATAGGAAATAGTATGTTTTTAATTTATTAATGGACCTCACTGAATTATCAGATAAAATTTTAGCCAGTTCTTTTCTTTTATTTGTCAATGTGTCTAGTGATAGTTGGGATAGTGTATTTTGATGTGCCTTTTCCAAGAGTTCAATCTCTTGTTGCAAGGTAGCTACCGCAAACCTACTCTGTTTTATATATAAAGCTTTTTCCTTTATAAGTAACCCTCTAATATATGGCTTATGTGCAGCCCATATGATTACTGGGTTGATTGCAGGGTCTACGTTTAATTTCCAGTACTCTTCCAGACTCTTTAATATTTTAGTTTGTATACCTGGTTGCTTTAGTATTGTAGGGTCGTATGTCCAGGATCTTTGTCTTTCTACATTAATAAGACCTTTTAGTTGTATCTG
The DNA here is from genome assembly GCF_027579735.1 of Bombina bombina. Taxonomy (NCBI): domain Eukaryota; kingdom Metazoa; phylum Chordata; class Amphibia; order Anura; family Bombinatoridae; genus Bombina; species Bombina bombina. The sequence continues at coordinate 548,599,595 of NC_069499.1, forward strand.
TATTATGGAATGGTCTGACCATACTGAGGCGTGAATGGATGAAGAGATTAGGTTTGGTAATAGAATTTGGCTAATAAATATATAGTCGAGTTTGGTATATGTTTTATGTGCAGGTGAGTAGTATGTGTGGTCATTTGTTTGTCCATATAATGTCGTCCAAGTGTCATATATATTATGATTCTCTAAAGATCCCCTAATGGATTTGGTAATAGAGTTAAGTCTTAATTGTTTATTTGTAAGTTTAGATGTATTAGTATCCCTTAAAATCTTTAAGTTTACATTAAAATCCCCAGCCAATATTATCAAGGTTTGAGACCATTGGGTCAGTAAATGCGAAAGATTATCAAAAAATTTGTGTTGTTGCTCATTAGGTGCATATATGTTGCAGAGTGTGACTTGTTTGTCTTGCACAGTCCCCCTCACTATAAGATATCTGCCTTCCTTATCCCTTATCACCTCTTCTTTTATAAATTGAATGGAATTATGAATAAGTATTGATACTCCTCTTTTCTTTTTATCGGTTGTGGAGTGAAAGTGTTGCGTGTATTGTTTGTCCCAATATTTAGGGATTTGATGGTGTGTAAAATGTGTCTCCTGTAGGAAAATGATTTTAGCCTTCATATTGTTATATTGGGTAAGTGCAGTTTTCCTTTTAATATTGGTATTCAAACCTCTTACATTATGGGAGATTATCTTCCATCTAGAATCCATAATTGAGCATTTTACCTCTCCCCTCCTCATACCTGAACATCAATGCCTCTATTTTCTGACTAACAACTGCTCTCTTAGTGTCCATCCTGTTATGGAGAAACTTTCCTGACCACTGCTCGACGGTACTTGAAACAAAAAAACAACAAAAACATAAAAAACATAGCTCAACATTAAACAACAACAAACTATTAAACAATCTGTAATCCTTCAAGTTATTCTTGTTTGTCTGCAACATCAAATCTATCTAAGTGGGTGTGCAGCTAAATATTACATAGTGTATCTTATATAATAATGAATTGAAAAAGTGGATCTTTTATTCCTAGAGGGAACATATAATAATAACTAATGTCATGGATAGTGTAATTTAGTCATATCTTATCAATCTCCAGTTCTTTATAATTTACTTAATGTTCTTTTTACTGACATAAATAAATATACTTTATGCTCGTGCCATTATTTACTACTAGGAGATTGATATTCAAGTCTTTTACCACAACATGAGTCGTGACAATAACTCCTCCACATGGAGTAAGGCAAAGAAAGATTATACTTGTTAAAGAACATCAGTCAGTTCTCTCAGTCTCTTTAATCCTTCAGGGCCTTTGTTTCCTTTTAGAGACCTTTGTCCAACGTTCACTTTGAGCTGTTCCTCTTAATGGCTGTGTGGGTCTTTTGGTATTGTCTTGAGAGTTATCTGGAATCTCTGGACAATCCAGCTTAAGCAGTTGGCAGAGACCTGGTATGTCTTGTTTCTCCTTGATAGTGATTGTTCTGCCCTCATGGTGTATGTGAAGTGCGAAAGGGAATCCCCATCTGTATAATATCTGATTTTTTCGCAGTAGTTGTGTCAGCGGACGGAGAGCAGAACGCTTCTGCAGTGTTTTGATACAAAGGTCCTGGTAAAATTGTATGACTGAGCCCTGAAATTTAAAGGTTGGATTTTTTCTAGCTGCAGTCATGATTTCTTCTTTTTCTTGGAAGCGTAATAGTTTAATTATGACGTCCCTTGGTGGTTCTGTGTCCTTTGGTTTTGCTCTTAGAGCTCTATGTGCCCTTTCCATTTGGAATTTTCCATCCTCAGCAGAGCTTGTGATAGCCTGGAATAGTTGTAGAAGATAATTGCTTAATTCTGTTGTAACTATAGTTTCAGGGATACCCTTTAGACGTATATTACACCTCCTGCTCCTATTTTCCAGGTCTTCCAGCTTGTCATTAATGTCTGCCAATTCCTGTTGTTGATCAGCCATTTGTTGAGTTATGGTTGTAATGTCTTCTTCCAGTGTTTCTTCTTTTTCTTCCAAGGATTCTAACCTGGATCCCAGTTCCGAAATATCCTGTTTGATTTCAGTGAGACTGTTTGTAACAGTGTTCTGGAGGGTGTCCAGCTTTTCCCACATTTTGTCAAATATTGTGGATATGTCTTGTTTGGAGACAAGGTTCCTTATGTCACTTCTGGTAATGGGTATATTATTACCTGCTGGCGAAGTTGGTTCTAGAACTTCTTCCATTTCTTCCTCAGTTACAACAATTTCTTTATCATGAGCCTTTTCTCCTTTCTGGGGTTTAAAAAATATATTGGCTGCTGCAGGTTTATTTGTAGCATTTAGTTTACTTTGTCTTCTGACTGACATGATATAGCTCATATAATAAAATGGAGGAACACTTGAAATGATCTAGCTGTTGAACAAAGGATAGCAAGACCCCTGTTTATGTCCTGAAGTGGGAGAAAGTCTGCTGCAGCACTAGTGTTTTAATAGCACTTTGGAGTCACATGCAAAGCCGGAGTGGTTTACAGGAGAAAAATAAATTGCAGGGAGTGATTTATATAGGGTGAATGTTCTGTGTCAAAGTTATTTTCCTTCCATCCAAAGTTTCTGAGTAGTTTTGGTGATATGCTGTGTACTATAGATAGGTACAATCTGTGCTATATCACCATACAATGCTATTTCTTTTTATGTGTTATTTTGTGATCCAGCTTTCACATTTTAATGCTTTATTTACTTATGCTTCCTCTGCAGCCCGATTCATTAACATCATGTAGGGTTAAAAGTCTTTATTAAATAGTAGGCATGTTGCTGTTCAAGTCTCTCTGGCTGTTTATAATCACTTTATTAACATGCTGCCTCCCACGTGGCTGATTCCCTGCTATGGCGTCTTAAAATTGTCTTTCTTCCTCAATCACCCTGTAGATTAATTGCTTGCCATATTCCCCTCTGAACTCCTTACCCTGTGATGTGGCAGCTTCCTTGCAGTTTTATCCTCTGTTTTCTCTCCAGCTTATCTGATTCTTAGGAGACCGGCATTTTGGTTCTTGTACTCCTCAGCTTGCAAGACGTCAAAGACTGCATGTTAGCTTTTACACTGAGCAAACTGAGTGGTCATAAAACACAGAGGATTGATGTATAAACACTCCGGTGGTGTTTTAGTGACCCTCTGGGAGCTTATGATAACCTTTTCTCCACTTTTCTTATTCACTGCACCTGGAGCTCACATATCACACGTCCTCCATTATGCCTGCCTTGGCTCCACCCCCCGTGTTAGTTTTTTTTAAGGGGGTATTGGGTGGGTTTTAGAGTAGGGTTGGTTGTGTGGGTTTTAATGTTGGAGGGGGATTTGTAATTTTTGTAAAAGAGCTGATTACTTTGGGGCAATCCCCCGCAAAAGGCCCTTTTAAGGGCTATTTGTAATTTAGTGTTGGGTAGGGCTTTTTTTATTTTTTGGGGGGGGGCTTTTTTATTTTGTTAGGGGGATTAGATTAGGTGTAATTAGTTTAAAAATCTTGTAATTTGTTTATTATTTTCTGTAATTTAGTGGGGGGGGGTTTGTACTTTAGATAATTTTATTTAATTGTATTTAATTTAGGGAATTAATTTAATTATAGTGTAGTGTTAGGTGTTAGTGTAACATAGGTTAGGTTTTATTTTACAGGTATACTGTATTTGTATTTATTTTAGCTAGGTAGTTATTAAACAGTTAATAACTATTTAATAACTATTCTATCTAGTTAAAATAAATACAAACTTGCCTGTAAAATAAAAATAAACTCTAAGCTAGATACAATGTAACTATTAATTATATTGTAGCTACCTTAGGGTTTATTTTATAGGTAAGTATTTAGTTTTAAATAGGAATAATTTATTTAATGATAGTGATATTTATTTATTTAGATTTATTTAAATTATATTTAAGTTAGGGGGGTTAGGGTTAGACTTAGGTTTAGGGGTTAATAAATTTAATATAGTGGCGGTGGTGTAGGGGGGGCAGATTAGGGGTTATTAAATATAATGTAGGTGGCAGCCGTGTAGGGGGCGGCAGATTAGGGGTTAATAAGTATAATGTAGGTGGCGGGGTCCGTGAGTGGTGGTTTAGGGGTTAATACATTTATTAGAGTTGTGGTGGGCTCCGGGAGCAGCGGTATAGGGGGCAAACAGTATAGTATAGTGTGGGTGTTTAGTGACAGTATACCAATAAAGCTGGGAAAAAGCCGAAGAGGTTGCGAGATCGATGACTGTTAGTTAACAATAGTCCGCTGCTCATCGCCCCGTACTTGGTGTGCGGCTTTTTGATAGCTTTTTGGTAACTTTGGAGAACGTATTCAGGTCCATGGCAGTGATGTTATGCGATCTTAGGCGAGCGTATTGGTGCCGTCGAATGCAAGTAAGTTGACGGCTTGATAAGTAGATGCCTATATCTTCCTGTCACTGAACAACAATTAAATTCTATTTTTTAAAGACAGAAGCCTACGAAAGCACCAGGCCCTGGCAATATTTCTCCTGCTACATTGAAACATGGTTCTGGCCAAATTGCCCCTATTGTAACTGATTTTTTTAACTAGTCCTTAATACAATGTGTCTTACCAGCTTGTTGTAAATCTTCAATTATTATTCCGGTTACGAATAAACAAGAGATTTTGATTACAGGCCTGTTGCTCTTACATCTGTTATTATGAAATGCTTTGAAAGAACTATGCTGTGCCATCTAAAAGCTTTAACTGACACCCTTCAAGATCCACTACAGTTTGCATACAGATCTAATAGTTATGTGGATGATGCAATTCATCTATTCTTTTGTTATATTTACATAATTTTCGCACCTATGTCCGAGTTTTATTTGTGGATTTCAGTTCTGCTTTGAATTCTATTGTTCCTGATTTACTTTTTGTTAAATTAAAGTGAATGCCAATTTAGATGAATCGGTGCCCGGTTTTTAATAATCCTAGTAAAAACAAGGGCATTTTAATGAATCAAAATGTACATTTCACTCGTTAATCTTCACAGCCGCTCCAGCGATTCGCCCGGCCATCGGAAGCCTCTTCATACGTCAGAAATCCATCTTCCTCCAATCACGCCCCCCCCCAGGGGGAATCATGGCCTGAGGCAATGCCGTGATTCGAGGAAGCCGGATTCATCATTTTGGACCTGCGAAGAGGGTTTGCGATGGGCGGAGGAAACGCTGCAGCGGCTGTCAGGATTAAAAGGTACAGTAAGTATTTGAAGAAAATGAGTGAAATGTAAATTTTAAATAATTAAAGTGCCCTTGTTTTTAATAGGATTATTAAAAAAACGGGCACTGATTAATCTAAATTGACATTCACTTTAAGACAATGTGCTTTATAGCTTTTTAATTAATAGTAAACAATTTGTTAAAGTGAATGGACTGAATTCTGACCCTGTCTTCCTCAATACTGGTGTCCCACATTGTTTATGTTCTTTCTCCCTTGCTCTATTCCTTATATAACTGTGATTGTACTTCTGCAAATGAATCTGTGAAGTTATAGAAATTTGCAGACGACACTACTCTGATTGGGCTTATCTCAGATGAAGATGAATTGAGATATAACATGGAAGTAGACAGGAAGTAGGAAGTAGACAGGAAGTAGGAAGTAGACAGGAAGTAGGAAGTAGACAGGCTGGTAACATGGAGTGAAGCAAACAATTTAGAATTAAATGCTCATAAAACTAAAAAGATCGTAATTGTTTTTTAAAAAAAAGTCTCTCTATCACCTTCTTCTCTAAAAACGAAAGATAGCATAGTAGACAGACTTACATTGTACAAATTCCTTAGCACAACAATTCAACATGATTTGAAATGGGACGTTAATATTTTCCTATAATTAAAAAGTCACAACAATGTTTGTCCTTCTTAAGGCAACTTAAAAAAATTTAGCCTGTCTCAAAAACTGTTAAATTGTTTTTATTCAGCCATCATCGAATCAGTTTTATCATCCTCTATTTTAACCTGTGCAGCTCTGCTACATTATCATTAAAGGGACAGTTTACTCAAACATTTTCTCCCCTTTAATTTGTTCCCAATGATCTACTTTATCTGCTGGAGTGTATTAAATTGTTTACAAGTAGCTCCTTTACCCTTATATTGGCATTTGAAATAGTTGATTTAGCATGTGGTATCCCCACCTATGCTGAAAGTTTGTGGCCGCAGGTCCAAGCTATAGATAAGCTTTGTAAACACAGCCAGCAGAAGAAATTATACTCCCAGTGGGTTATAGAAGAGATAAGGTAATACAATGTTAATTTTCCATTGTTCTCTCCAATTATTGGTGATAGATTTAAGGACAGATATAAGATAAAGAAGCAGGTATATGTACACAATGTGATAAAGTAATGAGATCTGATTATACCTACAAGCTCAACCCATTTTATTAGGTTGTGGCTTCAAAACATAAAATCAGAGCTTTAATATACACATATTATCCTTAAAAAGCTAATATGCATACATTTTATACTCTGCAGTTGGTAAAAAAAACAGAATTTATGTTTACCTGATAAATTACTTTCTCCAACGGTGTGTCCGGTCCACGGCGTCATCCTTACTTGTGGGATATTCTCTTCCCCAACAGGAAATGGCAAAGAGCCCAGCAAAGCTGGTCACATGATCCCTCCTAGGCTCCGCCTACCCCAGTCATTCGACCGACGTTAAGGAGGAATATTTGCATAGGAGAAACCATATGATACCGTGGTGACTGTAGTTAAAGAAAATAAATTATCAGACCTGATTAAGAAAACCAGGGCGGGCCGTGGACCGGACACACCGTTGGAGAAAGTAATTTATCAGGTAAACATAAATTCTGTTTTCTCCAACATAGGTGTGTCCGGTCCACGGCGTCATCCTTACTTGTGGGAACCAATACCAAAGCTTTAGGACACGGATGAAGGGAGGGAGCAAATCAGGTCACCTAAATGGAAGGCACCACGGCTTGCAAAACCTTTCTCCCAAAAATAGCCTCAGAAGAAGCAAAAGTATCAAACTTGTAAAATTTGGTAAAAGTGTGCAGTGAAGACCAAGTCGCTGCCCTACATATCTGATCAACAGAAGCCTCGTTCTTGAAGGCCCATGTGGAAGCCACAGCCCTAGTGGAATGAGCTGTGATTCTTTCAGGAGGCTGCCGTCCGGCAGTCTCGTAAGCCAATCTGATGATGCTTTTAATCCAAAAAGAGAGAGAGGTAGAAGTTGCTTTTTGACCTCTCCTTTTACCAGAATAAACAACAAACAAGGAAGATGTTTGTCTAAAATCCTTTGTAGCATCTAAATAGAATTTTAGAGCGCGAACAACATCCAAATTGTGCAACAAACGTTCCTTCTTCGAAACTGGTTTCGGACACAGAGAAGGCACGACTATCTCCTGGTTAATGTTTTTGTTAGAAACAACTTTTGGAAGAAAACCAGGTTTAGTACGTAAAACCACCTTATCTGCATGGAACACCAGATAAGGAGGAGAACACTGCAGAGCAGATAATTCTGAAACTCTTCTAGCAGAAGAAATTGCAACCAAAAACAAAACTTTCCAAGATAATAACTTAATATCAACGGAATGTAAGGGTTCAAACGGAACCCCCTGAAGAACTGAAAGAACTAAGTTGAGACTCCAAGGAGGAGTCAAAGGTTTGTAAACAGGCTTGATTCTAACCAGAGCCTGAACAAAGGCTTGAACATCTGGCACAGCTGCCAGCTTTTTGTGAAGTAACACAGACAAGGCAGAAATCTGTCCCTTCAAGGAACTTGCAGATAATCCTTTTTCCAATCCTTCTTGAAGGAAGGATAGAATCTTAGGAATCTTAACCTTGTCCCAAGGGAATCCTTTAGATTCACACCAACAGATATATTTTTTCCAAATTTTGTGGTAAATTTTTCTAGTTACAGGCTTTCTGGCCTGAACAAGAGTATCAATAACAGAATCTGAGAACCCTCGCTTTGATAAGATCAAGCGTTCAATCTCCAAGCAGTCAGCTGGAGTGAGACCAGATTCGGATGTTCGAACGGACCTTGAACAAGAAGGTCTTGTCTCAAAGGTAGCTTCCATGGTGGAGCCGATGACATATTCACCAGATCTGCATACCAAGTCCTGCGTGGCCACGCAGGAGCTATCAAGATCACCGACGCCCTCTCCTGATTGATCCTGGCTACCAGCCTGGGGATGAGAGGAAACGGCGGGAATACATAAGCTAGTTTGAAGGTCCAAGGTGCTACTAGTGCATCTACTAGAGTCGCCTTGGGATCCCTGGATCTGGACCCGTAGCAAGGAACCTTGAAGTTCTGACGAGAGGCCATCAGATCCATGTCTGGAATGCCCCACAGTTGAGTGATTTGGGCAAAGATTTCCGGATGGAGTTCCCACTCCCCCGGATGCAATGTCTGACGACTCAGAAAATCCGCTTCCCAATTTTCCACTCCTGGGATGTGGATTGCAGACAGGTGGCAGGAGCGAGTCTCCGCCCATTGAATGATTTTGGTCACTTCTTCCATCGCCAGGGAACTCCTTGTTCCCCCCTGATGGTTGATGTACGCAACAGTCGTCATGTTGTCTGATTGAAACCGTATGAACTTGGCCCTCGCTAGCTGAGGCCAAGCCTTGAGAGCATTGAATATCGCTCTCAGTTCCAGAATATTTATCGGTAGAAGAGATTCTTCCCGAGACCAAAGACCCTGAGCTTTCAGGGATCCCCAGACCGCGCCCCAGCCCATCAGACTGGCGTCGGTCGTGACAATGACCCACTCTGGTCTGCGGAAGGTCATCCCTTGTGACAGGTTGTCCAGGGACAGCCACCAACGGAGTGAGTCTCTGGTCCTCTGATTTACTTGTATCTTCGGAGACAAGTCTGTATAGTCCCCATTCCACTGACTGAGCATACACAGTTGTAATGGTCTTAGATGAATGCGCGCAAAAGGAACTATGTCCATTGCCGCTACCATCAAACCTATCACTTCCATGCACTGCGCTATGGAAGGAAGAGGAACGGAATGAAGTATCCGACAAGAGTTTAGAAGTTTTGTTTTTCTGGCCTCTGTCAGAAAAATCCTCATTTCTAAGGAGTCTATTATTGTTCCCAAGAAGGGAACTCTTGTCGACGGAGATAGAGAACTCTTTTCCACGTTCACTTTCCATCCGTGAGATCTGAGAAAGGCCAGGACTATGTCCGTGTGAGCCTTTGCTTGAGGAAGGGACGACGCTTGAATCAGAATGTCGTCCAAGTAAGGTACTACTGCAATGCCCCTTGGTCTTAGCACCGCTAGAAGGGACCCTAGTACCTTTGTGAAAATCCTTGGAGCAGTGGCTAATCCGAAAGGAAGCGCCACGAACTGGTAATCCTTGTCCAGGAATGCGAACCTTAGGAACCGATGATGTTCCTTGTGGATAGGAATATGTAGATACGCATCCTTTAAATCCACCGTGGTCATGAATTGACCTTCCTGGATGGAAGGAAGAATTGTTCGAATGGTTTCCATTTTGAACGATGGAACCTTGAGAAACTTGTTTAAGATCTTGAGATCTAAGATTGGTCTGAACGTTCCCTCTTTTTTGGGAACTATGAACAGATTGGAGTAGAACCCCATCCCTTGTTCTCCTAATGGAACAGGATGAATCACTCCCATTTTTAACAGGTCTTCTACACAATGTAAGAATGCCTGTCTTTTTATGTGGTCTGAAGACAACTGAGACCTGTGGAACCTCCCCCTTGGGGGAAGCCCCTTGAATTCCAGAAGATAACCTTGGGAGACTATTTCTAGTGCCCAAGGATCCAGAACATCTCTTGCCCAAGCCTGAGCGAAGAGAGAGAGTCTGCCCCCCACCAGATCCGGTCCCGGATCGGGGGCCAACATTTCATGCTGTCTTGGTAGCAGTGGCAGGTTTCTTGGCCTGCTTTCCCTTGTTCCAGCCTTGCATTGGTCTCCAAGCTGGCTTGGCTTGAGAAGTATTACCCTCTTGCTTAGAGGACGTAGCACTTTGGGCTGGTCCGTTTCTACGAAAGGGACGAAAATTAGGTTTATTTTTGGCCTTGAAAGACCGATCCTGAGGAAGGGCGTGGCCCTTGCCCCCAGTGATATCAGAGATAATCTCTTTCAAGTCAGGGCCAAACAGCGTTTTCCCCTTGAAAGGAATGTTAAGTAGTTTGTTCTTGGAAGACGCATCAGCTGACCAAGATTTCAACCAAAGGGCTCTGCGCGCCACAATAGCAAACCCAGAATTCTTAGCCGCTAACCTAGCCAATTGCAAAGTGGCGTCTAGGGTGAAAGAATTAGCCAATTTGAGAGCACGGATTCTGTCCATAATCTCCTCATAAGGAGGAGAATCACTATCGACCGCTTTTACTAGCTCATCGAACCAGAAACACGCGGCTGTAGTGACAGGGACAATGCATGAAATTGGTTGTAGAAGGTAACCCTGCTGAACAAACATCTTTTTAAGTAAACCTTCTAATTTTTTATCCATAGGATCTTTGAAAGCACAACTATCTTCTATGGGTATAGTGGTGCGTTTGTTTAAAGTGGAAACCGCTCCCTCGACCTTGGGGACTGTCTGCCATAAGTCCTTTCTGGGGTCGACCATAGGAAACAATTTTTTAAATATGGGGGGAGGGACGAAAGGTATACCGGGCCTTTCCCATTCTTTATTTACAATGTCCGCCACCCGCTTGGGTATAGGAAAAGCTTCTGGGAGCCCCGGGACCTCTAGGAACTTGTCCATTTTACATAGTTTCTCTGGGATGATCAAATTCTCACAATCATCCAGAGTGGATAATACCTCCTTAAGCAGAGCGCGGAGATGTTCCAACTTAAATTTAAATGTAATCACATCGGGTTCAGCTTGTTGAGAAATTTTCCCTGAATCTGAAATTTCTCCCTCAGACAAAACCTCCCTGGCCCCATCAGACTGGTGTAGGGGCATTTCAGAACCATTATCATCAGCGTCGTCATGCTCTTCAGTAACTAAAACAGAGCAGTCGCGCTTACGCTGATAAGTGGGCATTTTGGCTAAAATGTTTTTGATAGAATTATCCATTACAGCCGTTAATTGTTGCATAGTAAGGAGTATTGGCGCGCTAGATGTACTAGGGGCCTCCTGAGTGGGCAAGACTCGTGTAGACGAAGGAGGGAATGATGCAGTACCATGCTTACTCCCCTCACTTGAGGAATCATCTTGGGCATCATTTTCATTGTCACATAAATCACATTTATTTAAATGAGAAGGAACCCTGGTTTCCCCACATTCAGAACACAGTCTATCTGGTAGTTCAGACATGTTAAACAGGCATAAACTTGATAACAAAGTACAAAAAACGTTTTAAAATAAAACCGTTACTGTCACTTTAAATTTTAAACTGAACACACTTTATTACTGCAATTGCGAAAAAATATGAAGGAATTGTTCAAAATTCACCAAAATTTCACCACAGTGTCTTAAAGCCTTAAAAGTATTGCACACCAAATTTGGAAGCTTTAACCCTTAAAATAACGGAACCGGAGCCGTTTTTAACTTTAACCCCTTTACAGTCCCTGGTATCTGCTTTGCTGAGACCCAACCAAGCCCAAAGGGGAATACGATACCAAATGACGCCTTCAGAAAGTCTTTTCTATGTATCAGAGCTCCTCACACATGCGACTGCATGTCATGCCTCTCAAAAACAAGTGCACAATACCGGCGCGAAAATGAGGCTCTGCCTATGATTAGGGAAAGCCCCTAAAGAATAAGGTGTCTAAAACAGTGCCTGCCGATATAATTTTACCAAAATACCCAGATTAAATGATTCCTCAAGGCTAAATATGTGTAATATATGAATCGATTTAGCCCAGAAAAAGTCTACAGTCTTAATAAGCCCTTGTGAAGCCCTTATTTACTATCTTAATAAACATGGCTTACCGGATCCCATAGGGAAAAACAGAATTTATGTTTACCTGATAAATTACTTTCTCCAACGGTGTGTCCGGTCCACGGCGTCATCCTTACTTGTGGGATATTCTCTTCCCCAACAGGAAATGGCAAAGAGCCCAGCAAAGCTGGTCACATGATCCCTCCTAGGCTCCGCCTACCCCAGTCATTCGACCGACGTTAAGGAGGAATATTTGCATAGGAGAAACCATATGGTACCGTGGTGACTGTAGTTAAAGAAAATAAATTATCAGACCTGATTAAAAAAACCAGGGCGGGCCGTGGACCGGACACACCGTTGGAGAAAGTAATTTATCAGGTAAACATAAATTCTGTTTTCTCCAACATAGGTGTGTCCGGTCCACGGCGTCATCCTTACTTGTGGGAACCAATACCAAAGCTTTAGGACACGGATGAAGGGAGGGAGCAAATCAGGTCACCTAAATGGAAGGCACCACGGCTTGCAAAACCTTTCTCCCAAAAATAGCCTCAGAAGAAGCAAAAGTATCAAACTTGTAAAATTTGGTAAAAGTGTGCAGTGAAGACCAAGTCGCTGCCCTACATATCTGATCAACAGAAGCCTCGTTCTTGAAGGCCCATGTGGAAGCCACAGCCCTAGTGGAATGAGCTGTGATTCTTTCGGGAGGCTGCCGTCCGGCAGTCTCGTAAGCCAATCTGATGATGCTTTTAATCCAAAAAGAGAGAGAGGTAGAAGTTGCTTTTTGACCTCTCCTTTTACCGGAATAAACAACAAACAAGGAAGATGTTTGTCTAAAATCCTTTGAAGCATCTAAATAGAATTTTAGAGCGCGAACAACATCCAAATTGTGCAACAAACGTTCCTTCTTTGAAACTGGTTTCGGACACAGAGAAGGTACGATAATCTCCTGGTTAATGTTTTTGTTAGAAACAACTTTTGGAAGAAAACCAGGTTTAGTACGTAAAACCACCTTATCTGCGTGGAACACCAGATAAGGAGGAGAACACTGCAGAGCAGATAATTCTGAAACTCTTCTAGCAGAAGAAATTGCAACTAAAAACAAAACTTTCCAAGATAATAACTTAATATCAACGGAATGTAAGGGTTCAAACGGAACCCCCTGAAGAACTGAAAGAACTAAATTGAGACTCCAAGGAGGAGTCAAAGGTTTGTAAACAGGCTTAATTCTAACCAGAGCCTGAACAAAGGCTTGAACATCTGGCACAGCAGCCAGCTTTTTGTGAAGTAACACCGACAAGGCAGAAATCTGTCCCTTCAGGGAACTTGCAGATAATCCTTTTTCCAATCCTTCTTGAAGGAAGGATAGAATCCTAGGAATCTTAACCTTGTCCCAAGGGAATCCTTTAGATTCACACCAACAGATATATTTTTTCCAAATTTTGTGGTAAATCTTTCTAGTTACAGGCTTTCTGGCCTGAACAAGAGTATCGATAACAGAATCTGAGAACCCTCGCTTCGATAAAATCAAGCGTTCAATCTCCAAGCAGTCAGCTGGAGTGAAACCAGATTCGGATGTTCGAACGGACCCTGAACAAGAAGGTCTCGTCTCAAAGGTAGCTTCCAAGGTGGAGCCGATGACATATTCACCAGATCTGCATACCAAGTCCTGCGTGGCCACGCAGGAGCTATCAAGATCACCGACGCCCTCTCCTGATTGATCCTGGCTACCAGCCTGGGGATGAGAGGAAACGGCGGGAACACATAAGCTAGTTTGAAGGTCCAAGGTGCTACTAGTGCATCCACTAGAGCCGCCTTGGGATCCCTGGATCTGGACCCGTAGCAAGGAACTTTGAAGTTCTGACGAGAGGCCATCAGATCCATGTCTGGAATGCCCCACAGCTGAGTGACTTGGGCAAAGATTTCCGGATGGAGTTCCCACTCCCCCGGATGCAATGTCTGACGACTCAGAAAATCCGCTTCCCAATTTTCCACTCCTGGGATGTGGATAGCAGACAGGTGGCAGGAGTGAGACTCCGCCCATAGAATGATTTTGGTCACTTCTTCCATCGCTAGGGAACTCCTTGTTCCCCCCTGATGGTTGATGTACGCAACAGTTGTCATGTTGTCTGATTGAAACCGTATGAACTTGGCCCTCGCTAGCTGAGGCCAAGCCTTGAGAGCATTGAATATCGCTCTCAGTTCCAGAATATTTATCGGTAGAAGAGATTCTTCCCGAGACCAAAGACCCTGAGCTTTCAGGGATCCCCAGACCGCGCCCCAGCCCATCAGACTGGCGTCGGTCGTGACAATGACCCACTCTGGTCTGCGGAATGTCATCCCTTGTGACAGGTTGTCCAGGGACAGCCACCAACGGAGTGAGTCTCTGGTCCTCTGATTTACTTGTATCTTCGGAGACAAGTCTGTATAGTCCCCATTCCACTGACTGAGCATGCACAGTTGTAATGGTCTTAGATGAATGCGCGCAAAAGGAACTATGTCCATTGCCGCTACCATCAACCCGATCACTTCCATGCACTGAGCTATGGAAGGAAGAGGAACGAAATGAAGTATCCGACAAGAGTCTAGAAGTTTTGTTTTTCTGGCCTCTGTCAGAAAAATCCTCATTTCTAAGGAGTCTATTATTGTTCCCAAGAAGGGAACCCTTGTTGACGGAGATAGAGAACTCTTTTCCACGTTCACTTTCCATCCGTGAGATCTGAGAAAGGCCAGGACAATGTCCGTGTGAGCCTTTGCTTGAGGAAGGGACGACGCTTGAATCAGAATGTCGTCCAAGTAAGGTACTACAGCAATGCCCCTTGGTCTTAGCACAGCTAGAAGGGACCCTAGTACCTTTGTGAAAATCCTTGGAGCAGTGGCTAATCCGAAAGGAAGCGCCACGAACTGGTAATGTTTGTCCAGGAATGCGAACCTTAGGAACCGATGATGTTCCTTGTGGATAGGAATATGTAGATACGCATCCTTTAAATCCACCGTGGTCATGAATTGACCTTCCTGGATGGAAGGAAGAATAGTTCGAATGGTTTCCATCTTGAACGATGGAACCTTGAGAAACTTGTTTAAGATCTTGAGATCTAAGATTGGTCTGAACGTTCCCTCTTTTTTGGGAACTATGAACAGATTGGAGTAGAACCCCATCCCTTGTTCTCTTAATGGAACAGGATGAATCACTCCCATTTTTAACAGGTCTTCTACACAATGTAAGAATGCCTGTCTTTTTATGTGGTCTGAAGACAACTGAGACCTGTGGAACCTCCCCCTTGGGGGAAGTCCCTTGAATTCCAGAAGATAACCTTGGGAGACTATTTCTAGCGCCCAAGGATCCAGAACATCTCTTGCCCAAGCCTGAGCGAAGAGAGAGAGTCTGCCCCCCACCAGATCCGGTCCCGGATCGGGGGCCAACATTTCATGCTGTCTTGGTAGCAGTGGCAGGTTTCTTGGCCTGCTTTCCCTTGTTCCAGCCTTGCATTGGTCTCCAAGCTGGCTTGGCTTGAGAAGTATTACCCTCTTGCTTAGAGGACGTAGCACCTTGGGCTGGTCCGTTTCTACGAAAGGGACGAAAATTAGGTTTATTTTTTGCCTTGAAAGGCCGATCCTGAGGAAGGGCGTGGCCCTTACCCCCAGTGATATCAGAGATAATCTCTTTCAAGTCAGGGCCAAACAGCGTTTTCCCCTTGAAAGGAATGTTAAGTAGCTTGTTCTTGGAAGACGCATCAGCCGACCAAGATTTCAACCAAAGCGCTCTGCGCGCCACAATAGCAAACCCAGAATTCTTAGCCGCTAACCTAGCCAATTGCAAAGTGGCGTCTAGGGTGAAAGAATTAGCCAATTTGAGAGCATTGATTCTGTCCATAATCTCCTCAAAAGGAGGAGAATCACTATCGACCGCCTTTATCAGCTCATCGAACCAGAAACATGCGGCTGTAGCGACAGGGACAATGCATGAAATTGGTTGTAGAAGGTAACCTTGCTGAACAAACATCTTTTTAAGCAAACCTTCTAATTTTTTATCCATAGGATCTTTGAAAGCACAACTATCCTCTATGGGTATAGTGGTGCGTTTGTTTAAAGTGGAAACCGCTCCCTCGACCTTGGGGACTGTCTGCCATAAGTCCTTTCTGGGGTCGACCATAGGAAACAATTTTTTAAATATGGGGGGAGGGACGAAAGGAATACCGGGCCTTTCCCATTCTTTATTAACAATGTCCGCCACCCGCTTGGGTATAGGAAAAGCTTCTGGGAGCCCCGGCACCTCTAGGAACTTGTCCATTTTACATAGTTTCTCTGGGATGACCAACTTGTCACAATCATCCAGAGTGGATAATACCTCCTTAAGCAGAATGCGGAGATGTTCCAACTTAAATTTAAATGCAATCACATCAGGTTCAGCTTGTTGAGAAATGTTCCCTGAATCAGTAATTTCTCCCTCAGACAAAACCTCCCTGGCCCCATCAGACTGGGTTAGGGGCCCTTCAGAAATATTATTATCAGCGTCGTCATGCTCTTCAGTATCTAAAACAGAGCAGTCGCGCTTACGCTGATAAGTGTTCATTTTGGCTAAAATGTTTTTGACAGAATTATCCATTACAGCCGTTAATTGTTGCATAGTAAGGAGTATTGGCGCGCTAGATGTACTAGGGGCCTCCTGAGTGGGCAAGACTCGTGTAGACGAAGGAGGGAATGATGCAGTACCATGCTTACTCCCCTCACTTGAGGAATCATCTTGGGCATCATTGTCATTGTCACATAAATCACATTTATTTAAATGAATAGGAATTCTGGCTTCCCCACATTCAGAACACATTCTATCTGGTAGTTCAGACATGTTAAACAGGCATAAACTTGATAACAAAGTACAAAAAACGTTTTAAAATAAAACCGTTACTGTCACTTTAAATTTTAAACTGAACACACTTTATTACTGCAATTGCGAAAAAACATGAAGGAATTGTTCAAATTCACCAAATTTTCACCACAGTGTCTTAAAGCCTTAAAAGTATTGCACACCAAATTTGGAAGCTTTAACCCTTAAAATAACGGAACCGGAGCCGTTTTGAACTTTAACCCCTTTACAGTCCCTGGTATCTGCTTTGCTGAGACCCAACCAAGCCCAAAGGGGAATACGATACCAAATGACGCCTTCAGAAAGTCTTTTCTAAGTATCAGAGCTCCTCTCACATGCGACTGCATGCCATGCCTCTCAAAAACAAGTGCGCAACACCGGCGCGAAAATGAGGATCTGCTTATGCTTTGGGAAAGCCCCTAAAGAATAAGGTGTCTAAAACAGTGCCTGCCGATATTATTATATCAAAATACCCAGATAAAATGATTCCTCAAGGCTAAATATGTGTTAATAATGAATCGATTTAGCCCAGAAAAAGTCTACAGTCTTAATAAGCCCTTGTGAAGCCCTTATTTACGATCGTAATAAACATGGCTTACCGGATCCCATAGGGAAAATGACAGCTTCCAGCATTACATCGTCTTGTTAGAATGTGTCATACCTCAAGCAGCAAGAGACTGCTCACTGTTCCCCCAACTGAAGTTAATTGCTCTCAACAGTCCTGTGTGGAACAGCCATGGATTTTAGTGACGGTTGCTAAAATCATTTTCCTCATACAAACAGAAATCTTCATCTCTTTTCTGTTTCAGAGTAAATAGTACATACCAGCACTATTTTAAAATAACAAACTCTTGATTGAATAATAAAAACTACAGTTAAACACTAAAAAACTCTAAGCCATCTCCGTGGAGATGTTGCCTGTACAACGGCAAAGAGAATGACTGGGGTAGGCGGAGCCTAGGAGGGATCATGTGACCAGCTTTGCTGGGCTCTTTGCCATTTCCTGTTGGGGAAGAGAATATCCCACAAGTAAGGATGACGCCGTGGACCGGACACACCTATGTTGGAGAAAAGCAATTGTAAACACATTAAGGGAAAACAATTTTACAGTATACTGTCCCTTTAAAAGAGAAACTACACAGAATTGTGAGAGCTCCGGAAAAAAAAACATTGGGTGTCAACTTATTTCTCATAAGGACATTTTCTTTTCTAGGATGAATCAGAGAGTCATAATTTTTAATTGATTCATCTCCCCCAGCCATTGTTTTTTTAATCCTCTTTTTATCGTAGGCCAAGGTTGAGAGTTTTAAGAACTCTAACAAACTGTTTACTGAATAGTTTTTTAGCCCAGGCTATTAAATAGCAAACAGGAATACTATTCTTATTTTACTTTTGGTATGATAAATTGCACTTTAACACTCTTTATGAATATATTTGATGGTTAGATTTTAACATTGCTGATTGTATTTGTCTGTTCATTATCGTCTACTAACTGCACCATGAAAAATCCCTTGTATAATATTCTTTTTTTATGCTTGGTAAATAAATAATTCTATTCTATTCTGTCTTCAAATAAAGGTTAACATTTTTCTTTCTTGTCTCCAATTTGTTCATTTGATGGCATACATGAAGCATATATATGTAAAACAATAAATGTATAACAAAACACATGTAAAACATAGTAAAATAAAGTATAACACCCATGTGTGTGTGTGTATATATATATATATATATATATATATATAAGTGTGTGTGTGTATATATGTGTTTATTTGTGCACATACTATATATTCATATATACACATATATAGATATACAAATATATATATATATATATATATATATACACACCTTTGAGCCCTTCCCAATCAAACACCTTGACATATGAAATACCCCCTTTAAACAATGTGAAATATATATATATATATATATATATATATATATAATATTACTTTTTTAAACAAAAAAGAGACCAAAAAAGAGAACCTTACCCAGCATCCGTATTTTAAGCAGAAACAAATCACATAATAAATTGGAACCACTCACAAGTAATTCAAAAGATAACGGTTATTTATTCATGCAGGGCAGTAAAAACCAGAGCTAAAATCAGGTTTACCTGTACAGATTACAAAAGTAATGTGAAACATTCATAAAGACAAACTTGCAAAATAGCCTAATTGCAACTGAATTGCAAAGTTCATCAGCCACAACTTCACTGTTGGAATTCACAATAAGCAAGTTTCAAGTGAAGGTCCATTTTGCTGAATTAGTGCCCGGTTTTTAATAAACCTATTAAAAACAAGGGCACTTTAATTCATCAAAATTGACATTTCACTGTTTTCTTCAAAAACTTACCTTTTAATCCTGAATGACGCTCCAGCGATTCCCCCGGCCGTCGGAAGCCTCTGCAGACGTCAGAAATGGCGAATCAGGTTTCCTCCAATCACAGCTTCCCCCCGGGGGATTCTTGGCCTGATGCAACGCTGTGATTGGAGGAAGCCGGATTCATCATTTTGGACTCGCGAAGACGGCTTGCGACGGGCGGAGGAAGTGCTGGAGCGGCATTTAGGATTAAAAGGTAAGTTTTTGAAGAAAACAGTAAAATGTCAATTCTGATGAATTAAAGTGCCCTTGTTTTTAATAGGTTTATTAAAAACCAGGCACTAATTCATCAAAATGGACCTTCACTTTTAATCTTAAACTTCAAATAAATGGCAGTTTGTCTACAAAAAAAGCAGGTGTATTAAAATAATTAAACTGCAGTTAGTGTCCATATTTGTAATCCACAGGCAAAAATCTGTTTTTCCAGATATAATTGTTCCTCAGCACAGTGCTGTATTAAATACACTTGTATACACTGCTAATCTCTTCTCTGCATGTCAGCCCAACCATACTATTGTATACTACACATAATGGGGTCTATTTACCGCTGCTCCATAACCTGTCCGCCTGCTCGGAGGCCGCGGACAGCAATCAACCCGATCAGATACGATCGGGTTGATTAACACCCCCTGCTAGTGGCCGATTGGCCGCAAATCTGCAGGGGGCGGCATTGCACCAGCAGTTCACCAGTACTGCTTGTGCAATGCTGAATGTGGAGAGCGTATGCTGTCCGCATTCAGCGATGTCTGTCAGACATGATCCGCTGATCGAATCATGTCGGACAGACATTTGATAAATCGGCCTCACAGTAATAAACATAATTGGCCTGATTTGAAGTGAAGCATTAACTGCATTAGAAGTAAGCTTTAGAAGTAAGCGGGTAGGGCTCGAATTACAAGTTGAAAGTATTCAGTTTTTGCTTGCACGCTAACCCAACAAGAGCAAAAAGCCGAACTTAGAATATCCCGTGTGTGATAACCTATTCCCCCATAAAAGACAATGGAGCAAAAAAGTGGAAAACACCCTACTTGCACGCAAACACAATCGCATATTCTCAAGTGCGCTAACCCGACATGAAAATATCAATATTTCACATTCAAATGTTCTTCTATAGCAGAATATGTTTTATTTATTCATAAATACATATTTCTACATATATCTGATGTTTTTTTAGTACAATATATATCTACTAGTCCCAATTTTTGCAGTACAGCGGTTCCACCCCTTGCTCTCTCTCTATCCCCCCTCTCTTCTGCTCTCTCTCTCCCCCCTCTCTTTTGCTCTCTCTCTCCCCCCTCTCTTTTCCTCCCTCTTTTGCGCTCTCTCTCCCCCTCTCTTTTGCTGTCTCTCTCTTTCCCCTCCTCTCTTTTGCTCTTTCTCTTCCTCTCTTTTGCTCTCTCTATCCCCCCTCTTTTGCTCTCTCTCACCCTCTCTTTTGCTGTCTCTCTCCCCCTTTCCTTTGCTCTCTCCCTCCTCTCTTTTGCTCTCTCTCTCCCTCTCTTTTGCTCTCTCTATCCCCCCTCTTTTGCTTTCTCTATCCCCCCTCTTTTGCTCTCTCTCTCCCTCCCTCTCTTTTGCTCTCTCTCTCCCCCTTCCCTTTTGCTCTCTCTATCCCCCTGTTTTGCTCTCTCTTTCCCCCCTCTCTTTTGCTCTCTCTATCCATCCTCTCTTTTTCTCTCTCTCTCTCTCCCCTCTCTTTAACTCTCTTTCCCTCCTCTCTTTTGCGGTCTCTCTCTCCCTTTTATTTTGCTCTCTCTCTCCCCCTCTCTATTGCTCTTTATCTCCCCCCTCTCTTGTGCCCTCTCTCCCCCTCTCTTATACTCTCTCTCTCCCCTCTCTTATGCTCTCTCTCTTCCCTCTTTTGCGCTCTCCCCCTCTTTTGCTCTCTCTCTCTCTCCACTTTCTACCCCCCTCTCTTTTGCTATCTCTCTCCCTCTCTTTTGCTCTCTCTCCCCTCTCTTTTGCTCTCTCTCTCCCCTCTCTTATGCTCTCTCTCTTCCCTCTTTCTGTCTCCACCTCTTTTGCTCTCTCTCTCTCTCTCTCTCCACTTTCTCTCTCCCCTTTCTTTTGCTCTCCCTCCCCCTCTCTTTTGTTGTCTCTCCCTCTCTTTTGCTGTCTCTATCTCCCCTCTTTTGATCTCTCTCTCCCCTTTCTTTTGCTCTACCCCCCCTTACTTTTGCTCTCTCTATATCCCCTCTTTTGATCTCTCCCTCCCTTTTCTTTTGCTCTCCCTCCCCCTCTCTTTTGCTGTCTCTCTCCCCCTCTCTATTGCTCTTTCTCTCCCCCCTCTCTTGTGCGCTCTCTCCCCCTCTCTTATACTCTCTCTCTCCCCTCTCTTATGCTCTCTCTCTTCCCTCTTTTGCGCTCTCCCCCTCTTTTGCTCTCTCTCTCTCCACTTTCTACCCCCCTCTCTTTTGCTATCTCTCTCCCTCTCTTTTGCTCTCTCTCCCCTTTCTTTTGCTCTCTCTCTACCCTCTCTTATGCTCTCTCTCTTCCCTCTTTCTGTCTCCACCTCTTTTGCTCTCTCTCTCTCTCTCTCTCCACTTTCTCTCTCCCCTTTCTTTTGCTCTCCCTCCCCCTCTCTTTTGTTGTCTCTCCCTCTCTTTTGCTGTCTCTATCTCCCCTCTTTTGATCTCTCTCTCCCCTTTCTTTTGCTCTACCCCCCCTTACTTTTGCTCTCTCTATCTCCCCTCTTGATCTCTCCCTCCCTTTTCTTTTGCTCTCCCTCCCCCTCTCTTTTGCTGTCTCTCTCCTTCTCGTTTGCTCTCACTATCCCCCCCTCTTTTGAGCTCTCCGCACGGCCTAACCCAGCCCCGCCCACTCCCTGCTCGGCTCGCACCCCATCCTGTCCCACCCATGCCACGTCCAGTCTCGCACAGCCACGCCCAGGTCACGCCCGACGGCCCATCACGCTACTCACTCTGAGTCTGCAGTGTAGAAGGCCAGGTGTGTTTGTCCTCGCGCGCAGTCTCTACTGCGCATGACAGATTCGGACCAACACACTTGGCCTTTTATAGTATAGGATACCTATATATATATATATATATATATATATAAATATAAAAAACCTAGCATTCGCCAGCAGATTCACAGCAATGTTTAAAAGCAAAACTGGGGGAAGTCAGTTACATTTGGCGCCAAAGTATCTAGCCCAGGACCACGTCAAGGTCTCCCCCTTCCTGGGACCCTAAACCAGCTCTCACACAATGCATACTTTCAAACAAACCAACTGGGTGCTGGTTTAGGGTCCCAGGAAGGGGAAGACCTTGACGTGGTCCTGGGCTAGATCTTTTGGCGCCAAATGTAACTGACTTCCCCCAGTTTTGCTTTTAAACATTACTGTGAATTTGCTGGTGAGTGCCAGGTTTTCTGTGTGTTGTGTTGATAATGTTTGTTATGCTTCCCTGTGGGCCTGTCACCCAGGCTGCTCAGGGGTTAACTGCCTGGGTTGCTGGGAACTGTGCAGCTGTCTGTCAGTGTTCAGGGCTGTGGTGTTTACAGTGGCTTAGGGTGTGTACCCAGTCCAGTCTGTGAGTGCGTCCATTCCTATGTTATATACAGTATATATATATATATATATATATATATATATATATATATATATATATATATATATATATATATTTATAGATATACATGATTATATATAGGTATAGATATATACAGATATATATAGGAATATCTATTTATAAATACATAGCACATATTCTGCTATGTGCAGAACATTGGAATGTGAAATATTTACAGTAAATACACAGTATAACACTTTATTAAAAATGAATATAATGAGGCACCTTGCCAGTACTCATTATAATGATAACCCACATATGTTGAATATACATTTTGCTGCGGAAAACACAGAAGCTTGTGAGAATGCATTATTAATAAGAATATTAAGAAAAACAGCATTTCCATTTGTATTTATACATTAGTGAACTTAGGCGAAAGTGAAGAGCAATAGAAGCAGAGGTCTAGGCACTCAGGCCTTAACCTGTGGGAAAATCGTGATGGTTATGTAGTTTATACAGCAACACAATTTCATATATAGCCACAGAATAGTTAGTCTCATTATTAGAATATTGTCATGTAGATGTATATTTTGTCATTACACAGTTAGTGAACATAACAAATGCTTCACATATTTTCCACCTTACAACCATACAGTATATGGCACAGCCTTACCTCACTTGCCTAAGAAATCTTTCTGCAAAATGAATAATTACTATTTTATTTGTGAGTGTATGAAAACATTTGTTTTTAGACTGAACTTTTCAGCATATGTTTTGAGCCTTAGTAAATACAATGACATTTTGAGAGAGGTTGGTGTGATGCAAGACGTGAGTTACACACACATGCTTCCCTCTTGCCAGTCTTATTGAGGTTTATACTATGATAAACAGGTATTAGAAACTTCCTAAAGGAAAACCTATTAGGCTGCAGACAGACAAGCTCTTAAAGGGACAATCTAGTCAAAATTAAACTTTCATTATTCAGATAGGACATGTAATTTTAAACAACTTTCCAATTTACTTTTGTCATCAAATGTGCTTTGTTCTCTTGGTATTCTTAGTTGATAGCTAAACCTAGGTAGACGAATATGCTAATTTCTAAGCCCTTGAAGGCTCTTATCACATGCTTTTTTATTTGCTTTTCACAACAGGGAAGTGCTCGTTCGTGTGAGCCATATAGATAACATTGTGCTGACGCTCGGGGAGTTATTTAAGTGTTAGCACAACACAGCACAAATTGGCTAAAATGCCAGTCAATAGATAATAAATTAAAAGTCATGTGATCAGGGGGCTGTCAGAAGATATTTAGATACAAGGTAATCACAGAGTTAAAAAGTATTATAATATAACTGTGTTAATTATGCAAAACTGGGGAATGGGTAATAAAGGGATTATCTATCTTTTAAATAATAACAATTCTAGTGCAGACTGTCCCTTCAAGCAGAAAACCTATAATTGCCTCTTGCAATGCAGCATCATGTGATGAAATTTATGATCGATCTTGTGCATTCCTGTCCAATGCTCTCATGCAACCAACCGTGCTAGAGAAGTGCCTGTGACTCACCTAAAACTCATCTACCATTAAGAAGAGGATAAGAAGCTTTATCTGTGGGGATCTCTCTACAGAACTGAAAGGTCTGGTTAACAGCTTTATGGTTTCTTCCAAAAACATGCTTGTAATGTATGTTTGATAAAGATAGAGAGGTCTGTTAGTCAGGTTCAACTGAAGAAATAACACTGCAATGCCAAATTAAATATATTTAGATATTTATGAAGTTTGTTGGTATTGGGCTATTGTTTTTGAATTTGTACTTAAACACTGAATCAAATTAAAATAAGTTTGAGTGCTGACATTCTATATCTTATAGCTACATTGAAGAAAATAAATATTTTCTACTGAAAACATTACACTTGTGATAGCCAAAGCTAATATTAATAAACCAAGTGATAACTACTAATACAACTCAGTTTAACAACAAATGTGGTTTGTCTTAGACAGCATTCCACTTTGTAAACACATACAATATATAAAATAAATGTTCATGTTATCCATGTTTGCAATTCACATGAATTTCATAGAACGGGTTATATATTCATTTTCAAAATGTCTTCAAATTTCAGCTACTGAACAGGAAAATATAATGCTCACTAGAGAAAAGTAGTACATTATTAAAAAGTATGAACAACCATTATTGAGTGAGACACAAGAAATTAGAGAGCTACCCTAAGGCTTGGTCCAGTGTATAGAAGGCCGGAGGTGTTCAGGAACTATTTCTAAGCGGTTTTGTAAAATTTCACAACTCTGGGTCACATGATTTGCATGTCACTCACCACATACTCAAACACAAATGTTAGCGTCTCCCTGGTCTGGATAATATCGTGAAGAAGAACGATGTTTGCATGTTTCAGACCCTTCAGGAGAGAAGCTAAAACAGGAAAAACAGCAGTCATTATAAGAGTAACAAGTTAAACCACTGAATACTAACAAATATTTTGAGTGGAGAAAGACGGATATTTGCTGTGCTTACTATTATTTACTAAGATAAAGAGAATTTGAACAGTCTGCATTGTAGAGCCATGAATGTTGAAATACAGTGATTTGTACAAACATTGCACATACATTGAAGAACAGACAAAAAAATGTCTTACATATATAAAATGCATTATGGGTAATGTGGATACACATGCTGAAGAACACACAACTGCTCTCTCACAGTAAATACAGTCAAAAAGACACACACTCCTACCTAAAGTCTCTGTACACGTATACAGCACTACAGGCCTCTATAAATACAGTGAAACATATTTTGCTATAAAGCAAAGAGCAATTATATTCCTGTTTCTATGTAAGCATGTAATAATTAGCAGAAACAGTAAAAGTACAATAACTCTCACCATATCAATCTGTTTTATGGGGTAATAATATACCTCACAGAGGATGTTTATTTTTTGCTTGAAGGTAAGGATTTACAAGATCAAAAAACATGTATAAAAATAAAGTTATTACAAACATTTGTGAAGCTTGTGCCAACAGAAAATAATTGCACTGTAATATAAGTGCAGCAAACCCTCTTCTAAGCACTGGTTTGTTGTTCTATGTGGGAAATGAAAAATCAATTTTTAATTCTAATACTGTATGATGGAATAATATAACTTTCCTTCAGTTCGCTGTAAAATAGTTTTTCCCTAAATGTGTTCCCCATGACTTGTTATACCACCTGCAGCATATACAATTATGAGAACTTGCTCATTTATGCTTCTTTTTGCAAAAAAATAGCAGGATTTTCTCTTTGAAACCACAGCCCATCAAAATAGGCTTGGCTTGCTGACAGATCAGATCTCATTATCTTATCACTCAAGTGCTCCCCTTTCTTATCTCTGTCTCTGTACAATGCTTAAAAAGAATAACTGAAAATTAACATTTTAGAGCTTTATCCTATCACCTCCCCCTGTGAGTGTAATTTCTTCTGCTGGCTGTGTTTACATAGTTTCTCAATTGCCTATACCTAGGTATAGAAACTTTCAGGCCTCCATTACATATGCAGCGTCGCCCGCAAAATCCTCCGCCGCCGGATTTTAAGCGATTTTGGTATTACATAAACGGCGTAGCATACAAGTTACGCACGTATATTTCTCCCTTCGGCCGTAATTTTTATCCCCATAAACTAACATAGAACAGCCGTGCAATTTGGTATCCAATATGCAGCGTGAGGATGCGCGCAGAATTCAGAAAATCTACTCCATTCTCATCTCGCCACATATTGCAGGCGCAGCAACCCTTGCACTGACTAAAAAAGCAACGAAACTCCTTGGAAGCCTTAACAAACACATACATTTAAGCAGCATCTCAAGGTTAAAGGGACAGTATACTATGATATTGGTTTGTTAAGGTTTATTTGTGTATTTGAAATAGTTTCAAGCCACAACATAATCAAATGGATTGAGCTTGTAGCTACTTTATCACATTGTGAACATATACTTGCTTATTTACTTTAAATTTGTTCTCAAAACAATCAACAATACTTGGAGGAGAGAACAATGGGAAATCATAATTGTATTACCTTCATCTCTTTAGAACCCACTGGAGTGTAAATTATTCTAATGTTAACACAGCTTGGCATTGATGCCAAAATATATAAAGGGACAGTCAAGTCCACAGAAAACCTTCTTGTTTTAAATAGGGCATGTTATTTCAAACTACTTTCAGATTTAATTCTAACACTTGCTTTGTTTTCTTGGTATTCTTAGTTGAAAGCTAAACCTAGGATGGCTCATATGATAATTTCTAAGACCTTCTTGAAGGCTGCCTCTTTGCAATTGTGTCAAACCAATCACAGACAACAATACCTCTCACCTGCAGCCTTAAAACACCTGGGTTTATATATGAATTTTGAATAGCGTAATAACGTGTCGCATTTATATTTGAAATCGCGGTTCATTTTTACGACTGTTAGCCTAATTTGCATAAAAACAAAATTTATGCTTACCTGATAAATTTCTTTCTCTTGTGGTGTATCCAGTCCACGGGTTCATCCATTACTTGTGGGATATTCTCCTTCCCAACAGGAAGTTGCAAGAGGACACCCACATTCGACCGAAGACAAACAAGAAAAAGGAGAAACTATAGGGTGCAGTGGTGACTGTAGTTTAAAAATAAAAAACACCTGCCTTAAAGTGACAGGGCGGGCCGTGGACTGGATACACCACAAGAGAAAGAAATTTATCAGGTAAGCATAAATGTTGTTTTCTCTTGTAAGGTGTATCCAGTCCACGGGTTCATCCATTACTTGTGGGATACCAATACCAAAGCTTTAGGATACGGATGAAGGGAGGGACAAGGCAGGAACTTAAACGGAAGGCACCACTGCCTGCAAGACCTTTCTCCCAAAAATAGCCTCAGAGGAAGCAAAAGTATCAAATTTGTAGAATTTTGAAAAAGTATGAAGCGAAGACCAAGTCGCCGCCTTACAAATCTGTTCAACAGAGGCCTTTTTAAAAGCCCATGTGGAAGCTACCGCTCTAGTGGAATGAGCTGTAATTCTTTCAGGAGGCTGCTGGCCAGCAGTCTCATAAGCTAAACGGATTATGCTTCTTAGCCAAAAAGAAAGAGAAGATGCCGAAGCCTTTTGGCCTCTCCTCTGTCCAGAGTAGACAACAAACAATGCAGATGTTTGACGAAAATCCTTAGTAGCTTGTAAATAAAACTTTAAAGCACGAACCACGTCAAGATTGTGTAATAGACGTTCCTTCTTTGAAGAAGGATTAGGACACAGCGACAGAACTACAATCTCCAGATTGATATTCTTATTAGATACCACCTTAGGAAGAAATCCAGGTTTGGTACGCAACACTACCTTATCTGTATGGAATATCAGATAAGGGGAATCACACTGTAAGGCAGATAACTCTGAAACTCTTCGAGTCGAAGAGATAGCTACCAAAAACAGAACTTTCCAAGATAAAAGCTTGATATCTATGGAATGCAGAGATTCAAACGGAACCATTTGAAGAACTTTAAGAACTAAATTTAAACTCCATGGCGGAGCAACAGGTTTAAACACAGGCTTGATTCTAACTAAAGCCTGACAAAACGCCTGAACGTCTGGAACATCTGCCAGACGCTTGTGCAGAAGAATAGACAGAGCAGAAATCTGTCCTTTTAAGGAACTAGCTGACAATCCCTTCTCCAATCCTTCTTGGAGAAAGGATAATATCCTAGGAATCCTGACTTTACTCCATGAGTAACCCTTGGATTCACACCAATAAAGATATTTACACCATATCTTATGATAGATTTTCCTGGTGACAGGCTTTCGAGCCTGAAATAAGGTATTAATGACCGACTCGGAGAAACCACGTTTTGATAAAATCAAGCGTTCAATCTCCAAGCAGTAAGCCGCAGAGAAATTTGATTTGGATATCGCTTGTTTATAGAAATATCAGTACATTTGGTACACATTCTAAGAGGGGGTTCCACAATGGCTTCCAAACATATTGAACAAGGAGTTTCCTCTATGTCAGACATGTTTAACAGACTAGTAATGAGACAAGCAAGCTTGGAAAACACTTTAATAAAGGTGAAACAGCAATTAAACAAAAACGTTACTGTGCCTTTAAGAGAAAAAAAACTAGCACTTAAACTGCAAAACAGTGAAAAAATACAGTAAAATCTTTGAAATTTTTACAGTGTGAATAAGGGACTAAAGCAGCATTGCACCCACTTGCAAATGGATGATTAACCCCTTAGGCCCCAAACCGGATTGAAAAACGTTAAAAACGTTAAAAATCAATTGAGCACCATGCCAGAGCTCTGCTGAGGCTCCTACCTGCCCTTAAATACGATTTTGTGCAGAAAACAGAATTTATGCTTACCTGATAAATTACTTTCTCCAACGGTGTGTCCGGTCCACGGCGTCATCCTTACTTGTGGGAATATCTCTTCCCCAACAGGAAATGGCAAAGAGTCCCAGCAAAGCTGGCCATATAGTTCCTCCTAGGCTCCGCCCACCCCAGTCATTAGACTGGGGTAAAGGAGGAAAAACTAGGAGAAACCATAGGGTGTCGTG
Source organism: Bombina bombina (assembly GCF_027579735.1). Taxonomy (NCBI): domain Eukaryota; kingdom Metazoa; phylum Chordata; class Amphibia; order Anura; family Bombinatoridae; genus Bombina; species Bombina bombina. The sequence goes on from NC_069499.1 coordinate 548,628,729, forward strand.
GTGACTGTAGTTAAAGAAAATAATTAATCGGACCTGATTAAAAAAACAGGGCGGGCCGTGGACCGGACACACCGTTGGAGAAAGTAATTTATCAGGTAAGCATAAATTCTGTTTTCTCCAACATTGGTGTGTCCGGTCCACGGCGTCATCCTTACTTGTGGGAACCAATACCAAAGCTTTAGGACACGGATGAAGGGAGGGAGCAAATCAGGTCACCTAAACGGAAGGCACCACGGCTTGCAAAACCTTTTTCCCAAAAATAGCCTCCGAAGAAGCAAAAGTATCAAATTTGTAAAATTTTGCAAAAGTGTGCAGTGAAGACCAAGTCGCTGCCTTACATATCTGATCAACAGAAGCCTCGTTCTTGAAGGCCCATGTGGAAGCTACAGCCCTAGTGGAGTGAGCTGTCCGGCAGTCTCATAAGCCAATCGGATGATGCTTTTAAGCCAAAAGGAAAGAGAGGTAGAAGTTGCTTTTTGACCTCTCCTTTTACCAGAATAGGCGACAAACAGAGAAGAAGTTTGTCTGAACTCTTTTGTAGCTTCTAAGTAGAATTTTAGAGCACGGACTACATCTAAATTGTGTAGCAAACGTTCCTTCTTTGAAACTGGATTCGGACACAAAGAAGGTACAACTATCTCCTGATTAATATTTTTGTTGGAAACAACCTTTGGTAGAAAACCAGGCTTAGTACGCAGAACAACCTTATCTGAATGGAACACCAGATAGGGTGGAGTACACTGTAGAGCAGATAACTCAGAAACTCTTCTAGCAGAAGAAATAGCAACCAAAAACAAAACTTTCCAAGATAAAAACTTAATATCTATGGAATGTAAAGGTTCAAACGGAACCCCTTGAAGAACTGAAAGAACTAGATTTAAACTCCAGGAAGGAGTCAAAGGTCTGTAAACAGGCTTGATCCTAACCAAAGCCTGAACAAATGCTTGAACATCTGGCACAACTGCCAGTCGTTTGTGTAGTAGGACAGATAAAGCAGAAATCTGTCCTTTTAGAGAACTCACAGATAATCCTTTATCCAAACCTTCTTGTAGAAAGGAAAGAATCCTAGGAATCTTTATCTTATTCCATGGGAATCCCTTGGATTCACACCAGCAGATATATCTTTTCCATATTTTATGGTAAATCTTTCTAGTTACCGGTTTTCTGGCTTGAACCAGAGTATCTATCACGGAATCTGAAAACCCACGCTTTGATAGAATCAAGCGTTCAAACGGTGGAAACACATAAGCTAGGTTGAAGGTCCAAGGCGCTACTAGTGCATCCACTAGAGTCGCCTTGGGATCCCTGGATCTGGACCCGTAGCAAGGAACCTTGAAGTTCTGACGAGACGCCATCAGATCCATATCTGGAATGCCCCATAGTTGCGTCAACTGGGCAAAGATCTCCAGGTGGAGTTCCCACTCCCCCGGATGGAATGTCTGACGACTCAAATAATCCGCTTCCCAGTTTTCCACACCTGGGATGTGGATCGCAGATAGGTGGCAGGAGTGATTCTCTGCCCATTGTATTATTTTGGTCACTTCTTTAATCGCCAGGGAACTCCTTGTTCCCCCCTGATGATTGAGATACGCAACAGTCGTCATGTTGTCTGATTGGAATCTTATGAATCTGGCCTTTGCTAGCTGAGGCCAAGCCCTGAGAGCATTGAATATCGCTCTTAGTTCCAGAATGTTTATCGGGAGAAGAGACTCTTCCCGAGACCACAGTCCCTGAGCTTTCAGGGATTCCCAGACCGCGCCCCAGCCCACTAGGCTGGCGTCGGTCGTGACGATGACCCACTCTGGACTGCGGAAGCTCATTCCCTGGGATAGGTGATCCTGGGTTAGCCACCAACGGAGTGAGTCTCTGGTCTTCTGATCTACTTGAATCACTGGAGACAAGTCTGTATAGTCCCCATTCCACTGTTTCAGCATGCACAGTTGTAATGGTCTTAGATGAATTCGCGCAAAAGGAACTATGTCCATTGCTGCAACCATCAATCCTACTACTTCCATGCACTGAGCTACGGAAGGACGAGGAATAGAATGAAGAACTTGACAAGCGTTTAGAAGTTTTGACTTTCAGACTTCTGTCAAGAAAATCCTCATTTCTAAGGAATCTATTATTGTTCCCAAGAAGGGAACCCTTGTCGACGGAGACAGGGAACTTTTTTCTATGTTCACCTTCCATCCGTGAGATCTGAGAAAGGCCAGAACGATGTCTGAGTGAGCCTTTGCCTTTGAAAGAGACGACGCTTGTACTAGAATGTCGTCCAAGTACGGTACTACTGCAATGCCCCTTGGTCTTAGAACCGCTAGAAGGGATCCGAGTACCTTTGTGAAAATCCTTGGAGCAGTGGCTAACCCGAATGGGAGGGCCACAAACTGGTAATGTTTGTCCAGAAAGGCGAACCTTAAGAACTGATGATGTTCTTTGTGGATAGGGATATGTAGATACGCATCCTTTAGATCCACGGTAGTCATAAATTGACCTTCCTGAATTGTGGGTAGAATCGTTCGAATGGTTTCCATCTTGAACGATGGTACTCTGAGAAATTTGTTTAGGATCTTTAAATCCAGGATTGGTCTGAAAGTTCCCTCTTTTTTGGGAACTACAAACAGATTTGAGTAAAATCCCATTCCTTGTTCCGCCGTTGGAACTGGGTGTATCACTCCCATCTTTAACAAGTCTTCTACACAATGTAAGAATGCCTGTCTCTTTATTTGGTTTGAGGATAAGTGAGACATGTGGAACCTTCCCCTTGGGGGTAGTTCCTTGAATTCCAGAAGATAACCCTGAGAAACTATTTCTAGCGTCCAGGGATACTGAACATCTCTTGCCCAAGCCTGAGCAAAGAGAGAGAGTCTGCCCCCCACTAGATCCGGTCCCAGATCGGGGGCTACTCCTTCATGCTGTTTTGTTAGCAGGGGCAGGCTTCTTGGCCTGCTTACCCTTGTTCCAGCCTTGCATCGGTTTCCAGGCTGGTTTGGTCTGTGAGGTATTACCCTCTTGCTTAGAGGATGCAGAATTAGAGCCCGGTCCGTTCCTGAAATTACGAAAGGAACAAAAATTAGACTTATTCTTGGCTTTGAAAGGCCTATCTTGTGGGAGGGCGTGGCCCTTTCCCCCAGTGATGTCTGAGATAATCTCTTTCAATTCTGGCCCAAAGAGAGTTTTACCCTTAAAGGGGATATTAAGCAATTTTGTCTTGGATGATACATCCGCTGACCAAGACTTTAGCCAAAGCGCTCTGCGCGCCACAATCGCAAACCCTGAATTTTTCGCCGCTAATCTAGCTATTTGCAAAGCGGCATCTAAAATAAAAGAGTTAGCCAACTTAAGTGCGTGAACTCTGTCCATAACCTCCTCATATGGAGTCTCTCTACTGAGCGACTTTTCTAGTTCCTCGAACCAGAACCACGCTGCTGTAGTGACAGGAACAATGCACGAAATGGGTTGAAGAAGGTAACCTTGCTGTATAAAAATCTTTTTAAGCAAACCCTCCAATTTTTTATCCATAGGATCTTTGAAAGCACAATTATCCTCGATAGGAATAGTAGTGCGCTTGTTTAGAGTAGAAACTGCCCCCTCGACCTTAGGGACTGTCTGCCATAAGTCCTTTCTGGGGTCGACCATAGGAAATAATTTCTTAAATATAGGAGGGGGAACAAAAGGTATGCCGGGCTTCTCCCATTCCTTATTCACTATGTCCGCCACCCGCTTGGGTATAGGAAAAGCGTCGGGTGCACCGGAACCTCTAGGAACTTGTCCATCTTGCATAATTTTTCTGGAATGACCAGGTTGTCACAATCATCCAGAGTAGATAACACCTCCTTAAGCAATGCGCGGAGATGTTCTAATTTAAATTTAAATGTCACAACATCAGGTTCAGCCTGTTGGGAAATTTTTCCTGAATCTGAAATTTCCCCATCTGACAAAACCTCCCTCATGGTCCCTTCAGATTGGTGTGAGGGTAAGACAGAACAATTATCATCAGCGCTCCCTCCTGCTCTTCAGTGTTTAAAACAGAGCAATCGCGCTTTCTCTGATATGCAGGCATTTTGGATAAAATATTTGCTATGGAGTTATCCATTACAGCCGTCAATTGTTGCATGGTAATAAGCATTGGCGCGCTAGAAGTACTAGGGGCCTCCTGCGTGGGCAAAACTGGTGTAGACACAGAAGGAGATGATGTAGAACCATGTCTACTCCCTTCATCTGAAGAATCATCTTGGGCAACTTCATTATCTGTGACAGTACTGTCCTTACTTTGTTTGGACGCTTTGGCACAATGATCACATAATTTAGAAGGGGGAGACACATTGACTTTCATACATATAGAACATAGCAATCGCGCTTTCTCTGATATGCAGGCATTTTGGATAAAATATTTGCTATGGAGTTATCCATTACAGCCGTCAATTGTTGCATGGTAATAAGCATTGGCGCGCTAGAAGTACTAGGGGCCTCCTGCGTGGGCAAAACTGGTGTAGACACAGAAGGAGATGATGTAGAACCATGTCTACTCCCTTCATCTGAAGAATCATCTTGGGCAACTTCATTATCTGTGACAGTACTGTCCTTACTTTGTTTGGACGCTTTGGCACAATGATCACATAATTTAGAAGGGGGAGACACATTGACTTTCATACATATAGAACATAGCTTATCTGAAGGCACCGACATGTTAAACAGGCTTAAACTTGTCAGTAAAACACAAAAACCGTTTTAAAACAAAACCGTTACTGTCTCTTTAAATTTTAAACAGAGCACACTTTATTACTGAATATGTAAAAAAATATGAAGGAATTGTTCAAAATTTACCAAAATTTCACCACAGTGTCTTAAAGCATTAAAAGTATTGCACACCAATTTTCAGAGCTTTAACCCTTAAAATAACGAAACCGGAGCCGGTTACAGTTTTAACCCCTCTACAGTCCCAGCTACAGCCTTTGTTGCGACTCTACCAAGCCCAGAGGGGAATACGATACCAAATGACGCCTTCTAGGAACTTTTCCAACTATTTTCAGGTGCTCACACATGCATCTGCATGTCTTGCTCTCAAAAACAACTGCGCAGTAATGGCGCGAAAATGAGGCTCAGCCTACAACTGGGAAGGCCCTTCCTGACTAGAAAAGGTGTCTAACATAGTGCCTGACGTTAAAAAACGTTCCCCAAGTTTATAAATGTGAAAAACCAGCATAAACATGTATAAAATGCCCAAATAAAGCAATCGATTTTGCCCATAAAAGTGTCTACCAGTTTTATAGCCCATATTAAGCCCTTTATTCTGCTTGAGACTAAGAAAATGGCTTACCGGTCCCCATGAGGGGAAATGACAGCCTTCCAGCATTACACAGTCTTGTTAGAAATATGGCTAGTCATACCTTAAGCAGAAAAGTCTGCTAACTGTTTCCCCCAACTGAAGTTACTTCATCTCAACAGTCCTATGTGGAAACAGCAAAGGATTTTAGTTACTGTCTGCTAAAATCATCTTCCTCTCACAAACAGAATTCTTCATCTTTTTCTGTTTCAGAGTAAATAGTACATACCAGCACTATTTTAAAATAACAAAGTCTTGATAGTAGAATAAAAAAACTACAACTAAACACCACATACTCTTAACCATCTCCGTGGAGATGTTGCCTGTGCAACGGCAAAGAGAATGACTGGGGTGGGCGGAGCCTAGGAGGGACTATATGGCCAGCTTTGCTGGGACTCATTGCCATTTCCTGTTGGGGAAGAGATATTCCCACAAGCAAGGATGACGCCGTGGACCGGACACACCAATGTTGGAGAAATAACCCATTTGAAATGGTTCTCAGATGCCAGAGGACTCTTCTAGGGAAGCTGGATGTCTCAGTCTGTATTAAAACTGCGCAGTTAGAACGCTAAAATAGGCCCCTCCCACCATGTACTGGATGTCAGAGGGGCCTTAAGAAAATACTCCTAGGAGTATCTGACTAGCCATGTGGAAACTAGGCCCCAAATAAAGACTTATCTCCCTTAGAGAAAAAAACGTCCTATTTATGAAATCATGTAAACGTTTTGTCACTAAGCAATATGAATATTAACATGAGTATTACCCTGTTATGTAAGCATGATACCAGTCGCTGTTAAATCACTGCATCAGGCTTACCTCAATTACACAAGGCTCTGTCAGCATTTTCTAGAACTTATTACTCTCTCTAGAAATAAAAAATACTGAACATACCTCAAAGCAGGTAATCTGCAGGCCGTTCCCCCAACTGAAGTTTTCCCATATTCATCAGTTATGTGTGAGAACAGCAATGGACCTTAGTTACAAACCGCTAAGATCATCAAATCTCCAGGCAGAATTCTTCTTCTAATTTCTGCCTGAGAGAAAAACAGTACAACGCCGGTACCGTTCAAAAATAACAAACTTTTGATTGAAGGTAAAAACTACACTAAGTCACCACATATCTCTTGATACTTCCTTTCTTGTCAAGAGTTGCAAGAGAATGACTGGGGGTGGCAGTTAGGGGAGGAGCTATATAGACAGCTCTGCTGTGGGTGTCCTCTTGCAACTTCCTGTTGGGAAGGAGAATATCCCACAAGTAATGGATGAACCCGTGGACTGGATACACCACAAGAGAAAGAAATTTATCAGGTAAGCATAAATTTTGTTTTTATGCAAATTAGGCTAACAGTCGTAAAAATGAACCGCGATTTCAAATATAAATGCGACACGTAATTACGCTATTCAAAATTCATATATAAACCCAGGTGTTTTAAGGCTGCAGGTGAGAGGTATTGTTGTCTGTGATTGGTTTGACACAATTGCAAAGAGGCAGCCTTCAAGAAGGTCTTAGAAATTATCATATGAGCCATCCTAGGTTTAGCTTTCAACTAAGAATACCAAGAAAACAAAGCAAGTGTTAGAATTAAATCTGAAAGTAGTTTGAAATAACATGCCCTATTTAAAACAAGAAGGTTTTCTGTGGACTTGACTGTCCCTTTATATATTTTGGCATCAATGCCAAGCTGTGTTAACATTAGAATAATTTACACTCCAGTGGGTTCTAAAGAGATGAAGGTAATACAATTATGATTTCCCATTGTTCTCTCCTCCAAGTATTGTTGATTGTTTTGAGAACAAATTTAAAGTAAATAAGCAAGTATATGTTCACAATGTGATAAAGTAGCTACAAGCTCAATCCATTTGATTATGTTGTGGCTTGAAACTATTTCAAAAACACAAATAAACCTTAACAAACCAATATCATAGTATACTGTCCCTTTAACCTTGAGATGCTGCTTAAATGTATGTGTTTGTTAAGGCTTCCAAGGAGTTACGTTGCTTTTTTAGTCAGTGCAATGGATGAACCTGTGCACTGGATACACTTTACAAGAGAAACTACTCTTTATTGACACTTTCCGTGGACAAAAACATAATTTATGTAAGAACTTACCTGATAAATTAATTTCTTTCATATTAGCAAGAGTCCATGAGCTAGTGACGTATGGGATATACATTCCTACCAGAAGGGGCAAAGTTTCCCAAACCTCAAAATGCCTATAAATACACCCCTCACCACACCCACAATTCAGTTTAATGAATAGCCAAGAAGTGGGGTGATAAGAAAAAAGTGCGAAAGCATATAAAATAAGGAATTGGAATAATTGTGCTTTATACAAAAAAATCATAACCACCCCAAAAAAAGGGCGGGCCTCATGGACTCTTGCTAATATGAAAGAAATGAATTTATCAGGTAAGTTCTTACATAAATTATGTTTTCTTTCATGTAATTAGCAAGAGTCCATGAGCTAGTGACGTATGGGATAATGATTACCCAAGATGTGGATCTTTCCACGCAAGAGTCACTAGAGAGGGAGGGATAAAATAAAGACAGCCAATTCCTGCTGAAAATAATCCACACCCAAAATAAAGTTTAATGAAAAACATAAACAGAAGATTCAAACTGAAACCGCTGCCTGAAGTACTTTTCTACCAAAAACTGCTTCAGAAGAAGAAAATACATCAAAATGGTAGAATTTAGTAAAAGTATGCAAAGAGGACCAAGTTGCTGCTTTGCAAATCTGATCAATCGAAGCTTCATTCCTAAACGCCCAGGAAGTAGAAACTGACCTAGTAGAATGAGCTGTAATCCTTTGAGGCGGAGTTTTACCCGACTCGACATAGGCATGATGAATTAAAGATTTCAACCAAGATGCCAAAGAAATGGCAGAAGCTTTCTGGCCTTTTCTAGAACCGGAAAAGATAACAAATAGACTAGAAGTCTTTCGGAAAGACTTAGAAGCTTCAACATAATATTTCAAAGCTCTAACAACATCCAAAGAATGCAACGATTTCTCCTTAGAATTCTTAGGATTAGGACATAATGAAGGAACCACAATTTCTCTACTAATGTTGTTGGAATTCACAACTTTAGGTAAAAATTCAAAAGAAGTTCGCAACACCGCCTTATCCTGATGAAAAATCAGAAAAGGAGACTCACAAGAAAGAGCAGATAATTCAGAGACTCTTCTGGCAGAAGAGATCGCCAAAAGGAACAAAACTTTCCAAGAAAGTAATTTAATGTCCAATGAATGCATAGGTTCAAACGGAGGAGCTTGAAGAGCCCCCAGAACCAAATTCAAACTCCAAGGAGGAGAAATTGACTTAATGACAGGTTTTATATGAACCAAAGCTTGTACAAAACAATGAATATCAGGAAGATTAGCAATCTTTCTGTGAAAAAGAACAGAAAGAGCAGAGATTTGTCCTTTCAAAGAACTTGCGGATAAACCTTTATCTAAACCATCCTGAAGAAACTGTAAAATTCTCGGAATTCTAAAAGAATGCCAAGAAAAATGATGAGAAAGACACCAAGAAATATAAGTCTTCCAGACTCTATAATATATCTCTCTGGATACAGATTTACGAGCCTGTAACATAGTATTAATCACAGAGTCAGAGAAACCTCTTTGACCAAGAATCAAGCGTTCAATCTCCATACCTTTAAATTTAAGGATTTGAGATCCTGATGGAAAAAAGGACCTTGCGACAGAAGGTCTGGTCTTAGCGGAAGAGTCCACGGATGGCAAGAGGCCATCCGGACAAGATCCGCATACCAAAACCTGTGAGGCCATGCCGGAGCTACCAGCAGAACAAACGAGCATTCCTTCAGAATCTTGGAGATTACTCTTGGAAGAAGAACTAGAGGCAGAAAGATATAGGCAGGATGATACTTCCAAGGAAGTGATAATGCATCCACTGCTTCCGCCTGAGGATCCCGGGATCTGGACAGATACCTGGGAAGTTTCTTGTTTAGATGAGACGCCATCAGATCTATTTCTGGAAGCTCCCACATTTGAACAATCTGAAGAAATACCTCTGGGTGAAGAGACCATTCGCCCGGATGCAACGTTTGGCGACTGAGATAATCCGCTTCCCAATTGTCTATACCTGGGATATGAACCGCAGAGATTAGACAGGAGCTGGATTCCGCCCAAACCAAAATTCGAGATACTTCTTTCATAGCCAGAGGACTGTGAGTCCCTCCTTGATGTTTGATGTATGCCACAGTTGTGACATTGTCTGTCTGAAAACAAATGAACGATTCTCTCTTCAGAAGAGGCCAAGACTGAAGAGCTCTGAAAATTGCACGGAGTTCCAAAATATTGATCGGTAATCTCACCTCCTGAGATTCCCAAACTCCTTGTGCCATCAGAGATCCCCACACAGCTCCCCAACCTGTGAGACTTGCATCTGTTGAAATTACAGTCCAGGTCGGAAGCACAAAAGAAGCCCCCTGAATTAAACGATGGTGATCTGTCCACCATGTTAGAGAGTGTCATACAATCGGTTTTAAAGATATTAATTGAGATATCTTTGTGTAATCCCTGCACCATTGATTCAGCATACAGAGCTGAAGAGGTCGCATGTGAAAACGAGCAAAGGGGATCGCGTCCGATGCAGCAGTCATAAGACCTAGAATTTCCATGCATAAGGCTACCAAAGGGAATGATTGTGACTGAAGGTTTCGACAAGCTGAAATCAATTTTAGACGTCTCTTGTCTGTCAAAGACAGAGTCATGGACACTGAATCTATCTGGAAACCCAGAAAGGTTACCCTTGTCTGAGGAATCAATGAACTTTTTGGTGAATTGATCCTCCAACCATGATCTTGAAGAAACAACACAAGTCGATTCGTATGAGAATCTGCTAAATGTAAAGACTGAGCAAGTACCAAGATATCGTCCAAATAAGGAAATACCACAATACCCTGTTCTCTGATTACAGACAGAAGGGCACCGAGAACCTTTGTAAAAATTCTTGGAGCTGTAGCTAGGCCAAACGGCAGAGCCACAAACTGGTAATGCTTGTCCAGAAAAGAGAATCTCAGAAACTGATAATGATCTGGATGAATCGGGATATGCAGATATGCATCCTGTAAATCTATTGTGGACATATAATGTCCTTGCTGAACAAAAGGCAAGATAGTCCTTACAGTTACCATTTTGAACGTTGGTATCCTTACATAACGATTCAATATTTTTAGATCCAGAACTGGTCTGAAGGAATTCTCCTTCTTTGGTACAATGAAGAGATTTGAATAAAACCCCATCCCCTGTTCCAGAACTGGAACTGGCATAATTACTCCAGCCAACTCTAGATCTGAAACACAATTCAGAAATGCTTGAGCTTTCACTGGATTTACTGGGACACGGGAAAGAAAAAATCTCTTTGCAGGAGGTCTCATCTTGAAACCAATTCTGTACCCTTCTGAAACAATGTTCTGAATCCAAAGATTGTGAACAGAATTGATCCAAATTTCTTTGAAAAAAACGTAACCTGCCCCCTACCAGCTGAGCTGGAATGAGGGCCGCACCTTCATGTGGACTTAGAATCTGGCTTTGCTTTTCTAGAAGGCTTGGATTTATTCCAGACTGGAGATGGTTTCCAAACTGAAACTGCTCCTGAGGATGAAGGATCAGGCTTTTGTTCTTTGTTGAAACGAAAGGAACGAAAACGATTATTAGCCCTGTTTTTACCCTTAGATTTTTTATCCTGTGGTAAAAAAGTTCCTTTCCCACCAGTAACAGTTGAGATAATAGAATCCAACTGAGAACCAAATAATTTGTTACCCTGGAAAGAAATGGAAAGTAGAGTTGATTTAGAAGCCATATCAGCATTCCAAGTTTTAAGCCATAAAGCACTTCTAGCTAAAATAGCTAGAGACATAAACCTGACATCAACTCTGATAATATAAAAAATGGCATCACAGATAAAATTATTAGCATGTTGAAGAAGAATAATAATATTATGAGAATCATGATCTGTTACTTGTTGCGCTAAAGTTTCCAACCAAAAAGTTGAAGCTGCAGCAACATCAGCCAATGATATAGCAGGTCTAAGAAGATTACCTGAACACAGATAAGCTTTTCTTAGAAAGGATTCAATTTTCCTATCTAAAGGATCCTTAAACGAAGTACCATCTGACGTAGGAATAGTAGTACGTTTAGCAAGGGTAGAAATAGCCCCATCAACTCTAGGGATTTTGTCCCAAAATTCTAATCTGTCAGACGGCACAGGATATAATTGCTTAAAACGTTTAGAAGGAGTAAATGAATTACCCAATTTATCCCATTCTCTGGAAATTACTTCAGAAATAGCACTAGGAACAGGAAAAACTTCTGGAATAACCACAGGAGATTTAAAGACCTTATCTAAACGTTTAGAATTAGTATCAAGAGGACCAGAATCCTCAATTTCTAAAGCAATTAGTACTTCTTTAAGTAAAGAACGAATAAATTCCATTTTAAATAAATATGAAGATTTATCAGCATCAATCTCTGAGACAGAATCCTCTGAACCAGAAGAGTCATCAGAATCAGAATGATGATGTTCATTTAAAAATTCATCTGTATAAAGAGAAGTTTTAAAAGATTTTTTATGTTTACTAGAAGGAGGAATAACAGACATAGCCTTCTTGATGGATTCAGAAACAAAATCTCTTATGTTATCAGGAACATTCTGAACCTTAGATGTTGATGGAACTGCAACAGGTAATGGTACATTACTAAAGGAAATATTATCTGGATTAACAAGTTTGTCATGACAATTAATACAAACAACAGCTGGAGGAATAGCTACCAAATGTTTACAGCAGATACACTTAGCTTTGGTAGTTCCAGCACCAGACAACGATTTTCCTGAAGTATCTTCTGACTCAGACATCTTGCAATATGTAAGAGAAAAAAAAACATATAAAGCAAAATTGATCAAATTCCTTAAATGACAGTTTCAGGAATGGGAAAAATGCCAATGAACAAGCTTCTAGCAACCAGAAGCAAAGAAAAAATGAGACTTAAATAATGTGGAGACAAAAGCGACGCCCATATTTTTTAGCGCCCAATAAGACGCCCACATTATTTGGCGCCTAAATGCTTTTTGGCGCCAAAAATGACGCCACATCCGGAACGCCGACATCTTTGGCGCAAAAGAACGTCAAAAAATGACGCAACTTCCGGCGACACGTATGACGCCGGAAACAGAAAAGATTTTTGGCGCCAAAAAAGTCAGCGCCAAGAATGACGCAATAAAATTAAGCATTTTCAGCCCCCGCGAGCCTAACAGCTCACAGGGAAAAAAAGTCAAAATTTTTAAGGTAAGAAAAAATAATTGATTCAAGTGCATTATCCCAAATATGAAACTGACTGTCTGAAAATAAGGAATGTTGAACATCCTGAGTCAAGGCAAATAAATGTTTGAATACATATATTTAGAACTTTATAAACAAAGTGCCCAACCATAGCTTAGAGTGTCACAGAAAATAAGACTTACTTACCCCAGGACACTCATCTACATGTTTGTAGAAAGCCAAACCAGTACTGAAACGAAAATCAGCAGAGGTAATGGTATATAAATAAGAGTATATCGTCGATCTGAAAAGGGAGGTAAGAGATGAATCTCTACGACCGATAACAGAGAACCTATGAAATAGACCCCGTAGAAGGAGATCACTGCATTCAAAATAGGCAATACTCTCCTCACATCCCTCTGACATTCACTGCACGCTGAGAGGAAAACCGGGCTCCAACCTGCTGCGGAGCGCATATCAACGTAGAATCTAGCACAAACTTACTTCACCACCTCCATAGGAGGCAAAGTTTGTAAAACTGAATTGTGGGTGTGGTGAGGGGTGTATTTATAGGCATTTTGAGGTTTGGGAAACTTTGCCCCTCCTGGTAGGAATGTATATCCCATACGTCACTAGCTTATGGACTCTTGCTAATTACATGAAAGAAATACTGGTGTAAGTTACTTACGACTGAAATGTGTATTTGCGCACATTTCAGAAGATCTCCAGTTTGTCCTACTTATGCCAGTTTAGCATCTAACAGCGCAGTATATGTAATACCCCAATGTGCAAGGTGAAATTATGGCCGAAACCTGGGAACTTGCGCCAAAACCTGTGCCATATAGGTGATCGCGCCCTTGGTATATGTAGGAATACTATAGGCTAAATCAGCTATTTCAAATGCCAATATAAAGGCTAAGGAGCTATTTGTAAAATAGATAATTGGGAACAAATTAAAGGAACTTTTTTGGGTAATTTGTCCCTTTAATATAGTAACGAATAAGGACAGAAAATATTTGATATATTCAGAAAGTTTAAGCTATTGTTATATACTAAAGCTAAGAATTTTATAGTTAAGTAGCTCATGTCTATTATTTTTTTTTTTTTTTAAACACCCCTCACTTTTTAAAATGCAAACAATACTCCAAAGTGTAGTATTATTGCACAACAATGGAATAAACCAAAATATTAGTGTGTATTAAAAAATATCAATAAAGATGAGGCTTCCGGTGGAGATTTTCCAATGCCATTTACACTTGACATCAAGGTTGGAGCCAGGTGTGGAATCTAAGGGAGTTTGGCTTACCCCTCGCTCGGAAGTCTGAAGCACAGGGTCATACATGCTATACAGGACTCCAAGGCTGCAATTGCTACCACTAGATACCACAGTACCTGCTATCTAAAAAGTAGTGGAGCTTTTGTCCCTGCATGGCCGCGAGTCTGTACAGTCTATGTTGAACCATCACCTGAGAAGGGTAACATGAGTACAAAAGCGTGTCAAGGAACTAGGCCTTAAATACCCATAAAGAGGGCCGTAGTAGGCAGCATAATAATAGTGAAGAAGCCTGCGGGGGCTGGAGATAAAGGATTAGCATGGAAGCTGTTTTATATTTTACATGCTGTGATCTGTTTCTTTCGGCACTACATTGATAATCTGATAAATGATATCTGTAAGAAACAGTGAGAAGAGAAGCTCGTAAATCAGTCTACTCATAATTCTTTTCCACTTTGCTAGGTTTATGCTTCCCCAGCATTAACCCCTTGTGGCCTGGGTATAAATATGAGAATTTGTGTATATAATGTTTATAAAAGAAGCTGTTAACTTGATATACTGTCTCTGAGAGAAATAATTGTGGGTAATAAAGTACTCCTGCAAATATTGTTGTCCCTGAAAGAGAGAAGATAGGAATGAGGGGAGGGAAGCAGAAGGAAAAAGAAGCAGAGAAAAAGAAAGGAACTCCCTATAACTTTGTTGAATAAAGATAATTTGAATAAGTTGAGAGAATCTATGTTGTGGACTTTGAAAACTGGAAGCAGAGTTTTATTTGAGTGGAATCTGTGTAAAGAATTTAGAGTTTTTAGTTTTTTGTTTAATTTGATACATTACACAGAATAGATCTTCCATCTAAACTATAAGTTTAATGTATAAGCAAATATTGGTATTGTGATTAGAATCAATATCTACCTAACCTTACTTAAAAGAGTTTATTATCACTAGATAATTAATAAGCTGATTAATATAGTGGTAAGGGTCTCACCTAGAGCAGTATTTTAAAGACAGTCTTGTCTTAATCACATATTTCACTTTTGTAAATTTAAAAAGGTTTCAGGAACAACATTAGCACAGAAGGAAAAGAGAAAACATTTTAAGGCCAGATTACGGCACATTAACAATTACGCGCAAGCGAAAAGGGATTTATCACGGGTGTTTGCCTGCATCAGGGTTACCGCTCATATTACATGTGATCGCTTGAACACAATTGCGAATTATGCTAGAATGATTACGCATCCTCAGAGCTCTGGTTAACTGTTTCACAAACAAAAAAGAATCACAAAACACATCAAATATACATTACAAAGTACAGTTACACATAATAACACCATCTCATACAAATTATTAAAAAAAAATTGCACAAAAAAGTTATAAGGGCTCAAAGATATGAGGTCTCTGGTGTTAGGAAAAAAAAAAAAGGTTTCTGAAGGGAATTTTCTAGACTTTACATTTCTTTATGCTTTAATAGAAAAAAGGAAAAAATATTTTCACTTTTAAGTCGATTCACCATAGCAAGGATATCATTTTTGGTGCTATCCCAAGGTCATATCAAGCAACAGTTTTAGTTTTAGTTACTGTCTTACTTATCTGAACAAATCAGTGTATGTTAGTTTTGAATAGAAACATTTGTGCAATGTACGTGGAATAGAGAAATGCTTCTAATAAACCCTATCATTGTCTTAGTGATAGCTTTTACTCTACAAGCGTGGACAATGAGCATATATACTTGCACCCTACATACCTACACTAAAGCACAGTATGCATTTATGTTACATAATTAATACTAGACTTACCTTCTCGGATAGCAGTAAAGGGTACTCCTTCCTCTGTCTTCATACTGATGACTTTCAAAGCCACCAGCTGCCCATTGATCCTAGAAAATGTTAGCAAGAGAGTCTTAGTAAAACAATTGCAGACAAGTGGCCTTGTGTATAAAGCTAAACTACTTGAGGATCCAGAATTTCAGTCATTGGCTGTCAGTGTTTTAAAGCTGTATTAGTGCTAGGTTACTGTCACAGCTAGAAGGTCCAGCATTGCATTGCAGTTGTAAGTACTGATGTCCCAACAAACAGGGCAGCATCTATTAAGTCAGACATGTCATATACTGTATTTGATCTCTCCCTGCTAAACTGTCACCACCTCTTTCAATATAGGGTAGATTTGGTTCTAACTAAAACCTCTGCGCTGAATTTACCTACAAAAATCCATGAAGAAATTGTTTTTTTGTGTTCTGTCCTGCTGGCTAAAATGGGCTGAGTGAGACCTTAAAAAGGACATGAAACCGAAAAATGTTTCATTCATGATTCAAATAAATCATATATTTTTAACAACTTTCCAATTTACTTCTATTATCAATTTTGCTTAATTCTTTTGGTATCCTAATGTACTACTGGAAACTAACTAAACACATCAGACAAAAGCTATATATAAGCAGCCATCACTCATCAGCTAGCCCCCTGCTACTGAGCCTATCAAGATATGTTTTTCAACAAAGAACTAAGCAAATTAGATCATATAAATAAATGGGAAAGTTTATTAAAATTGTATACACTAGATGAATCATAAGAGAACATTTTTGGGTTTCCTGTCCCTTTAAACCGAAAATATTGGGGAGTTACAAAACAAAGTGCTTGAAGAATTAGCATGATGGAAGGTTCTGTGTGATAAATAGAACATGATTAGTGCCACCATGTTGAAATCTCTTTCACTACTTTCCAGTGCTGATGTGTTTGCACAGGTGCAGCAACTCTCCTTTAGATACCTGCAGTGTAACCTAGGTTCTGTAATGACCGCACCCATGATTAGAAGGCGATTCATAAAATGTATTTAGTGTCCCTTTAATGCACATTAAGGCACATAAAAGTTCTCTGATGCACTGGAGTGTTCTATTATTTCTCTACTACAGGTCTATAACTACGTGTTTAATCCCCCCAAAGTAGTTAAACACATAGTTATAGTTTACTCTGGAGCAGCAATGGTCGTCATGCACTACAACACATTCTCTTCATGAAAGGGAATTGCCAATTGCAACATATGAACAGCGATTCCCCTGCAGACCCACTCAGTGGAGGCAATAGTGGTTGGCACTCCCAGAGCTACATGGGAGTGGTGGATGTTTTTGGAAGTTTTTTGTGAATTTTGACTGTACCCACAAACACTTTTTATTTTTATTTTTTGAGTTTCACATTTACTAACACTATTGGAGAACAATTCACCACATTTCTGCACTTGCACTTTGGACATTTCAAGCCATAGGAGGGCTGTGTATACTTGAAGATCTAATATAATCATTTTTTGTTTGGACATATTATAATTTTTAATTTTTTGTTTGGATTTATTTTTTTCCTCACATATTTGTAAATATTAATTTTGTCATCCAGATCGTTTTATCGATCAACATTTTTTCAAAGCACATATTGTTCATTGTAGATTGTTTCAGCTCTGTCGACTATTGATCTTAACTTTTTAATGTATAACATGTTTTTATATTTATAGTCATGGATCCATGCAGTAGATTGTAGTTGAATTTATGTTTTTTATATTTCATATGTCGGATTTTGATGATCTATTTTAATCTGTGATATTAAAATACCATTGTTTTTAACCTTTCTAAACGTATTCTATTATCTATCTTAAGAGTAGACCTTGCCTATATTGTGGCGCTCCTTCAGACAATTATCTTGTTGATATAGCCCAGTCCACTCCTTTCTTTCTCTATGGGCATTCTTATGCCTGAGGTTCAACCTGCACCTGCGGACTATAACAGGAGGGCAAGGCATTTAACACCTGTCCCAACTGGAGTTATTGTGAGTTTCCGTAATCCTATGGTGTGGGATCTCCAGAGCCTCCTCATCGTATTTGGTTGTCGACGTTACCAACCTGACTTTACAGCTACACCCTCCATTCAAATTCATTGACATTATTGCTGACATATACCCCAGACATGGAATTGGCTAATTTATTGATAGAAATCTATGAGGGGTCTAAAACAACCACTACTCCACCTCATAGTTTAACCCCTTTCTTTTTGGGATCGTATCTTAGTACTCATATGTTTATCACGCTGTCCAAAATGCATATTTGGTAGCAGAACTGATAGATATGTAGATAGAGCAGTTAGACATAAGTTGTTATTGTGTAATGTTGCACTGTTAATAATAGTTAATTTAATATATGACAATTTTTAACTGTAGGGTCTGGTAACTGAAAGTGCTTAGCTAACGTTTGGTCAGAATAATTGAAGATCTCTAAATTTGTTGGGCTTACAAGTGAGTCCATTCAAATGTTCCATTGATAAACTGAGTGTTATTATAGCCTCTTTAACCTCTAAGGTCACTAGATGTTTTTATGACTAACATTTATTTGGTATTAACCAGTTGTAAAGTGTATATATAACAGGTTTTCTTTTCTCTTACAAGTCATATGACCTAGCTTATCAAGATATTAAGTAATCCACTTTTATTAGCTAACAAGCTGTTGATAAATAATTTCCTTTAACCTTATATTCAACCCTTTTTGAGTTTGAAGACCAAATAAAAATACTCTTACAATTGGAGATATACCCATGTTACGTTAATAAGGAGCTAAACTTATTATATATAGTAACCAATCAATGAGCATTACGTATTAACAAATATGGCTGGGTATAGGGCCTGTACCCAAGTGGCAAAGGCTAATAATACTAAAAGAAGAAAAATTTTCTTATATTATAAACCTAATGCAACAATATTTTTGTCCTGAACCAACATAGGTTTTGGTTTATATCATTGCTGCAGAGATTAATATATTCTTATGGTCTGATTAAAGTTCCCCCTACATTTATAATATTTCTTTGCCTGTTAGTGTGTAACATATCGGATACAAGACTAGGCTTCTGTGCACATCATATCCTAGTGTGTAACATATTGGATACAAGACTAGGCTTCTGAGCACATCATATCCTAGTGTGTAACATATTGGATACAAGACTAGGCTTCTGTGCACATAATATCCTAGTGTGTAACATATCGGATACAAGACTAGGCTTCTGTGCACATCATATCCTAGTGTGTAACATATCGGATACAAGACTAGGCTTCTGTGCACATCATATCCTAGTGTGTAACATATCGGATACAAGACTAGGCTTCTGTGCACATCATATCCTAGTGTGTAACATATCGGATACAAGACTAGGCTTCTGTGCACATCATATCCTAGTGTGTAACATATCGGATACAAGACTAGGCTTCTGTGCACATCATATCCTAGTTTGTAACATATCGGATACAAGACTAGGCTTCTGTGCACATCATATCCTAGTGTGTAACATATCGGATACAAGACTAGGCTTCTGTGCACATCATATCCTAGTGTGTAACATATCGGATACAAGACTAGGCTTCTGTGCACATCATATCCTAGTGTGTAACATATCGGATACAAGACTAGGCTTCTGTGCACATCATATCCTAGTGTGTAACATATCGGATACAAGACTAGGCTTCTGTGCACATCATATCCTAGTGTGTAACATATCGGATACAAGACTAGGCTTCTGTGCACATCATATCCTAGTTTGTAACATATCGGATACAAGACTAGGCTTCTGTGCACATCATATCCTAGTGTGTAACATATCGGATACAAGACTAGGCTTCTGTGCACATCATATCCTAGTGTGTAACATATCGGATACAAGACTAGGCTTCTGTGCACATCATATCCTAGTGTGTAACATATCGGATACAAGACTAGGCTTCTGTGCACATCATATCCTAGTGTGTAACATATCGGATACAAGACTAGGCTTCTGTGCACATCATATCCTAGTGTGTAACATATCGGATACAAGACTAGGCTTCTGTGCACATCATATCCTATAATTTGATCTTATAATCAAAACTTCTATTATATGCTGCTGGTCCCTTATACTCCCTATAGTGGGAGTGGTCTATTTGATGTTTGACAGTTTTTTCTTTTACATATATGCGCTATAATAAGCTGACAAGTGACCCTATTGCTGAATGGTTTTATAAAAACATCTTGATCCTGTTAATGTGCCGGAAACTTTAGCCCCCCCACCCCTTATAGTGCTCTGGCATATTTGATTTTGCCCAGAGACTTATTTGCGGTTTCTCTAGTAAACACTGCCATTAATAATATATTTATCTATTTTAATATCCATACCTAGGATGATATTATATGCTCTCAACTAAATCCATAGGGGCTGATTTATCAAGGGCCGAATGGCCCCTGATGCCCCTGTTTCCACTCGAGCCTTCTGGCTCGCCGGAAACAGCCGTTATAAAGCAGCAGTCTTAAGACCGCTGCTCCTTAACTGGGCCACAGCCTCTGAGGCTGCGGACATCAATCCGCCCGATCCTATATGATCGGGTTGATTGACACCCCCTGCTAGTGTCCCATTCGCCGCAAATCTGCAGGGGGCAGCATTGCACTAGCAGTTCACTAGAACTGCTTGTACAATGTTAAATGCTGACAGCGTGTGCTGTCGGCATTCAGCTATGTCTGGCAGACATGATACGCTACAGCGTATCATGTCCGCCAGACTTTGATAAATCGTCCCCATAGTCCCTGTGTCTGAATTTGTACATGAAAACATTGTATAGCAGTTGGGTGTTTTTATTCATTTCTAAGCTATTCCAATCAGTAAGAAGAGCTGATGACGCAATTAAAAAAATGTATAAATTAGAAAAATTAAAAAATCTTGTAAAGCTCGAGAGATAAAGGGAAATAAATGAAAACACATTTTTTCACTTAACCAATAATATTAATTCATGAACTGTGTGAAATTGGCGTCATATTGTTGCGATTCATTTTATAATTAATGTGTTCAAACATCCATACACTTCATTGTAGTCACTTTAATTATTTTGACTTGAAAACAAAACACAACAATCTGGTTTAAGAACATATAACCATAGAATGTGTAAGAGCATTAACATTAACAAAAAAAATGTGTGAAAAGCCAAGAAATATCAGTTAAATAAGCAAAATTAGTTTTCAACAGGTCCAAAGTGGAAAAATTTGTCAAAAAACGTCTGATTAATAGAAATATTGATTTAGAATTGTCCCCATAAATGGTATAGTGGGTGTTTTCATGCATTTGAAAAGTGTCAGATAATTATTGTGAGATTTTGAAATGGGTTCAGATTTCAAAACCATGCAATAAACATGCAATGCAGTTAGCAGGGGGAACATTCATTAATTGGAATAGGGACCATAGATCAAGGCATAGGGGCCTTTCTATCAAGCTCCGGAGCTTTAGGGCCCGTGTTTCTGGCGAGCCTGCAAGAGCAGACAAATTGGACTGAATTGTGTGAAATCTAGAGTAAGTGAGCAGAATTTAAAATCATTATGGGATAGAAAGGCTTTATGTTTTCCATTATTTTATTTTGAATTATTTGTTGCACAGCATTAAAGTGAAGGTAAACTTTGATGAATGAAAGCCCGTTTTTTTAAAAATACTATTAAAAACAGGGGCACTTTCATTCATCAAAGTTTAGAAAGCAACCGTTTTGTTTATAAACTTACCTTTGTTCTTTTCACAGCCATAGCAGCTTCCCCCACATGGAGATTCTCTCTTCACACATCATCAATGACTAATCCGGCTTCCTCCAATCACGGCTTTCCCCCCAGGTGAGTCATTGCCTAAGGTCATCCCGTGATTGGAGGAAGCCGGATTAGTCATTACTGTGAAGAAAGGATCTCCGGGTGGGGGAAGCTGCTCTGGCTGTGAAAAGAGCAAAGGTAAGTTTTTAAACAAAACGTCTGCTTTCTAAACTTTGATGAATGAAAGTGCCCCTGTTTTTAATAGTAATCTTAAAAACCGGGCTTTCATTCATCAAAGTTTACCTTCACTTTAACTATTTTTGCATTAATAGCAATAACTAAAGTAAAGAGAAAAATGTATTTTTTATTAGATTCTAAATATATTTACTGTCCAAACCATTATAGTGTTCTTACATATAATACGGTAACGCCAGCGCCTTTTGGTTTACTTACATTTAAACATATGGGGCTAGATTATGAGTGGAGCGCAAATGTTTGCGCCTGAGCGATAAGGGGTATATTATGAGGGTTTGCGCTCATCGGGCTTACTACTGGTATTACGAGTTGAAAGTAAATGCGATCGCATTAGCACAATCACAATTTACGCTAGAATCATTACCGCGACTGCAGAGCTCTGGTTAACTGTTTCGCGAAACATAAAAGTTGCACAAAACACATCAAAAATACATTACAAAATACAGTTACACTCATAATAACACTGTCTAATACAACTTATTTAAAAAAACATTACACAAAAAAGTTATAAAGGCAAAGGGATTTAACATTGAGACACATACATATACATCTCTAAAGATGTATATGTATGTGTGTATATATATATATATATATATATATATACACACAGTCATGGCCAAAAATATTGGCACCCTTGCAATTCTGTCAGATAATGCACCACTTCGCCCAGAAAATTGTTAGAATTACAAATGTTTAGGCATTCTCATGTTTATTTCTTTTGTTTTGGTATGACACCAAAAAAGTAGAGAAAAAAAGCCAAATCTGACACATTCCACGTAAAACTCCAAGAATGAACTGGAGAAAATTATTTGCACCTTTTTTAAAATTGTAAGAAATAATTGCATTCCACATTTGTGATGCTCCTGTAATTTGTAATTAGGCTCACCTGTATCCATTAACAGGTGCTGACAATAAAGAAATCACACCAGCACCCAGTTGAAATGGTGAAAAATTTACTCAACCTTACTGTTGTGTGTCTCTGTGTGCCTCACTGAGCATGGAAAAGAGAAAGAGCAGCAAAGAATTGTCTGACGATTTAAGAACAAAAATTGTAGAAAAGCATGGACAATCTCAAGGTTATAAGTCTATCTCAAGAGATCTTACTGTTCCTGTGTCCACTGTGTGAAACATTGTCAAGAAGTTTACAGCCCATGGCACTGTAGCTAATCTCCCTGGACGTGGACAAAAGATAAAAATTGATCAAAAGATTGCAACGAAGGACTGTTCGAATGGTGGATAAAGAACCTTGATCAACTTCTAGACAAATTCAAGCTGACCTTCAGGCACAGGGAACAAATGTGTCAGCTCGCACTATATGTTGCCATCTGAATAAAAAGGGACACTATGGTAGGAGACCCAGGAGGACTCTATTGCAGGCACAGAAACATAAAAAAGCCAGATTGGAGTTTGCCAAAACTTACCTGAGGAAGCCAAAATCGTTTTTGGGGGAATGTGCTGTGGACAGACGAAACAAAATGACAGCTTTTCAATAAAGCCCATCATTCTACGGTTTTCAGAAAAAGAAATGAGGCTTTTAAAGAAAAGAAACAGTCCCTACAGTCAAACATGGTGGAGGTTCAATTATGTTTTGGAGTTGCTTTGCAGCTTCAGGCACTGGATGTCTTGACTGTGTACATGGCATTATGATATCTGAAGACTACCAAAGAATTCTGTGGTGCAATGTAGGGCCCAGTATCAGAAAATTGGGTCTCTGTCAGAGGTCATGGGTCTTACAGCAGAACAATGACCCAAAGCACACGTCAAAAAGCACCCAGAAATGGTTTAAGACAAAGCACTGAAGAGTACTGAACTGGCCAGCAATGAGTCCAGGGGGCCTAATTATCATAGTGCGAGCAGACATGATCCGATATTGCGGATCATGTCTGCTGCACACCTATAAATGCTGACAGCATAGCCTGTCAGCATTTATCATTGCACTAGCAGTTCTTGTGAACTACTGGTGCAATGTCGCCACCTGCTGCTAGCAGGGGGTGTCAATCACCCGATTGTATTCGATCAGGTTGATTTCTGTCCGCCGCCTCAGAGCAGGCGGACAAGTTATGGAGCAGCAGTCTTTAGAACGCTGCTTCATAACTTCTGTTTCAGCTTCATAAATATGCCCCCAGATCTCAATCCCATAGAGCACCTGTGAAGAGATCTCAAAACAGCAGTTGAGAAAAGGAACCCTTCCAGTCTGAGAGACCTGGAGCAGTTGGCGAAAGAAAAGTGGTCCAAATTTCCAGTAGAGAGGTGTAAGAAACTCATTGATGGTTACAGGAAGCGATTGATTTCAGTTATTTTTTCCAAGGCGTGTGCTACCAAATATTAAATTGAGGGTGCCAATAATTTTGTCCAGTCCATTTTTGGAGTTTTGCGTGGAATGTGTCAGATTTAGCTTTTTTTCCCCCCACTTTTTGTGTCATACCAATACAAGCAAAATAAATAAACATGAGAATGCCTAAACATTTGTAATTGCAACAATTTTATGGGCGAAGTGGTGCATTATCTGACAGAAATGCAGGGGTGCCAATATTTTTTTATGTGTGTGTGGTACATATGTATTTATGTAATTTTACGTGTATATATGTCTTTACAGACAAGACATAAACACTTTAATACATATGTAGACACACATATATATTGTGCATACATATATGTGCATTGACACCCTTTGCTGTTAAGTAGATGAAAACATGGAAAATCCTATTTATGCAATATTCATTTTTAATAAAGCCTTCAACTATGTATATACTGTAAATATTTCACATTCCAATGTTCTGCACATAGCACCGGGGTGCACATCAAAGAGATCCTGAATAATTCACAGATCCAACATATCGCAAAAAGGAAGGCACTCGCCGGGTTTAATAAGGATAACGTTTTATTCCTTATGAAGTAACGTTTTGGAGTTTTACCTCCGTTTTCAAACTGACAACAAGAATCAATGCTATACACAGCCTTAAATACCCCTTCACCATAATCACCTAGTGCAGGTGTTGCACAACACTTAGCACGCATCATCAGATAGTGCCCGTAACTTAGCAACCAGCAACAAACAACTTTAAGTGAACACCTTTCACTACAACTAATAATGAACGTGTAAAACTAACTTATTTAAAAACAATTGAATTGCTGCAATATTACAACTATTCGCGCTAATAAGGTAACTAAATACAATAATATATGTCTCGAGCACAGCAATTTATACAGTACTTTGTATACTAAACTGCATTACTAACTCAGGACTAATATGTACAGGATATAACCTCCATAATATACCGAAAACATCCACACATTTCCTAAGTCCAGTATTCTAATTTCTAGAAACAGATACAAACGGCACTCAAAGGATTGCTAATCTCGGCTGTCCTGCATCAAAGGATGACATGAAATCTCTTTGTCATGCCAAACCTCAGCCATCTTGTTCTTCGCCGCCATTTTGTCTTAGGCATCCATCTTGGGTAATGAATCTTTTATTA